>NW_026535862.1:0-600000 GCF_028551555.1 Melozone crissalis
GTAGACGAGAAGAGAGGCTAAAGAAGCAGGTAGAGTGCTCTGCAGAGCTAAGCACAGCTCCGCGGCCTCTTTCGGCAGAAGACACACACTGCAGAGCACAGTGAGCGGCAGAATCGTCTTTGCGCGAAGAAGCAGCTTTTTCGTCTCCGGGAGTCGGAGAGAGCGGCAACTTCGCAAAGGTGATGAAACAAGCCGTACAACACTGCGATTGTGTGCGCAGCTTGCCAACTGAGAGAAAACAGTACCTGACCACTCTCCTGCCGTTTCTATTCACATGAACATTCGATTGCAAGCTGTTTTGGAAAACTTTCTTTCTCTTCTTGCAAAACACTCGGCAGAACTCCGTGCAGCCTCTAGAACACGATGGGAGATGTTTTCTGTGCTGGTAAAGTTTCTCCTTGCCAGACAGAGTGGAAAAGCTTTTTGCTAAGATGTAGACCAGAAGAGAGGCTAAAGAAGCAGGTAGAGTGCTCTGCAGAGCTAAGCACCGCTCCCGGGCCTCTTTCGGCAGCAGGCCGCACACTCCGCAGAGCACTGTGAGCGGCAGAATCGTCTTTGCGCGAAGAAGCAGCTTCTTCGTCTCCGGGAGCCGGAGAGAGCGGCAACTTGGCAAAGGTGATGAAACAATCTGTACAACACTGCGATTGTGTGCGCAGCTTGCCAAGTGAGAGAAAACAGTACCTGACCACTCTCCTGCCTTTTCTATTCACATGAACATTCGATTGCAAGCTGTTTTGGACAACTTTCTTTCTCTTCTTGCAAAAAACTCGGCAGACCTCCGTGCAGCCTCTAGAACACGATGGGAGATGTTTTCTGTGCTGGTAAAGTTTCTCCTTGCCAGACAGAGTGGAAAAGCTTTTTGCTAAGATGTAGACCAGAAGAGAGGCTAAAGAAGCAGGTAGAGTGCTCTGCAGAGCTAAGCACAGCTCGCGGGCCTCTTTCGGCAGAAGGCGCACACCGCAGAGCACAGTGAGCGGCAGAATCGTCTTTGCGCGAAGAAGCAGCTTCTTCGTCTCCGGGAGCCGGAGAGAGCGGCAACTTCGCAAAGGTGATGAAACAAGCTGTACAACACTGCGATTGTGTGCGCAGCTTGCCAAGTCAGAGAAAACAGTTCCTGACCACTCTCCTGCATTTTCTATTCACATGAACATTCGATTGCAAGATGTTTTGGACAACTTTCTTTCTCTTCTTGCAAAACACTCGGCAGACCTCCGTGCAGCCTCTAGAACACGATGGGAGATGTTTTTTGTGCTGGCACAGTTTCTCCTTCCCAGACAGAGTGGAAAAGCTTTTTGCTAAGATGTAGACGAGAAGAGAGGGTAAAGACGAAGGTACGGTGCTCTGCAGAGCTAAGCACCGCTCCCGGGCCTCTTTCGGCAGGAGGCGCACACCGCAGAGCACTGTGAGCGGCAGAATCACCTTTGCGCGAAGAAGCAGCTTCTTCGTCTCCGGGAGCCGGAGAGAGCGGCAGCTTCGCAAAGGTGATGAAACAAGCTGTACAACACTGCGATTGTGTGCGCAGCTTGCCAAGTGAGAGAAAACAGTACCTGACCACTCTCCTGCCTTTTCTATTCACATGAACATTCGATTGCAAGCTGTTTTGGACAACTTTCTTTCTCTTCCTGCAAAACACTCGGCAGACCTCCGTGCAGCCTCTAGAACACGATGGGAGATGTTTTCTGTGCTGCACAGTTTCTCCTTGCCAGACAGAGTGGAAAAGCTTTTTGCTAAGATGTAGACGAGAAGAGAGGGCTAAAGACGAAGGTACGGTGCTCTGCAGAGCTAAGCACCGCTCCGGGCCTCTTTTCGGCAGCAGGCGCACACCGCAGAGCACTGTGAGCGGCAGAATCGTCTTTGCGCGAAGAAGCAGCTTCTTCGTCTCCCGGGAGCCGGAGAGAGCGGCAACTTCGCAAAGGTGATGAAACAAGCTGTACAACACTGCGATTGTGTGCGCAGTTTGCCAACTGAGAGAAAACAGTACCTGACCACTCTCCTGCCTTTTCTATTCACATTAACATTCGATTGCAAGCTGTTTTGGACAACTTTCTTTCTCTTCTTGCAAAACACTCGGCAGACCTCCGTGCAGCCTCTAGAACACGATGGGAGATGTTTTTTGTGCTGGTAAAGTTTCTCCTTGCCAGACAGAGTGGAAAAGCTTTTTGCTAAGATGTAGACGAGAATAGAGGCTAAAGACGAAGGTACGGTGCTCTGCAGAGCTAAGCACCGCTCCCGGGCCTCTTTCGGCAGAAGGCGCACACCGCAGAGCACTGTGAGCGGCAGAATCGTCTTTGCGCGAAGAAGCAGCTTCTTCGTCTCCAGGAGCCGGAGAGAGCGGCAACTTGGCAAAGGTGATGAAACAAGCTGTACAACACTGCGATTGTGTGCGCAGCTTGCCAACTGAGAGAAAACAGTACCTGACCACTCTCCTGCCTTTTCTATTCACATGAACATTCGATTGCAAGCTGTTTTGGACAACTTTCTTTCTCTTCTTGCAAAACACTCGGCAGACCTCCGTACAGCCTCTAGAACACGATGGGAGATGTTTTTTGTGCTGGCACAGTTTCTCCTTGCCAGACAGAGTGGAAAAGCTTTTTGCTAAGATCTAGACGAGAAGAGAGGCTAAAGACGAAGGTACGGTGCTCTGCAGAGCTAAGCACCGCTCCCGTGCCTCTTTCGGCAGAAGGCGCACACCGCAGAGCAGAGTGAGCGGCAGAATCGTCTTTGCGCGAAGAAGCAGCTTCTTCGTCTCCGGGAGCCGGAGAGAGCGGCAGCTTCGCAAAGGTGATGAAACAAGCTGTACAACACTGCGATTGTGTGCGCAGCTTGCCAACTGAGAGAAAACAGTACCTGACCACTCTCCTGCCTTTTCTATTCACATGAACATTCGATTGCAAGCTGTTTTGGACAACTTTCTTTCTCTTCTTGCAAAACACTCGGAAGACCTCCTTGCAGCTTCTAGAACACGATGGGAGATGTTTTCTGTGCTGGCACAGTTTCTCCTTGCCAGACAGAGTGGAAAAGCTTTTTGCTAAGATGTAGACGAGAAGAGAGGCTAAAGACGAAGGTACGGTGCTCTGCAGAGCTAAGCACCACTCCCGGGCCTCTTTCGGCAGGAGGCGCACACCGCAGAGCACTGTGAGCGGCAGAATCGTCTTTGCGCGAAGAAGCAGCTTCTTCGTCTCCGGGAGCCGGAGAGAGCGGCAACTTCGCAAAGGTGATGAAACAAGCTGTACAACACTGCGATTGTGTGCGCAGCTTGCCAAGTGAGAGAAAACAGTACCTGACCACTCTCCTGCCTTTTGTAATCACATGAACATTCGATTGCAAGCTGTTTTGGACAACTTTCTTTCTCTTCTTGCAAAACACTTGGCAGACCTCCGTGCAGCCTCTAGAACACGATGGGAGATGTTTTCTGTGCTGGCACAGTTTCTCCTTGCCAGACAGAGTGGAAAAGCTTTTTGCTAAGATGTAGACGAGAAGAGAGGCTAAAGAAGCAGGTATGGTGCTCGGCAGAGCTAAGCACAGCTTCCGGGCCTCTTTCGGCAGAAGACACACACTGCAGAGCACAGTGAGCGGCAGAATCGTCATTGCGCGAAGAAGCAGCTTCTTCGTCTCCGGGAGCCGGAGAGAGCGGCAGCTTCGCAAAGGTGATGAAACAAGCCGTACAACACTGCGATTGTGTGCGCAGCTTGCCAACTGAGAGAAAACAGTACCTGACCACTCTCCTGCCTTTTCTATTCACATGAATATTCGATTGCAAGCTGTTTTGGACAACTTTCTTTCTCTTCCTGCAAAATACACGGCAGACCTCCGTGCAGCCTCTAGAACACGATGGGAGATGTTTTCTGTGCTGGTAAAGTTTCTCCTTGCCAGACACAGTGGAAAAGCTTTTTGCTAAGATGTAGACGAGAAGAGAGTCTAAAGACGCATGTACGGTGCTCTGCAGAGCTAAGCACCGCTCCCGGGCCTCTTTCGGCAGCAGGCGCACACCGCAGAGCACTGTGAGCGGCAGAATCGTCATTGCGCGAAGAAGCAGCTTCTTCGTCTCCGGGAGCCGGAGAGAGCGGCAACTTCGCAAAGGTGATGAAACAAGCTGTACAACACTGCGATTGTGTGCGCAGCTTGTCAACTGAGAGAAAACAGTACCTGACCACTCTCCTGCCTTTTCTATTCACATGAACATTCGATTGCAAGCTGTTTTGGACAACTTTCTTTCTCTTCTTGCAAAACACTCGGCAGACCTCCGTGCAGCCTCTAGAACACGATGGGAGATGTTTTCTGCGCTGGCACAGTTTCTCCTTGCCAGACAGAGTGGAAAAGCTTTTTGCTAAGATGTAGACGAGAAGAGAGGCTAAAGACGAAGGTACGGTGCTCTGCAGAGCTAAGCACCGCTCCCGGACCTCTTTCGGCAGCAGGCGCACACCGCAGAGCACTGTGAGCGGCAGAATCGTCTTTGCGCGAAGAAGCAGCTTCTTCGTCTCCAGGAGCCGGAGAGAGCGGCAACTTGGCAAAGGTGATGAAACAAGCCGTACAACACTGCGATTGTGTGCGCAGCTTGCCAAGTGAGAGAAAACAGTACCTGACCACTCTCCTGCCTTTTCTATTCACATGAACATTCGATTGCAAGATGTTTTGGACAACTTTCTTTCTCTTCTTGCAAAACACTCGGCAGACCTCCGTACAGCCTCTAGAACACGATGGGAGATGTTTTCTGTGCTGGCACAGGTTCTCCTTGCCAGACAGAGTGGAAAAGCTTTTTGCTAAGATCTAGACGAGAAGAGAGGCTAAAGACGAAGGTACGGTGCTCTGCAGAGCTAAGCACCGCTCCCGTGCCTCTTTCGGCAGAAGGCGCACACCGCAGAGCAGAGTGAGCGGCAGAATCGTCATGGCGCGAAGAAGCAGCTTCTTCGTCTCCGGGAGCCGGAGAGAGCGGCAGCTTCGCAAAGGTGATGAAACAAGCTGTACAACACTGCGATTGTGTGCGCAGCTTGCCAAGTGAGAGAAAACAGTACCTGACCACTCTCCTGCCTTTTGTAATCACATGAACATTCGATTGCAAGCTGTTTTGGACAACTTTCTTTCTCTTCTTGCAAAACACTCGGCAGACCTCCGTGCAGCCTCTAGAACACGATGGGAGATGTTTTCTGTGCTGGCACAGTTTCTCCTTGCCAGACAGAGTGGAAAAGCTTTATGCTAAGATGTAGACGAGATGAGAGGCTAAAGAAGCAGGTATGGTGCTCTGCAGAGCTAAGCACAGCTTCCGGGCCTCTTTCGGCAGAAGACACACACTGCAGAGCACAGTGAGCGGCAGAATCGTCTTTGCGCGAAGAAGCAGCTTCTTCGTCTCCGGGAGCCGGAGAGAGCGGCAGCTTCGCAAAGGTGATGAAACAAGCCGTACAACACTGCGATTGTGTGCGCAGCTTGCCAACTGAGAGAAAACAGTACCTGACCACTCTCCTGCCTTTTCTATTCACATGAACATTCCATTGCAAGCTGTTTTGGACAACTTTCTTTCTCTTCTTGCAAAACACTCGGCAGACCTCCGTGCAGCCTCTAGAACACGATGGGAGATGTTTTCTGTGCTGGTAAAGTTTCTCCTTGCCAGACAGAGTGGAAAAGCTTTTTGCTAAGATGTAGACCAGAAGAGAGGCTAAAGAAGCAGGTAGAGTGCTCTGCAGAGCTAAGCACAGCTCCCGGGCCTCTTTCGGCAGAAGACGCACACCTCAGAGCACAGTGAGCGGCAGAATCGTCTTTGCGCGAAGAAGCAGCTTTTTCGTATCCGGGAGCCGGAGAGAGCGGCAACTTCGCAAAGGTGATGAAACAAGCCGTACAACACTGCGATTGTGTGCGCAGCTTGCCAACTGAGAGAAAACAGTACCTGACCACTCTCCTGCATTTTCTATTCACATGAATATTCGATTGCAAGCTGTTTTGGACAACTTTCTTTCTCTTCTTGCAAAACACTCGGCAGACCTCCGTGCAGCCTCTAGGACACGATGGGAGATGTTTTCTGTGCTGGCACAGTTTCTCCTTGCCAGACAGAGTGGAAAAGATTTTTGCTAAGATGTAGACGAGAAGAGAGGCTAAAGAAGCAGGTAGAGTGCTCTGCAGAGCTAAGCACAGCCCCCGGGCCTCTTTCGGCAGCAGGCGCACACCGCAGAGCACTGTGAGCGGCAGAATCGTCTTTGCGCGAAGAAGCAGCTTCTTCGTCTCCTGGAGCCGGAGAGAGCGGCAACTTCGCAAAGGTGATGAAACAAGCTGTACAACACTGCGATTGTGTGCGCAGCTTGCCAACTGAGAGAAAACAGTACCTGACCACTCTCCTGCCTTTTCTATTCACTTGAACATTCGATTGCAAGCTGATTTGGACAACTTTCTTTCTCTTCTTGCAAAACACTCGGCAGACCTCCGTGCAGCCTCTAGAACACGATGGGAGATGTTTTCTGTGCTGGCACAGTTTCTCCTTGCCAGACAGAGTGGAAAAGCTTTTTGCTAAGATGTAGACGAGAAGAGAGGCTAAAGAAGCAGGTAGAGTGCTCTGCAGAGCTAAGCACAGCTCCCGGACCTCTTTCGGCAGAAGGCGCACACCGCAGAGCACTGTGAGCGGCAGAATCGTCTTTGCGCGAAGAAGCAGCTTCTTCGTCTCCTGGAGCCGGAGAGAGCGGCAACTTCGCAAAGGTGATGAAACAAGCTGTACAACACTGCAATTGTGTGCGCAGCTTGCCAACTGAGAGAAAACAGTACCTGACCACTCTCCTGCCTTTTTTAATCACTTGAACATTCGATTGCAAGCTGTTTTGGACAACTTTCTTTCTTTTCTTGCAAAACACTCGGCAGACCTCCGTGCAGCCTCTAGAACACGATGGGAGATGTTTTCTGTGCTGGCACAGTTTCTCCTTGCCAGACAGAGTGGAAAAGCTTTTTGCTAAGATGTAGACGAGAAGAGAGGCTAAAGACGAAGGTACGGTGCTCTGCAGAGCTAAGCACCGCTCCCGGGCGTCTTTCGGCAGAAGGCGCACACCGCAGAGCACTGTGAGCGGCAGAATCGTCTTTGCGCGAAGAAGCAGCTTCTTCGTCTCCGGGAGCCGGAGAGAGCGGCAACTTGGCAAAGGTGATGAAACAAGCTGTACAACACTGCGATTGTGTGCGCAGCTTGCCAAGTGAGAGAAAACAGTACCTGACCACTCTCCTGCCTTTTCTAATCACATGAACATTCGATTGCAAGCTGTTTTGGACAACTTTCTTTCTCTTCTTGCAAAACACTCGGCAGACCTCCGTGCAGCCTCTAGAACACGATGGGAGATGTTTTCTGTGCTGGTAAAGTTTCTCCTTGCCAGACAGAGTGGAAAAGCTTTTTGCTAAGATGTAGACCAGAAGAGAGGCTAAAGAAGCAGGTAGAGTGCTCTGCAGAGCTAAGCACAGCTCCCGGGCGTCTTTCGGCAGAAGGCGCACACCGCAGAGCAGAGTGGGCGGCAGAATCATCTTTGCGCGAAGAAGCAGCTTCTTCGTCTCCGGGAGCCGGAGAGAGCGGCAGCTTCGCAAAGTGATGAAACAAGCTGTACAACACTGCAATTGTGTGCGCAGCTTGCCAACTGAGAGAAAACAGTACCTGACCACTCTCCTGCCTTTTCTATTCACATGAACATTCGATTGCAAGCTGTTTTGGACAACTGTCTTTCTCTTCTTGCAAAACACTCGGCAGACCTCCTTGCAGCTTCTAGAACACGATGGGAGATGTTTTCTGTGCTGGCACAGTTTCTCCTTGCCAGACAGAGTGGAAAAGCTTTTTGCTAAGATGTAGACGAGAAGAGAGGCTAAAGACGAAGGTACGGTGCTCTGCAGAGCTAAGCACCGCTCCCGGGCCTCTTTCGGCAGCAGGCGCACACCGCAGAGCACTGTGAGCGGCAGAATCGTCTTTGCGCGAAGAAGCAGCTTCTTCGTCTCCGGGAGCCGGAGAGAGCGGCAACTTGGCAAAGGTGATGAAACAAGCTGTACAACACTGCGATTGTGTGCGCAGCTTGCCAAGTGAGAGAAAACAGTACCTGACCACTCTCCTGCCTTTTGTAATCACATGAACATTCGATTGCAAGCTGTTTTGGACAACTTTCTTTCTCTTCTTGCAAAACATTCGGCAGACCTCCGTGCAGCCTCTAGAACACGATGGGAGATGTTTTCTGTGCTGGCACAGTTTCTCCTTGCCAGACAGAGTGGAAAAGCTTTTTGCTAAGATGTAGACGAGAAGAGAGGCTAAAGAAGCAGGTATGGTGCTCGGCAGAGCTAAGCACAGCTTCCGGGCCTCTTTCGGCAGAAGACACACACTGCAGAGCACAGTGAGCGGCAGAATCGTCTTTGCGCGAAGAAGCTTCTTCGTCTCCGGGAGCCGGAGAGAGCGGCAGCTTCGCAAAGGTGATGAAACAAGCCGTACAACACTGCGATTGTGTGCGCAGCTTGCCAAGTGAGAGAAAACAGTACCTGACCACTCTCCTGCCTTTTCCTATTCACATGAACATTCGATTGCAAGCTGTTTTGGACAACTTTCTTTCTCTTCTTGCAAAATACTCGGCAGACCTCCGTGCAGCCTCTAGAACACGATGGGAGATGTTTTCTGTGCTGGTAAAGTTTCTCCTTGCCAGACAGAGTGGAAAAGCTATTTGCTAAGATGTAGACCAGAAGAGAGGCTAAAGAAGCAGGTAGAGTGCTCTGCAGAGCTAAGCACAGCTCCCGGGCCTCTTTCGGCAGAAGACACACACTGCAGAGCACAGTGAGCGGCAGAATCGTCTTTGCGCGAAGAAGCAGCTTTTTCGTCTCCGGGAGCCGAGGACAGCGGCAACTTCTCAAAGGTGATGAAACAAGCCGTACAACACTGCGATTGTGTGCGCAGCTTGCCAACTGAGAGAAAACAGTACCTGACCACTCTCCTGCATTCTTCTATTCACATGAACATTCGATTGCAAGCTGTTTTGGACAACTTTCTTTCTCTTCTTGCAAAACACTCGGCAGACCTCCGTGCAGCCTCTAGAACACGACGGGAGATGTTTTCCTGTGCTGGCACAGTTTCTCCTTGCCAGACAGAGTGGAAAAGCTTTTTGCTAAGATGTAGACGAGAAGAGAGGCTAAAGAAGCAGGTAGAGTGCTCTGCAGAGCTAAGCACAGCTCCCGGGCCTCTTTCGGCAGAAGGCGCACACCGCAGAGCACTGTGAGCGGCAGAATCGTCTTTGCGCGAAGAAGCAGCTTCTTCGTCTCCTGGAGCCGGAGAGAGCGGCAACTTCGCAAAGGTGATGAAACAAGCTGTACAACACTGCAATTGTGTGCGCAGCTTGCCAACTGAGAGAAAACAGTACCTGACCACTCTCCTGCCTTTTCTATTCACTTGAACATTCGATTGCAATCTGTTTTGGACAACTGTCTTTCTCTTCTTGCAAAACACTCGGCAGACCTCCTTGCAGCTTCTAGAACACGATGGGAGATGTTTTCTGTGCTGGCACAGTTTCTCCTTGCCAGACAGAGTGGAAAAGCTTTTGGCTAAGATGTAGACGAGAAGAGAGGCTAAAGACGAAGGTACGGTGCTCTGCAGAGCTAAGCACCGCTCCCGGGGCCTCTTTCGGCAGCAGGCGCACACCGCAGAGCACTGTGAGCGGCAGAATCGTCTTTGCGCGAAGAAGCAGCTTCTTCGTCTCCGGGAGCCGGAGAGAGCGGCAACTTCGCAAAGGTGATGAAACAAGCTGTACAACACTGCGATTGTGTGCGCAGCTTGCCAAGTGAGAGAAAACAGTACCTGACCACTCTCCTGCCTTTTGTAATCACATGAACATTCGATTGCAAGCTGTTTTGGACAACTTTCTTTCTCTTCTTGCAAAACATTCGGCAGACCTCCGTGCAGCCTCTAGAACACGATGGGAGATGTTTTCTGTGCTGGCACAGTTTTCTCCTTGCCAGACAGAGTGGAAAAGCTTTTTGCTAAGATGTAGACGAGAAGAGAGGCTAAAGAAGCAGGTATGGTGCTCGGCAGAGCTAAGCACAGCTTCCGGGCCTCTTTCGGCAGAAGACACACACTGCAGAGCACAGTGAGCGGCAGAATCGTCTTTGCGCGAAGAAGCTTCTTCGTCTCCGGGAGCCGGAGAGAGCGGCAGCTTCGCAAAGGTGATGAAACAAGCCGTACAACACTGCGATTGTGTGCGCAGCTTGCCAAGTGAGAGAAAACAGTACCTGACCACTCTCCTGCCTTTTCTATTCACATGAACATTCGATTGCAAGCTGTTTTGGACAACTTTCTTTCTCTTCTTGCAAAATACTCGGCAGACCTCCGTGCAGCCTCTAGAACACGATGGGAGATGTTTTCTGTGCTGGTAAAGTTTCTCCTTGCCAGACAGAGTGGAAAAGCTATTTGCTAAGATGTAGACCAGAAGAGAGGCTAAAGAAGCAGGTAGAGTGCTCTGCAGAGCTAAGCACAGCTCCCGGCCTCTTTCGGCAGAAGACACACACTGCAGAGCACAGTGAGCGGCAGAATCGTCTTTGCGCGAAGAAGCAGCTTTTTCGTCTCCGGGAGCCGAGGACAGCGGCAACTTCGCAAAGGTGATGAAACAAGCCGTACAACACTGCGATTGTGTGCGCAGCTTGCCAACTGAGAGAAAACAGTACCTGACCACTCTCCTGCATTTTCTATTCACATGAACATTCGATTGCAAGCTGTTTTGGACAACTTTCTTTCTCTTCTTGCAAAACACTCGGCAGACCTCCGTGCAGCCTCTAGAACACGACGGGAGATGTTTTCTGTGCTGGCACAGTTTCTCCTTGCCAGACAGAGTGGAAAAGCTTTTTGCTAAGATGTAGACCAGAAGAGAGGCTAAAGAAGCAGGTAGAGTGCTCTGCAGAGCTAAGCACAGCTCCGGGCCTCTTTCGGCAGAAGGCGCACACCGCAGAGCACTGTGAGCGGCAGAATCGTCTTTGCGCGAAGAAGCAGCTTCTTCGTCTCCTGGAGCCGGAGAGAGCGGCAACTTCGCAAAGGTGATGAAACAAGCTGTACAACACTGCAATTGTGTGCGCAGCTTGCCAACTGAGAGAAAACAGTACCTGACCCCTCTCCTGCCTATTCTATACACTTGAACATTCGATTGCAATCTGTTTTGGACAACTTTCTTTCTTTTCTTGCAAAACACTCGGCAGACTTCCGTGCAGCCTCTAGAACACAGTGGAGATGTTTTTTGTGCTGGCACAGTTTCTCCTTGCCAGACAGAGTGGAAAAGCTTTTTGCTAAGATGTAGACGAGAAGAGAGGCTAAAGACGAAGGTACGGTGCTCTGCAGAGCTAAGCACCGCTCCCGGGCGTCTTTTGGCAGAAGGCGCACACCGCAGAGCACTGTGAGCGGCAGAATCGTCTTTGCGCGAAGAAGCAGCTTCTTCGTCTCCGGGAGCCGGAGAGAGCGGCAACTTCGCAAAGGTGATGAAACAAGCTGTACAACACTGCGATTGTGTGCGCAGCTTTCCAAGTGAGAGAAAACAGTACCTGACCACTCTCCTGCCTTTTCTATTCACTTGAACATTCGATTGCAAGCTGATTTGGACAACTTTCTTTCTCTTCTTGCAAAACACTCGGCAGACCTCCGTGCAGCCTCTAGAACACGATGGGAGATGTTTTCTGTGCTGGCACAGTTTCTCCTTGCCAGACAGAGTGGAAAAGCTTTTTGCTAAGATGTAGACGAGAAGAGAGGCTAAAGAAGCAGGTAGAGTGCTCTGCAGAGCTAAGCACAGCTCCCGGACCTCTTTCGGCAGAAGGCGCACACCGCAGAGCACTGTGAGCGGCAGAATCGTCTTTGCGCGAAGAAGCAGCTTCTTCGTCTCCTGGAGCCGGAGAGAGCGGCAACTTCGCAAAGGTGATGAAACAAGCTGTACAACACTGCAATTGTGTGCGCAGCTTGCCAACTGAGAGAAAACAGTACCTGACCACTCTCCTGCCTTTTCTATTCACATGAACATTCGATTGCAAGCTGTTTTGGACAACTGTCTTTCTCTTCTTGCAAAACACTCGGCAGACCTCCTTGCAGCTTCTAGAACACGATGGGAGATGTTTTCTGTGCTGGCACAGTTTCTCCTTGCCAGACAGAGTGGAAAAGCTTTTTGCTAAGATGTAGACGAGAAGAGAGGCTAAAGACGAAGGTACAGGTTGCTCTGCAGAGCTAAGCACCGCTCCCGGGCCTCTTTCGGCAGCAGGCGCACACCGCAGAGCACTGTGAGCGGCAGAATCGTCTTTGCGCGAGAAGCAGCTTCTTCGTCTCTGGGAGGCGGAGAGAGCGGCAACTTGGCAAAGGTGATGAAACAAGCTGTACAACTCTGCGATTGTGTGCGCAGCTTGCCAACTGAGAGAAAACAGTACCTGACCACTCTCCTGCCTTTTGTAATCACATGAACATTCGATTGCAAGCTGTTTTGGACAACTTTCTTTCTCTTCTTGCAAAACACTCGGCAGACCTCCGTGCAGCCTCTAGAACACGATGGGAGATGTTTTCTGTGCTGGCACAGTTTCTCCCTTGCCAGACAGAGTGGAAAAGCTTTTTGCTAAGATGTAGACGAGAAGAGAGGCTAAAGAAGCAGGTATGGTGCTCGGCAGAGCTAAGCACAGCTTCCGGGCCTCTTTCGGCAGAAGACACACACTGCAGAGCACAGTGAGCGGCAGAATCGTCTTTGCGCGAAGAAGCTTCTTCGTCTCCGGGAGCCGGAGAGAGCGGCAGCTTCGCAAAGGTGATGAAACAAGCCGTACAACACTGCGATTGTGTGCGCAGCTTGCCAAGTGAGAGAAAACAGTGCCTGACCACTCTCCTGCCGTTTCTATTCACATGAACATTCGATTGCAAGCTGTTTTGGACAACTTTCTTTCTCTTCTTGCAAAATACTCGGCAGACCTCCGTGCAGCCTCTAGAACACGATGGGAGATGTTTTCTGTGCTGGTAAAGTTTCTCCTTGCCAGACAGAGTGGAAAAGCTTTTTGCTAAGATGTAGACCAGAAGAGAGGCTAAAGAAGCAGGTAGAGTGCTCTGCAGAGCTAAGCACAGCTCCCGGGCCTCTTTCGGCAGAAGACACACACTGCAGAGCACAGTGAGCGGCAGAATCGTCTTTGCGCGAAGAAGCAGCTTTTTCGTCTCCGGGAGCCGAGGACAGCGGCAACTTCGCAAAGGTGATGAAACAAGCCGTACAACACTGCGATTGTGTGCGCAGCTTGCCAAGTGAGAGAAAACAGTACCTGACCACTCTCCTGCATTTTCTATTCACATGAACATTCGATTGCAAGCTGTTTTGGACAACTTTCTTTCTCTTCTTGCAAAACACTCGGCAGACCTCCGTGCAGCCTCTAGAACACGATGGGAGATGTTTTCTGTGCTGGCACAGTTTCTCCTTGCCAGACAGAGTGGAAAAGCTTTTTGCTAAGATGTAGACGAGAAGAGAGGGTAAAGACGAAGGTACGGTGCTCTGCAGAGCTAAGCACCGCTCCCGGGCCTCTTTCGGCAGGAGGCGCACACCGCAGAGCACTGTGAGCGGCAGAATCACCTTTGCGCGAAGAAGCAGCTTCTTCGTCTCCGGGAGCCGGAGAGAGCGGCAGCTTCGCAAAGGTGATGAAACAAGCTGTACAACACTGCGATTGTGTGCGCAGCTTGCCAAGTGAGAGAAAACAGTACCTGACCACTCTCCTGCGTTTTCTATTCACATGAACATTCGATTGCAAGCTGTTTTGGACAACTTTCTTTCTCTTCCTGCAAAACACTCGGCAGACCTCCGTGCAGCCTCTAGAACACGATGGGAGATGTTTTCTGTGCTGGCACAGTTTCTCCTTGCCAGACAGAGTGGAAAAGCTTTTTGCTAAGATGTAGACGAGAAGAGAGGCTAAAGACGAAGGTACGGTGCTCTGCAGAGCTAAGCACCGCTCCCGGGCCTCTTTCGGCAGCAGGCGCACACCGCAGAGCACTGTGAGCGGCAGAATCGTCTTTGCGCGAAGAAGCAGCTTCTTCGTCTCCGGGAGCCGGAGAGAGCGGCAACTTCGCAAAGGTGATGAAACAAGCCGTACAACACTGCGATTGTGTGCGCAGTTTGCCAACTGAGAGAAAACAGTACCTGACCACTCTCCTGCCTTTTCTATTCACATGAACATTCGATTGCAAGCTGTTTTGGACAACTTTCTTTCTCTTCTTGCAAAACACTCGGCAGACCTCCGTGCAGCCTCTAGAACACGATGGGAGATGTTTTTGTGCTGGTAAAGTTTCTCCTTGCCAGACAGAGTGGAAAAGCTTTTTGCTAAGATGTAGACGAGAAGAGAGGCTAAAGAAGCAGGTATGGTGCTCGGCAGAGCTAAGCACAGCTTCCGGGCCTCTTTCGGCAGAAGACACACACTGCAGAGCACAGTGAGCGGCAGAATCGTCATTGCGCGAAGAAGCAGCTTCTTCGTCTCCGGGAGCCGGAGAGAGCGGCAACTTCGCAAAGGTGATGAAACAAGCTGTACAACACTGCGATTGTGTGCGCAGCTTGCCAACTGAGAGAAAACAGTACCTGACCACTCTCCTGCCTTTTCTATTCACATGAACATTCGATTGCAAGCTGTTTTGGACAACTTTCTTTCTCTTCCTGCAAAATACACGGCAGACCTCCGTGCAGCCTCTAGAACACGATGGGAGATGTTTTCTGTGCTGGTAAAGTTTCTCCTTGCCAGACACAGTGGAAAAGCTTTTTGCTAAGATGTAGACGAGAAGAGAGTCTAAAGACGCATGTACGGTGCTCTGCAGAGCTAAGCACCGCTCCCGGGCCTCTTTCGGCAGCAGGCGCACACCGCAGAGCACTGTGAGCGGCAGAATCGTCTTTGCGCGAAGAAGCAGCTTCTTCGTCTCCGGGAGCCGGAGAGAGCGGCAACTTCGCAAAGGTGATGAAACAAGCTGTACAACACTGCGATTGTGTGCGCAGCTTGTCAACTGAGAGAAAACAGTACCTGACCACTCTCCTGCCTTTTCTATTCACATGAACATTCGATTGCAAGCTGTTTTGGACAACTTTCTTTCTCTTCTTGCAAAACACTCGGCAGAACTCCGTGCAGCCTCTAGAACACGATGGGAGATGTTTTCTGTGCTGGCACAGTTTCTCCTTGCCAGACAGAGTGGAAAAGCTTTTTGCTAAGATGTAGACGAGAAGAGAGGCTAAAGACGAAGGTACGGTGCTCTGCAGAGCTAAGCACCGCTCCCGGACCTCTTTCGGCAGCAGGCGCACACCGCAGAGCACTGTGAGCGGCAGAATCGTCTTTGCGCGAAGAAGCAGCTTCTTCGTCTCCGGGAGCCGGAGAGAGCGGCAACTTGGCAAAGGTGATGAAACAAGCTGTACAACACTGCGATTGTGTGCGCAGCTTGCCAAGTGAGAGAAAACAGTACCTGACCACTCTCCTGCCTTTTCTATTCACATGAACATTCGATTGCAAGATGTTTTGGACAACTTTCTTTCTCTTCTTGCAAAACACTCGGCAGACCTCCGTACAGCCTCTAGAACACGATGGGAGATGTTTTCTGTGCTGGCACAGGTTCTCCTTGCCAGATATAGTGGAAAAGCTTTTTGCTAAGATCTAGACGAGAAGAGAGGCTAAAGACGAAGGTACGGTGCTCTGCAGAGCTAAGCACCGCTCCCGTGCCTCTTTCGGCAGAAGGCGCACACCGCAGAGCAGAGTGAGCGGCAGAATCGTCATGGCGCGAAGAAGCAGCTTCTTCGTCTCCGGGAGCCGGAGAGAGCGGCAGCTTCGCAAAGGTGATGAAACAAGCTGTACAACACTGCGATTGTGTGCGCAGCTTGCCAAGTGAGAGAAAACAGTACCTGACCACTCTCCTGCCTTTTGTAATCACATGAACATTCGATTGCAAGCTGTTTTGGACAACTTTCTTTCTCTTCTTGCAAAACACTCGGCAGACCTCCGTGCAGCCTCTAGAACACGATGGGAGATGTTTTCTGTGCTGGCACAGTTTCTCCTTGCCAGACAGAGTGGAAAAGCTTTTTGCTAAGATGTAGACGAGAAGAGAGGCTAAAGAAGCAGGTATGGTGCTCTGCAGAGCTAAGCACAGCTTCCGGGCCTCTTTCGGCAGAAGACACACACTGCAGAGCACAGTGAGCGGCAGAATCGTCTTTGCGCGAAGAAGCAGCTTCTTCGTCTCCGGGAGCCGGAGAGAGCGGCAGCTTCGCAAAGGTGATGAAACAAGACGTACAACACTGCGATTGTGTGCGCAGCTTGCCAACTGAGAGAAAACAGTACCTGACCACTCTCCTGCCTTTTCTATTCACATGAACATTCGATTGCAAGCTGTTTTGGACAACTTTCTTTCTCTTCTTGCAAAACACTCGGCAGACCTCCGTGCAGCCTCTAGAACACGATGGGAGATGTTTTCTGTGCTGGTAAAGTTTCTCCTTGCCAGACAGAGTGGAAAAGCTTTTTGCTAAGATGTAGACCAGAAGAGAGGCTAAAGAAGCAGGTAGAGTGCTCTGCAGAGCTAAGCACAGATCCCGGGCCTCTTTCGGCAGAAGACGCACACCTCAGAGCACAGTGAGCGGCAGAATCGTCTTTGCGCGAAGAAGCAGCTTTTTCGTATCCGGGAGCCGGAGAGAGCGGCAACTTCGCAAAGGTGATGAAACAAGCCGTACAACACTGCGATTGTGTGCGCAGCTTGCCAACTGAGAGAAAACAGTACCTGACCACTCTCCTGCATTTTCTATTCACATGAATATTCGATTGCAAGCTGTTTTGGACAACTTTCTTTCTCTTCTTGCAAAACACTCGGCAGACCTCCGTGCAGCCTCTAGAACACGATGGGAGATGTTTTCTGTGCTGGCACAGTTTCTCCTTGCCAGACAGAGTGGAAAAGCTTTTTGCTAAGATGTAGACGAGAAGAGAGGCTAAAGAAGCAGGTAGAGTGCTCTGCAGAGCTAAGCACAGCTCCCGGGCCTCTTTCGGCAGCAGGCGCACACCGCAGAGCACTGTGAGCGGCAGAATCGTCTTTGCGCGAAGAAGCAGCTTCTTCGTCTCCTGGAGCCGGAGAGAGCGGCAACTTCGCAAAGGTGATGAAACAAGCTGTACAACACTGCGATTGTGTGCGCAGCTTGCCAAGTGAGAGAAAACAGTACCTGACCACTCTCCTGCCTTTTCTATTCACTTGAACATTCGATTGCAAGCTGATTTGGACAACTTTCTTTCTCTTCTTGCAAAACACTCGGCAGACCTCCGTGCAGCCTCTAGAACACGATGGGAGATGTTTTCTGTGCTGGCACAGTTTCTCCTTGCCAGACAGAGTGGAAAAGCTTTTTGCTAAGATGTAGACGAGAAGAGAGGCTAAAGAAGCAGGTAGAGTGCTCTGCAGAGCTAAGCACAGCTCCCGGACCTCTTTCGGCAGAAGGCGCACACCGCAGAGCACTGTGAGCGGCAGAATCGTCTTTGCGCGAAGAAGCAGCTTCTTCGTCTCCTGGAGCCGGAGAGAGCGGCAACTTCGCAAAGGTGATGAAACAAGCTGTACAACACTGCAATTGTGTGCGCAGCTTGCCAACTGAGAGAAAACAGTACCTGACCACTCTCCTGCCTTTTTTAATCACTTGAACATTCGATTGCAAGCTGTTTTGGACAACTTTCTTTCTTTTCTTGCAAAACACTCGGCAGACCTCCGTGCAGCCTCTAGAACACGATGGGAGATGTTTTCTGTGCTGGCACAGTTTCTCCTTGCCAGACAGAGTGGAAAAGCTTTTTGCTAAGATGTAGACGAGAAGAGAGGCTAAAGACGAAGGTACGGTGCTCTGCAGAGCTAAGCACCGCTCCCGGGCCTCTTTCGGCAGAAGGCGCACACCGCAGAGCACTGTGAGCGGCAGAATCGTCTTTGCGCGAAGAAGCAGCTTCTTCGTCTCCGGGAGCCGGAGAGAGCGGCAACTTGGCAAAGGTGATGAAACAAGCTGTACAACACTGCGATTGTGTGCGCAGCTTGCCAAGTGAGAGAAAACAGTACCTGACCACTCTCCTGCCTTTTCTAATCACATGAACATTCGATTGCAAGCTGTTTTGGACAACTTTCTTTCTCTTCTTGCAAAACACTCGGCAGACCTCCGTGCAGCCTCTAGAACACGATGGGAGATGTTTTCTGTGCTGGTAAAGTTTCTCCTTGCCAGACAGAGTGGAAAAGCTTTTTGCTAAGATGTAGACGAGAAGAGAGGCTAAAGAAGCAGGTAGAGTGCTCTGCAGAACTAAGCACAGCTCCCGGGCGTCTTTCGGCAGAAGGCGCACACCGCAGAGCAGAGTGGGCGGCAGAATCATCTTTGCGCGAAGAAGCAGCTTCTTCGTCTCCGGGAGCCGGAGAGAGCGGCAGCTTCGCAAAGGTGATGAAACAAGCTGTACAACACTGCAATTGTGTGCGCAGCTTGCCAACTGAGAGAAAACAGTACCTGACCACTCTCCTGCCTTTTCTATTCACATGAACATTCGATTGCAAGCTGTTTTGGACAACTGTCTTTCTCTTCTTGCAAAACACTCGGCAGACCTCCTTGCAGCTTCTAGAACACGATGGGAGATGTTTTCTGTGCTGGCACAGTTTCTCCTTGCCAGACAGAGTGGAAAAGCTTTTTGCTAAGATGTAGACGAGAAGAGAGGCTAAAGACGAAGGTACGGTGCTCTGCAGAGCTAAGCACCGCTCCCGGGCCTCTTTCGGCAGCAGGCGCACACCGCAGAGCACTGTGAGCGGCAGAATCGTCTTTGCGCGAAGAAGCAGCTTCTTCGTCTCCGGGAGCCGGAGAGAGCGGCAACTTCGCAAAGGTGATGAAACAAGCTGTACAACACTGCGATTGTGTGCGCAGCTTGCCAACTGAGAGAAAACAGTACCTGACCACTCTCCTGCCTTTTGTAATCACATGAACATTCGATTGCAAGCTGTTTTGGACAACTTTCTTTCTCTTCTTGCAAAACATTCGGCAGACCTCCGTGCAGCCTCTAGAACACGATGGGAGATGTTTTCTGTGCTGGCACAGTTTCTCCTTGCCAGACAGAGTGGAAAAGCTTTTTGCTAAGATGTAGACGAGAAGAGAGGCTAAAGAAGCAGGTATGGTGCTCGGCAGAGCTAAGCACAGCTCCCGGGCCTCTTTCGGCAGAAGACACACACTGCAGAGCACAGTGAGCGGCAGAATCGTCTTTGCGCGAAGAAGCTTCTTCGTCTCCGGGAGCCGGAGAGAGCGGCAGCTTCGCAAAGGTGATGAAACAAGCCGTACAACACTGCGATTGTGTGCGCAGCTTGCCAAGTGAGAGAAAACAGTACCTGACCACTCTCCTGCCTTTTCTATTCACATGAACATTCGATTGCAAGCTGTTTTGGACAACTTTCTTTCTCTTCTTGCAAAATACTCGGCAGACCTCCGTGCAGCCTCTAGAACACGATGGGAGATGTTTTCTGTGCTGGTAAAGTTTCTCCTTGCCAGACAGAGTGGAAAAGCTATTTGCTAAGATGTAGACCAGAAGAGAGGCTAAAGAAGCAGGTAGAGTGCTCTGCAGAGCTAAGCACAGCTCCCGGGCCTCTTTCGGCAGAAGACACACACTGCAGAGCACAGTGAGCGGCAGAATCGTCTTTGCGCGAAGAAGCAGCTTTTTCGTCTCCGGGAGCCGAGGACAGCGGCAACTTCGCAAAGGTGATGAAACAAGCCGTACAACACTGCGATTGTGTGCGCAGCTTGCCAACTGAGAGAAAACAGTACCTGACCACTCTCCTGCCTTTTCTATTCACATGAACATTCGATTGCAAGCTGTTTTGGACAACTTTCTTTCTCTTCTTGCAAAACACTCGGCAGACCTCCGTGCAGCCTCTAGAACACGATGGGAGATGTTTTCTGTGCTGGCACAGTTTCTCCTTGCCAGACAGAGTGGAAAAGCTTTTTGCTAAGATGTAGACGAGAAGAGAGGCTAAAGAAGCAGGTAGAGTGCTCTGCAGAGCTAAGCACAGCTCCCGGGCCTCTTTCGGCAGAAGGCGCACACCGCAGAGCACTGTGAGCGGCAGAATCGTCTTTGCGCGAAGAAGCAGCTTCTTCGTCTCCTGGAGCCGGAGAGAGCGGCAACTTCGCAAAGGTGATGAAACAAGCTGTACAACACTGCAATTGTGTGCGCAGCTTGCCAACTGAGAGAAAACAGTACCTGACCACTCTCCTGCCTATTCTATACACTTGAACATTCGATTGCAATCTGTTTTGGACAACTTTCTTTCTTTTCTTGCAAAACACTCGGCAGACCTCCGTGCAGCCTCTAGAACACAGTGGGAGATGTTTTTTGTGCTGGCACAGTTTCTCCTTGCCAGACAGAGTGGAAAAGCTTTTTGCTAAGATGTAGACGAGAAGAGAGGCTAAAGACGAAGGTACGGTGCTCTGCAGAGCTAAGCACCGCTCCCGGGCGTCTTTCGGCAGAAGGCGCACACCGCAGAGCACTGTGAGCGGCAGAATCGTCTTTGCGTGAAGAAGCAGCTTCTTCGTCTCCGGGAGCCGGAGAGAGCGGCAACTTCGCAAAGGTGATGAAACAAGCTGTACAACACTGCGATTGTGTGCGCAGATTGCCAACTGAGAGAAAACAGTACCTGACCACTCTCCTGCCTTTTCTATTCACTTGAACATTCGATTGCAAGCTGATTTGGACAACTTTCTTTCTCTTCTTGCAAAACACTCGGCAGACCTCCGTGCAGCCTCTAGAACACGATGGGAGATGTTTTCTGTGCTGGCACAGTTTCTCCTTGCCAGACAGAGTGGAAAAGCTTTTTGCTAAGATGTAGACGAGAAGAGAGGCTAAAGAAGCAGGTAGAGTGCTCTGCAGAGCTAAGCACAGCTCCCGGACCTCTTTCGGCAGAAGGCGCACACCGCAGAGCACTGTGAGCGGCAGAATCGTCTTTGCGCGAAGAAGCAGCTTCTTCGTCTCCTGGAGCCGGAGAGAGCGGCAACTTCGCAAAGGTGATGAAACAAGCTGTACAACACTGCAATTGTGTGCGCAGCTTGCCAACTGAGAGAAAACAGTACCTGACCACTCTCCTGCCTTTTCTATTCACATGAACATTCGATTGCAAGCTGTTTTGGACAACTGTCTTTCTCTTCTTGCAAAACACTCGGCAGACCTCCTTGCAGCTTCTAGAACACGATGGGAGATGTTTTCTGTGCTGGCACAGTTTCTCCTTGCCAGACAGAGTGGAAAAGCTTTTTGCTAAGATGTAGACGAGAAGAGAGGCTAAAGACGAAGGTACGGTGCTCTGCAGAGCTAAGCACCGCTCCCGGGCCTCTTTCGGCAGCAGGCGCACACCGCAGAGCACTGTGAGCGGCAGAATCGTCTTTGCGCGAAGAAGCAGCTTCTTCGTCTCCGGGAGCCGGAGAGAGCGGCAACTTGGCAAAGGTGATGAAACAAGCTGTACAACACTGCGATTGTGTGCGCAGCTTGCCAACTGAGAGAAAACAGTACCTGACCAGTCTCCTGCCTTTTGTAATCACATGAACATTCGATTGCAAGCTGTTTTGGACAACTTTCTTTCTCTTCTTGCAAAACACTCGGCAGACCTCCGTGCAGCCTCTAGAACACGATGGGAGATGTTTTCTGTGCTGGCACAGTTTCTCCTTGCCAGACAGAGTGGAAAAGCTTTTTGCTAAGATGTAGACGAGAAGAGAGGCTAAAGAAGCAGGTATGGTGCTCGGCAGAGCTAAGCACAGCTTCCGGGCCTCTTTCGGCAGAAGACACACACTGCAGAGCACAGTGAGCGGCAGAATCGTCTTTGCGCGAAGAAGCTTCTTCGTCTCCGGGAGCCGGAGAGAGCGGCAGCTTCGCAAAGGTGATGAAACAAGCCGTACAACACTGCGATTGTGTGCGCAGCTTGCCAAGTGAGAGAAAACAGTACCTGACCACTCTCCTGCCGTTTCTATTCACATGAACATTCGATTGCAAGCTGTTTTTGACAACTTTCTTTCTCTTCTTGCAAAATACTCGGCAGACCTCCGTGCTGCCTCTAGAACACGATGGGAGATGTTTTCTGTGCTGGTAAAGTTTCTCCTTGCCAGACAGAGTGGAAAAGCTTTTTGCTAAGATGTAGACCAGAAGAGAGGCTAAAGAAGCAGGTAGAGTGCTCTGCAGAGCTAAGCACAGCTCCCGGGCCTCTTTCGGCAGAAGACACACACTGCAGAGCACAGTGAGCGGCAGAATCGTCTTTGCGCGAAGAAGCAGCTTTTTCGTCTCCGGGAGCCGAGGACAGCGGCAACTTCGCAAAGGTGATGAAACAAGCCGTACAACACTGCGATTGTGTGCGCAGCTTGCCAACTGAGAGAAAACAGTACCTGACCACTCTCCTGCATTTTCTATTCACATGAACATTCGATTGCAAGCTGTTTTGGACAACTTTCTTTCTCTTCTTGCAAAACACTCGGCAGACCTCCGTGCAGCCTCTAGAACACGATGGGAGATGTTTTCTGTGCTGGCACAGTTTCTCCTTGCCAGACAGAGTGGAAAAGCTTTTTGCTAAGATGTAGACGAGAAGAGAGGCTAAAGAAGCAGGTAGAGTGCTCTGCAGAGCTAAGCACAGCTCCCGGGCCTCTTTCGGCAGAAGGCGCACACCGCAGAGCACTGTGAGCGGCCGAATCGTCTTTGCGCGAAGAAGCAGCTTCTTCGTCTCCTGGAGCCGGAGAGAGCGGCAACTTGGCAAAGGTGATGAAACAAGCTGTACAACACTGCAATTGTGTGCGCAGCTTGCCAACTGAGAGAAAACAGTACCTGACCACTCTCCTGCCTATTCTATACACTTGAACATTCGATTGCAATCTGTTTTGGACAACTTTCTTTCTCTTCTTGAAAAACACTCGGCAGACCTCCGTGCAGCCTCTAGAACACAGTGGGAGATGTTTTTTGTGCTGGCACAGTTTCTCCTTGCCAGACAGAGTGGGAAAGCTTTTTGCTAAGATGTAGACGAGAAGAGAGGCTAAAGACGAAGGTACGGTGCTCTGCAGAGCTAAGCACCGCTCCCGGGCGTCTTTCGGCAGAAGGCGCACACAGCAGAGCACTGTGAGCGGCAGAATCGTCTTTGCGCGAAGAAGCAGCTTCTTCGTCTCCGGGAGCCGGAGAGAGCGGCAACTTCGCAAAGGTGATGAAACAAGCTGTACAACACTGCGATTGTGTGCGCAGATTGCCAACTGAGAGAAAACAGTACCTGACAACTCTCCTGCCTTTTCTATTTACTTGAACATTCGATTGCAAGCTGATTTGGACAACTTTCTTTCTCTTCTTGCAAAACACTCGGCAGACCTCCGTGCAGCCTCTAGAACACGATGGGAGATGTTTTCTGTGCTGGCACAGTTTCTCCTTGCCAGACAGAGTGGAAAAGCTTTTTGCTAAGATGTAGACGAGAAGAGAGGCTAAAGAAGCAGGTAGAGTGCTCTGCAGAGCTAAGCACAGCTCCCGGGCCTCTTTCGGCAGAAGGCGCACACCGCAGAGCACTGTGAGCGGCAGAATCGTCTTTGCGCGAAGAAGCAGCTTCTTCGTCTCCTGGAGCCGGAGAGAGCGGCAACTTCGCAAAGGTGGTGAAACAAGCTGTACAACACTGCAATTGTGTGCGCAGCTTGCCAACTGAGAGAAAACAGTACCTGACCACTCTCCTGCCTATTCTATACACTTGAACATTCGATTGCAATCTGTTTTGGACAACTTTCTTTCTTTTCTTGGAAAACACTCGGCAGACCTCCGTGCAGCCTCTAGAACACAGTGGGAGATGGTTTTTGTGCTGGCACAGTTTCTCCTTGCCAGACAGAGTGGAAAAGCTTTTTGCTAAGATGTAGACGAGAAGAGAGGCTAAAGACGAAGGTACGGTGCTCTGCAGAGCTAAGCACCGCTCCCGGGCGTCTTTCGGCAGAAGGCGCACACCGCAGAGCACTGTGAGCGGCAGAATCGTCTTTGCGCGAAGAAGCAGCTTCTTCGTCTCCGGGAGCCGGAGAGAGCGGCAACTTGGCAAAGGTGATGAAACAAGCTGTACAACACTGCGATTGTGTGCGCAGATTGCCAACTGAGAGAAAACAGTACCTGACCACTCTCCTGCCTTTTCTATTCACTTGAACATTCGATTGCAAGCTGATTTGGACAACTTTCTTTCTCTTCTTGCAAAACACTCGGCAGACCTCCGTGCAGCCTCTAGAACACGATGGGAGATGTTTTCTGTGCTGGCAGAGTTTCTCCTTGCCAGACAGAGTGGAAAAGCTTTTTGCTAAGATGTAGACGAGAAGAGAGGCTAAAGAAGCAGGTAGAGTGCTCTGCAGAGCTAAGCACAGCTCCCGGACCTCTTTCGGCAGAAGGCGCACACCGCAGAGCACTGTGAGCGGCAGAATCGTCTTTGCGCGAAGAAGCAGCTTCTTCGTCTCCTGGAGCCGGAGAGAGCGGCAACTTCGAAAAGGTGATGAAACAAGCTGTACAACACTGCAATTGTGTGCGCAGCTTGCCAACTGAGAGAAAACAGTACCTGACCACTCTCCTGCCTTTTCTATTCACATGAACATTCGATTGCAAGCTGTTTTGGACAACTGTCTTTCTCTTCTTGCAAAACACTCGGCAGACCTCCTTGCAGCTTCTAGAACACGATGGGAGATGTTTTCTGTGCTGGCACAGTTTCTCCTTGCCAGACAGAGTGGAAAAGCTTTTTGCTAAGATGTAGACGAGAAGAGAGGCTAAAGACGAAGGTACGGTGCTCTGCAGAGCTAAGCACAGCTCCCGGGCCTCTTTCGGCAGCAGGCGCACACCGCAGAGCACTGTGAGCGGCAGAATCGTCTTTGCGCGAAGAAGCAGCTTCTTCGTCTCCGGGAGCCGGAGAGAGCGGCAACTTGGCAAAGGTGATGAAACAAGCTGTACAACACTGCGATTGTGTGCGCAGCTTGCCAACTGAGAGAAAACAGTACCTGACCACTCTCCTGCCTTTTGTAATCACATGAACATTCGATTGCAAGCTGTTTTGGACAACTTTCTTTCTCTTCTTGCAAAACACTCGGCAGACCTCCGTGCAGCCTCTAGAACACGATGGGAGATGTTTTCTGTGCTGGCACAGTTTCTCCTTGCCAGACAGAGTGGAAAAGCTTTTTGCTAAGATGTAGACGAGAAGAGAGGCTAAAGAAGCAGGTATGGTGCTCGGCAGAGCTAAGCACAGCTTCCGGGCCTCTTTCGGCAGAAGACACACACTGCAGAGCACAGTGAGCGGCAGAATCGTCTTTGCGCGAAGAAGCTTCTTCGTCTCCGGGAGCCGGAGAGAGCGGCAGCTTCGCAAAGGTGATGAAACAAGCCGTACAACACTGCGATTGTGTGCGCAGCTTGCCAAGTGAGAGAAAACAGTACCTGACCACTCTCCTGCCTTTTCTATTCACATGAACATTCGATTGCAAGCTGTTTTGGACAACTTTCTTTCTCTTCTTGCAAAATACTCGGCAGACCTCCGTGCAGCCTCTAGAACACAATGGGAGATGTTTTCTGTGCTGGTAAAGTTTCTCCTTGCCAGACAGAGTGGAAAAGCTTTTTGCTAAGATGTAGACCAGAAGAGAGGCTAAAGAAGCAGGTAGAGTGCTCTGCAGAGCTAAGCACAGCTCCCGGGCCTCTTTCGGCAGAAGACACACACTGCAGAGCACAGTGAGCGGCAGAATCGTCTTTGCGCGAAGAAGCAGCTTTTTCGTCTCCGGGAGCCGAGGACAGCGGCAACTTCGCAAAGGTGATGAAACAAGCCGTACAACACTGCGATTGTGTGCGCAGCTTGCCAACTGAGAGAAAACAGTACCTGACCACTCTCCTGCATTTTCTATTCACATGAACATTCGATTGCAAGCTGTTTTGGACAACTTTCTTTCTCTTCTTGCAAAACACTCGGCAGACCTCCGTGCAGCCTCTAGAACACGATGGGAGATGTTTTCTGTGCTGGCACAGTTTCTCCTTGCCAGAAAGAGTGGAAAAACTTTTTGCTAAGATGTAGACGAGAAGAGAGGCTAAAGAAGCAGGTAGAGTGCTCTGCAGAGCTAAGCACAGCTCCCGGGCCTCTTTCGGCAGAAGGCGCACACCGCAGAGCACTGTGAGCGGCCGAATCGTCTTTGCGCGAAGAAGCAGCTTCTTCGTCTCCTGGAGCCGGAGAGAGCGGCAACTTCGCAAAGGTGATGAAACAAGCTGTACAACACTGCAATTGTGTGCGCAGCTTGCCAACTGAGAGAAAACAGTACCTGACCATTCTCCTGCCTTTTATAATCACTTGAACATTCGATTGCAAGCTGTTTTGGACAACTTTCTTTCTTTTCTTGCAAAACACTCGGCAGACCTCCGTGCAGCCTCTAGAACACAGTGGGAGATGTTTTTTGTGCTGGCAGAGTTTCTCCTTGCCAGACAGAGTGGAAAAGCTTTTTGCTAAGATGTAGACGAGAAGAGAGGCTAAAGACGAAGGTACGGTGCTCTGCAGAGCTAAGCACCGCTGCCGGACCTCTTTCGGCAGAAGGCGCACACCGCAGAGCACTGTGAGCGGCAGAATCGTCTTTGCGCGAAGAAGCAGCTTCTTCGTCTCCGGGAGCCGGAGAGAGCGGCAACTTCGCAAAGGTGATGAAACAAGCTGTACAACACTGCAATTGTGTGCGCAGCTTGCCAACTGAGAGAAAACAGTACCTGACCACTCTCCTGCCTTTTCTATTCACATGAACATTCGATTGCAAGCTGTTTTGGACAACTGTCTTTCTCTTCTTGCAAAACACTCGGCAGACCTCCTTGCAGCTTCTAGAACACGATGGGAGATGTTTTCTGTGCTGGCACAGTTTCTCCTTGCCAGACAGAGTGGAAAAGCTTTTTGCTAAGATGTAGACGAGAAGAGAGGCTAAAGACGAAGGTACGGTGCTCTGCAGAGCTAAGCACCGCTCCCGGGCCTCTTTCGGCAGCAGGCGCACACCGCAGAGCACTGTGAGCGGCAGAATCGTCTTTGCGCGAAGAAGCAGCTTCTTCGTCTCCGGGAGCCGGAGAGAGCGGCAACTTCGCAAAGGTGATGAAACAAGCTGTACAACACTGCGATTGTGTGCGCAGCTTGCCAACTGAGAGAAAACAGTACCTGACCACTCTCCTGCCTTTTGTAATCACATGAACATTCGATTGCAAGCTGTTTTGGACAACTTTCTTTCTCTTCTTGCAAAACACTCGGCAGACCTCCGTGCAGCCTCTAGAACACGATGGGAGATGTTTTCTGTGCTGGCACAGTTTCTCCTTGCCAGACAGAGTGGAAAAGCTTTTTGCTAAGATGTAGACGAGAAGAGAGGCTAAAGAAGCAGGTATGGTGCTCGGCAGAGCTAAGCACAGCTTCCGGGCCTCTTTCGGCAGAAGACACACACTGCAGAGCACAGTGAGCGGCAGAATCGTCTTTGCGCGAAGAAGCTTCTTCGTCTCCGGGAGCCGGAGAGAGCGGCAGCTTCGCAAAGGTGATGAAACAAGCTGTACAACACTGCGATTGTGTGCGCAGCTTGCCAAGTGAGAGAAAACAGTACCTGACCACTCTCCTGCCTTTTCTATTCACATGAACATTCGATTGCAAGCTGTTTTGGACAACTTTCTTTCTCTTCTTGCAAAACACTCGGCAGACCTCCGTGCAGCCTCTAGAACACGATGGGAGATGTTTTCTGTGCTGGCACAGTTTCTCCTTGCCAGAAAGAGTGGAAAAACTTTTTGCTAAGATGTAGACGAGAAGAGAGGCTAAAGAAGCAGGTACGGTGCTCTGCAGAGCTAAGCACCGCTCCCGGGCGTCTTTTGGCAGAAGGCGCACACCGCAGAGCACTGTGGGCGGCAGAATCGTCTTTGCGCGAAGAAGCAGCTTCTTCGTCTCCGGGAGCCGGAGAGAGCGGCAACTTCGCAAAGGTGATGAAACAAGCTGTACAACACTGCGATTGTGTGCGCAGATTGCCAACTGAGAGAAAACAGTACCTGACCACTCTCCTGCCTTTTCTATTCACTTGAACATTCGATTGCAAGCTGATTTGGACAACTTTCTTTCTCTTCTTGCAAAACACTCGGCAGACCTCCGTGCAGCCTCTAGAACACGATGGGAGATGTTTTCTGTGCTGGCACATTTTCTCCTTGCCAGACAGAGTGGAAAAGCTTTTTGCTAAGATGTAGACGAGAAGAGAGGCTAAAGAAGCAGGTAGAGTGCTCTGCAGAGCTAAGCACAGCTCCCGGACCTCTTTCGGCAGAAGGCGCACACCGCAGAGCACTGTGAGCGGCAGAATCGTCTTTGCGCGAAGAAGCAGCTTCTTCGTCTCCTGGAGCCGGAGAGAGCGGCAACTTCGCAAAGGTGATGAAACAAGCTGTACAACACTGCAATTGTGTGCGCAGCTTGCCAACTGAGAGAAAACAGTACCTGACCACTCTCCTGCCTTTTCTATTCACGTGAACATTCGATTGCAAGCTGTTTTGGACAACTGTCTTTCTCTTCTTGCAAAACACTCGGCAGACTTCCGTGCAGCCTCTAGAACACAGTGGGAGATGTTTTTTGTGCTGGCACAGTTTCTCCTTGCCAGACAGAGTGGAAAAGCTTTTTGCTAAGATGTAGACGAGAAGAGAGGCTAAAGACGAAGGTACGGTGCTCTGCAGAGCTAAGCACCGCTCCCGGACCTCTTTCGGCAGAAGGCGCACACCGCAGAGCACTGTGAGCGGCAGAATCGTCTTTGCGCGAAGAAGCAGCTTCTTCGTCTCCGGGAGCCGGAGAGAGCGGCAACTTCGCAAAGGTGATGAAACAAGCGGTACAACACTGCGATTGTGTGCGCAGATTGCCAACTGAGAGAAAACAGTACCTGACCACTCTCCTGCCTTTTCTATTCACTTGAACATTCGATTGCAAGCTGATTTGGACAACTTTCTTTCTCTTCTTGCAAAACACTCGGCAGACCTCCGTGCAGCGTCTAGAACACGATGGGAGATGTTTTCTGTGCTGGCAGAGTTTCTCCTTGCCAGACAGAGTGGAAAAGCTTTTTGCTAAGATGTAGACGAGAAGAGAGGCTAAAGAAGCAGGTAGAGTGCTCTGCAGAGCTAAGCACAGCTCCCGGGCGTCTTTCGGCAGAAGGCGCACACCGCAGAGCACTGTGAACGGCAGAATCGTCTTTGCGCGAAGAAGCAGCTTCTTCGTCTCCTGGAGCCGGAGAGAGCGGCAACTTCGCAAAGGTGATGAAACAAGCTGTACAACACTGCAATTGTGTGCGCAGCTTGCCAACTGAGAGAAAACAGTACCTGACCACTCTCCTGCCTTTTCTATTCACATGAACATTCGATTGCAAGCTGTTTTGGACAACTGTCTTTCTCTTCTTGCAAAACACTCGGCAGACCTCCTTGCAGCTTCTAGAACACGATGGGAGATGTTTTCTGTGCTGGCACAGTTTCTCCTTGCCAGACAGAGTGGAAAAGCTTTTTGCTAAGATGTAGACGAGAAGAGAGGCTAAAGAAGCAGGTATGGTGCTCGGCAGAGCTAAGCACAGCTTCCGGGCCTCTTTCGGCAGAAGACACACACTGCAGAGCACAGTGAGCGGCAGAATCGTCTTTGCGCGAAGAAGCTTCTTCGTCTCCGGGAGCCGGAGAGAGCGGCAGCTTCGCAAAGGTGATGAAACAAGCCGTACAACACTGCGATTGTGTGCGCAGCTTGCCAAGTGAGAGAAAACAGTACCTGACCACTCTCCTGCCGTTTCTATTCACATGAACATTCGATTGCAAGCTTTTTTGGACAACTTTCTTTCTCTTCTTGCAAAATACTCGGCAGACCTCCGTGCAGCCTCTAGAACACGATGGGAGATGTTTTCTGTGCTGGTAAAGTTTCTCCTTGCCAGACAGAGTGGAAAAGCTTTTTGCTAAGATGTAGACCAGAAGAGAGGCTAAAGAAGCAGGTAGAGTGCTCTGCAGAGCTAAGCACAGCTCCCGGGCCTCTTTCGGCAGAAGACACACACTGCAGAGCACAGTGAGCGGCAGAATCGTCTTTGCGCGAAGAAGCAGCTTTTTCGTCTCCGGGAGCCGAGGACAGCGGCAACTTCGCAAAGGTGATGAAACAAGCCGTACAACACTGCGATTGTGTGCGCAGCTTGCCAACTGAGAGAAAACAGTACCTGACCACTCTCCTGCATTTTCTATTCACATGAACATTCGATTGCAAGCTGTTTTGGACAACTTTCTTTCTCTTCTTGCAAAACACTCGGCAGACCTCCGTGCAGCCTCTAGAACACGATGGGAGATGTTTTCTGTGCTGGCACAGTTTCTCCTTGCCAGAGAGAGTGGAAAAGCTTTTTGCTAAGATGTAGACGAGAAGAGAGGCTAAAGAAGCAGGTAGAGTGCTCTGCAGAGCTAAGCACAGCTCCCGGGCCTCTTTCGGCAGAAGGCGCACACCGCAGAGCACTGTGAGCGGCCGAATCGTCTTTGCGCGAAGAAGCAGCTTCTTCGTCTCCGGGAGCCGGAGAGAGCGGCAACTTCGCAAAGGTGATGAAACAAGCTGTACAACACTGCAATTGTGTGCGCAGCTTGCCAACTGAGAGAAAACAGTACCTGACCACTCTCCTGCCTATTCTATACACTTGAACATTCGATTGCAATCTGTTTTGGACAACTTTCTTTCTCTTCTTGAAAAACACTCGGCAGACGTCCGTGCAGCCTCTAGAACACAGTGGGAGATGTTTTTTGTGCTGGCACAGTTTCTCCTTGCCAGACAGAGTGGAAAAGCTTTTTGCTAAGATGTAGACGAGAAGAGAGGCTAAAGACGAAGGTACGGTGCTCTGCAGAGCTAAGCACCGCTCCCGGGCGTCTTTCGGCAGAAGGCGCACACAGCAGAGCACTGTGAGCGGCAGAATCGTCTTTGCGCGAAGAAGCAGCTTCTTCGTCTCCGGGAGCCGGAGAGAGCGGCAACTTCGCAAAGGTGATGAAACAAGCTGTACAACACTGCGATTGTGTGCGCAGCTTGCCAACTGAGAGAAAACAGTACCTGACAACTCTCCTGCCTTTTCTATTCACTTGAACATTCGATTGCAAGCTGATTTGGACAACTTTCTTTCTCTTCTTGCAAAACACTCGGCAGACCTCCGTGCAGCCTCTAGAACACGATGGGAGATGTTTTCTGTGCTGGCAGAGTTTCTCCTTGCCAGACAGAGTGGAAAAGCTTTTTGCTAAGATGTAGACGAGAAGAGAGGCTAAAGAAGCAGGTAGAGTGCTCTGCAGAGCTAAGCACAGCTCCCGGGCGTCTTTCGGCAGAAGGCGCACACCGCAGAGCACTGTGAGCGGCAGAATCGTCTTTGCGCGAAGAAGCAGCTTCTTCGTCTCCTGGAGCCGGAGAGAGCGGCAACTTCGCAAAGGTGATGAAACAAGCTGTACAACACTGCAATTGTGTGCGCAGCTTGCCAACTGAGAGAAAACAGTACCTGACCACTCTCCTGCCTTTTCTATTCACATGAACATTCGATTGCAAGCTGTTTTGGACAACTGTCTTTCTCTTCTTGCAAAACACTCGGCAGACCTCCTTGCAGCTTCTAGAACACGATGGGAGATGTTTTCTGTGCTGGCACAGTTTCTCCTTGCCAGACAGAGTGGAAAAGCTTTTTGCTAAGATGTAGACGAGAAGAGAGGCTAAAGACGAAGGTACGGTGCTCTGCAGAGCTAAGCACCGCTCCCGGGCCTCTTTCGGCAGCAGGCGCACACCGCAGAGCACTGTGAGCGGCAGAATCGTCTTTGCGCGAAGAAGCAGCTTCTTCGTCTCCGGGAGCCGGAGAGAGCGGCAACTTGGCAAAGGTGATGAAACAAGCTGTACAACACTGCGATTGTGTGCGCAGCTTGCCAACTGAGAGAAAACAGTACCTGACCACTCTCCTGCCTTTTGTAATCACATGAACATTCGATTGCAAGCTGTTTTGGACAACTTTCTTTCTCTTCTTGCAAAACACTCGGCAGACCTCCGTGCAGCCTCTAGAACACGATGGGAGATGTTTTCTGTGCTGGCACAGTTTCTCCTTGCCAGACAGAGTGGAAAAGCTTTTTGCTAAGATGTAGACGAGAAGAGAGGCTAAAGAAGCAGGTATGGTGCTCGGCAGAGCTAAGCACAGCTTCCGGGCCTCTTTCGGCAGAAGACACACACTGCAGAGCACAGTGAGCGGCAGAATCGTCTTTGCGCGAAGAAGCTTCTTCGTCTCCGGGAGCCGGAGAGAGCGGCAGCTTCGCAAAGGTGATGAAACAAGCCGTACAACACTGCGATTGTGTGCGCAGCTTGCCAAGTGAGAGAAAACAGTACCTGACCACTCTCCTGCCTTTTCTATTCACATGAACATTCGATTGCAAGCTGTTTTGGACAACTTTCTTTCTCTTCTTGCAAAATACTCGGCAGACCTCCGTGCAGCCTCTAGAACACGATGGGAGATGTTTTCTGTGCTGGTAAAGTTTCTCCTTGCCAGACAGAGTGGAAAAGCTTTTTGCTAAGATGTAGACCAGAAGAGAGGCTAAAGAAGCAGGTAGAGTGCTCTGCAGAGCTAAGCACAGCTCCCGGGCCTCTTTCGGCAGAAGACACACACTGCAGAGCACAGTGAGCGGCAGAATCGTCTTTGCGCGAAGAAGCAGCTTTTTCGTCTCCGGGAGCCGAGGACAGCGGCAACTTCGCAAAGGTGATGAAACAAGCCGTACAACACTGCGATTGTGTGCGCAGCTTGCCAACTGAGAGAAAACAGTACCTGACCACTCTCCTGCATTTTCTATTCACATGAACATTCGATTGCAAGCTGTTTTGGACAACTTTCTTTCTCTTCTTGCAAAACACTCGGCAGACCTCCGTGCAGCCTCTAGAACACGATGGGAGATGTTTTCTGTGCTGGCACAGTTTCTCCTTGCCAGACAGAGTGGAAAAGCTTTTTGCTAAGATGTAGACGAGAAGAGAGGCTAAAGAAGCAGGTAGAGTGCTCTGCAGAGCTAAGCACAGCTCCCGGGCCTCTTTCGGCAGAAGGCGCACACCGCAGAGCACTGTGAGCGGCCGAATCGTCTTTGCGCGAAGAAGCAGCTTCTTCGTCTCCTGGAGCCGGAGAGAGCGGCAACTTCGCAAAGGTGATGAAACAAGCTGTACAACACTGCAATTGTGTGCGCAGCTTGCCAACTGAGAGAAAACAGTACCTGACCACTCTCCTGCCTATTCTATACACTTGAACATTCGATTGCAATCTGTTTTGGACAACTTTCTTTCTCTTCTTGAAAAACACTCGGCAGACGTCCGTGCAGCCTCTAGAACACAGTGGGAGATGTTTTTTGTGCTGGCACAGTTTCTCCTTGCCAGACAGAGTGGAAAAGCTTTTTGCTAAGATGTAGACGAGAAGAGAGGCTAAAGACGAAGGTACGGTGCTCTGCAGAGCTAAGCACCGCTCCCGGGCGTCTTTCGGCAGAAGGCGCACACAGCAGAGCACTGTGAGCGGCAGAATCGTCTTTGCGCGAAGAAGCAGCTTCTTCGTCTCCGGGAGCCGGAGAGAGCGGCAACTTCGCAAAGGTGATGAAACAATCTGTACAACACTGCGATTGTGTGCGCAGATTGCCAACTGAGAGAAAACAGTACCTGACAACTCTCCTGCCTTTTCTATTCACTTGAACATTCGATTGCAAGCTGATTTGGACAACTTTCTTTCTCTTCTTGCAAAACACTCGGCAGACCTCCGTGCAGCCTCTAGAACACGATGGGAGATGTTTTCTGTGCTGGCACAGTTTCTCCTTGCCAGACAGAGTGGAAAAGCTTTTTGCTAAGATGTAGACGAGAAGAGAGGCTAAAGAAGCAGGTAGAGTGCTCTGCAGAGCTAAGCACAGCTCCCGGACCTCTTTCGGCAGAAGGCGCACACCGCAGAGCACTGTGAGCGGCAGAATCGTCTTTGCGCGAAGAAGCAGCTTCTTCGTCTCCTGGAGCCGGAGAGAGCGGCAACTTCGCAAAGGTGATGAAACAAGCTGTACAACACTGCAATTGTGTGCGCAGCTTGCCAACTGAGAGAAAACAGTACCTGACCACTCTCCTGACTTTTATAATCACTTGAACATTCGATTGCAAGCTGTTTTGGACAACTTTCTTTCTTTTCTTGCAAAACACTCGGCAGACCTCCGTGCAGCCTCTAGAACGCGATTTGAGATGTTTTCTGTGCTGGCACAGTTTCTCCTTGCCAGACAGAGTGGAAAAGCTTTTTGCTAAGATGTAGACGAGAAGAGAGGCAAAAGACGAAGGTACGGTGCTCTGCAGAGCTAAGCACCGCTCCCGGACCTCTTTCGGCAGGAGGCGCACACCGCAGAGCACTGTGAGCGGCAGAATCGTCTTTGCGCGAAGAAGCAGCTTCTTCGTCTCCGGGAGCCGGAGAGAGCGGCACTTCGCAAAGGTGATGAAACAAGCTGTACAACACTGCGATTGTGTGCGCAGCTTGCCAACTGAGAGAAAACAGTACCTGACCACTCTCCTGCCTTTTCTATTCACATGAACATTCGATTGCAAGCTGTTTTGGACAACTTTCTTTCTCTTCTTGCAAAACACTCGGCAGACCTCCGTGCAGCGTCTAGAACACGATGGGAGATGTTTTCTGTGCTGGCACAGTTTCTCCTTGCCAGACAGAGTGGAAAAGCTTTTTGCTAAGATGTAGACCAGAAGAGAGGCTAAAGAAGCAGGTAGAGTGCTCTGCAGAACTAAGCACAGCTCCCGGGCCTCTTTCGGCAGAAGACACACACTGCAGAGCACAGTGAGCGGCAGAATCGTCTTTGCGCGAAGAAGCAGCTTCTTCGTCTCCGGGAGCCGGAGAGAGCGGCAACTTCGCAAAGGTGATGAAACAAGCTGTACAACACTGCAATTGTGTGCGCAGCTTGCCAACTGAGAGAAAACAGTACCTGACCACTCTCCTGCCTTTTCTATTCACATGAACATTCGATTGCAAGCTGTTTTGGACAACTGTCTTTCTCTTCTTGCAAAACACTCGGCAGACCTCCTTGCAGCTTCTAGAACACGATGGGAGATGTTTTCTGTGCTGGCACAGTTTCTCCTTGCCAGACAGAGTGGAAAAGCTTTTTGCTAAGATGTAGACGAGAAGAGAGGCTAAAGACGAAGGTACGGTGCTCTGCAGAGCTAAGCACCGCTCCCGGACCTCTTTCGGCAGAAGGCGCACACCGCAGAGAACTGTGAGCGGCAGAATCGTCTTTGCGCGAAGAAGCAGCTTCTTCGTCTCCGGGAGCCGGAGAGAGCGGCAACTTCGCAAAGGTGATGAAACAAGCTGTACAAAACTGCGATTGTGTGCGCAGCTTGCCAACTGAGAGAAAACAGTACCTGACCACTCTCCTGCCTTTTCTATTCACTTGAACATTCGATTGCAAGCTGTTTTGGACAACTTTCTTTCTCTTCTTGCAAAACACTCGGCAGACCTCCGTGCAGCCTCTAGAACACGATGGGAGATGTTTTCTGTGGTGGCACAGTTTCTCCTTGCCAGACAGAGTGGAAAAGCTTTTTGCTAAGATGTAGACGAGAAGAGAGGCTAAAGACGAAGGTACGGTGCTCTGCAGAGCTAAGCACCGCTCCCGGACCTCTTTCGGCAGAAGGCGCACACCGCAGAGCACTGTGAGCGGCAGAATCGTCTTTGCGCGAAGAAGCAGCTTCTTCGTCTCCGGGAGCCGGAGAGAGCGGCAACTTCGCAAAGGTGATGAAACAAGCTGTACAACACTGCGATTGTGTGCGCAGCTTGCCAACTGAGAGAAAACAGTACCTGACCACTCTCCTGCCTTTTCTAATCACATGAACATTCGATTGCAAGCTGTTTTGGACAACTTTCTTTCTCTTCTTGCAAAACACTCGGCAGACCTGCGTGCAGCCTCTAGAACACGATGGGAGATGTTTTTTGTGCTGGCACAGTTTCTCCTTGCCAGACAGAGTGGAAAAGCTTTTTGCTAAGATGTAGACGAGAAGAGAGGCTAAAGAAGCAGGTAGGGAGCGCTGCAAAGCTAAGCACAGCTCCAGGGCCTCTTTCGGCAGGAGGCGCACACCGCAGAGCACTGTGAGCGGCAGAATCGTCTTTGCGCGAAGAAGCAGCTTCTTCGTCTCCGGGAGCCTGAGAGAGCGGCACTTCGCAAAGGTGATGAAACAAGCTGTACAACACTGCGATTGTGTGCGCAGCTTGCCAAGTGAGAGAAAACAGTACCTGACCACTCTCCTGCCTTTCGTAATCACATGAACATTCGATTGCAAGCTGTTTTGGACAACTTTCTTTCTCTTCTTGCAAAACACTCGGCAGACCTCCGTGCAGCCTCTAGAACACGATGGGAGATGTTTTCTGTGCTGGTAAAGTTTCTCCTTGCCAGACAGAGTGGAAAAGCTTTTTGCTAAGATGTAGACCAGAAGAGAGGCTAAAGAAGCAGGTATGGTGCTCGGCAGAGCTAAGCACAGCTCCCGGGCCTCTTTCGGCAGAAGACACACACTGCAGTACACAGTGAGCGGCAGAATCGTCTTTGCGCGAAGAAGCAGCTTCTTCGTCTCCGGGAGCCGGAGAGAGCGGCAACTTCGCAAAGGTGATGAAACAAGCCGTACAACACTGCGATTGTGTGCGCAGCTTGCCAACTGAGAGAAAACAGTACCTGACCACTCTCCTGCGTTTTCTATTCACATGAACATTCGATTGCAAGCTGTTTTGGACAACTTTCTTTCTCTTCTTGCAAAACACTCGGCAGACCTGCGTGCAGCCTCTAGAACACGATGGGAGATGTTTTCTGTGCTGGCACAGTTTCTCCTTGCCAGACAGAGTGGAAAAGCTTTTTGCTAAGATGTAGACGAGAAGAGAGGCTAAAGAAGCAGGTAGAGTGCTCTGCAGAGCTAAGCACAGCTCCCGGGCCTCTTTCGGCAGAAGACACACACTGCAGAGCACAGTGAGCGGCAGAATCGTCTTTGCGCGAAGAAGCAGCTTTTTCGTCTCCGGGAGCCGGAGAGAGCGGCAACTTCGCAAAGGTGATGAAACAAGCCGTACAACACTGCGATTGTGTGCGCAGCTTGCCAACTGAGAGAAAACAGTACCTGACCACTCTCCTGCCTTTTCTATTCACATGAACATTCGATTGCAAGCTGTTTTGGACAACTTTCTTTCTTTTCTTGCAAAACACTCGGCAGACCTCCGTGCAGCCTCTAGAACACGATGGGAGATGTTTTCTGTGCTGGCACAGTTTCTCCTTGCCAGAGAGAGTGGAAAAGCTTTTTGCTAAGATGTAGACGAGAAGAGAGGCTAAAGACGAAGGTACGGTGCTCTGCAGAGCTAAGCACCGCTCCCGGGCGTCTTTCGGCAGAAGGCGCACACCGCAGAGCACTGTGAGCGGCAGAATCGTCTTTGCGCGAAGAAGCAGCTTCTTCGTCTCCGGGAGCCGGAGAGAGCGGCAACTTCGAAAAGGTGATGAAACAAGCTGTACAACACTGCGATTGTGTGCGCAGCTTGCCAACTGAGAGAAAACAGTACCTGACCACTCTCCTGCCTTTTCTATTCACTTGAACATTCGATTGCAAGCTGATTTGGACAACTTTCTTTCTCTTCTTGCAAAACACTCGGCAGACCTTCGTGCAGCCTCTAGAACACGATGGGAGATGTTTTCTGTGCTGGCACAGTTTCTCCTTGCCAGACAGAGTGGAAAAGCTTTTTGCTAAGATGTAGACGAGAAGAGAGGCTAAAGACGAAGGTACGGTGCTCTGCAGAGCTAAGCACCGCTCCCGGGCCTCTTTCGGCAGCAGGCGCACACCGCAGAGCACTGTGAGCGGCAGAATCGTCTTTGCGCGAAGAAGCAGCTTCTTCGTCTCCGGGAGCCGGAGAGAGCGGCAGCTTCGCAAAGGTGATGAAACAAGCTGTACAACACTGCGATTGTGTGCGCAGCTTGCCAAGTGAGAGAAAACAGTACCTGACCACTCTCCTGCCTTTTCTATTCACATGAACATTCGATTGCAAGCTGTTTTGGACAACTTTCTTTCTCTTCTTGCAAAACACTCGGCAGACCTCCGTGCAGCCTCTAGAACACGATGGGAGATGTTTTTTGTGCTGGCACAGTTTCTCCTTGCCAGACAGAGTGGAAAAGCTTTTTGCTAAGATGTAGACGAGAAGAGAGGCTAAAGACGAAGGTTCGGTGCTCTGCAGAGCAAAGCACCGCTCCCGGGCGTCTTTCGGCAGAAGGCGCACACCGCAGAGCACTGTGAGCGGCAGAATCGTCTTTGCGCGAAGAAGCAGCTTCTTCGTCTCCGGGAGCCGGAGAGAGCGGCAACTTCGCAAAGGTGATGAAACAAGCTGTACAACACTGCGATTGTGTGCGCAGCTTGCCAACTGAGAGAAAACAGTACCTGACCACTCTCCTGCCTTTTCTATTCACATGAACATTCGATTGCAAGATGTTTTGGACAACTTTCTTTCTCTTCTTGCAAAACACTCGGCAGACCTCCGTACAGCCTCTAGAACACGATGGGAGATGTTTTTTGTGCTGGCACAGTTTCTCCTTGCCAGACAGAGTGGAAAAGCTTCTTGCTAAGATGTAGACGAGAAGAGAGGCTAAAGAAGCAGGTAGAGTGCTCTGCAGAGCTAAGCACAGCTCCCGGACCTCTTTCGGCAGAAGGCGCACACCGCAGAGCACTGTGAGCGGCAGAATCGTCTTTGCGCGAAGAAGCAGCTTCTTCGTCTCCTGGAGCCGGAGAGAGCGGCAACTTCGCAAAGGTGATGAAACAAGCTGTACAACACTGCAATTGTGTGCGCAGCTTGCCAACTGAGAGAAAACAGTACCTGACCACTCTCCTGCCTTTTTTAATCACTTGAACATTCGATTGCAAGCTGTTTTGGACAACTTTCTTTCTTTTCTTGCAAAACACTCGGCAGACCTCCGTGCAGCCTCTAGAACACGATGTGAGATGTTTTCTGTGCTGGCACAGTTTCTCCTTGCCAGACAGAGTGGAAAAGCTTTTTGCTAAGATGTAGACGAGAAAAGAGGCTAAAGACGAAGGTACGGTGCTCTGCAGAGCTAAGCACCGCTCCCGGACCTCTTTCGGCAGAAGGCGCACACCGCAGAGCACTGTGAGCGGCAGAATCGTCTTTGCGCGAAGAAGCAGCTTCTTCGTCTCCGGGAGCCGGAGAGAGCGGCAGCTTCGCAAAGGTGATGAAACAAGCTGTACAACACTGCAATTGTGTGCGCAGCTTGCCAACTGAGAGAAAACAGTACCTGACCACTCTCCTGCCTTTTCTATTCACATGAACATTCGATTGGAAGCTGTTTTGGACAACTTTCTTTCTCTTCTTGCAAAACACTCGGCAGACCTCCGTGCAGCCTCTAGAACACGATGGGAGATGTTTTTTGTGCTGGCACAGTTTCTCCTTGCCAGACAGAGTGGAAAAGCTTTTTGCTAAGATGTAGACGAGAAGAGAGGCTAAAGACGAAGGTTCGGTGCTCTGCAGAGCAAAGCACCGCTCCCGGGCGTCTTTCGGCAGAAGGCGCACACCGCAGAGCACTGTGAGCGGCAGAATCGTCTTTGCGCGAAGAAGCAGCTTCTTCGTCTCCGGGAGCCGGAGAGAGCGGCAACTTCGCAAAGGTGATGAAACAAGCTGTACAACACTGCGATTGTGTGCGCAGCTTGCCAACTGAGAGAAAACAGTACCTGACCACTCTCCTGCCTTTTCTATTCACATGAACATTCGATTGCAAGCTGTTTTGGACAACTTTCTTTCTCTTCTTGCAAAACACTCGGCAGACCTCCGTGCAACCTCTAGAACACGATGGGAGATGTTTTTTGTGCTGGCACAGTTTCTCCTTGCCAGACAGAGTGGAAAAGCTTTTTGCTAAGATGTAGACGAGAAGAGAGGCTAAAGAAGCACGTATGGTGCTTCTCAGAGCTAAGCACAGCTCCCGGGGCTCTTTCGGCAGAAGGCGCACACCGCAGAGCACTGTGAGCGGCAGAATCGTCTTTGCGCGAAGAAGCAGCTTCTTCGTCTCCGGGAGCCGGAGAGAGCGGCAGCTTCGCAAAGGTGATGAAACAAGCTGTACAACACTGCGATTGTGTGCGCAGCTTGCCAAGTGAGAGAAAACAGTACCTGACCACTCTCCTGCCTTTTGTAATCACATGAACATTCGATTGCAAGCTGTTTTGGACAACTTTCTTTCTCTTCTTGCAAAACACTCGGCAGACCTCCGTGCAGCCTCTAGAACACGATGGGAGATGTTTTCTGTGCTGGCACAGTTTCTCCTTGCCAGACAGAGTGGAAAAGCTTTTTGCTAAGATGTAGACCAGAAGAGAGGCTAAAGAAGCAGGTAGAGTGCTCTGCAGAGCTAAGCACAGCTCCCGGGCCTCTTTCGGCAGAAGACGCACACTGCAGAGCACAGTGAGCGGCAGAATCGTCTTTGCGCGAAGAAGCAGCTTTTTCGTCTCCTGGAGCCGGAGAGAGCGGCAACTTCGCAAAGGTGATGAAACAAGCCGTACAACACTGCGATTGTGTGCGCAGCTTGCCAAGTGAGAGAAAACAGTACCTGACCACTCTCCTGCCTTTTCTATTCACATGAACATTCGATTGCAAGCTGTTTTGGACAACTTTCTTTCTCTTCTTGCAAAACACTCGGCAGACCTCCGTGCAGCCTCTAGAACACGATGGGAGATGTTTTTTGTGCTGGCACAGTTTCTCCTTGCCAGACAGAGTAGAAAAGCTTTTTGCTAAGATGTAGACGAGAAGTGAGGCTAAAGACGAAGGTTCGGTGCTCTGCAGAGCAAAGCACCGCTCCCGGGCGTCTTTCGGCAGAAGGCGCACACCGCAGAGCACTGTGAGCGGCAGAATCGTCTTTGCGCGAAGAAGCAGCTTCTTCGTCTCCGGGAGCCGGAGAGAGCGGCAACTTCGCAAAGGTGATGAAACAAGCTGTACAACACTGCGATTGTGTGCGCAGCTTGTCAACTGAGAGAAAACAGTACCTGACCACTCTCCTGCCTTTTCTATTCACATGAACATTCGATTGCAAGCTGTTTTGGACAACTTTCTTTCTCTTCTTGCAAAACACTCGGCAGAACTCCGTGCAGCCTCTAGAACACGATGGGAGATGTTTTCTGTGCTGGCAGAGTTTATCGTTGCCAGACAGAGTGGAAAAGCTTTTTGCTTAGATGTAGACGAGAAGAGAGGCTAAAGAAGCAGGTAGGGAGCGCTGCAAAACTAAGCACAGCTCCAGGGCCTCTTTCGGCAGGAGGCGCACACCGCAGAGCACTGTGAGCGGCAGAATCGTCTTTGCGCGAAGAAGCAGCTTCTTCGTCTCCGGGAGCCTGAGAGAGCGGCACTTCGCAAAGGTGATGAAACAAGCTGTACAACACTGCGATTGTGTGCGCAGCTTGCCAACTGATAGAAAACAGTACCTGACCACTCTCCTGCCTTTCGTAATCACATGAACATTCGATTGCAAGCTGTTTTGGACAACTTTCTTTCTCTTCTTGCAAAACACTCGGCAGACCTCCGTGCAGCCTCTAGAACACGATGGGAGATGTTTTCTGTGCTGGTAAAGTTTCTCCTTGCCAGACAGAGTGGAAAAGCTTTTTGCTAAGATGTAGACCAGAAGAGAGGCTAAAGAAGCAGGTATGGTGCTCGGCAGAGCTAAGCACAGCTCCCGGGCCTCTTTCAGCAGAAGACACACACTGCAGTACACAGTGAGCGGCAGAATCGTCTTTGCGCGAAGAAGCAGCTTCTTCGTCTCCGGGAGCCGGAGAGAGCGGCAACTTGGCAAAGGTGATGAAACAAGCCGTACAACACTGCGATTGTGTGCGCAGCTTGCCAACTGAGAGAAAACAGTACCTGACCACTCTCCTGCCTTTTCTATTCACATGAACATTCGATTGCAAGCTGTTTTGGACAACTTTCTTTCTCTTCTTGCAAAACACTCGGCAGACCTGCGTGCAGCCTCTAGAACACGATGGGAGATGTTTTCTGTGCTGGCACAGTTTCTCCTTGCCAGACAGAGTGGAAAAGCTTTTTGCTAAGATGTAGACGAGAAGAGAGGCTAAAGAAGCAGGTAGAGTGCTCTGCAGAGCTAAGCACAGCTCCCGGGCCTCTTTCGGCAGAAGACACACACTGCAGAGCACAGTGAGCGGCAGAATCGTCTTTGCGCGAAGAAGCAGCTTTTTCGTCTCCGGGAGGCGGAGAGAGCGGCAACTTCGCAAAGGTGATGAAACAAGCCGTACAACACTGCGATTGTGTGCGCAGCTTGCCAACTGAGAGAAAACAGTACCTGACCACTCTCCTGCCTTTTCTATTCACATGAACATTCGATTGCAAGCTGTTTTGGACAACTTTCTTTCTTTTCTTGCAAAACACTCGGCAGACCTCCGTGCAGCCTCTAGAACACGATGGGAGATGTTTTCTGTGCTGGCACAGTTTCTCCTTGCCAGAGAGAGTGGAAAAGCTTTTTGCTAAGATGTAGACGAGAAGAGAGGCTAAAGACGAAGGTACGGTGCTCTGCAGAGCTAAGCACCGCTCCCGGGCGTCTTTCGGCAGAAGGCGCACACCGCAGAGCACTGTGAGCGGCAGAATCGTCTTTGCGCGAAGAAGCAGCTTCTTCGTCTCCTGGAGCCGGAGAGAGCGGCAACTTCGAAAAGGTGATGAAACAAGCTGTACAACACTGCGATTGTGTGCGCAGCTTGCCAACTGAGAGAAAACAGTACCTGACCACTCTCCTGCCTTTTCTATTCACTTGAACATTCGATTGCAAGCTGATTTGGACAACTTTCTTTCTCTTCTTGCAAAACACTCGGCAGACCTCCGTGCAGCCTCTAGAACACGATGGGAGATGTTTTCTGTGCTGGCACAGTTTCTCCTTGCCAGACAGAGTGGAAGAGCTTTTTGCTAAGATGTAGACGAGAAGAGAGGCTAAATACGAAGGTACGGTGCTCTGCAGAGCTAAGCACCGCTCCCGGGCCTCTTTCGGCAGCAGGCGCACACCGCAGAGCACTGTGAGCGGCAGAATCGTCTTTGCGTGAAGAAGCAGCTTCTTCGTCTCCGGGAGCCGGAGAGAGCGGCAGCTTCGCAAAGGTGATGAAACAAGCTGTACAACACTGCGATTGTGTGCGCAGCTTGCCAAGTGAGAGAAAACAGTACCTGACCACTCTCCTGCCTTTTCTATTCACATGAACATTCGATTGCAAGCTGTTTTGGACAACTTTCTTTCTCTTCTTGCAAAACACTCGGCAGACCTCCGTGCAGCCTCTAGAACACGATGGGAGATGTTTTTTGTGCTGGCACAGTTTCTCCTTGCCAGACAGAGTGGAAAAGCTTTTTGCTAAGATGTAGACGAGAAGAGAGGCTAAAGACGAAGGTTCGGTGCTCTGCAGAGCAAAGCACCGCTCCCGGGCGTCTTTCGGCAGAAGGCGCACACCGCAGAGCACTGTGAGCGGCAGAATCGTCTTTGCGCGAAGAAGCAGCTTCTTCGTCTCCGGGAGCCGGAGAGAGCGGCAACTTCGCAAAGGTGATGAAACAAGCTGTACAACACTGCGATTGTGTGCGCAGCTTGCCAACTGAGAGAAAACAGTACCTGACCACTCTCCTGCCTTTTCTATTCACATGAACATTCGATTGCAAGATGTTTTGGACAACTTTCTTTCTCTTCTTGCAAAACACTCGGCAGACCTCCGTACAGCCTCTAGAACACGATGGGAGATGTTTTTTGTGCTGGCACAGTTTCTCCTTGCCAGACAGAGTGGAAAAGCTTTTTGCTAAGATGTAGACGAGAAGAGAGGCTAAAGAAGCACGTATGGTGCTTCTCAGAGCTAAGCACAGCTCCCGGGGCTCTTTCGGCAGAAGGCGCACACCGCAGAGCACTGTGAGCGGCAGAATCGTCTTTGCGCGAAGAAGCAGCTTCTTCGTCTCCGGGAGCCGGAGAGAGCGGCAGCTTCGCAAAGGTGATGAAACAAGCTGTACAACACTGCGATTGTGTGCGCAGCTTGCCAACTGAGAGAAAACAGTACCTGACCACTCTCCTGCCTTTTGTAATCACATGAATATTCGATTGCAAGCTGTTTTGGACAACTTTCTTTCTCTTCTTGCAAAACACTCGGCAGACCTCCGTGCAGCCTCTAGAACACGATGGGAGATGTTTTCTGTGCTGGCACAGTTTCTCCTTGCCAGACAGAGTGGAAAAGATTTTTGCTAAGATGTAGACGAGAAGAGAGGCTAAAGAAGCAGGTATGGTGCTCGGCAGAGCTAAGCACAGCTTCCAGGCCTCTTTCGGCAGAAGACACACACTGCAGAGCACAGTGAGCGGCAGAATCGTCTTTGCGCGAAGAAGCAGCTTCTTCGTCTCCGGGAGCCGGAGAGAGCGGCAGCTTCGCAAAGGTGATGAAACAAGCCGTACAACACTGCGATTGTGTGCGCAGCTTGCCAACTGAGAGAAAACAGTACCTGACCACTCTCCTGCCTTTTCTATTCACATGAACATTCGATTGCAAGCTGTTTTGGACAACTTTCTTTCTCTTCTAGCAAAACACTCGGCAGACCTCCGTGCAGCCTCTAGAACACGATGGGAGATGTTTTCTGTGCTGGTAAAGTTTCTCCTTGCCAGACAGAGTGGAAAAGCTTTTTGCTAAGATGTAGACCAGAAGAGAGGCTAAAGAAGCAGGTAGAGTGCTCTGCAGAGCTAAGCACAGCTCCCGGGCCTCTTTCGGCAGAAGACGCACACTGCAGAGCACAGTGAGCGGCAGAATCGTCTTTGCGCGAAGAAGCAGCTTTTTCGTCTCCGGGAGCCGGAGAGAGCGGCAACTTCGCAAAGGTGATGAAACAAGCCGTACAACACTGCGATTGTGTGCGCAGCTTGCCAACTGAGAGAAAACAGTACCTGACCACTCTCCTGCCTTTTCTATTCACATGAACATTCGATTGCAAGCTGTTTTGGACAACTTTCTTTCTCTTCTTGCAAAACACTCGGCAGACCTCCGTGCAGCCTCTAGAACACGATGGGAGATGTTTTTTGTGCTGGCACAGTTTCTCCTTGCCAGACAGAGTAGAAAAGCTTTTTGCTAAGATGTAGACGAGAAGAGAGGCTAAAGACGAAGGTTCGGTGCTCTGCAGAGCAAAGCACCGCTCCCGGGCGTCTTTCGGCAGAAGGCGCACACCGCAGAGCACTGTGAGCGGCAGAATCGTCTTTGCGCGAAGAAGCAGCTTCTTCGTCTCCGGGAGCCGGAGAGAGCGGCAACTTCGCAAAGGTGATGAAACAAGCTGTACAACACTGCGATTGTGTGCGCAGCTTTTCAACTGAGAGAAAACAGTACCTGACAACTCTCCTGCCTTTTCTATTCACATGAACATTCGATTGCAAGCTGTTTTGGACAACTTTCTTTCTCTTCTTGCAAAACACTCGGCAGAACTCCGTGCAGCCTCTAGAACACGATGGGAGATGTTTTCTGTGCTGGCAGAGTTTCTCCTTGCCAGACAGAGTGGAAAAGCTTCTTGCTAAGATGTAGACGAGAAGAGAGGCTAAAGAAGCAGGTAGAGTGCTCTGCAGAGCTAAGCACAGCTCCCGGACCTCTTTCGGCAGAAGGCGCACACCGCAGAGCACTGTGAGCGGCAGAATCGTCTTTGCGCGAAGAAGCAGCTTCTTCGTCTCCTGGAGCCGGAGAGAGCGGCAACTTCGCAAAGGTGATGAAACAAGCTGTACAACACTGCAATTGTGTGCGCAGCTTGCCAACTGAGAGAAAACAGTACCTGACCACTCTCCTGCCTTTTTTAATCACTTGAACATTCGATTGCAAGCTGTTTTGGACAACTTTCTTTCTTTTCTTGCAAAACACTCGGCAGACCTCCGTGCAGCCTCTAGAACACGATGTGAGATGTTTTCTGTGCTGGCACAGTTTCTCCTTGCCAGACAGAGTGGAAAAGCTTTTTGCTAAGATGTAGACGAGAAAAGAGGCTAAAGACGAAGGTATGGTGCTCTGCAGAGCTAAGCACCGCTGCCGGACCTCTTTCGGCAGAAGGCGCACACCGCAGAGCACTGTGAGCGGCAGAATCGTCTTTGCGCGAAGAAGCAGCTTCTTCGTCTCCGGGAGCCGGAGAGAGCGGCAACTTCGCAAAGGTGATGAAACAAGCTGTACAACACTGCGATTGTGTGCGCAGCTTGCCAAGTGAGAGAAAACAGTACCTGACCACTCTCCTGCCTTTTCTATTCACTTGAACATTCGATTGCAAGCTGATTTGGACAACTTTCTTTCTCTTCTTGCAAAACACTCGGCAGACCTCCGTGCAGCCTCTAGAACACGATGGGAGATGTTTTCTGTGCTGGCACAGTTTCTCCTTGCCAGACAGAGTGGAAAAGCTTTTTGCTAAGATGTAGACGAGAAGAGAGGCTAAAGACGAAGGTACGGTGCTCTGCAGAGCTAAGCACCGCTCCCGGGCCTCTTTCGGCAGCAGGCGCACACCGCAGAGCACTGTGAGCGGCAGAATCGTCTTTGCGCGAAGAAGCAGCTTCTTCGTCTCCGGGAGCCGGAGAGAGCGGCAGCTTCGCAAAGGTGATGAAACAAGCTGTACAACACTGCGATTGTGTGCGCAGCTTGCCAAGTGAGAGAAAACAGTACCTGACCACTCTCCTGCCTTTTCTATTCACATGAACATTCGATTGCAAGCTGTTTTGGACAACTTTCTTTCTCTTCTTGCAAAACACTCGGCAGACCTCCGTGCAGCCTCTAGAACACGATGGGAGATGTTTTTTGTGCTGGCACAGTTTCTCCTTGCCAGACAGAGTGGAAAAGCTTTTTGCTAAGATGTAGACGAGAAGAGAGGCTAAAGACGAAGGTTCGGTGCTCTGCAGAGCAAAGCACCGCTCCCGGGCGTCTTTCGGCAGAAGGCGCACACCGCAGAGCACTGTGAGCGGCAGAATCGTCTTTGCGCGAAGAAGCAGCTTCTTCGTCTCCGGGAGCCGGAGAGAGCGGCAACTTCGCAAAGGTGATGAAACAAGCTGTACAACACTGCGATTGTGTGCGCAGCTTGCCAAGTGAGAGAAAACAGTACCTGACCACTCTCCTGCCTTTTCTATTCACATGAACATTCGATTGCAAGATGTTTTGGACAACTTTCTTTCTCTTCTTGCAAAACACTCGGCAGACCTCCGTACAGCCTCTAGAACACGATGGGAGATGTTTTTTGTGCTGGCACAGTTTCTCCTTGCCAGACAGAGTGGAAAAGCTTTTTGCTAAGATGTAGACCAGAAGAGAGGCTAAAGAAGCAGGTAGAGTGCTCTGCAGAGCTAAGCACAGCTCCCGGGCCTCTTTCGGCAGAAGACGCACACTGCAGAGCACTGTGAGCGGCAGAATCGTCTTTGCGCGAAGAAGCAGCTTTTTCGTCTCCTGGAGCCGGAGAGAGCGGCAACTTCGCAAAGGTGATGAAACAAGCCGTACAACACTGCGATTGTGTGCGCAGCTTGCCAAGTGAGAGAAAACAGTACCTGACCACTCTCCTGCCTTTTCTATTCACATGAACATTCGATTGCAAGCTGTTTTGGACAACTTTCTTTCTCTTCTTGCAAAACACTCGGCAGACCTCCGTGCAGCCTCTAGAACACGATGGGAGATGTTTTTTGTGCTGGCACAGTTTCTCCTTGCCAGACAGAGTAGAAAAGCTTTTTGCTAAGATGTAGACGAGAAGTGAGGCTAAAGACGAAGGTTCGGTGCTCTGCAGAGCAAAGCACCGCTCCCGGGCGTCTTTCGGCAGAAGGCGCACACCGCAGAGCACTGTGAGCGGCAGAATCGTCTTTGCGCGAAGAAGCAGCTTCTTCGTCTCCGGGAGCCGGAGAGAGCGGCAACTTCGCAAAGGTGATGAAACAAGCTGTACAACACTGCGATTGTGGTGCGCAGCTTGTCAACTGAGAGAAAACAGTACCTGACCACTCTCCTGCCTTTTCTATTCACATGAACATTCGATTGCAAGCTGTTTTGGACAACTTTCTTTCTCTTCTTGCAAAACACTCGGCAGAACTCCGTGCAGCCTCTAGAACACGATGGGAGATGTTTTCTGTGCTGGCAGAGTTTATCGTTGCCAGACAGAGTGGAAAAGCTTTTTGCTAAGATGTAGACGAGAAGAGAGGCTAAAGAAGCAGGTAGAGTGCTCTGCAGAGCTAAGCACAGCTCCCGGACCTCTTTCGGCAGAAGGCGCACACCGCAGAGCACTGTGAGCGGCAGAATCGTCTTTGCGCGAAGAAGCAGCTTCTTCGTCTCCTGGAGCCGGAGAGAGCGGCAACTTCGCAAAGGTGATGAAACAAGCTGTACAACACTGCGATTGTGTGCGCAGCTTGCCAACTGAGAGAAAACAGTACCTGACCACTCTCCTGCCTTTTTTAATCACTTGAACATTCGATTGCAAGCTGTTTTGGACAACTTTCTTTCTTTTCTTGCAAAACACTCGGCAGACCTCCGTGCAGCCTCTAGAACACGATGTTAGATGTTTTCTGTGCTGGCACAGTTTCTCCTTGCCAGACAGAGTGGAAAATATTTTTGCTAAGATGTAGACGAGAAGAGAGGCTAAAGAAGCAGGTAGAGTGCTCTGCAGAGCTAAGCACAGCTCCCGGGGCTCTTTCGGCAGAAGGCGCACACCGCAGAGCACTGTGAGCGGCAGAATCGTCTTTGCGCGAAGAAGCAGCTTCTTCGTCTCCTGGAGCCGGAGAGAGCGGCAACTTCGCAAAGGTGATGAAACAAGCTGTACAACACTGCGATTGTGTGCGCAGCTTGCCAACTGAGAGAAAACAGTACCTGACCACTCTCCTGCCTTTTCTAATCACATGAACATTCGATTGCAAGCTGTTTTGGACAACTTTCTTTCTCTTCTTGCAAAACACTCGGCAGACCTCCGTGCAGCCTCTAGAACACGATGGGAGATGTTTTCTGTGCTGGCACAGTTTCTCCTTGCCAGACAGAGTGGAAAAGCTTTTTGCTAAGATGTAGACGAGAAGAGAGGCTAAAGAAGCAGGTATGGTGCTCGGCAGAGCTAAGCACAGCTCCCGGGCGTCTTTCGGCAGAAGACACACACTGCAGAGCACAGTGAGCGGCAGAATCGTCTTTGCGCGAAGAAGCAGCTTCTTCGTCTCCGGGAGCCGGAGAGAGCGGCAGCTTCGCAAAGGTGATGAAACAAGCCGTACAACACTGCGATTGTGTGCGCAGCTTGCCAACTGAGAGAAAACAGTACCTGACCACTCTCCTGCCGTTTCTATTCACATGAACATTCGATTGCAAGCTGTTTTGGACAACTTTCTTTCTCTTCTTGCAAAACACTCGGCAGACCTGCGTGCAGCCTCTAGAACACGATGGGAGATGTTTTCTGTGCTGGTAAAGTTTCTCCTTGCCAGACAGAGTGGAAAAGCTTTTTGCAAAGATGTAGACCAGAAGAGAGGCTAAAGAAGCAGGTAGAGTGCTCTGCAGAGCTAAGCACAGCTCCCGGGCCTCTTTCGGCAGAAGAAACACACTGCAGAGCACAGTGAGCGGCAGAATCGTCTTTGCGCGAAGAAGCAGCTTTTTCGTCTCCGGGAGCCGGAGAGAGCGGCAACTTCGCAAAGGTGATGAAACAAGCCGTACAACACTGCGATTGTGTGCGCAGCTTGCCAACTGAGAGAAAACAGTACCTGACCACTCTCCTGCATTTTCTATTCACATGAACATTCGATTGCAAGCTGTTTTGGACAACTTTCTTTCTCTTCTTGCAAAACACTCGGCAGACCTCCGTGCAGCCTCTAGAACACGATGGGAGATGTTTTCTGTGCTGGCACAGTTTCTCCTTCCCAGACAGAGTGGAAAAGATTTTTGCTAAGATGTAGACGAGAAGAGAGGCTAAAGAAGCAGGTAGAGTGCTCTGCAGAGCTAAGCACAGCTCCCGGACCTCTTTCGGCAGAAGGCGCACACCGCAGAGCACTGTGAGCGGCAGAATCGTCTTTGCGCGAAGAAGCAGCTTCTTCGTCTCCTGGAGCCGGAGAGAGCGGCAACTTCGCAAAGGTGATGAAACAAGCTGTACAACACTGCGATTGTGTGCGCAGCTTGCCAACTGAGAGAAAACAGTACCTGACCACTCTCCTGCCGTTTCTATTCACTTGAACATTCGATTGCAAGCTGTTTTGGACAACTTTCTTTCTTTTCTTGCAAAACACTCGGCAGACCTCCGTGCAGCCTCTAGAACACGATGGGAGATGTTTTCAGTGCTGGCACAGTTTCTCCTTGCCAGACAGAGTGGAAAAGCTTTTTGCTAAGATGTAGACGAGAAGAGAGGCTAAAGACGAAGGTACGGTGCTCTGCAGAGCTAAGCACCGCTCCCGGACCTCTTTCGGCAGAAGGCGCACACCGCAGAGCACTGTGAGCGGCAGAATCGTCTTTGCGCGAAGAAGCAGCTTCTTCGTCTCCGAGAGCCGGAGAGAGCGGCAACTTCGCAAAGGTGATGAAACAAGCTGTACAACACTGCGATTGTGTGCGCAGCTTGCCAACTGAGAGAAAACAGTACCTGACCACTCTCCTGCCTTTTCTAATCACATGAACATTCGATTGCAAGCTGTTTTGGACAACTTTCTTTCTCTTCTTGCAAAACACTCGGCAGACCTCCGTGCAGCCTCTAGAACACGATGGGAGATGTTTTTTGTGCTGGCACAGTTTCTCCTTGCCAGACAGAGTGGAAAAGCTTTTTGCTAAGATGTAGACGAGAAGAGAGGCTAAAGACGAAGGTACGGTGCTCTGCAGAGCTAAGCACCGCTCCCGGTCCTCTTTCGGCAGAAGGCGCACACCGCAGAGAACTGTGAGCGGCAGAATCGTCTTTGCGCGAAGAAGCAGCTTCTTCGTCTCCGGGAGCCGGAGAGAGCGGCAACTTCGCAAAGGTGATGAAACAAGCTGTACAACACTGCGATTGTGTGCGCAGATTGCCAACTGAGAGAAAACAGTACCTGACCACTCTCCTGCCTTTTCTATTCACATGAACATTCGATTGCAAGCTGTTTTGGACAACTTTCTTTCTCTTCTTGCAAAACACTCGGCAGACCTCCGTGCAGCCTCTAGAACACGATGGGAGATGTTTTTTGTGCTGGCACAGTTTCTCCTTGCCAGACAGAGTGGAAAAGCTTTTTGCTAAGATGTAGACGAGAAGAGAGGCTAAAGAAGCAGGTAGGGTGCGCTGCAAAGCTAAGCACAGCTCCCGGGCCTCTTTCGGCAGGAGGCGCACACCGCAGAGCACTGTGAGCGGCAGAATCGTCTTTGCGCGAAGAAGCAGCTTCTTCGTCTCCGGGATCCGGAGAGAGCGGCACTTCGCAAAGGTGATGAAACAAGCTGTACAACACTGCGATTGTGTGCGCAGCTTGCCAAGTGAGAGAAAACAGTACCTGACCACTCTCCTGCCTTTTCTATTCACATGAACATTCGATTGCAAGCTGTTTTGGACAACTTTCTTTCTCTTCTTGCAAAACACTCGGCAGACCTCCGTGCAGCCTCTAGAACACGATGGGAGATGTTTTCTGTGCTGGTAAAGTTTCTCCTTGCCAGACAGAGTGGAAAAGCTTTTTGCTAAGATGTAGACCAGAAGAGAGGCTAAAGAAGCAGGTATGGTGCTCGGCAGAGCTAAGCATATCTCCCGGGCCTCTTTCGGCAGAAGACACACACTGCAGAGCACAGTGAGCGGCAGAATCGTCTTTGCGCGAAGAAGCAGCTTCCTCGTCTCCGGGAGCCGGAGAGAGCGGCAACTTCGCAAAGGTGATGAAACAAGCCGTGCAACACTGCGATTGTGTGCGCAGCTTGCCAACTGAGAGAAAACAGTACCTGACCACTCTCCTGCATTTTCTATTCACATGAACATTAGATTGCAAGCTGTTTTGGACAACTTTCTTTCTCTTCTTGCAAAACACTCGGCAGACCTCCGTGCAGCCTCTAGAACACGATGGGAGATGTTTTCTGTGCTGGCACAGTTTCTCCTTGCCAGACAGAGTGGAAAAGCTTTTTGCTAAGATGTAGACGAGAAGAGAGGCTAAAGAAGCAGGTAGAGTGCTCTGCAGAGCTAAGCACTGCTCCCGGACCTCTTTCGGCAGAAGGCGCACACCGCAGAGCACTGTGAGCGGCAGAATCGTCTTTGCGCGAAAAAGCAGCTTCTTCGTCTCCGGGAGCCGCTGAGAGCGGCAACTTCGCAAAGGTGATGAAACAAGCTGTACAACACTGCGATTGTGTGCGCAGCATGACAACAGAGCGAAAACAGTACCTGACCACTCTCCTGCCTTTTCTATTCACATGAACATTCGATTGGAAGCTGTTTTGGACAACTTTCTTTCGCTTCTTGCAAAACACTCGGCAGACCTCCGTGCAGCCTCTAGAACACGATGGGAGATGTTTTCTGTGCTGGCACAGTTTCTCCTTGCCAGACAGAGTGGAAAAGCTTTTTGCTAAGATGTAGACGAGAAGAGAGGCTAAAGACGAAGGTACGGTGCTCTGCAGAGCTAAGCACCGCTCCCGGACCTCTTTCGGCAGAAGGCGCACACCGCAGAGCACTGTGAGCGGCAGAATCGTCTTTGCGCGAAGAAGCAGCTTCTTCGTCTCCGGGAGCCGGAGAGAGCGGCAGCTTCGCAAAGGTGATGAAACAATCTGTACAACACTGCGATTGTGTGCGCAGCATGACAACTGAGAGAAAACAGTACCTGACCACTCTCCTGCCTTTTCTATTCACATGAACATTCGATTGCAAGCTGTTTTGGACAACTTTCTTTCTCTTCTTGCAAAACACTCGGCAGACCTCCGTGCAGCCTCTAGAACACGATGGGAGATGTTTTCTGTGCTGGCACAGTTTCTCCTTGCCAGACAGAGTGGAAAAGCTTTTTGCTAAGATGTAGACGAGAAGAGAGGCTAAAGACGAAGGTACGGTGCTCTGCAGAGGTAAGCACTGCTCCCGGACCTCTTTCGGCAGAAGGCGCACACCGCAGAGCACTGTGAGCGGCAGAATCACCTTTGCGCGAAGAAGCAGCTTCTTCGTCTCCGGGAGCCAGAGAGAGCGGCAACTTCGCAAAGGTGATGAAACAAGCTGTACAACACTGCGATTGTGTGCGCAGCTTGCCAACTGAGAGAAAACAGTACCTGACCACTCTCCTGCCTTTTCTATTCACTTGAACATTCGATTGCAAGCTGTTTTGGACAACTTTCTTTCTCTTCTTGCAAAACACTCGGCAGACCTCCGTGCAGCTTCTAGAATACGATGGGAGATGTTTTCTGTGCTGGCACAGTTTCTCCTTGCCAGACAGAGTGGAAAAGCTATTTGCTAAGATGTCGACCAGAAGAGAGGGTAAAGACGATGGTACGGTGCTCTGCAGAGCTAAGCACCGCTCCCGGACCTCTTTCGGCAGAAGGCGCACACCGCAGAGCACTGTGAGCGGCAGAATCGTCTTTGCGCGAAGAAGCAGCTTCTTCGTCTCCGGGAGCCGGAGAGAGCGGCAACTTCGCAAAGGTGATGAAACAATCTGTACAACACTGCGATTGTGTGCGCACCTTGCCAAGTGAGAGAAAACAGTACCTGACCACTCTCCTGCCTTTTCTATTCACATGAACATTCGATTGCCAACTGTTTTGGACAACTTTCTTTCTCTTCTTGCAAAACACTCGGCAGACCTCCGTGCAGCCTCTAGAACACAGTGGGAGATGTTTTTTGGGCTGGCACAGTTTCTCCTTGCCAGACAGAGTGGAAAAGCTTTTTGCTAAGATGTAGACGAGAAGAGAGGCTAAAGACGAAGGTACGGTGCTCTGCAGAGCTAAGCACCGCTCCCGGACCTCTTTCGGCATGAGGCGCACACCGCAGAGCACTGTGAGCGGCAGAATCGTCTTTGCGCGAAGAAGCAGCTTCTTCGTCTCCGGGAGCCGGAGAGAGCGGCAGCTTCGCAAAGGTGATGAAACAAGCTGTACGACACTGCGATTGTGTGCGCAGCTTGCCAACTGAGAGAAAACAGTACCTGACCACTCTCCTGCCTTTTGTAATCACATGAACATTCGATTGCAAGCTGTTTTGGACAACTTTCTTTCTCTTCTTGCAAAACACTCGGCAGACCTCCGTGCAGCCTCTAGAACACGATGGGAGATGTTTTTTGTGCTGGCACAGTTTCTCCTTGCCAGACAGAGTGGAAAATATTTTTGCTAGGATGTAGACGAGAAGAGAGGCTAAAGAAGCAGGTATGGTGCTCTGCAGAGCTAAGCAGAGATCCCGGGCCTCTTTCGGCAGAAGGCGCACACCGCAGAGCACTGTGAGCGGCAGAATCACCTTTGCGCGAAGAAGCAGCTTCTTCGTCTCCGGGAGCCAGAGAGAGCGGCAACTTCGCAAAGGTGATGAAACAAGCTGTACAACACTGCGATTGTGTGCGCAGCTTGCCAACTGAGAGAAAACAGTACCTGACCACTCTCCTGCCTTTTCTATTCACTTGAACATTCGATTGCAAGCTGTTTTGGACAACTTTCTTTCTCTTCTTGCAAAACACTCGGCAGACCTCCGTGCAGCTTCTAGAATACGATGGGAGATGTTTTCTGTGTTGGCACAGTTTCTCCTTGCCAGACAGAGTGGAAAAGCTATTTGCTAAGATGTCGACCAGAAGAGAGGGTAAAGACGATGGTACGGTGCTCTGCAGAGCTAAGCACCGCTCCCGGACCTCTTTCGGCAGAAGGCGCACACCGCAGAGCACTGTGAGCGGCAGAATCGTCTTTGCGCGAAGAAGCAGCTTCTTCGTCTCCGGGAGCCGGAGAGAGCGGCAACTTCGCAAAGGTGATGAAACAATCTGTACAACACTGCGATTGTGTGCGCACCTTGCCAAGTGAGAGAAAACAGTACCTGACCACTCTCCTGCCTTTTCTATTCACATGAACATTCGATTGCCAACTGTTTTGGACAACTTTCTTTCTCTTCTTGCAAAACACTCGGCAGACCTCCGTGCAGCCTCTAGAACACAGTGGGAGATGTTTTTTGGGCTGGCACAGTTTCTCCTTGCCAGACAGAGTGGAAAAGCTTTTTGCTAAGATGTAGACGAGAAGAGAGGCTAAAGACGAAGGTACGGTGCTCTGCAGAGCTAAGCACCGCTCCCGGACCTCTTTCGGCATGAGGCGCACACCGCAGAGCACTGTGAGCGGCAGAATCGTCTTTGCGCGAAGAAGCAGCTTCTTCGTCTCCGGGAGCCGGAGAGAGCGGCAGCTTCGCAAAGGTGATGAAACAAGCTGTACGACACTGCGATTGTGTGCGCAGCTTGCCAACTGAGAGAAAACAGTACCTGACCACTCTCCTGCCTTTTGTAATCACATGAACATTCGATTGCAAGCTGTTTTGGACAACTTTCTTTCTCTTCTTGCAAAACACTCGGCAGACCTCCGTGCAGCCTCTAGAACACGATGGGAGATGTTTTTTGTGCTGGCACAGTTTCTCCTTGCCAGACAGAGTGGAAAATATTTTTGCTAGGATGTAGACGAGAAGAGAGGCTAAAGAAGCAGGTATGGTGCTCTGCAGAGCTAAGCAGAGATCCCGGGCCTCTTTCGGCAGAAGGCGCACACCGCAGAGCACTGTGAGCGGCAGAATCGTCTTTGCGCGAAGAAGCAGCTTCTTCGTCTCCGGGAGCCGGAGAGAGCGGCAGCTTCACAAGGTGATGAAACAAGCTGTACAACACTGCGATTGTGTGCGCAGCTTGCCAACTGAGAGAAAACAGTACCTGACCACTCTCCTGCCTTTTCTACTCACTTGAACATTCGATTGCAAGCTGTTTTGGACAACTTTCTTTCTCTTCTTGCAAAACACTCGGCAGACCTCCGTGCAGCCTCTAGAACACGATGGGAGATGTTTTCTGTGCTGGCAGAGTTTCTCCTTGCCAGACAGAGTGGAAAAGCTTTTTGCTAAGATGTAGACGAGAAGAGAGGCTAAAGACGAAGGTACGGTGCTCTGCAGAGCTAAGCACCGCTCCCTGACCTCTTTCGGCAGAAGGCGCACACCGCAGAGCAGAGTGAGCGGCAGAATCGTCTTTGCGCGAAGAAGCAGCTTCTTCGTCTCCGGGAGCCGGAGAGAGCGGCAACTTCGCAAAGGTGATGAAACAAGCTGTACAACACTGCGATTGTGTGCGCAGCTTGCCAACTGAGAGAAAACAGTACCTGACCACTCTCCTGCCTTTTCTAATCACATGAACATTCGATTGCAAGCTGTTTTTGACAACTTTCTTTCTCTTCTTGCAAAACACTCGGCAGACCTCCGTGCAGCCTCTAGAACACGATGGGAGATGTTTTTTGTGCTGGCACAGTTTCTCCTTGCCAGACAGAGTGGAAAATCTTTTTGCTAAGATGTAGACGAGAAGAGAGGCTAAAGAAGCAGGTAGGGTGCTCTGCAGAGCTAAGCACAGCTCCCGGGCCTCTTTCGGCAGGAGGCGCACACCGCAGAGCACTGTGAGCGGCAGAATCGTCTTTGCGCGAAGAAGCAGCTTCTTCGTCTCCGGGAGCCGGAGAGAGCGGCAACTTCGCAAAGGTGATGAAACAAGCTGTACAACACTGCGATTGTGTGCGCAGCTTGCCAACTGAGAGAAAACAGTACCTGACCACTCTCCTGCCTTTTCTATTCACATGAACATTCGATTGGAAGCTGTTTTGGACAACTTTCTTTCTCTTCTTGAAAAAAAGTCGGCAGATCTCCGTGCAGCTTCTAGAACACGATGGGAGATGTTTTCTGTGCTGGCAGAGTTTCTCCTTGCCAGACAGAGTGGAAAAGCTTTTTGCTAAGATGTAGACGAGAAGAGAGGCTAAAGACGAAGGTACGGTGCTCTGCAGAGCTAAGAACAGCTCCCGGACCTCTTTCGGCAGAAGGCGCACACCGCAGAGCACTGTGAGCGGCAGAATCGTCTTTGCGCGAAGAAGCAGCTTCTTCGTCTCCGGGAGCCGGAGAGAGCGGCAACTTCGCAAAGGTGATGAAACAATCTGTACCACACTGCGATTGTGTGCGCAGCTTGCCAAGTGAGAGAAAACAGTACCTGACCACTCTCCTGCCTTTTCTTTTCAAATGAACATTCGATTGCAAGCTGTTTTGGACAACTTTCTTTCTCTTCTTGCAAAACACTCGGCAGACCTCCGTGCAGCCTCTAGAACACGATGGGAGATGTTTTCTGTGCTGGCACAGTTTCTCCTTGCCAGACAGAGTGGAAAAGCTTTTTGCTAAGATGTAGACGAGAAGAGAGGCTAAAGACGAAGGTACGGTGCTCTGCAGAGCTAAGCACCGCTCCCGGGCCTCTTTCGGCAGCAGGCGCACACCGCAGAGCACTGTGAGCGGCAGAATCGTCTTTGCGCGAAGAAGCAGCTTCTTCGTCTCCGGGAGCCGGAGAGAGCGGCAACTTCGCAAAGGTGATGAAACAAGCTGTACAACACTGCGATTGTGTGCGCAGCTTGCCAACTGAGAGAAAACAGTACCTGACCACTCTCCTGCCTTTTCTATTCACATGAACATTCGATTGCAAGCTGTTTTGGACAACTTTCTTTCTCTTCTTGCAAAACACTCGGCAGACCTCCGTGCAGCCTCTAGAACACGATGGGAGATGTTTTCTGTGCTGGCACAGTTTCTCCTTGCCAGACAGAGTGGAAAAGCTTTTTGCTAAGATGTAGACCAGAAGAGAGGCTAAAGACGAAGGTACGGTGCTCTGCAGAGCTAAGCACAGCTCCCGGACCTCTTTCGGCAGAAGGCGCACACCGCAGAGCACTGTGAGCGGCAGAATCGTCTTTGCGCGAAGAAGCAGCTTCTTCGTCTCCGGGAGCCGGAGAGAGCGGCAACTTCGCAAAGGTGATGAAACAAGCTGTACAACACTGCGATTGTGTGCGCAGCTTGCCAAGTGAGAGAAAACAGTACCTGACCACTCTGCTGGCTTTTCTATTCACATGAACATTCGATTGCAAGCTGTTTTGGACAACTTTCTTTCTCTTCTTGCAAAACACTCGGCAGACCTGCGTGCAGCCTCTAGAACACGATGGGAGATGTTTTTTTTGCTGGCACAGTTTCTCCTTGCCAGACAGAGTGGAAAAGCTTTTTGCTAAGATGTAGACGAGAAGAGAGGCTAAAGAAGCAGGTATGGTGCTCTGCAGAGCTAAGCACCGCTCCCGGGCGTCTTTCGGCAGAAGGCGCACACCGCAGAGCACTGTGAGCGGCAGAATCGTCTTTGCGCGAAGAAGCAGCTTCTTCGTCTCCGGGAGCCGGAGAGAGCGACAAGTTCGGAAAGGAGATGAAACAAGCAGTACAACACTGCGATTGTGTGCGCAGCTTGCCAACTGAGAGAAAACAGTACCTGACCACTCTCCTGCCTTTTCTAATCACATGAACATTCGATTGCAAGCTGTTTTGGACAACTTTCTTTCTCTTCTTGCAAAACACTCGGCAGACCTCCGTGCAGCCTCTAGAACACGATGGGAGATGTTTTCTGTGCTGGCACTGTTTCTCCTTGCCAGACAGAGTGGAAAAGCTTTTTGCTAAGATGTAGACGAGAAGAGAGGCTAAAGACGAACGTACGGTGCTCTGCAGAACTAAGCACAGCTCCCGGGCCTCTTTCGGCAGAAGGCGCACACCGCAAAGCACTGTGAGGGGCAGAATCGTCTTTGCTCGAAGAAGCAGCTTCTTCGTCTCCGGGAGCCGGAGAGAGCGGCAGCTTCGCAAAGGTGATGAAACAAGCTGTACAACACTGCGATTTCGTGCGCAGCTTGTCAAGTGAGAGAAAACAGTACCTGACCACTCTCCTGCCTTTTCTATTCACTTGAACAGTTGATTGCATGCTGTTTTGGACAACTTTCTTTCTCTTTTGCAAAACACTCGGCAGACCTCCGTGCAGCCTCTAAAACACGATGGGAGATGTTTTCTGTGCTGGCACAGTTTCTCCTTGCCAGACAGAGTGTAAAAGCTTTTTTGCTAAGATGTAGGCGAGAAGAGAGGCTAAAGACGAAGGTACGGTGCTCTGCAGAGCTAAGCACCGCTCCCGGGCGTCTTTCGGCAGAAGGCGCACACCGCAGAGCACTGTGAGCGGCAGAATCGTCTTTGCGCGAAGAAGCAGCTTCTTCGTCTCCGGGAGCCGGAGAGAGCGGCAACTTCGCAAAGGTGATGAAACAAGCTGTACAACACTGCGATTGTGTGCGCAGCTTGCCAAGTGAGAGAAAACAGTACCTGACCACTCTCCTGCCTTTTCTATTCACATGAACATTCGATTGCAAGCTGTTTTGGACAACTTTCTTTCTCTTCTTGCAAAACACTCGGCAGACCTCCGTGCAGCCTCTAGAACACATTGGGAGATGTTTTTTGTGCTGGCACAGTTTCTCCTTGCCAGACAGAGTTGAAAAGCTTTTTGCTAAGATGTAGACGAGAAGAGAGGCTAAAGACGAAGGTACGGTGCTCTGCAGAGCTAAGCACCGCTCCCGGACCTCTTTCGGCATGAGGCGCACACCGCAGAGCACTGTGAGCGGCAGAATCGTCTTTGCGCGAAGAAGCAGCTTCTTCGTCTCCGGGAGCCGGAGAGAGCGGCAGCTTCGCAAAGGTGATGAAACAAGCTGTACGACACTGCGATTGTGTGCGCAGCTTGCCAAGTGAGAGAAAACAGTACCTGACCACTCTCCTGCCTTTTGTAATCACATGAACATTCGATTGCAAGCTGTTTTGGACAACTTTCTTTCTCTTCTTGCAAAACACTCGGCAGACCTCCGTGCAGCCTCTAGAACACGATGGGAGATGTTTTTTGTGCTGGCACAGTTTCTCCTTGCCAGACAGAGTGGAAAATATTTTTGCTAGGATGTAGACGAGAAGAGAGGCTAAAGAAGCAGGTATGGTGCTCTGCAGAGCTAAGCAGAGATCCCGGGCCTCTTTCGGCAGAAGGCGCACACCGCAGAGCACTGTGAGCGGCAGAATCGTCTTTGCGCGAAGAAGCAGCTTCTTCGTCTCCGGGAGCCGGAGAGAGCGGCAGCTTCACAAGGTGATGAAACAAGCTGTACAACACTGCGATTGTGTGCGCAGCTTGCCAACTGAGAGAAAACAGTACCTGACCACTCTCCTGCCTTTTCTACTCACTTGAACATTCGATTGCAAGCTGTTTTGGACAACTTTCTTTCTCTTCTTGCAAAACACTCGGAAGACCTCCGTGCAGCCTCTAGAACACGATGGGAGATGTTTTCTGTGCTGGCAGAGTTTCTCCTTGCCAGACAGAGTGGAAAAGCTTTTTGCTAAGATGTAGACGAGAAGAGAGGCTAAAGAAGCAGGTAGAGTGCTCTGCAGAGCTAAGCACCGCTCCCGGACCTCTTTCGGCAGAAGGCGCACACCGCAGAGCACTGTGAGCGGCAGAATCGCCTTTGCACGAAGAAGCAGCTTCTTCGTCTCCGGGAGCCGGAGAGAGCGGCAACTTCGCAAAGGTGATGAAACAAGCTGTACAACACTGCGATTGTGTGCGCAGCTTGCCAACTGAGAGAAAACAGTACCTGACCACTCTCCTGCCTTTTGTAATCACATGAACATTCGATTGCAAGCTGTTTTGGACAACTTCCTTTCTCTTCTTGCAAAACACTCGGCAGACCTCCGTGCAGCCTCTAGAACACGATGGGAGATGTTTTTTGTGCTGGCACAGTTTCTCCTTGCCAGACAGAGTGGAAAATATTTTTGCTAAGATGTAGACGAGAAGAGAGGCTAAAGAAGCAGGTATGGTGCTCTGCAGAGCTAAGCAGAGATCCCGGGCCTCTTTCGGCAGAAGGCGCACACCGCAGAGCACTGTGAGCGGCAGAATCGTCTTTGCGCGAAGAAGCAGCTTCTTCGTCTCCGGGAGCCGGAGAGAGCGGCAGCTTTGCAAAGGTGATGAAAAAAGCTGTACGACACTGCGATTGTGTGCGCAGCTTGCCAACTGAGAGAAAACAGTACCTGACCACTCTCCTGCCTTTTCTATTCACATGAACATTCGATTGCAAGCTGTTTTGGACAACTTTCTTTCTCTTCTTGCAAAACACTCGGCAGACCTCCGTGCAGCCTCTAGAACACGATGGGAGATGTTTTCTGTGCTGGCACAGTTTCTCCTTGCCAGACAGAGTGGAAAAGCTTTTTGCTAAGATGTAGACGAGAAGAGAGGCTAAAGACGAAGGTACGGTGCTCTGCAGAGCAAAGCACAACTCCCGGGCGTCTTTCGGCAGAAGGCGCACACCGCAGAGCACTGTGAGCGGCAGAATCGTCTTTGCGCGAAGAAGCAGCTTCTTCGTCTCCGGGAGCCGGAGAGAGCGGCAACTTTGCTAAGGTGATGAAACAAGCTGTACAACACTGCGATTGTGTGCGCAGCTTGCCAACTGAGAGAAAACAGTACCTGACCACTCTCCTGCCTTTTCTATTCACTTGAACAGTTGATTGCATGCTGTTTTTGACAACTTTCTTTCTCTTCTTGCAAAACACTCGGCAGACCTCCGTGCAGCCTCTAGAACACGATGGGAGATGTTTTCTGTGCTGGCACAGTTTCTCCTTGCCAGACAGAGTGGAAAAGCTTTTTGCTAAGATGTAGACGAGAAGAGAGGCTAAAGACGAAGGTACGGTGCTCTGCAGAGGTAAGCACCGCTCCCGGACCTCTTTCGGCAGAAGGCGCACACCGCAGAGCACTGTGAGCGGCAGAATCGTCTTTGCGCGAAGAAGCAGCTTCTTCGTTCCGGGAGCCGGGGAGAGCGGCAACTTCGCAAAGGTGATGAAACAAGCTGTACAACACTGCGATTGTGTGCGCAGCTTGCCAACTGAGAGAAAACAGTACCTGACCACTCTCCTGCCTTTTCTATTCACATGAACATTCGATTGCAAACTGTTTTGGAAAACTTTCTTTCTCTTCTTGCAAAACACTCGGCAGACCTCCGTGCAGCCTCTAGAACACAGTGGGAGATGTTTTTTGTGCTGGCACAGTTTCTCCTTGCCAGACAGAGTGGAAAAGCTTTTTGCTAAGATGTAGACGAGAAGAGAGGCTAAAGACGAAGGTACGGTGCTCTGCAGAGCTAAGCACCGCTCCCGGACCTCTTTCGGCATGAGGCGCACACCGCAGAGCACTGTGAGCGGCAGAATCGTCTTTGCGCGAAGAAGCAGCTTCTTCGTCTCCGGGAGCCGGAGAGAGCGGCAACTTCGCAAAGGTGATGAAACAAGCTGTACAACACTGCGATTGTGTGCGCAGCTTGCCAAGTGAGAGAAAACAGTACCTGACCACTCTGCTGGCTTTTCTATTCACATGAACATTCGATTGCAAGCTGTTTTGGACAACTTTCTTTCTCTTCTTGCAAAACACTCGGCAGACCTCCGTGCAGCCTCTAGAACACGATGGGAGATGTTTTCTGTGCTGGCACAGTTTCTCCTTGCCAGACCGAGTGGAAAAGCTTTTTGCTAAGATGTAGACGAGAAGAGAGGCTAAAGACGAAGGTACGGTGCTCTGCAGAGCTAAGCACCGCTCCCGGACCTCTTTCGGCAGAAGGCGCACACCGCAGAGCACTGTGAGCGGCAGAATCGTCTTTGCGCGAAGAAGCAGCTTCTTCGTCTCCGGGAGCCGGAGAGAGCGGAAACTTGGCAAAGGTGATGAAACAAGCTGTACAACACTGCGATTGTGTGCGCAGCTTGCCAACTGAGAGAAAACAGTACCTGACCACTCTCCTGCCTTTTCAATTCACTTGAACAGTTGATTGCATGCTGTTTTTGACAACTTTCTTTCTCTTCTTGCAAAACACTCGGCAGACCTCCGTGCAGCCTCTAGAACACGATGGGAGATGTTTTCTGTGCTGGCACAGTTTCTCCTTGCCAGACAGAGTGGAAAAGCTTTTTGCTAAGATGTAGACGAGAAGAGAGGCTAAAGACGAAGGTACGGTGCTCTGCAGAGCTAAGCAGCGCTCCCGGACCTCTTTCGGCAGAAGGCGCACACCGCAGAGCACTGTGAGCGGCAGAATCGTCTTTGCGCGAAGAAGCAGCTTCTTCGTCTCCGGGAGCCGGAGAGAGCGGCAGCTTCGCAAAGGTGATGAAACAAGCTGTACGACACTGCGATTGTGTGCGCAGCTTGCCAACTGAGAGAAAACAGTACCTGACCACTCTCCTGCCTTTTCTATTCACATTAACATTCGATTGCAAGCTGTTTTGGACAACTTTCTTTCTCTTCTTGCAAAACACTCGGCAGACCTCCGTGCAGCCTCTAGAACACGATGGGAGATGTTTTTTGTGCTGGCACAGTTTCTCCTTGCCAGACAGAGTGGAAAAGCTTTTTGCTAAGATGTAGACGAGAAGAGAGGCTAAAGAAGCAGGTATGGTGCTCTGCAGAGCTAAGCACAGATCCCGGACCTCTTTCGGCAGAAGGCGCACACCGCAGAGCACTGTGAGCGGCAGAATCGTCTTTGCGCGAAGAAGCAGCTTCTTCGTCTCCGGGAGCCGGAGAGAGCGGCAACTTCGCAAAGGTGATGAAACAAGCTGTACAACACTGCGATTGTGTGCGCAGCTTGCCAACTGAGAGAAAACAGTACCTGACCACTCTCCTGCCTTTTCTACTCACTTGAACATTCGATTGCAAGCTGTTTTGGACAACTTTCTTTCTCTTCTTGCAAAACACTCTGCAGACCTCCGTGCAGCCTCTAGAACACGATGGGAGATGTTTTCTGTGCTGGCACAGTTTCTCCTTGCCAGACAGAGTGGAAAAGCTTTTTGCTAAGATGTAGACGAGAAGAGAGGCTAAAGACGAAGGTACGGTGCTCTGCAGAGCTAAGCACCGCTCCCGGACCTCTTTCGGCAGAAGGCGCACACCGCAGAGCACTGTGAGCGGCAGAATCGTCTTTGCGCGAAGAAGCAGCTTCTTCGTCTCCGGGAGCCGGAGAGAGCGGCAGCTTCGCAAAGGTGATGAAACAAGCTGTACGACACTGCGATTGTGTGCGCAGCTTGCCAACTGAGAGAAAACAGTACCTGACCACTCTCCTGCCTTTTCTATTCACATGAACATTCGATTGCAAACTGTTTTGGACAACTTTCTTTCTCTTCTTGCAAAACACTCGGCAGACCTCCGTGCAGCCTCTAGAACACGATGGGAGATGTTTTTTGTGCTGGCACAGTTTCTCCTTGCCAGACAGAGTGGAAAAGCTTTTTGCTAAGATGTAGACGAGAAGAGAGGCTAAAGAAGCAGGTATGGTGCTCTGCAGAGCTAAGCACAGATCCCGGACCTCTTTCGGCAGCAGGCGCACACCGCAGAGCACTGTGAGCGGCAGAATCGTCTTTGCGCGAAGAAGCAGCTTCTTCGTCTCCGGGAGCCGGAGAGAGCGGCAACTTGGCAAAGGTGATGAAACAAGCTGTACAACACTGCGATTGTGTGCGCAGCTTGCCAACTGAGAGAAAACAGTACCTGACCACTCTCCTGCCTTTTCTATTCACTTGAACAGTTGATTGCATGCTGTTTTTGACAACTTTCTTTCTCTTCTTGCAAAACACTCGGCAGACCTCCGTGCAGCCTCTAGAACACGATGGGAGATGTTTTCTGTGCTGGCACAGTTTCTCCTTGCCAGACAGAGTGGAAAAGCTTTTTGCTAAGATGTAGACGAGAAGAGAGGCTAAAGACGAAGGTACGGTGCTCTGCAGAGCTAAGCACCGCTCCCGGGCGTCTTTCGGCAGAAGGCGCACACCGCAGAGCACTGTGAGCGGCAGAATCGTCTTTGCGCGAAGAAGCAGCTTCTTCGTCTCCGGGAGCCGGAGAGAGCGGCAACTTCGCAAAGGTGATGAAACAAGCTGTACAACACTGCGATTGTGTGCGCAGCTTGCCAACTGAGAGAAAACAGTACCTGACCACTCTGCTGCCTTTTCTATTAACATGAACATTAGATTGCAAGCTGTTTTGGACAACTTTCTTTCTCTTCTTGCAAAACACTCGGCAGACCTCCGTGCAGCCTCTAGAACACATTGGGAGATGTTTTTTGTGCTGGCACAGTTTCTCCTTGCCAGACAGAGTTGAAAAGCTTTTTGCTAAGATGTAGACGAGAAGAGAGGCTAAAGACGAAGGTATGGTGCTCTGCAGAGCTAAGCACCGCTCCCGGACCTCTTTCGGCATGAGGCGCACACCGCAGAGCACTGTGAGCGGCAGAATCGTCTTTGCGCGAAGAAGCAGCTTCTTCGTCTCCGGGAGCCGGAGAGAGCGGCAGCTTCGCAAAGGTGATGAAACAAGCTGTACGACACTGCGATTGTGTGCGCAGCTTGCCAACTGAGAGAAAACAGTACCTGACCACTCTCCTGCCTTTTCTATTCACTTGAACATTCGATTGCAAGCTGTTTCGGACAACTTTCTTTCTCTTCTTGCAAAACACTCGGCAGACCTCCGTGCAGCCTCTAGAACACGATGGGAGATGTTTTTTGTGCTGGCACAGTTTCTCCTTGCCAGACAGAGTGGAAAAGCTTTTTGCTAAGATGTAGACGAGAAGAGAGGCTAAAGAAGCAGGTATGGTGCTCTGCAGAGCTAAGCACAGATCCCGGACCTCTTTCGGCAGCAGGCGCACACCGCAGAGCACTGTGAGCGGCAGAATCGTCTTTGCGCGAAGAAGCAGCTTCTTCGTCTCCGGGAGCCGGAGAGAGCGGCAACTTGGCAAAGGTGATGAAACAAGCTGTACAACACTGCGATTGTGTGCGCAGCTTGCCAACTGAGAGAAAACAGTACCTGACCACTCTCTTGCCTTTTCTACTCACTTGAACATTCGATTGCAAGCTGTTTTGGACAACTTTCTTTCTCTTCTTGCAAAACACTCTGCAGACCTCCGTGCAGCCTCTAGAACACGATGGGAGATGTTTTCTGTGCTGGCACAGTTTCTCCTTGCCAGACAGAGTGGAAAAGCTTTTTGCTAAGATGTAGACGAGAAGAGAGGCTAAAGACGAAGGTACGGTGCTCTGCAGAGCTAAGCACCGCTCCCGGACCTCTTTCGGCAGAAGGCGCACACCGCAGAGCACTGTGAGCGGCAGAATCGCCTTTGCGCGAAGAAGCAGCTTCTTCGTCTCCGGGAGCCGGAGAGAGCGGCAACTTCGCAAAGGTGATGAAACAAGCTGTACAACACTGCGATTGTGTGCGCAGCTTGCCAACTGAGAGAAAACAGTACCTGACCACTCTCCTGCCTTTTCTATTCACATGAACATTCGATTGCAAGCTGTTTTGGACAACTTTCTTTCTCTTCTTGCAAAACACTCGGCAGACCTCCGTGCAGCCTCTAGAACACGATGGGAGATGTTTTTTGTGCTGGCACAGTTTCTCCTTGCCAGACAGAGTTGAAAAGCTTTTTGCTAAGATGTAGACGAGAAGAGAGGCTAAAGACGAAGGTATGGTGCTCTGCAGAGCTAAGCACCGCTCCCGGACCTCTTTCGGCATGAGGCGCACACCGCAGAGCACTGTGAGCGGCAGAATCGTCTTTGCGCGAAGAAGCAGCTTCTTCGTCTCCGGGAGCCGGAGAGAGCGGCAGCTTCGCAAAGGTGATGAAACAAGCTGTACGACACTGCGATTGTGTGCGCAGCTTGCCAACTGAGAGAAAACAGTACCTGACCACTCTCCTGCCTTTTCTATTCACTTGAACATTCGATTGCAAGCTGTTTCGGACAACTTTCTTTCTCTTCTTGCAAAACACTCGGCAGACCTCCGTGCAGCCTCTAGAACACGATGGGAGATGTTTTTTGTGCTGGCACAGTTTCTCCTTGCCAGACAGAGTGGAAAAGCTTTTTGCTAAGATGTAGACGAGAAGGGAGGCTAAAGAAGCAGGTAGGGTGCTCTGCAGAGCTAAGCACAGCTCCCGGGCGTCTTTCGGCAGGAGGCGCACACCGCAGAGCACTGTGAGCGGCAGAATCGTCTTTGCGCGAAGAAGCAGCTTCTTCGTCTCCGGGAGCCGGAGAGTGCGGCAACTTCGCAAAGGTGATGAAACAAGCCATACAACACTGCGATTGTGTGCGCAGCTTGCCAACTGAGAGAAAACAGTACCTGAACACTCTCCTGCCTTTTCTAATCACTTGAACATTTGATTGCAAGCTGTTTTTGTCAACTTTCTTTCTCTTCTTGCAAAACACTCGGCAGACCTCCGTGCAGCCTCTAGAACACGATGGGAGATGTTTTCTGTGCTGGCACAGTTTCTCCTTGCCAGACAGAGTGGAAAAGCTTTTTGCTAAGATGTAGACGAGAAGAGAGGCTAAAGACGAAGGTACGGTGCTCTGCAGAGCTAAGCACCGCTCCCGGGCGTCTTTCGGCAGAAAGCGCACACCGCAAAGCACTGTGAGCGGCAGAATCGTCTTTGCGCGAAGAAGCAGCTTCTTCGTCTCCGGGAGCCGGAGAGAGCGGCAGCTTCGCAAAGGTGATGAAACAAGCTGTACAACACTGCGATTATGTGCGCAGCTTGCCAACTGAGAGAAAACAGTACCTGACCACTCTCCTGCCTTTTCTATTCACTTGAACAGTTGATTGCATGCTGTTTTTGACAACTTTCTTTCTCTTCTTGCAAAACACTCGGCAGACCTCCGTGCAGCCTCTAAAACACGATGGGAGATGTTTTCTGTGCTGGCACAGTTTCTCCTTGCCAGACAGAGTGGAAAAGCTTTTTGCTAAGATGTAGGCGAGAAGAGAGGCTAAAGACGAAGGTACGGTGGTCTGCAGAGCTAAGCACCGCTCCCGGGCGTCTTTCGGCAGAAGGCGCACACCGCAGAGCACTGTGAGCGGCAGAATCGTCTTTGCGCGAAGAAGCAGCTTCTTCGTCTCCGGGAGCCGGAGAGAGCGGCAACTTCGCAAAGGTGATGAAACAAGCTGTACAACACTGCGATTGTGTGCGCAGCTTGCCAACTGAGAGAAAACAGTACCTGACCACTCTCCTGCCTTTTCTAATCACATGAACATTCGATTGCAAGCTGTTTTGGACAACTTTCTTTCTCTACTAGCAAAACACTCGGCAGACCTCCGTGCAGCCTCTAGAACACGATGGGAGATGTTTTTTGTGCTGGCACAGTTTCTCTTTGCCAGACAGAGTGGAAAAGCTTTTTGCTAAGATGTAGACGAGAAGAGAGGCTAATAAAGCAGGTAGGGTGGTCTGCAGAGCTAAGCACAGCTCCCGAGCCTCTTTCGGCAGGAGGCGCACACCGCAGAGCACTGTGAGCGGCAGAATCGTCTTTGCGCGAAGAAGCAGCTTCTTCGTCTCCGGGAGCCGGAGAGAGGACAAGTTCGGAAAGGTGATGAAACAAGCAGTACAACACTGCGATTGTGTGCGCAGCTTGCCAACTGAGAGAAAACAGTACCTGACCACTCTCCTGCCTTTTCTATTCACTTGAACAGTTGATTGCATGCTGTTTTTGACAACTTTCTTTCTCTTCTTGCAAAACACTCGGCAGACCTCCGTGCAGCCTCTAGAACACGATGGGAGATGTTTTCTGTGCTGGCACAGTTTCTCCTTGCCAGACAGAGTGGAAAAGCTTTTTGCTAAGATGTAGACGAGAAGAGAGGCTAAAGACGAAGGTACGGTGCTCTGCAGAGCTAAGCACCGCTCCCGGACCTCTTTCGGCAGAAGGCGCACACCGCAGAGCACTGTGAGCGGCAGAATCGTCTTTGCGCGAAGAAGCAGCTTCTTCGTCTCCGGGAGCCGGAGAGAGCGGCAACTTCGCAAAGGTGATGAAACAAGCTGTACAACACTGCGATTGTGTGCGCAGCTTGCCAACTGAGAGAAAACAGTACCTGACCACTCTGCTGCCTTTTCTATTCACATGAACATTAGATTGCAAGCTGTTTTGGACAACTTTCTTTCTCTTCTTGCAAAACACTCGGCAGGCCTCCGTGCAGCCTCTAGGACACGATGGGAGATGTTTTCTGTGCTGGCACAGTTTCTCCTTGCCAGACAGAGTGGAAAAGCTTTTTGCTAAGATGTAGACGAGAAGAGAGGCTAAAGACGAAGGTACGGTGCTCTGCAGAGGTAAGCACCGCTCCCGGACCTCTTTCGGCAGAAGGCGCACACCGCAGAGCACTGTGAGCGGCAGAATCGTCTTTGCGCGAAGAAGCAGCTTCTTCGTCTCCGGGAGCCGGAGAGAGCGGCAGCTTCGCAAAGGTGATGAAACAAGCTGTACGACACTGCGATTGTGTGCGCAGCTTGCCAACTGAGAGAAAACAGTACCTGACCACTCTCCTGCCTTTTCTATTCACATGAACATTCGATTGCAAACTGTTTTGGACAACTTTCTTTCTCTTCTTGCAAAACACTCGGCAGACCTCCGTGCAGCCTCTAGAACACGATGGGAGATGTTTTTTGTGCTGGCACAGTTTCTCCTTGCCAGACAGAGTGGAAAAGCTTTTTGCTAAGATGTAGACGAGAAGAGAGGCTAAAGAAGCAGGTATGGTGCTCTGCAGAGCTAAGCACAGATCCCGGACCTCTTTCGGCAGCAGGCGCACACCGCAGAGCACTGTGAGCGGCAGAATCGTCTTTGGGCGAAGAAGCAGCTTCTTCGTCTCCGGGAGCCGGAGAGAGCGGCAACTTGGCAAAGGTGATGAAACAAGCTGTACAACACTGCGATTGTGTGCGCAGCTTGCCAAGTGAGAGAAAACAGTACCTGACCACTCTCCTGCCTTTTCTACTCACTTGAACATTCGATTGCAAGCTGTTTTGGACAACTTTCTTTCTCTTCTTGCAAAACACTCTGCAGACCTCCGTGCAGCCTCTAGAACACGATGGGAGATGTTTTCTGTGCTGGCACAGTTTCTCCTTGCCAGACAGAGTGGAAAAGCTTTTTGCTAAGATGTAGACGAGAAGAGAGGCTAAAGACGAAGGTACGGTGCTCTGCAGAGCTAAGCACCGCTCCCGGACCTCTTTCGGCAGAAGGCGCACACCGCAGAGCACTGTGAGCGGCAGAATCGTCTTTGCGCGAAGAAGCAGCTTCTTCGTCTCCGGGAGCCGGAGAGAGCGGCAACTTCGCAAAGGTGATGAAACAAGCTGTACAACACTGCGATTGTGTGCGCAGCTTGCCAACTGAGAGAAAACAGTACCTGACCACTCTGCTGCCTTTTCTATTCACATGAACATTCGATTGCAAGCTGTTTTGGACAACTTTCTTTCTCTTCTTGCAAAACACTCGGCAGACCTCCGTGCAGCCTCTAGAACACGATGGGAGATGTTTTTTGTGCTGGCACAGTTTCTCCTTGCCAGACAGAGTGGAAAAGCTTTTTGCTAAGATGTAGACGAGAAGAGAGGCTAATAAAGCAGGTAGGGTGCTCTGCAGAGCTAAGCACAGCTCCCGGGCCTCTTTCGGCAGGAGGCGCACACCGCAGAGCACTGTGAGCGGCAGAATCGTCTTTGCGCGAAGAAGCAGCTTCTTCGTCTCCGGGAGCCGGAGAGAGGACAAGTTCGGAAAGGTGATGAAACAAGCAGTACAACACTGCGATTGTGTGCGCAGCTTGCCAACTGAGAGAAAACAGTACCTGACCACTCTCCTGCCTTTTCTATTCACTTGAACAGTTGATTGCATGCTGTTTTTGACAACTTTCTTTCTCTTCTTGCAAAACACTCGGCAGACCTCCGTGCAGCCTCTAGAACACGATGGGAGATGTTTTCTGTGCTGGCACAGTTTCTCCTTGCCAGACAGAGTGGAAAAGCTTTTTGCTAAGATGTAGACGAGAAGAGAGGCTAAAGACGAAGGTACGGTGCTCTGCAGAGTTAAGCACCGCTCCCGGACCTCTTTCGGCAGAAGGCGCACACCGCAGAGCACTGTGAGCGGCAGAATCGTCTTTGCGCGAAGAAGCAGCTTCTTCGTCTCCGGGAGCCGGAGAGAGCGGCAACTTCGCAAAGGTGATGAAACAAGCTGTACAACACTGCGATTGTGTGCGCAGCTTGCCAACTGAGAGAAAATAGTACCTGACCACTCTGCTGCCTTTTCTATTCACATGAACATTAGATTGCAAGCTGTTTTGGACAACTTTCTTTCTCTTCTTGCAAAACACTCGGCAGACCTCCGTGCAGCCTCTAGAACACATTGGGAGATGTTTTTTGTGCTGGCACAGTTTCTCCTTGCCAGACAGAGTTGAAAAGCTTTTTGCTAAGATGTAGACGAGAAGAGAGGCTAAAGACGAAGGTATGGTGCTCTGCAGAGCTAAGCACCGCTCCCGGGCCTCTTTCGGCATGAGGCGCACACCGCAGAGCACTGTGAGCGGCAGAATCGTCTTTGCGCGAAGAAGCAGCTTCTTCGTCTCCGGGAGCCGGAGAGAGCGGCAGCTTCGCAAAGGTGATGAAACAAGCTGTACGACACTGCGATTGTGTGCGCAGCTTGCCAACTGAGAGAAAACAGTACCTGACCACTCTCCTGCCTTTTCTATTCACTTGAACATTCGATCGCAAGCTGTTTCGGACAACTTTCTTTCTCTTCTTGCAAAACACTCGGCAGACCTCCGTGCAGCCTCTAGAACACGATGGGAGATGTTTTTTGTGCTGGCACAGTTTCTCCTTGCCAGACAGAGTGGAAAAGCTTTTTGCTAAGATGTAGACGAGAAGAGAGGCTAAAGAAGCAGGTAGGGTGCTCTGCAGAGCTAAGCACAGCTCCCGGGCGGTTTTCGGCAGGAGGCGCACACCGCAGAGCACTGTGAGCGGCAGAATCGTCTTTGCGCGAAGAAGCAGCTTCTTCGTCTCCGGGAGCCGGAGAGTGCGGCAACTTCGCAAAGGTGATGAAACAAGACATACAACACTGCGATTGTGTGCGCAGCGTGCCAAGTGAGAGAAAACAGTACCTGACCACTCTCCTGCCTTTTCTAATCACTTGAACATTTGATTGCAAGCTGTTTTTGTCAACTTTCTTTCTCTTCTTGCAAAACACTCGGCAGACCTCCGTGCAGCCTCTAGAACACGATGGGAGATGTTTTCTGTGCTGGCACAGTTTCTCCTTGCCAGACAGAGTGGAAAAGCTTTTTGCTAAGATGTAGACGAGAAGAGAGGCTAAAGACGAAGGTACGGTGCTCTGCAGAGCTAAGCACCGCTCCCGGGCGTCTTTCGGCAGAAGGCGCACACCGCAGAGCACTGTGAGCGGCAGAATCGTCTTTGCGCGAAGAAGCAGCTTCTTCGTCTCCGGGAGCCGGAGAGAGCGGCAGCTTCGCAAAGGTGATGAAACAAGCTGTACAACACTGCGATTATGTGCGCAGCTTGCCAACTGAGAGAAAACAGTACCTGACCACTCTCCTGCCTTTTCTATTCACATGAACATTCGATTGGAAGCTGTTTTGGACAACTTTCTTTCTCTTCTTGCAAAACACTCGGCAGACCTCCGTGCAGCCTCTAGAACACGATGGGAGATGTTTTCTGTGCTGGCACAGTTTCTCCTTGCCAGACAGAGTGGAAAAGCTTTTTGCTAAGATGTAGACGAGAAGAGAGGCTAAAGACGAAGGTACGGTGCTCTGCAGAGCTAAGCACCGCTCCCGGACCTCTTTCGGCAGAAGGCGCACACCGCAGAGCACTGTGAGCGGCAGAATCGTCTTTGCGCGAAGAAGCAGCTTCTTCGTCTCCGGGAGCCGGAGAGAGCGGCAGCTTCGCAAAGGTGATGAAACAATCTGTACAACACTGCGATTGTGTGCGCAGCATGACAACTGAGAGAAAACAGTACCTGACCACTCTCCTGCCTTTTCTATTCACATGAACATTCGATTGCAAGCTGTTTTGGACAACTTTCTTTCTCTTCTTGCAAAACACTCGGCAGACCTCCGTGCAGCCTCTAGAACACGATGGGAGATGTTTTCTGTGCTGGCACAGTTTCTCCTTGCCAGACAGAGTGGAAAAGCTTTTTGCTAAGATGTAGACGAGAAGAGAGGCTAAAGACGAAGGTACGGTGCTCTGCAGAGGTAAGCACTGCTCCCGGACCTCTTTCGGCAGAAGGCGCACACCGCAGAGCACTGTGAGCGGCAGAATCACCTTTGCGCGAAGAAGCAGCTTCTTCGTCTCCGGGAGCCAGAGAGAGCGGCAACTTCGCAAAGGTGATGAAACAAGCTGTACAACACTGCGATTGTGTGCGCAGCTTGCCAACTGAGAGAAAACAGTACCTGACCACTCTCCTGCCTTTTCTATTCACTTGAACATTCGATTGCAAGCTGTTTTGGACAACTTTCTTTCTCTTCTTGCAAAACACTCGGCAGACCTCCGTGCAGCTTCTAGAATACGATGGGAGATGTTTTCTGTGCTGGCACAGTTTCTCCTTGCCAGACAGAGTGGAAAAGCTATTTGCTAAGATGTCGACCCGAAGAGAGGGTAAAGACGAAGGTACGGTGCTCTGCAGAGCTAAGCACCGCTCCCGGACCTCTTTCGGCAGAAGGCGCACACCGCAGAGCACTGTGAGCGGCAGAATCGTCTTTGCGCGAAGAAGCAGCTTCTTCGTCTCCGGGAGCCGGAGAGAGCGGCAACTTCGCAAAGGTGATGAAACAATCTGTACAACACTGCGATTGTGTGCGCACCTTGCCAAGTGAGAGAAAACAGTACCTGACCACTCTCCTGCCTTTTCTATTCACATGAACATTCGATTGCCAACTGTTTTGGACAACTTTCTTTCTCTTCTTGCAAAACACTCGGCAGACCTCCGTGCAGCCTCTAGAACACAGTGGGAGATGTTTTTTGGGCTGGCACAGTTTCTCCTTGCCAGACAGAGTGGAAAAGCTTTTTGCTAAGATGTAGACGAGAAGAGAGGCTAAAGACGAAGGTACGGTGCTCTGCAGAGCTAAGCACCGCTCCCGGACCTCTTTCGGCATGAGGCGCACACCGCAGAGCACTGTGAGCGGCAGAATCGTCTTTGCGCGAAGAAGCAGCTTCTTCGTCTCCGGGAGCCGGAGAGAGCGGCAGCTTCGCAAAGGTGATGAAACAAGCTGTACGACACTGCGATTGTGTGCGCAGCTTGCCAACTGAGAGAAAACAGTACCTGACCACTCTCCTGCCTTTTGTAATCACATGAACATTCGATTGCAAGCTGTTTTGGACAACTTTCTTTCTCTTCTTGCAAAACACTCGGCAGACCTCCGTGCAGCCTCTAGAACACGATGGGAGATGTTTTTTGTGCTGGCACAGTTTCTCCTTGCCAGACAGAGTGGAAAATATTTTTGCTAGGATGTAGACGAGAAGAGAGGCTAAAGAAGCAGGTATGGTGCTCTGCAGAGCTAAGCAGAGATCCCGGGCCTCTTTCGGCAGAAGGCGCACACCGCAGAGCACTGTGAGCGGCAGAATCGTCTTTGCGCGAAGAAGCAGCTTCTTCGTCTCCGGGAGCCGGAGAGAGCGGCAGCTTCACAAGGTGATGAAACAAGCTGTACAACACTGCGATTGTGTGCGCAGCTTGCCAACTGAGAGAAAACAGTACCTGACCACTCTCCTGCCTTTTCTACTCACTTGAACATTCGATTGCAAGCTGTTTTGGACAACTTTCTTTCTCTTCTTGCAAAATACTCGGCAGACCTCCGTGCAGCCTCTAGAACACGATGGGAGATGTTTTCTGTGCTGGCAGAGTTTCTCCTTGCCAGACAGAGTGGAAAAGCTTTTTGCTAAGATGTAGACGAGAAGAGAGGCTAAAGACGAAGGTACGGTGCTCTGCAGAGCTAAGCACCGCTCCCTGACCTCTTTCGGCAGAAGGCGCACACCGCAGAGCAGAGTGAGCGGCAGAATCGTCTTTGCGCGAAGAAGCAGCTTCTTCGTCTCCGGGAGCCGGAGAGAGCGGCAACTTCGCAAAGGTGATGAAACAAGCTGTACAACACTGCGATTGTGTGCGCAGCTTGCCAACTGAGAGAAAACAGTACCTGACCACTCTCCTGCCTTTTCTAATCACATGAACATTCGATTGCAAGCTGTTTTTGACAACTTTCTTTCTCTTCTTGCAAAACACTCGGCAGACCTCCGTGCAGCCTCTAGAACACGATGGGAGATGTTTTTTGTGCTGGCACAGTTTCTCCTTGCCAGACAGAGTGGAAAATCTTTTTGCTAAGATGTAGACGAGAAGAGAGGCTAAAGAAGCAGGTAGGGTGCTCTGCAGAGCTAAGCACAGCTCCCGGGCCTCTTTCGGCAGGAGGCGCACACCGCAGAGCACTGTGAGCGGCAGAATCGTCTTTGCGCGAAGAAGCAGCTTCTTCGTCTCCGGGAGCCGGAGAGAGCGGCAACTTCGCAAAGGTGATGAAACAAGCTGTACAACACTGCGATTGTGTGCGCAGCTTGCCAACTGAGAGAAAACAGTACCTGACCACTCTCCTGCCTTTTCTATTCACATTAACATTCGATTGGAAGCTGTTTTGGACAACTTTCTTTCTCTTCTTGAAAAAAAGTCGGCAGATCTCCGTGCAGCTTCTAGAACACGATGGGAGATGTTTTCTGTGCTGGCACAGTTTCTCCTTGCCAGACAGAGTGGAAAAGCTTTTTGCTAAGATGTAGACGAGAAGAGAGGCTAAAGACGAAGGTACGGTGCTCTGCAGAGCTAAGAACAGCTCCCGGACCTCTTTCGGCAGAAGGCGCACACCGCAGAGCACTGTGAGCGGCAGAATCGTCTTTGCGCGAAGAAGCAGCTTCTTCGTCTCCGGGAGCCGGAGAGAGCGGCAACTTCGCAAAGGTGATGAAACAATCTGTACCACACTGCGATTGTGTGCGCAGCTTGCCAAGTGAGAGAAAACAGTACCTGACCACTCTCCTGCCTTTTCTTTTCAAATGAACATTCGATTGCAAGCTGTTTTGGACAACTTTCTTTCTCTTCTTGCAAAACACTCGGCAGACCTCCGTGCAGCCTCTAGAACACGATGGGAGATGTTTTCTGTGCTGGCACAGTTTCTCCTTGCCAGACAGAGTGGAAAAGCTTTTTGCTAAGATGTAGACGAGAAGAGAGGCTAAAGACGAAGGTACGGTGCTCTGCAGAGCCAAGCACCGCTCCCGGGCCTCTTTCGGCAGCAGGCGCACACCGCAGAGCACTGTGAGCGGCAGAATCGTCTTTGCGCGAAGAAGCAGCTTCTTCGTCTCCGGGAGCCGGAGAGAGCGGCAACTTCGCAAAGGTGATGAAACAAGCTGTACAACACTGCGATTGTGTGCGCAGCTTGCCAACTGAGAGAAAACAGTACCTGACCACTCTCCTGCCTTTTCTATTCACATGAACATTCGATTGCAAGCTGTTTTGGACAACTTTCTTTCTCTTCTTGCAAAACACTCGGCAGACCTCCGTGCAGCCTCTAGAACACGATGGGAGATGTTTTCTGTGCTGGCACAGTTTCTCCTTGCCAGACAGAGTGGAAAAGCTTTTTGCTAAGATGTAGACCAGAAGAGAGGCTAAAGACGAAGGTACGGTGCTCTGCAGAGCTAAGCACAGCTCCCGGACCTCTTTCGGCAGAAGGCGCACACCGCAGAGCACTGTGAGCGGCAGAATCGTCTTTGCGCGAAGAAGCAGCTTCTTCGTCTCCGGGAGCCGGAGAGAGCGGCAACATGGCAAAGGTGATGAAACAAGCTGTACAACACTGCGATTGTGTGCGCAGCTTGCCAAGTGAGAGAAAACAGTACCTGACCACTCTGCTGGCTTTTCTATTCACATGAACATTCGATTGCAAGCTGTTTTGGACAACTTTCTTTCTCTTCTTGCAAAACACTCGGCAGACCTGCGTGCAGCCTCTAGAACACGATGGGAGATGTTTTTTTTGCTGGCACAGTTTCTCCTTGCCAGACAGAGTGGAAAAGCTTTTTGCTAAGATGTAGACGAGAAGAGAGGCTAAAGAAGCAGGTATGGTGCTCTGCAGAGCTAAGCACCGCTCCCGGGCGTCTTTCGGCAGAAGGCGCACACCGCAGAGCACTGTGAGCGGCAGAATCGTCTTTGCGCGAAGAAGCAGCTTCTTCGTCTCCGGGAGCCGGAGAGAGCAACAAGTTCGGAAAGGAGATGAAACAAGCAGTACAACACTGCGATTGTGTGCGCAGCTTGCCAACTGAGAGAAAACAGTACCTGACCACTCTCCTGCCTTTTCTAATCACATGAACATTCGATTGCAAGCTGATTTGGACAACTTTCTTTCTCTTCTTGCAAAACACTCGGCAGACCTCCGTGCAGCCTCTAGAACACGATGGGAGATGTTTTCTGTGCTGGCACTGTTTCTCCTTGCCAGACAGAGTGGAAAAGCTTTTTGCTAAGATGTAGACGAGAAGAGAGGCTAAAGACGAACGTACGGTGCTCTGCAGAACTAAGCACAGCTCCCGGGCCTCTTTCGGCAGAAGGCGCACACCGCAAAGCACTGTGAGGGGCAGAATCATCTTTGCTCGAAGAAGCAGCTTCTTCGTCTCCGGGAGCCGGAGAGAGCGGCAGCTTCGCAAAGGTGATGAAACAAGCTGTACAACACTGCGATTGTGTGCGCAGCTTGTCAAGTGAGAGAAAACAGTACCTGACCACTCTCCTGCCTTTTCTATTCACTTGAACAGTTGATTGCATGCTGTTTTGGACAACTTTCTTTCTCTTTTGCAAAACACTCGGCAGACCTCCGTGCAGCCTCTAAAACACGATGGGAGATGTTTTCTGTGCTGGCACAGTTTCTCCTTGCCAGACAGAGTGGAAAAGCTTTTTTGCTAAGATGTAGGCGAGAAGAGAGGCTAAAGACGAAGGTACGGTGCTCTGCAGAGCTAAGCACCGCTCCCGGGCGTCTTTCGGCAGAAGGCGCACACCGCAGAGCACTGTGAGCGGCAGAATCGTCTTTGCGCGAAGAAGCAGCTTCTTCGTCTCCGGGAGCCGGAGAGAGCGGCAACTTCGCAAAGGTGATGAAACAAGCTGTACAACACTGCGATTGTGTGCGCAGCTTGCCAACTGAGAGAAAACAGTACCTGACCACTCTCCTGCCTTTTCTATTCACATGAACATTCGATTGCAAGCTGTTTTGGACAACTTTCTTTCTCTTCTTGCAAAACACTCGGCAGACCTCCGTGCAGCCTCTAGAACACATTGGGAGATGTTTTTTGTGCTGGCACAGTTTCTCCTTGCCAGACAGAGTGGAAAAGCTTTTTGCTAAGATGTAGACGAGAAGAGAGGCTAAAGACGAAGGTACGGTGCTCTGCAGAGCTAAGCACCGCTCCCGGACCTCTTTCGGCATGAGGCGCACACCGCAGAGCACTGTGAGCGGCAGAATCGTCTTTGCGCGAAGAGGCAGCTTCTTCGTCTCCGGGAGCCGGAGAGAGCGGCAGCTTCGCAAAGGTGATGAAACAAGCTGTACGACACTGCGATTGTGTGCGCAGCTTGCCAAGTGAGAGAAAACAGTACCTGACCACTCTCCTGCCTTTTGTAATCACATGAACATTCGATTGCAAGCTGTTTTGGACAACTTTCTTTCTCTTCTTGCAAAACACTCGGCAGACCTCCGTGCAGCCTCTAGAACACGATGGGAGATGTTTTTTGTGCTGGCACAGTTTCTCCTTGCCAGACAGAGTGGAAAATATTTTTGCTAGGATGTAGACGAGAAGAGAGGCTAAAGAAGCAGGTATGGTGCTCTGCAGAGCTAAGCAGAGATCCCGGGCCTCTTTCGGCAGAAGGCGCACACCGCAGAGCACTGTGAGCGGCAGAATCGTCTTTGCGCGAAGAAGCAGCTTCTTCGTCTCCGGGAGCCGGAGAGAGCGGCAGCTTCACAAGGTGATGAAACAAGCTGTACAACACTGCGATTGTGTGCGCAGCTTGCCAACTGAGAGAAAACAGTACCTGACCACTCTCCTGCCTTTTCTACTCACTTGAACATTCGATTGCAAGCTGTTTTGGACAACTTTCTTTCTCTTCTTGCAAAATACTCGGAAGACCTCCGTGCAGCCTCTAGAACACGATGGGAGATGTTTTCTGTGCTGGCAGAGTTTCTCCTTGCCAGACAGAGTGGAAAAGCTTTTTGCTAAGATGTAGACGAGAAGAGAGGCTAAAGAAGCAGGTAGAGTGCTCTGCAGAGCTAAGCACCGCTCCCGGACCTCTTTCGGCAGAAGGCGCACACCGCAGAGCACTGTGAGCGGCAGAATCGCCTTTGCACGAAGAAGCAGCTTCTTCGTCTCCGGGAGCCGGAGAGAGCGGCAACTTCGCAAAGGTGATGAAACAAGCTGTACAACACTGCGATTGTGTGCGCAGCTTGCCAACTGAGAGAAAACAGTACCTGACCACTCTCCTGCCTTTTGTAATCACATGAACATTCGATTGCAAGCTGTTTTGGACAACTTCCTTTCTCTTCTTGCAAAACACTCGGCAGACCTCCGTGCAGCCTCTAGAACACGATGGGAGATGTTTTTTGTGCTGGCACAGTTTCTCCTTGCCAGACAGAGTGGAAAATATTTTTGCTAAGATGTAGACGAGAAGAGAGGCTAAAGAAGCAGGTATGGTGCTCTGCAGAGCTAAGCAGAGATCCCGGGCCTCTTTCGGCAGAAGGCGCACACCGCAGAGCACTGTGAGCGGCAGAATCGTCTTTGCGCGAAGAAGCAGCTTCTTCGTCTCCGGGAGCCGGAGAGAGCGGCAGCTTCGCAAAGGTGATGAAAAAAGCTGTACGACACTGCGATTGTGTGCGCAGCTTGCCAACTGAGAGAAAACAGTACCTGACCACTCTCCTGCCTTTTCTATTCACATGAACATTCGATTGCAAGCTGTTTTGGACAACTTTCTTTCTCTTCTTGCAAAACACTCGGCAGACCTCCGTGCAGCCTCTAGAACACGATGGGAGATGTTTTCTGTGCTGGCACAGTTTCTCCTTGCCAGACAGAGTGGAAAAGCTTTTTGCTAAGATGTAGACGAGAAGAGAGGCTAAAGACGAAGGTACGGTGCTCTGCAGAGCAAAGCACAACTCCCGGGCGTCTTTCGGCAGAAGGCGCACACCGCAGAGCACTGTGAGCGGCAGAATCGTCTTTGCGCGAAGAAGCAGCTTCTTCGTCTCCGGGAGCCGGAGAGAGCGGCAACTTTGCTAAGGTGATGAAACAAGCTGTACAACACTGCGATTGTGTGCGCAGCTTGCCAACTGAGAGAAAACAGTACCTGACCACTCTCCTGCCTTTTCTATTCACTTGAACAGTTGATTGCATGCTGTTTTTGACAACTTTCTTTCTCTTCTTGCAAAACACTCGGCAGACCTCCGTGCAGCCTCTAGAACACGATGGGAGATGTTTTCTGTGCTGGCACAGTTTCTCCTTGCCAGACAGAGTGGAAAAGCTTTTTGCTAAGATGTAGACGAGAAGAGAGGCTAAAGACGAAGGTACGGTGCTCTGCAGAGGTAAGCACCGCTCCCGGACCTCTTTCGGCAGAAGGCGCACACCGCAGAGCACTGTGAGCGGCAGAATCGTCTTTGCGCGAAGAAGCAGCTTCTTCGTTCCGGGAGCCGGGGAGAGCGGCAACTTCGCAAAGGTGATGAAACAAGCTGTACAACACTGCGATTGTGTGCGCAGCTTGCCAACTGAGAGAAAACAGTACCTGACCACTCTCCTGCCTTTTCTATTCACATGAACATTCGATTGCAAACTGTTTTGGAAAACTTTCTTTCTCTTCTTGCAAAACACTCGGCAGACCTCCGTGCAGCCTCTAGAACACAGTGGGAGATGTTTTTTGTGCTGGCACAGTTTCTCCTTGCCAGACAGAGTGGAAAAGCTTTTTGCTAAGATGTAGACGAGAAGAGAGGCTAAAGACGAAGGTACGGTGCTCTGCAGAGCTAAGCACCGCTCCCGGACCTCTTTCGGCATGAGGCGCACACCGCAGAGCACTGTGAGCGGCAGAATCGTCTTTGCGCGAAGAAGCAGCTTCTTCGTCTCCGGGAGCCGGAGAGAGCGGCAACTTCGCAAAGGTGATGAAACAAGCTGTACAACACTGCGATTGTGTGCGCAGCTTGCCAAGTGAGAGAAAACAGTACCTGACCACTCTGCTGGCTTTTCTATTCACATGAACATTCGATTGCAAGCTGTTTTGGACAACTTTCTTTCTCTTCTTGCAAAACACTCGGCAGACCTCCGTGCAGCCTCTAGAACACGATGGGAGATGTTTTCTGTGCTGGCACAGTTTCTCCTTGCCAGACAGAGTGGAAAAGCTTTTTGCTAAGATGTAGACGAGAAGAGAGGCTAAAGACGAAGGTACGGTGCTCTGCAGAGCTAAGCACCGCTCCCGGACCTCTTTCGGCAGAAGGCGCACACCGCAGAGCACTGTGAGCGGCAGAATCGTCTTTGCGCGAAGAAGCAGCTTCTTCGTCTCCGGGAGCCGGAGAGAGCGGAAACTTCGCAAAGGTGATGAAACAAGCTGTACAACACTGCGATTGTGTGCGCAGCTTGCCAACTGAGAGAAAACAGTACCTGACCACTCTCCTGCCTTTTCAATTCACTTGAACAGTTGATTGCATGCTGTTTTTGACAACTTTCTTTCTCTTCTTGCAAAACACTCGGCAGACCTCCGTGCAGCCTCTAGAACACGATGGGAGATGTTTTCTGTGCTGGCACAGTTTCTCCTTGCCAGACAGAGTGGAAAAGCTTTTTGCTAAGATGTAGACGAGAAGAGAGGCTAAAGACGAAGGTACGGTGCTCTGCAGAGCTAAGCACCGCTCCCGGACCTCTTTCGGCAGAAGGCGCACACCGCAGAGCACTGTGAGCGGCAGAATCGTCTTTGCGCGAAGAAGCAGCTTCTTCGTCTCCGGGAGCCGGAGAGAGCGGCAGCTTCGCAAAGGTGATGAAACAAGCTGTACGACACTGCGATTGTGTGCGCAGCTTGCCAACTGAGAGAAAACAGTACCTGACCACTCTCCTGCCTTTTCTATTCACATTAACATTCGATTGCAAGCTGTTTTGGACAACTTTCTTTCTCTTCTTGCAAAACACTCGGCAGACCTCCGTGCAGCCTCTAGAACACGATGGGAGATGTTTTTTGTGCTGGCACAGTTTCTCCTTGCCAGACAGAGTGGAAAAGCTTTTTGCTAAGATGTAGACGAGAAGAGAGGCTAAAGAAGCAGGTATGGTGCTCTGCAGAGCTAAGCACAGATCCCGGACCTCTTTCGGCAGAAGGCGCACACCGCAGAGCACTGTGAGCGGCAGAATCGTCTTTGCGCGAAGAAGCAGCTTCTTCGTCTCCGGGAGCCGGAGAGAGCGGCAACTTCGCAAAGGTGATGAAACAAGCTGTACAACACTGCGATTGTGTGCGCAGCTTGCCAACTGAGAGAAAACAGTACCTGACCACTCTCCTGCCTTTTCTACTCACTTGAACATTCGATTGCAAGCTGTTTTGGACAACTTTCTTTCTCTTCTTGCAAAACACTCTGCAGACCTCCGTGCAGCCTCTAGAACACGATGGGAGATGTTTTCTGTGCTGGCACAGTTTCTCCTTGCCAGACAGAGTGGAAAAGCTTTTTGCTAAGATGTAGACGAGAAGAGAGGCTAAAGACGAAGGTACGGTGCTCTGCAGAGCTAAGCACCGCTCCCGGACCTCTTTCGGCAGAAGGCGCACACCGCAGAGCACTGTGAGCGGCAGAATCGCCTTTGCGCGAAGAAGCAGCTTCTTCGTCTCCGGGAGCCGGAGAGAGCGGCAACTTCGCAAAGGTGATGAAACAAGCTGTACAACACTGCGATTGTGTGCGCAGCTTGCCAACTGAGAGAAAACAGTACCTGACCACTCTCCTGCCTTTTCTAATCACATGAACATTCGATTGCAAGCTGTTTTGGACAACTTTCTTTCTCTACTAGCAAAACACTCGGCAGACCTCCGTGCAGCCTCTAGAACACGATGGGAGATGTTTTTTGTGCTGGCACAGTTTCTCCTTGCCAGACAGAGTGGAAAAGCTTTTTGCTAAGATGTAGACGAGAAGAGAGGCTAATAAAGCAGGTAGGGTGGTCTGCAGAGCTAAGCACAGCTCCCGAGCCTCTTTCTGCAGGAGGCGCACACCGCAGAGCACTGTGAGCGGCAGAATCGTCTTTGCGCGAAGAAGCAGCTTCTTCGTCTCCGGGAGCCGGAGAGAGGACAAGTTCGGAAAGGTGATGAAACAAGCAGTACAACACTGCGATTGTGTGCGCAGCTTGCCAACTGAGAGAAAACAGTACCTGACCACTCTCCTGCCTTTTCTATTCACTTGAACAGTTGATTGCATGCTGTTTTTGACAACTTTCTTTCTCTTCTTGCAAAACACTCGGCAGACCTCCGTGCAGCCTCTAGAACACGATGGGAGATGTTTTCTGTGCTGGCACAGTTTCTCCTTGCCAGACAGAGTGGAAAAGCTTTTTGCTAAGATGTAGACGAGAAGAGAGGCTAAAGACGAAGGTACGGTGCTCTGCAGAGCTAAGCACCGCTCCCGGACCTCTTTCGGCAGAAGGCGCACACCGCAGAGCACTGTGAGCGGCAGAATCGTCTTTGCGCGAAGAAGCAGCTTCTTCGTCTCCGGGAGCCGGAGAGAGCGGCAACTTCGCAAAGGTGATGAAACAAGCTGTACAACACTGCGATTGTGTGCGCAGCTTGCCAACTGAGAGAAAACAGTACCTGACCACTCTGCTGCCTTTTCTATTCACATGAACATTAGATTGCAAGCTGTTTTGGACAACTTTCTTTCTCTTCTTGCAAAACACTCGGCAGACCTCCGTGCAGCCTCTAGAACACGATGGGAGATGTTTTCTGTGCTGGCACAGTTTCTCCTTGCCAGACAGAGTGGAAAAGCTTTTTGCTAAGATGTAGACGAGAAGAGAGGCTAAAGACGAAGGTACGGTGCTCTGCAGAGGTAAGCACCGCTCCCGGACCTCTTTCGGCAGAAGGCGCACACCGCAGAGCACTGTGAGCGGCAGAATCGTCTTTGCGCGAAGAAGCAGCTTCTTCGTCTCCGGGAGCCGGAGAGAGCGGCAGCTTCGCAAAGGTGATGAAACAAGCTGTACGACACTGCGATTGTGTGCGCAGCTTGCTAAGTGAGAGAAAACAGTACCTGACCACTCTCCTGCCTTTTCTATTCACATGAACATTCGATTGCAAACTGTTTTGGACAACTTTCTTTCTCTTCTTGCAAAACACTCGGCAGACCTCCGTGCAGCCTCTAGAACACGATGGGAGATGTTTTTTGTGCTGGCACAGTTTCTCCTTGCCAGACAGAGTGGAAAAGCTTTTTGCTAAGATGTAGACGAGAAGAGAGGCTAAAGAAGCAGGTATGGTGCTCTGCAGAGCTAAGCACAGATCCCGGACCTCTTTCGGCAGCAGGCGCACACCGCAGAGCACTGTGAGCGGCAGAATCGTCTTTGCGCGAAGAAGCAGCTTCTTCGTCTCCGGGAGCCGGAGAGAGCGGCAACTTGGCAAAGGTGATGAAACAAGCTGTACAACACTGCGATTGTGTGCGCAGCTTGCCAACTGAGAGAAAACAGTACCTGACCACTCTCCTGCCTTTTCTATTCACTTGAACAGTTGATTGCATGCTGTTTTTGACAACTTTCTTTCTCTTCTTGCAAAACACTCGGCAGACCTCCGTGCAGCCTCTAGAACACGATGGGAGATGTTTTCTGTGCTGGCACAGTTTCTCCTTGCCAGACAGAGTGGAAAAGCTTTTTGCTAAGATGTAGACGAGAAGAGAGGCTAAAGACGAAGGTACGGTGCTCTGCAGAGCTAAGCACCGCTCCCGGACCTCTTTCGGCAGAAGGCGCACACCGCAGAGCACTGTGAGCGGCAGAATCGTCTTTGCGCGAAGAAGCAGCTTCTTCGTCTCCGGGAGCCGGAGAGAGCGGCAACTTCGCAAAGGTGATGAAACAAGCTGTACAACACTGCGATTGTGTGCGCAGCTTGCCAACTGAGAGAAAACAGTACCTGACCACTCTGCTGCCTTTTCTATTAACATGAACATTAGATTGCAAGCTGTTTTGGACAACTTTCTTTCTCTTCTTGCAAAACACTCGGCAGACCTCCGTGCAGCCTCTAGAACACATTGGGAGATGTTTTTTGTGCTGGCACAGTTTCTCCTTGCCAGACAGAGTTGAAAAGCTTTTTGCTAAGATGTAGACGAGAAGAGAGGCTAAAGACGAAGGTATGGTGCTCTGCAGAGCTAAGCACCGCTCCCGGACCTCTTTCGGCATGAGGCGCACACCGCAGAGCACTGTGAGCGGCAGAATCGTCTTTGCGCGAAGAAGCAGCTTCTTCGTCTCCGGGAGCCGGAGAGAGCGGCAGCTTCGCAAAGGTGATGAAACAAGCTGTACGACACTGCGATTGTGTGCGCAGCTTGCCAACTGAGAGAAAACAGTACCTGACCACTCTCCTGCCTTTTCTATTCACTTGAACATTCGATTGCAAGCTGTTTCGGACAACTTTCTTTCTCTTCTTGCAAAACACTCGGCAGACCTCCGTGCAGCCTCTAGAACACGATGGGAGATGTTTTTTGTGCTGGCACAGTTTCTCCTTGCCAGACAGAGTGGAAAAGCTTTTTGCTAAGATGTAGACGAGAAGAGAGGCTAAAGAAGCAGGTATGGTGCTCTGCAGAGCTAAGCACAGATCCCGGACCTCTTTCGGCAGCAGGCGCACACCGCAGAGCACTGTGAGCGGCAGAATCGTCTTTGCGCGAAGAAGCAGCTTCTTCGTCTCCGGGAGCCGGAGAGAGCGGCAACTTGGCAAAGGTGATGAAACAAGCTGTACAACACTGCGATTGTGTGCGCAGCTTGCCAACTGAGAGAAAACAGTACCTGACCACTCTCTTGCCTTTTCTACTCACTTGAACATTCGATTGCAAGCTGTTTTGGACAACTTTCTTTCTCTTCTTGCAAAACACTCTGCAGACCTCCGTGCAGCCTCTAGAACACGATGGGAGATGTTTTCTGTGCTGGCACAGTTTCTCCTTGCCAGACAGAGTGGAAAAGCTTTTTGCTAAGATGTAGACGAGAAGAGAGGCTAAAGACGAAGGTACGGTGCTCTGCAGAGCTAAGCACAGCTCCCGGACCTCTTTCGGCAGAAGGCGCACACCGCAGAGCACTGTGAGCGGCAGAATCGCCTTTGCGCGAAGAAGCAGCTTCTTCGTCTCCGGGAGCCGGAGAGAGCGGCAACTTCGCAAAGGTGATGAAACAAGCTGTACAACACTGCGATTGTGTGCGCAGCTTGCCAACTGAGAGAAAACAGTACCTGACCACTCTCCTGCCTTTTCTATTCACATGAACATTCGATTGCAAGCTGTTTTGGACAACTTTCTTTCTCTTCTTGCAAAACACTCGGCAGACCTCCGTGCAGCCTCTAGAACACGATGGGAGATGTTTTTTGTGCTGGCACAGTTTCTCCTTGCCAGACAGAGTTGAAAAGCTTTTTGCTAAGATGTAGACGAGAAGAGAGGCTAAAGACGAGGGTATGGTGCTCTGCAGAGCTAAGCACCGCTCCCGGACCTCTTTCGGCATGAGGCGCACACCGCAGAGCACTGTGAGCGGCAGAATCGTCTTTGCGCGAAGAAGCAGCTTCTTCGTCTCCGGGAGCCGGAGAGAGCGGCAGCTTCGCAAAGGTGATGAAACAAGCTGTACGACACTGCGATTGTGTGCGCAGCTTGCCAACTGAGAGAAAACAGTACCTGACCACTCTCCTGCCTTTTCTATTCACTTGAACATTCGATTGCAAGCTGTTTCGGACAACTTTCTTTCTCTTCTTGCAAAACACTCGGCAGACCTCCGTGCAGCCTCTAGAACACGATGGGAGATGTTTTTTGTGCTGGCACAGTTTCTCCTTGCCAGACAGAGTGGAAAAGCTTTTTGCTAAGATGTAGACGAGAAGAGAGGCTAAAGAAGCAGGTAGGGTGCTCTGCAGAGCTAAGCACAGCTCCCGGGCGTCTTTCGGCAGGAGGCGCACACCGCAGAGCACTGTGAGCGGCAGAATCGTCTTTGCGCGAAGAAGCAGCTTCTTCGTCTCCGGGAGCCGGAGAGTGCGGCAACTTCGCAAAGGTGATGAAACAAGCCATACAACACTGCGATTGTGTGCGCAGCTTGCCAACTGAGAGAAAACAGTACCTGACCACTCTCCTGCCTTTTCTAATCACTTGAACATTTGATTGCAAGCTGTTTTTGTCAACTTTCTTTCTCTTCTTGCAAAACACTCGGCAGACCTCCGTGCAGCCTCTAGAACACGATGGGAGATGTTTTCTGTGCTGGCACAGTTTCTCCTTGCCAGACAGAGTGGAAAAGCTTTTTGCTAAGATGTAGACGAGAAGAGAGGCTAAAGACGAAGGTACGGTGCTCTGCAGAGCTAAGCACCGCTCCCGGGCGTCTTTCGGCAGAAAGCGCACACCGCAGAGCACTGTGAGCGGCAGAATCGTCTTTGCGCGAAGAAGCAGCTTCTTCGTCTCCGGGAGCCGGAGAGAGCGGCAGCTTCGCAAAGGTGATGAAACAAGCTGTACAACACTGCGATTATGTGCGCAGCTTGCCAACTGAGAGAAAACAGTACCTGACCACTCTCCTGCCTTTTCTATTCACTTGAACAGTTGATTGCATGCTGTTTTTGACAACTTTCTTTCTCTTCTTGCAAAACACTCGGCAGACCTCCGTGCAGCCTCTAAAACACGATGGGAGATGTTTTCTGTGCTGGCACAGTTTCTCCTTGCCAGACAGAGTGGAAAAGCTTTTTGCTAAGATGTAGGCGAGAAGAGAGGCTAAAGACGAAGGTACGGTGGTCTGCAGAGCTAAGCACCGCTCCCGGGCGTCTTTCGGCAGAAGGCGCACACCGCAGAGCACTGTGAGCGGCAGAATCGTCTTTGCGCGAAGAAGCAGCTTCTTCGTCTCCGGGAGCCGGAGAGAGCGGCAACTTCGCAAAGGTGATGAAACAAGCTGTACAACACTGCGATTGTGTGCGCAGCTTGCCAACTGAGAGAAAACAGTACCTGACCACTCTCCTGCCTTTTCTAATCACATGAACATTCGATTGCAAGCTGTTTTGGACAACTTTCTTTCTCTACTAGCAAAACACTCGGCAGAACTCCGTGCAGCCTCTAGAACACGATGGGAGATGTTTTTTGTGCTGGCACAGTTTCTCTTTGCCAGACAGAGTGGAAAAGCTTTTTGCTAAGATGTAGACGAGAAGAGAGGCTAATAAAGCAGGTAGGGTGGTCTGCAGAGCTAAGCACAGCTCCCGAGCCTCTTTCGGCAGGAGGCGCACACCGCAGAGCACTGTGAGCGGCAGAATCGTCTTTGCGCGAAGAAGCAGCTTCTTCGTCTCCGGGAGCCGGAGAGAGCGGCAACTTCGCAAAGGTGATGAAACAAGCTGTACAACACTGCGATTGTGTGCGCAGCTTGCCGACTGAGAGAAAACAGTACCTGACCACTCTCCTGCCTTTTCTATTCACTTGAACAGTTGATTGCATGCTGTTTTTGACAACTTTCTTTCTCTTCTTGCAAAACACTCGGCAGACCTCCGTGCAGCCTCTAGAACACGATGGGAGATGTTTTCTGTGCTGGCACAGTTTCTCCTTGCCAGACAGAGTGGAAAAGCTTTTTGCTAAGATGTAGACGAGAAGAGAGGCTAAAGACGAAGGTACGGTGCTCTGCAGAGCTAAGCACCGCTCCCGGACCTCTTTCGGCAGAAGGCGCACACCGCAGAGCACTGTGAGCGGCAGAATCGTCTTTGCGCGAAGAAGCAGCTTCTTCGTCTCCGGGAGCCGGAGAGAGCGGCAACTTCGCAAAGGTGATGAAACAAGCTGTACAACACTGCGATTGTGTGCGCAGCTTGCCAACTGAGAGAAAACAGTACCTGACCACTCTGCTGCCTTTTCTATTCACATGAACATTAGATTGCAAGCTGTTTTGGACAACTTTCTTTCTCTTCTTGCAAAACACTCGGCAGGCCTCCGTGCAGCCTCTAGGACACGATGGGAGATGTTTTCTGTGCTGGCACAGTTTCTCCTTGCCAGACAGAGTGGAAAAGCTTTTTGCTAAGATGTAGACGAGAAGAGAGGCTAAAGACGAAGGTACGGTGCTCTGCAGAGGTAAGCACAGATCCCGGACCTCTTTCGGCAGCAGGCGCACACCGCAGAGCACTGTGAGCGGCAGAATCGTCTTTGCGCGAAGAAGCAGCTTCTTCGTCTCCGGGAGCCGGAGAGAGCGGCAACTTGGCAAAGGTGATGAAACAAGCTGTACAACACTGCGATTGTGTGCGCAGCTTGCCAACTGAGAGAAAACAGTACCTGACCACTCTCCTGCCTTTTCTACTCACTTGAACATTCGATTGCAAGCTGTTTTGGACAACTTTCTTTCTCTTCTTGCAAAACACTCTGCAGACCTCCGTGCAGCCTCTAGAACACGATGGGAGATGTTTTCTGTGCTGGCACAGTTTCTCCTTGCCAGACAGAGTGGAAAAGCTTTTTGCTAAGATGTAGACGAGAAGAGAGGCTAAAGACGAAGGTACGGTGCTCTGCAGAGCTAAGCACCGCTCCCGGACCTCTTTCGGCAGAAGGCGCACACCGCAGAGCACTGTGAGCGGCAGAATCGTCTTTGCGCGAAGAAGCAGCTTCTTCGTCTCCGGGAGCCGGAGAGAGCGGCAACTTCGCAAAGGTGATGAAACAAGCTGTACAACACTGCGATTGTGTGCGCAGCTTGCCAACTGAGAGAAAACAGTACCTGACCACTCTGCTGCCTTTTCTATTCACATGAACATTCGATTGCAAGCTGTTTTGGACAACTTTCTTTCTCTTCTTGCAAAACACTCGGCAGACCTCCGTGCAGCCTCTAGAACACGATGGGAGATGTTTTTTGTGCTGGCACAGTTTCTCCTTGCCAGACAGAGTGGAAAAGCTTTTTGCTAAGATGTAGACGAGAAGAGAGGCTAATAAAGCAGGTAGGGTGGTCTGCAGAGCTAAGCACAGCTCCCGGGCCTCTTTCGGCAGGAGGCGCACACCGCAGAGCACTGTGAGCGGCAGAATCGTCTTTGCGCGAAGAAGCAGCTTCTTCGTCTCCGGGAGCCGGAGAGAGGACAAGTTCGGAAAGGTGATGAAACAAGCAGTACAACACTGCGATTGTGTGCGCAGCTTGCCAACTGAGAGAAAACAGTACCTGACCACTCTCCTGCCTTTTCTATTCACTTGAACAGTTGATTGCATGCTGTTTTTGACAACTTTCTTTCTCTTCTTGCAAAACACTCGGCAGACCTCCGTGCAGCCTCTAGAACACGATGGGAGATGTTTTCTGTGCTGGCACAGTTTCTCCTTGCCAGACAGAGTGGAAAAGCTTTTTGCTAAGATGTAGACGAGAAGAGAGGCTAAAGACGAAGGTACGGTGCTCTGCAGAGTTAAGCACCGCTCCCGGACCTCTTTCGGCAGAAGGCGCACACCGCAGAGCACTGTGAGCGGCAGAATCGTCTTTGCGCGAAGAAGCAGCTTCTTCGTCTCCGGGAGCCGGAGAGAGCGGCAACTTCGCAAAGGTGATGAAACAAGCTGTACAACACTGCGATTGTGTGCGCAGCTTGCCAACTGAGAGAAAATAGTACCTGACCACTCTGCTGCCTTTTCTATTCACATGAACATTAGATTGCAAGCTGTTTTGGACAACTTTCTTTCTCTTCTTGCAAAACACTCTGCAGACCTCCGTGCAGCCTCTAGAACACATTGGGAGATGTTTTTTGTGCTGGCACAGTTTCTCCTTGCCAGACAGAGTTGAAAAGCTTTTTGCTAAGATGTAGACGAGAAGAGAGGCTAAAGACGAAGGTATGGTGCTCTGCAGAGCTAAGCACCGCTCCCGGGCCTCTTTCGGCATGAGGCGCACACCGCAGAGCACTGTGAGCGGCAGAATCGTCTTTGCGCGAAGAAGCAGCTTCTTCGTCTCCGGGAGCCGGAGAGAGCGGCAGCTTCGCAAAGGTGATGAAACAAGCTGTACGACACTGCGATTGTGTGCGCAGCTTGCCAACTGAGAGAAAACAGTACCTGACCACTCTCCTGCCTTTTCTATTCACTTGAACATTCGATTGCAAGCTGTTTCGGACAACTTTCTTTCTCTTCTTGCAAAACACTCGGCAGACCTCCGTGCAGCCTCTAGAACACGATGGGAGATGTTTTTTGTGCTGGCACAGTTTCTCCTTGCCAGACAGAGTGGAAAAGCTTTTTGCTAAGATGTAGACGAGAAGAGAGGCTAAAGAAGCAGGTAGGGTGCTCTGCAGAGCTAAGCACAGCTCCCGGGCGTTTTTCGGCAGGAGGCGCACACCGCAGAGCACTGTGAGCGGCAGAATCGTCTTTGCGCGAAGAAGCAGCTTCTTCGTCTCCGGGAGCCGGAGAGTGCGGCAACTTCACAAAGGTGATGAAACAAGCCATACAACACTGCGATTGTGTGCGCAGCTTGCCAAGTGAGAGAAAACAGTACCTGACCACTCTCCTGCCTTTTCTAATCACTTGAACATTTGATTGCAAGCTGTTTTTGTCAACTTTCTTTCTCTTCTTGCAAAACACTCGGCAGACCTCCGTGCAGCCTCTAGAACACGATGGGAGATGTTTTCTGTGCTGGCACAGTTTCTCCTTGCCAGACAGAGTGGAAAAGCTTTTTGCTAAGATGTAGACGAGAAGAGAGGCTAAAGACGAAGGTACGGTGCTCTGCAGAGCTAAGCACCGCTCCCGGGCGTCTTTCGGCAGAAGGCGCACACCGCAGAGCACTGTGAGCGGCAGAATCGTCTTTGCGCGAAGAAGCAGCTTCTTCGTCTCCGGGAGCCGGAGAGAGCGGCAGCTTCGCAAAGGTGATGAAACAAGCTGTACAACACTGCGATTATGTGCGCAGCTTGCCAACTGAGAGAAAACAGTACCTGACCACTCTCCTGCCTTTTCTATTCACTTGAACAGTTGATTGCATGCTGTTTTTGACAACTTTCTTTCTCTTCTTGCAAAACACTCGGCAGACCTCCGTGCAGCCTCTAAAACACGATGGGAGATGTTTTTTGTGCTGGCACAGTTTCTCCTTGCCAGACAGAGTGGAAAAGCTTTTTGCTAAGATGTAGGCGAGAAGAGAGGCTAAAGACGAAGGTACGGTGCTCTGCAGAGCTAAGCACCGCTCCCGGGCGTCTTTCGGCAGAAGGCGCACACCGCAGAGCACTGTGAGCGGCAGAATCGTCTTTGCGCGAAGAAGCAGCTTCTTCGTCTCCGGGAGCCGGAGAGAGCGGCAGCTTCGCAAAGGTGATGAAACAAGCTGTACAACACTGCGATTGTGTGCGCAGCTTGCCAAGTGAGAGAAAACAGTACCTGACCACTCTCCTGCCTTTTCTATTCACATGAACATTCGATTGCAAGCTGTTTTGGACAACTTTCTTTCTCTTATTGCAAAACACTCGGCAGACCTGCGTGCAGCCTCTAGAACACGATGGGAGATGTTTTCTGTGCTGGCACAGTTTCTCCTTGCCAGACAGAGTGGAAAAGCTTTTTGCTAAGATGTAGACGAGAAGAGAGGCTAAAGACGAAGGTACGGTGCTCTGCAGAGCAAAGCACAACTCCCGGGCGTCTTTCGGCAGAAGGCGCACACCGCAGAGCACTGTGAGCGGCAGAATCGTCTTTGCGCGAAGAAGCAGCTTCTTCGTCTCCGGGAGCCGGAGAGAGCGGCAACTTTGCTTAGGTGATGAAACAAGCTGTACAACACTGCGATTGTGTGCGCAGCTTGCCAACTGAGAGAAAACAGTACCTGACCACTCTCCTGCCTTTTCTATTCACTTGAACAGTTGATTGCATGCTGTTTTTGACAACTTTCTTTCTCTTCTTGCAAAACACTCGGCAGACCTCCGTGCAGCCTCTAGAACACGATGGGAGATGTTTTCTGTGCTGGCACAGTTTCTCCTTGCCAGACAGAGTGGAAAAGCTTTTTGCTAAGATGTAGACGAGAAGAGAGGCTAAAGACGAAGGTACGGTGCTCTGCAGAGGTAAGCACCGCTCCCGGACCTCTTTCGGCAGAAGGCGCACACCGCAGAGCACTGTGAGCGGCAGAATCGTCTTTGCGCGAAGAAGCAGCTTCTTCGTCTCCGGGAGCCGGGGAGAGCGGCAACTTCGCAAAGGTGATGAAACAAGCTGTACAACACTGCGATTGTGTGCGCAGCTTGCCAACTGAGAGAAAACAGTACCTGACCACTCTCCTGCCTTTTCTATTCACATGAACATTCGATTGCAAACTGTTTTGGAAAACTTTCTTTCTCTTCTTGCAAAACACTCGGCAGACCTCCGTGCAGCCTCTAGAACACAGTGGGAGATGTTTTTTGTGCTGGCACAGTTTCTCCTTGCCAGACAGAGTGGAAAAGCTTTTTGCTAAGATGTAGACGAGAAGAGAGGCTAAAGACGAAGGTACGGTGCTCTGCAGAGCTAAGCACCGCTCCCGGACCTCTTTCGGCATGAGGCGCACACCGCAGAGCACTGTGAGCGGCAGAATCGTCTTTGCGCGAAGAAGCAGCTTCTTCGTCTCCGGGAGCCGGAGAGAGCGGCAACTTCGCAAAGGTGATGAAACAAGCTGTACAACACTGCGATTGTGTGCGCAGCTTGCCAAGTGAGAGAAAACAGTACCTGACCACTCTGCTGGCTTTTCTATTCACATGAACATTCGATTGCAAGCTGTTTTGGACAACTTTCTTTCTCTTCTTGCAAAACACTCGGCAGACCTCCGTGCAGCCTCTAGAACACGATGGGAGATGTTTTCTGTGCTGGCACAGTTTCTCCTTGCCAGACAGAGTGGAAAAGCTTTTTGCTAAGATGTAGACGAGAAGAGAGGCTAAAGACGAAGGTACGGTGCTCTGCAGAGCTAAGCACCGCTCCCGGGCGTCTTTCGGCAGAAAGCGCACACCGCAGAGCACTGTGAGCGGCAGAATCGTCTTTGCGCGAAGAAGCAGCTTCTTCGTCTCCGGGAGCCGGAGAGAGCGGCAGCTTCGCAAAGGTGATGAAACAAGCTGTACAACACTGCGATTGTGTGCGCAGCTTGCCAACTGAGAGAAAACAGTACCTGACCACTCTCCTGCCTTTTCAATTCACTTGAACAGTTGATTGCATGCTGTTTTTGACAACTTTCTTTCTCTTCTTGCAAAACACTCGGCAGACCTCCGTGCAGCCTCTAGAACACGATGGGAGATGTTTTCTGTGCTGGCACAGTTTCTCCTTGCCAGACAGAGTGGAAAAGCTTTTTGCTAAGATGTAGACGAGAAGAGAGGCTAAAGACGAAGGTACGGTGCTCTGCAGAGGTAAGCACCGCTCCCGGACCTCTTTCGGCAGAAGGCGCACACCGCAGAGCACTGTGAGCGGCAGAATCGTCTTTGCGCGAAGAAGCAGCTTCTTCGTCTCCGGGAGCCGGAGAGAGCGGCAGCTTCGCAAAGGTGATGAAACAAGCTGTACGACACTGCGATTGTGTGCGCAGCTTGCCAACTGAGAGAAAACAGTACCTGACCACTCTCCTGCCTTTTCTATTCACATGAACATTCGATTGCAAACTGTTTTGGACAACTTTCTTTCTCTTCTTGCAAAACACTCGGCAGACCTCCGTGCAGCCTCTAGAACACGATGGGAGATGTTTTTTGTGCTGGCACAGTTTCTCCTTGCCAGACAGAGTGGAAAAGCTTTTTGCTAAGATGTAGACGAGAAGAGAGGCTAAAGAAGCAGGTATGGTGCTCTGCAGAGCTAAGCACAGATCCCGGACCTCTTTCGGCAGAAGGCGCACACCGCAGAGCACTGTGAGCGGCAGAATCGTCTTTGCGCGAAGAAGCAGCTTCTTCGTCTCCGGGTGCCGGAGAGAGCGGCAACTTCGCAAAGGTGATGAAACAAGCTGTACAACACTGCGATTGTGTGCGCAGCTTGCCAACTGAGAGAAAACAGTACCTGACCACTCTCCTGCCTTTTCTACTCACTTGAACATTCGATTGCAAGCTGTTTTGGACAACTTTCTTTCTCTTCTTGCAAAACACTCTGCAGACCTCCGTGCAGCCTCTAGAACACGATGGGAGATGTTTTCTGTGCTGGCACAGTTTCTCCTTGCCAGACAGAGTGGAAAAGCTTTTTGCTAAGATGTAGACGAGAAGAGAGGCTAAAGACGAAGGTACGGTGCTCTGCAGAGCTAAGCACCGCTCCCGGACCTCTTTCGGCAGAAGGCGCACACCGCAGAGCACTGTGAGCGGCAGAATCGCCTTTGCGCGAAGAAGCAGCTTCTTCGTCTCCGGGAGCCGGAGAGAGCGGCAACTTCGCAAAGGTGATGAAACAAGCTGTACAACACTGCGATTGTGTGCGCAGCTTGCCAAGTGAGAGAAAACAGTACCTGACCACTCTCCTGCCTTTTCTAATCACATGAACATTCGATTGCAAGCTGTTTTGGACAACTTTCTTTCTCTACTAGCAAAACACTCGGCAGACCTCCGTGCAGCCTCTAGAACACGATGGGAGATGTTTTTTGTGCTGGCACAGTTTCTCCTTGCCAGACAGAGTGGAAAAGCTTTTTGCTAAGATGTAGACGAGAAGAGAGGCTAATGAAGCAGGTAGGGTGGTCTGCAGAGCTAAGCACAGCTCCCGGGCCTCTTTCGGCAGGAGGCGCACACCGCAGAGCACTGTGAGCGGCAGAATCGTCTTTGCGCGAAGAAGCAGCTTCTTCGTCTCCGGGAGCCGGAGAGAGGACAAGTTCGGAAAGGTGATGAAACAAGCAGTACAACACTGCGATTGTGTGCGCAGCTTGCCAACTGAGAGAAAACAGTACCTGACCACTCTCCTGCCTTTTCTATTCACTTGAACAGTTGATTGCATGCTGTTTTTGACAACTTTCTTTCTCTTCTTGCAAAACACTCGGCAGACCTCCGTGCAGCCTCTAGAACACGATTGGAGATGTTTTCTGTGCTGGCACAGTTTCTCCTTGCCAGACAGAGTGGAAAAGCTTTTTGCTAAGATGTAGACGAGAAGAGAGGCTAAAGACGAAGGTACGGTGCTCTGCAGAGCTAAGCACCGCTCCCGGACCTCTTTCGGCAGAAGGCGCACACCGCAGAGCACTGTGAGCGGCAGAATCGTCTTTGCGCGAAGAAGCAGCTTCTTCGTCTCCGGGAGCCGGAGAGAGCGGCAACTTGGCAAAGGTGATGAAACAAGCTGTACAACACTGCGATTGTGTGCGCAGCTTGCCAACTGAGAGAAAACAGTACCTGACCACTCTGCTGCCTTTTCTATTCACATGAACATTAGATTGCAAGCTGTTTTGGACAACTTTCTTTCTCTTCTTGCAAAACACTCGGCAGACCTCCGTGCAGCCTCTAAAACACATTGGGAGATGTTTTTTGTGCTGGCACAGTTTCTCCTTGCCAGACAGAGTTGAAAAGCTTTTTGCTAAGATGTAGACGAGAAGAGAGGCTAAAGACGAAGGTATGGTGCTCTGCAGAGCTAAGCACCGCTCCCGGACCTCTTTCGGCATGAGGCGCACACCGCAGAGCACTGTGAGCGGCAGAATCGTCTTTGCGCGAAGAAGCAGCTTCTTCGTCTCCGGGAGCCGGAGAGAGCGGCAGCTTCGCAAAGGTGATGAAACAAGCTGTACGACACTGCGATTGTGTGCGCAGCTTGCCAACTGAGAGAAAACAGTACCTGACCACTCTCCTGCCTTTTCTATTCACTTGAACATTCGATTGCAAGCTGTTTCGGACAACTTTCTTTCTCTTCTTGCAAAACACTCGGCAGACCTCCGTGCAGCCTCTAGAACACGATGGGAGATGTTTTTTGTGCTGGCACAGTTTCTCCTATCCAGACAGAGTGGAAAAGCTTTTTGCTAAGATGTAGACGAGAAGAGAGGCTAAAGAAGCAGGTAGGGTGCTCTGCAGAGCTAAGCACAGCTCCCGGGCGTCTTTCGGCAGGAGGCGCACACCGCAGAGCACTGTGAGCGGCAGAATCGTCTTTGCGCGAAGAAGCAGCTTCTTCGTCTCCGGGAGCCGGAGAGTGCGGCAACTTCGCAAAGGTGATGAAACAAGCCATACAACACTGCGATTGTGTGCGCAGCTTGCCAAGTGAGAGAAAACAGTACCTGACCACTCTCCTGCCTTTTCTAATCACTTGAACATTTGATTGCAAGCTGTTTTTGTCAACTTTCTTTCTCTTCTTGCAAAACACTCGGCAGACCTCCGTGCAGCCTCTAGAACACGATGGGAGATGTTTTCTGTGCTGGCACAGTTTCTCCTTGCCAGACAGAGTGGAAAAGCTTTTTGCTAAGATGTAGGCGAGAAGAGAGGCTAAAGACGAAGGTACGGTGCTCTGCAGAGCTAAGCACCGCTCCCGGGCGTCTTTCGGCAGAAGGCGCACACCGCAGAGCACTGTGAGCGGCAGAATCGTCTTTGCGCGAAGAAGCAGCTTCTTCGTCTCCGGGAGCCGGAGAGAGCGGCAGCTTCGCAAAGGTGATGAAACAAGCTGTACAACACTGCGATTGTGTGCGCAGCTTGCCAACTGAGAGAAAACAGTACCTGACCACTCTCCTGCCTTTTCTATTCACTTGAACAGTTGATTGCATGCTGTTTTTGACAACTTTCTTTCTCTTCTTGCAAAACACTCGGCAGACCTCCGTGCAGCCTCTAGAACACGATGGGAGATGTTTTCTGTGCTGGCACAGTTTCTCCTTGCCAGACAGAGTGGAAAAGCTTTTTGCTAAGATGTAGACGAGAAGAGAGGCTAAAGACGAAGGTACGGTGCTCTGCAGAGGTAAGCACCGCTCCCGGACCTCTTTCGGCAGAAGGCGCACACCGCAGAGCACTGTGAGCGGCAGAATCGTCTTTGCGCGAAGAAGCAGCTTCTTCGTCTCCGGGAGCCGGGGAGAGCGGCAACTTCGCAAAGGTGATGAAACAAGATGTACAACACTGCGATTGTGTGCGCAGCTTGCCAACTGAGAGAAAACAGTACCTGACCACTCTCCTGCCTTTTCTATTCACATGAACATTCGATTGCAAACTGTTTTGGAAAACTTTCTTTCTCTTCTTGCAAAACACTCGGCAGACCTCCGTGCAGCCTCTAGAACACAGTGGGAGATGTTTTTTGTGCTGGCACAGTTTCTCCTTGCCAGACAGAGTTGAAAAGCTTTTTGCTAAGATGTAGACGAGAAGAGAGGCTAAAGACGAAGGTACGGTGCTCTGCAGAGCTAAGCACCGCTCCCGGACCTCTTTCGGCATGAGGCGCACACCGCAGAGCACTGTGAGCGGCAGAATCGTCTTTGCGCGAAGAAGCAGCTTCTTCGTCTCCGGGAGCCGGAGAGAGCGGCAACTTGGCAAAGGTGATGAAACAAGCTGTACAACACTGCGATTGTGTGCGCAGCTTGCCAAGTGAGAGAAAACAGTACCTGACCACTCTGATGGCTTTTCTATTCACATGAACATTCGATTGCAAGCTGTTTTGGACAACTTTCTTTCTCTTCTTGCAAAACACTCGGCAGACCTGCGTGCAGCCTCTAGAACACGATGGGAGATGTTTTCTGTGCTGGCACAGTTTCTCCTTGCCAGACAGAGTGGAAAAGCTTTTTGCTAAGATGTAGACGAGAAGAGAGGCTAAAGACGAAGGTACGGTGCTCTGCAGAGCTAAGCACCGCTCCCGGGCGTCTTTCGGCAGAAAGCGCACACCGCAGAGCACTGTGAGCGGCAGAATCGTCTTTGCGCGAAGAAGCAGCTTCTTCGTCTCCGGGAGCCGGAGAGAGCGGCAGCTTCGCAAAGGTGATGAAACAAGCTGTACAACACTGCGATTGTGTGCGCAGCTTGCCAACTGAGAGAAAACAGTACCTGACCACTCTCCTGCCTTTTCTATTCACATGAACATTCGATTGCAAGCTGTTTTGGACAACTTTCTTTCTCTTCTTGCAAAACACTCGGCAGACCTCCGTGCAGCCTCTAGAACACGATGGGAGATGTTTTTTGTGCTGGCACAGTTTCTCCTTGCCAGACAGAGTGGAAATCATTTTTGCTAAGATGTAGACGAGAAGAGAGGCTAAAGAAGCAGGTATGGTGCTCTGCAGAGCTAAGCACAGATCCCGGACCTCTTTCGGCAGAAGGCGCACACCGCAGAGCACTGTGAGCGGCAGAATCGTCTTTGCGCGAAGAAGCAGCTTCTTCGTCTCCGGGAGCCGGAGAGAGCGGCAACTTCGCAAAGGTGATGAAACAAGCTGTACAACACTGCGATTGTGTGCGCAGCTTGCCAACTGAGAGAAAACAGTACCTGACCACTCTCCTGCCTTTTCTACTCACTTGAACATTCGATTGCAAGCTGTTTTGGACAACTTTCTTTCTCTTCTTGCAAAACACTCTGCAGACCTCCGTGCAGCCTCTAGAACACGATGGGAGATGTTTTCTGTGCTGGCACAGTTTCTCCTTGCCAGACAGAGTGGAAAAGCTTTTTGCTAAGATGTAGACGAGAAGAGAGGCTAAAGACGAAGGTACGGTGCTCTGCAGAGCTAAGCACCGCTCCCGGACCTCTTTCGGCAGAAGGCGCACACCGCAGAGCACTGTGAGCGGCAGAATCGCCTTTGCGCGAAGAAGCAGCTTCTTCGTCTCCGGGAGCCGGAGAGAGCGGCAACTTCGCAAAGGTGATGAAACAAGCTGTACAACACTGCGATTGTGTGCGCAGCTTGCCAAGTGAGAGAAAACAGTACCTGACCACTCTCCTGCCTTTTCTAATCACATGAACATTCGATTGCAAGCTGTTTTGGACAACTTTCTTTCTCTACTAGCAAAACACTCGGCAGACCTCCGTGCAGCCTCTAGAACACGATGGGAGATGTTTTTTGTGCTGGCACAGTTTCTCCTTGCCAGACAGAGTGGAAAAGCTTTTTGCTAAGATGTAGACGAGAAGAGAGGCTAAAGACGAAGGTGCGGTGCTCTGCAGAGCTAAGCACCGCTCCCGGGCGTCTTTTGGCAGAAAGCGCACACCGCAGAGCACTGTGAGCGGCAGAATCTTCTTTGCGCGAAGAAGCAGCTTCTTCGTCTCCGGGAGCCGGAGAGAGGACAAGTTCGGTAAGGTGATGAAACAAGCAGTACAACACTGCGATTGTGTGCGCAGCTTGCCAACTGAGAGAAAACAGTACCTGACCACTCTCCTGCCTTTTCTATTCACTTGAACAGTTGATTGCATGCTGTTTTTGACAACTTTCTTTCTCTTCTTGCAAAACACTCGGCAGACCTCCGTGCAGCCTCTAGAACACGATGGGAGATGTTTTCTGTGCTGGCACAGTTTCTCCTTGCCAGACAGAGTGGAAAAGCTTTTTGCTAAGATGTAGACGAGAAGAGAGGCTAAAGACGAAGGTACGGTGCTCTGCAGAGGTAAGCACCGCTCCCGGACCTCTTTCGGCAGAAGGCGCACACCGCAGAGCACTGTGAGCGGCAGAATCGTCTTTGCGCGAAGAAGCAGCTTCTTCGTCTCCGGGAGCCGGAGAGAGCGGCAGCTTCGCAAAGGTGATGAAACAAGCTGTACGACACTGCGATTGTGTGCGCAGCTTGCCAACTGAGAGAAAACAGTACCTGACCACTCTCCTGCCTTTTCTATTCACATGAACATTCGATTGCAAGCTGTTTTGGACAACTTTCTTTCTCTTCTTGCAAAACACTCGGCAGACCTCCGTGCAGCCTCTAGAACACGATGGGAGATGTTTTTTGTGCTGGCACAGTTTCTCCTTGCCAGACAGAGTGGAAAACATTTTTGCTAAGATGTAGACGAGAAGAGAGGCTAAAGAAGCAGGTATGGTGCTCTGCAGAGCTAAGCACAGATCCCGGACCTCTTTCGGCAGCAGGCGCACACCGCAGAGCACTGTGAGCGGCAGAATCGTCTTTGCGCGAAGAAGCAGCTTCTTCGTCTCCGGGAGCCGGAGAGAGCGGCAACTTGGCAAAGGTGATGAAACAAGCTGTACAACACTGCGATTGTGTGCGCAGCTTGCCAACTGAGAGAAAACAGTACCTGACCACTCTCCTGCCTTTTCTACTCACTTGAATATTCGATTGCAAGCTGTTTTGGACAACTTTCTTTCTCTTCTTGCAAAACACTCTGCAGACCTCCGTGCAGCCTCTAGAACACGATGGGAGATGTTTTCTGTGCTGGCACAGTTTCTCCTTGCCAGACAGAGTGGAAAAGCTTTTTGCTAAGATGTAGACGAGAAGAGAGGCTAAAGACGAAGGTACGGTGCTCTGCAGAGCTAAGCACCGCTCCCGGACCTCTTTCGGCAGAAGGCGCACACCGCAGAGCACTGTGAGCGGCAGAATCGCCTTTGCGCGAAGAAGCAGCTTCTTCGTCTCCGGGAGCCGGAGAGAGCGGCAACTTCGCAAAGGTGATGAAACAAGCTGTACAACACTGCGATTGTGTGCGCAGCTTGCCAAGTGAGAGAAAACAGTACCTGACCACTCTCCTGCCTTTTCTAATCACATGAACATTCGATTGCAAGCTGTTTTGGACAACTTTCTTTCTCTACTAGCAAAACACTCGGCAGACCTCCGTGCAGCCTCTAGAACACGATGGGAGATGTTTTTTGTGCTGGCACAGTTTCTCCTTGCCAGACAGAGTGGAAAAGCTTTTTGCTAAGATGTAGACGAGAAGAGAGGCTAAAGACGAAGGTGCGGTGCTCTGCAGAGCTAAGCACCGCTCCCGGGCGTCTTTCGGCAGAAAGCGCACACCGCAGAGCACTGTGAGCGGCAGAATCTTCTTTGCGCGAAGAAGCAGCTTCTTCGTCTCCGGGAGCCGGAGAGAGGACAAGTTCGGTAAGGTGATGAAACAAGCAGTACAACACTGCGATTGTGTGCGCAGCTTGCCAACTGAGAGAAAACAGTACCTGACCACTCTCCTGCCTTTTCTATTCACTTGAACAGTTGATTGCATGCTGTTTTTGACAACTTTCTTTCTCTTCTTGCAAAACACTCGGCAGACCTCCGTGCAGCCTCTAGAACACGATGGGAGATGTTTTCTGTGCTGGCACAGTTTCTCCTTGCCAGACAGAGTGGAAAAGCTTTTTGCTAAGATGTAGACGAGAAGAGAGGCTAAAGACGAAGGTACGGTGCTCTGCAGAGCTAAGCACCGCTCCCGGACCTCTTTCGGCAGAAGGCGCACACCGCAGAGCACTGTGAGCGGCAGAATCGTCTTTGCGCGAAGAAGCAGCTTCTTCGTCTCCGGGAGCCGGAGAGAGCGGCAACTTTACAAAGGTGATGAAACAAGCTGTACAACACTGCGATTGTGTGCGCAGCTTGCCAACTGAGAGAAAACAGTACCTGACCACTCTCCTGCCTTTTCAATTCACTTGAACAGTTGATTGCATGCTGTTTTTGACAACTTTCTTTCTCTTCTTGCAAAACACTCGGCAGACCTCCGTGCAGCCTCTAGAACACGATGGGAGATGTTTTCTGTGCTGGCACAGTTTCTCCTTGCCAGACAGAGTGGAAAAGCTTTTTGCTAAGATGTAGACGAGAAGAGAGGCTAAAGACGAAGGTACGGTGCTCTGCAGAGGTAAGCACCGCTCCCGGACCTCTTTCGGCAGAAGGCGCACACCGCAGAGCACTGTGAGCGGCAGAATCGTCTTTGCGCGAAGAAGCAGCTTCTTCGTCTCCGGGAGCCGGAGAGAGCGGCAGCTTCGCAAAGGTGATGAAACAAGCTGTACGACACTGCGATTGTGTGCGCAGCTTGCCAACTGAGAGAAAAGAGTACCTGACCACTCTCCTGCCTTTTCTATTCACATGAACATTCGATTGCAAACTGTTTTGGACAACTTTCTTTCTCTTCTTGCAAAACACTCGGCAGACCTCCGTGCAGCCTCTAGAACACGATGGGAGATGTTTTTTGTGCTGGCACAGTTTCTCCTTGCCAGACAGAGTGGAAAAGCTTTTTGCTAAGATGTAGACGAGAAGAGAGGCTAAAGAAGCAGTTATGGTGCTCTGCAGAGCTAAGCACAGCTCCCGGGCCTCTTTCGGCAGAAGGCGCACACCGCAGAGCACTGTGAGCGGCAGAATCGTCTTTGCGCGAAGAAGCAGCTTCTTCGTCTCCGGGAGCCGGAGAGAGCGGCAACTTCGCAAAGGTGATGAAACAAGCTGTACAACACTGCGATTGTGTGCGCAGCTTGCCAACTGAGAGAAAACAGTACCTGACCACTCTCCTGCCTTTTCTACTCACTTGAACATTCGATTGCAAGCTGTTTTGGACAACTTTCTTTCTCTTCTTGCAAAACACTCTGCAGACCTCCGTGCAGCCTCTAGAACACGATGGGAGATGTTTTCTGTGCTGGCACAGTTTCTCCTTGCCAGACAGAGTGGAAAAGCTTTTTGCTAAGATGTAGACGAGAAGAGAGGCTAAAGACGAAGGTACGGTGCTCTGCAGAGCTAAGCACCGCTCCCGGACCTCTTTCGGCAGAAGGCGCACACCGCAGAGCACTGTGAGCGGCAGAATCGCCTTTGCGCGAAGAAGCAGCTTCTTCGTCTCCGGGAGCCGGAGAGAGCGGCAACTTCGCAAAGGTGATGAAACAAGCTGTACAACACTGCGATTGTGTGCGCAGCTTGCCAACTGAGAGAAAACAGTACCTGACCACTCTGCTGCCTTTTCTATTCACATGAACATTAGATTGCAAGCTGTTTTGGACAACTTTCTTTCTCTACTAGCAAAACATTCGGCAGACCTCCGTGCAGCCTCTAGAACACGATGGGAGATGTTTTTTGTGCTGGCAGAGTTTCTCCTTGCCAGACAGAGTTGAAAAGCTTTTTGCTAAGATGTAGACGAGAAGAGAGGCTAATAAAGCAGGTAGGGTGGTCTGCAGAGCTAAGCACAGTTCCTGGGCCTCTTTCGGCTGGAGGCGCACACCGCAGAGCACTGTGAGCGGCAGAATCGTCTTTGCGCGAAGAAGCAGCTTCTTCGTCTCCGGGAGCCGGAGAGAGGACAAGTTCGGAAAGGTGATGAAACAAGCAGTACAACACTGCGATTGTGTGCGCAGCTTGCCAACTGAGAGAAAACAGTACCTGACCACTCTCCTGCCTTTTCTATTCACTTGAACAGTTGATTGCATGCTGTTTTTGACAACTTTCTTTCTCTTCTTGCAAAACACTCGGCAGACCTCCGTGCAGCCTCTAGAACACGATGGGAGATGTTTTCTGTGCTGGCACAGTTTCTCCTTGCCAGACAGAGTGGAAAAGCTTTTTGCTAAGATGTAGACGAGAAGAGAGGCTAAAGACGAAGGTACGGTGCTCTGCAGAGCTAAGCACCGCTCCCGGACCTCTTTCGGCAGAAGGCGCACACCGCAGAGCACTGTGAGCGGCAGAATCGTCTTTGCGCGAAGAAGCAGCTTCTTCGTCTCCGGGAGCCGGAGAGAGCGGCAACTTCGCAAAGGTGATGAAACAAGCTGTACAACACTGCGATTGTGTGCGCAGCTTGCCAACTGAGAGAAAACAGTACCTGACCACTCTCCTGCCTTTTCTATTCACATGAACATTCGATTGCAAGCTGTTTTGGACAACTTTATTTCTCTTCTTGCAAAACACTCGGCAGACCTCCGTGCAGCCTCTAGAACACATTGGGAGATGTTTTTTGTGCTGGCACAGTTTCTCCTTGCCAGACAGAGTTGAAAAGCTTTTTGCTAAGATGTAGACGAGAAGAGAGGCTAAAGACGAAGGTATGGTGCTCTGCAGAGCTAAGCACCGCTCCCGGACCTCTTTCGGCATGAGGCGCACACCGCAGAGCACTGTGAGCGGCAGAATCGTCTTTGCACGAAGAAGCAGCTTCTTCGTCTCCGGGAGCCGGAGAGAGCGGCAGCTTCGCAAAGGTGATGAAACAAGCTGTACGACACTGCGATTGTGTGCGCAGCTTGCCAACTGAGAGAAAACAGTACCTGACCACTCTCCTGCCTTTTCTATTCACTTGAACATTCGATTGCAAGCTGTTTCGGACAACTTTCTTTCTCTTCTTGCAAAACACTCGGCAGACCTCCGTGCAGCCTCTAGAACACGATGGGAGATGTTTTTTGTGCTGGCACAGTTTCTCCTTGCCAGACAGAGTGGAAAAGCTTTTTGCTAAGATGTAGACGAGAAGAGAGGCTAAAGAAGCAGGTAGGGTGCTCTGCAGAGCTAAGCACAGCTCCCGGGCGTCTTTCGGCAGGAGGCGCACACCGCAGAGCACTGTGACGGCAGCCCTCGGTGCAGCCTCTAGAACACGATGGGAGATGTTTTCTGTGCTGGCACAGTTTCTCCTTGCCAGACAGAGTGGAAAAGCTTTTTGCTAAGATGTAGACGAGAAGAGAGGCTAAAGAAGCAGGTATGGTGCTCGGCAGAGCTAAGCACCGCTCCCGGGCCTCTTTCGGCAGAAAGAGCACACCGCAGATCACTGTGAGCGGCAGAATCGTCTTTGGCTAAAAAGCAGCTTCTTCGTCTCCGGGAGCCGGAGAGAGCGGCAACTTCGCAAAGGTGATGAAACAAGCTGTACAACACTGCGATTGTGTGCGCAGCTTGCCAAGTGAGAGAAAACAGTACCTGACCACTCTCCTGCCTTTTCTATTCACATGAACATTCGATTGCAAGCTGTTTTGGACAACTTTCTTTCTCTTCTTGCAAAACACTCGGCAGACCTCCGTGCAGCTTCTAGAACACGATGGGAGATGTTTTCTGTGCTGGCACAGTTTCTCCTTGCCAGACAGAGTGGAAAAGCTTTTTGCTAAGATGTAGACGAGAAGAGAGGCTAAAGACGAAGGTACGGTGCTCTGCAGAGCTAAGCACCGCTCCCGGGCCTCTTTCGGCAGCAGGCGCACACCGCAGAGCACTGTGAGCGGCAGAATCGTCTTTGCGCGAAGAAGCAGCTTCTTCGTCTCCGGGAGCCGGAGAGAGCGGCAACTTCGCAGAGGTGATGAAACAAGCTGTACAACACTGCGATTGTGTGCGCAGCTTGCCAAGTGAGAGAAAACAGTACCTGACCACTCTCCTGCCTTTTCTATTCACATGAACATTCGATTGCAAGCTGTTTTGGACAACTTTCTTTCTCTTCTTGCAAAACACTCTGCAGACCTCCGTGCAGCTTCTCGAACTCCATAGGAGATGTTTTCTGTGCTGGCACAGTTTCTCCTTGCCAGACAGAGTGGAAAAGCTTTTTGCTAAGATGTAGACGAGAAGAGAGGCTAAAGACGAAGGTACGGTGCTCTGCAGAGCTAAGCACCGCTCCCGGACCTCTTTCGGCAGAAGGCGCACACCGCAGAGCACTGTGAGCGGCAGAATCGTCTTTGCGCGAAGAAGCAGCTTCTTCGTCTCCGGGAGCCGGAGAGAGCGGCAACTTCGCAAAGGTGATGAAACAATCTGTACAACACTGCGATTGTGTGCGCAGCTTGCCAACTGAGAGAAAACAGTACCTGACCACTCTCCTGCCTTTTCTATTCACATGAACATTCGATTGCAAGCTGTTTTGGACAACTTTCTTTCTCTTCTTGCAAAACACTCGGCAGACCTCCGTACAGCCTCTAGAACACGATGGGAGATGTTTTTTGTGCTGGCACAGTTTCTCCTTGCCAGACAGAGTGGAAAAGCTTTTTGCTAAGATGTAGACGAGAAGAGAGGCTAAAGACGAAGGTACGGTGCTCTGCAGAGCTAAGCACCGCTCCCGGGCCTCTTTCGGCAGAAGACACACACTGCAGAGCACTGTGAGCGGCAGAATCGTCTTTGCGCGAAGAAGCAGCTTCTTCGTCTCCGGGAGCCGGAGAGAGCGGCAACTTCGCAAAGGTGATGAAACAAGCTGTACAACACTGCGATTGTGTGCGCAGCTTGCCAACTGAGAGAAAACAGTACCTGACCACTCTCCTGCCTTTTCTATTCACATGAACATTCGATTGCAAGCTGTTTTGAACAACTTTGTTTCTCTTCTTGCAAAACACTCGGCAGAATTCCTTGCAGCTTCTAGAACACGATGGGAGATGTTTTCTGTGCTGGCACAGTTTCTCCTTGCCAGACAGAGTGGAAAAGCTTTTTGCTAAGATGTAGACGAGAAGAGAGGCTAAAGACGAAGGTACGGTGCTCTGCAGAGCTAAGCACCGCTCCCGGGCGTCTTTCGGCATGAGGCGCACACCGCAGAGCACTGTGAGCGGCAGAATCGTCTTTGCGCGAAGAAGCAGCTTCTTCGTCTCCGGGAGCCGGAGAGAGCGGCAACTTCGCAAAGGTGATGAAACAAGCTGTACAACACTGCGATTGTGTGCGCAGCTTGCCAACTGAGAGAAAACAGTACCTGACCACTCTCCTGCATTTTCTATTCACATGAACATTCGATTGCAAGCTGTTTTGGACAACTTTCTTTCTCTTCTTGCAAGACACTCGGCAGACCTCCGTGCAGCCTCTAGAACACAATGGGAGATGTTTTCTGTGCTTGCACAGTTTCTCCTTGCCAGACAGAGTGGAAAAGGTTTTGCTAAGATGTAGACGAGAAGAGAGGCTAAAGAAGCAGGTAGAGTGCTCTGCAGAGCTAAGCACAGCTCCCGGACCTCTTTCGGCAGAAGGCGCACACCGCAGAGCACTGTGAGCGGCAGAATCGTCTTTGCGCGAAGAAGCAGCTTCTTCGTCTCCTGGAGCCGGAGAGAGCGGCAACTTGGCAAAGGTGATGAAACAAGCTGTACAACACTGCAATTGTGTGCGCAGCTTGCCAAGTGAGAGAAAACAGTACCTGACCACTCTCCTGCCTTTTCTATTCACTTGAACATTCGATCGCAATCTGTTTTGGACAACTTTCTTTCTTTTCTTGCAAAACACTCGGCAGACCTCCGTGCAGCCTCTAGAACACGATGGGAGATGTTTTTTGTGCTGGCACAGTTTCTCCTTGCCAGACAGAGTGGAAAATCTTTTTGCTAAGTTGTAGACGAGAAGAGAGGCTAAAGACGAAGGTACGGTGCTCTGCAGAGCTAAGCACCGCTCCCGGACCTCTTTCGGCAGAAGGCAAACACCGCAGAGCACTGTGAGCGGCAGAATCGTCTTTGCGCGAAGAAGCAGCTTCTTCGTCTCCGGGAGCCGGAGAGAGCGGCAACTTCGCAGAGGTGATGAAACAAGCTGTACAACACTGCGATTGTGTGCGCAGCTTGCCAACTGAGAGAAAACAGTACCTGACCACTCTCCTGCCTTTTCTATTCACATGAACATTCGATTGCAAGCTGTTTTGGACAACTTTCTTTCTCTTCTTTCAAAACACTCGGCAGACCTCCGTGCAGCCTCTAGAACACCATGGGAGATGTTTTCTGTGCTGTCACAGTTTCTCCTGGCCAGACAGTGTGGAAAAGCTTTTTGCTAAGATGTAGACGAGAAGAGAGGCTAAAGACGAAGGTACGGTGCTCTGCAGAGCTAAGCACCGCTCCCGGTCGTCTTTCGGCAGAAGGCGCACACCGCAGAGCACTGTGAGCGGCAGAATCGTCTTTGCGCGAAGAAGCAGCTTCTTCGTCTCCGGGAGCCGGAGAGAGCGGCAGCTTCGCAAAGGTGATGAAACAAGCTGTACAACACTGCGATTGTGTGCGCAGCTTGCCAACTGAGAGAAAACAGTACCTGACCACTCTCCTGCCTTTTCTATTCACATGAACATTCGATTGGAAGCTGTTTTGGACAACTTTCTTTCTCTTCTTGCAAAACACTCTGCAGACCTCCGTGCAGCTTCTAGAACACGATGGGAGATGTTTTCTGTGCTGGCACAGTTTCTCCTTGCCAGACAGAGTGGAAAAGCTTTTTGCTAAGATGTAGACGAGAAGAGAGGCTAAAGACGAAGTTACGGTGCTCTGCAGAGCTAAGCACCGCTCCCGGACCTCTTTCGGCAGAAGGCGCACACCGCAGATCACTGTGAGTGGCAGAATCACCTTTGCGCGAAGAAGCAGCTTCTTCGTCTCCGAGAGCCGGAGAGAGCGGCAACTTCGCAAAGGTGATGAAACAAGCTGTACAACACTGCGATTGTGTGCGCAGCTTGCCAAGTGAGAGAAAACAGTACCTGACCACTCTCCTGCCTTTTCTAATCACTTGAATATTCGATTGCAAGCTGTTTTGGACAACTTTCTTTCTCTTCTTGCAAAACACTCGGCAGACCTCCGTGCAGCTTCTAGAACACAGTGGGAGATGTTTTTTGGGCTGGCACAGTTTCTCCTAGCCAGACAGAGTGGAAAAGCTTTTTGCTAAGATGTAGACCAGAAGAGAGGCTAAAGACGAAGGTACGGTGCTCTGCAGAGCTAAGCACCGCTCCCGGACCTCTTTCGGCAGAAGGCGCACACCGCAGAGCACTGTGAGCGGCAGAATCGTCTTTGCACGAAGAAGCAGCTTCTTCGTCTCCGGGAGCCGGAGAGAGCGGCAACTTCGCAAAGGTGATGAAACAAGCTGTTCAACACTGCGATTGTGTGCGCAGCTTGCCAACTGAGAGAAAACAGTACCTGACCACTCTCCTGCCTTTTCTATTCACATGAACATTCGATTGGAAGCTGTTTTTGTCAACTTTCTTTCTCTTCTTGCAAAACACTCGGCAGACCTCCGTGCAGCTTCTAGAACACGATGGGAGATGTTTTCTGTGCTGGCACAGTTTCTCCTTGCCAGACAGAGTTGAAAAGCTTTTTGCTAAGATGTAGACGAGAAGAGAGGCTAAAGACGAAGGTACGGTGCTCTGCAGAGCTAAGCACAGCTCCCGGGCCTCTTTCGGCAGAAGGCGCACACCGCAGAGCACTGTGAGCGGCAGAATCGTCTTTGCGCGAAGAAGCAGCTTCTTCGTCTCCAGGAGCCGGAGAGAGCGGCAACTTCGCAAAGGTGATGAAACAAGCTGTACAACACTGCGATTGTGTGCGCAGCTTGCCAACTGAGAGAAAACAGTACCTGACCACTCTCCTGCCTTCTCTTTCACTTGAACATTCGATTGCAAGCTGTTTTGGACAACTTTCTTTCTCTTCTTGCAAAACACTCGGCAGACCTCCGTGCAGCCTCTAGAACACGATGGGAGATGTTTTCTGTGCTGGCACAGTTTCTCCTTGCCAGACAGAGTGGAAAAGCTTTTTGCTAAGATGTAGACGAGAAGAGAGGCTAAAGAAGCAGGTAGAGTGCTCTGCAGAGCTAAGCACAGCTCCCGGACCTCTTTCGGCAGAAGGCGCACACCGCAGAGCACTGTGAGCGGCAGAATCGTCTTTGCGCGAAGAAGCAGCTTCTTCGTCTCCTGGAGCCGGAGAGAGCGGCAACTTCGCAAAGGTGATGAAACAAGCTGTACAACACTGCAATTGTCTGCGCAGCTTGCCAACTGAGAGAAAACAGTACCTGACCACTCTCCTGCCTTTTCTATTCACTTGAACATTCGATTGCAAGCTGTTTTGGACAACTTTCTTTCTCTTCTTGCAAAACACTCGGCAGACCTCCGTGCAGCCTCTAGAACACGATGGGAGATGTTTTCTGTGCTGGTAAAGTTTCTCCATGCCAGACAGAGTGGAAAAGCTTTTTGCTAAGATGTAGACGAGAAGAGAGGCTAAAGACGAAGGTACGGTGCTCTGCAGAGCTAAGCACCGCTCCCGGACCTCTTTCGGCAGAAGGCAAACACCGCAGAGCACTGTGAGCGGCAGAATCGTCTTTGCGCGAAGAAGCAGCTTCTTCGTCTCCGGGAGCCGGAGAGAGCGGCAACTTCGCAAAGGTGATGAAACAAGCTGTACAACACTGCGATTGTGTGCGCAGCTTGCCAAGTGAGAGAAAACAGTACCTGACCACTCTCCTGCCTTTTCTATTCACATGAACATTCGATTGCAAGCTGTTTTGGACAACTTTCTTTCTCTTCTTGCAAAACACTCGGCAGACTTCCGTGCAGCTTTTAGAACACAATGGGAGATGTTTTCTGTGCTTGCACAGTTTCTCCTTGCCAGACAGAGTGGAAAAGGTTTTGCTAAGATGTAGACGAGAAGAGAGGCTAAAGAAGCAGGTAGAGTGCTCTGCAGAGCTAAGCACAGCTCCCGGACCTCTTTCGGCAGAAGGCGCACACCGCAGAGCACTGTGAGCGGCAGAATCGTCTTTGCGCGAAGAAGCAGCTTCTTCGTCTCCTGGAGCCGGAGAGAGCGGCAACTTGGCAAAGGTGATGAAACAAGCTGTACAACACTGCAATTGTGTGCGCAGCTTGCCAAGTGAGAGAAAACAGTACCTGACCACTCTCCTGCCTTTTCTATTCACTTGAACATTCGATCGCAATCTGTTTTGGACAACTTTCTTTCTTTTCTTGCAAAACACTCGGCAGACCTCCGTGCAGCCTCTAGAACACGATGGGAGATGTTTTTTGTGCTGGCACAGTTTCTCCTTGCCAGACAGTGTGGAAAATCTTTTTGCTAAGTTGTAGACGAGAAGAGAGGCTAAAGACGAAGGTACGGTGCTCTGCAGAGCTAAGCACCGCTCCCGGACCTCTTTCGGCAGAAGGCGCACACCGCAGAGCACTGTGAGCGGCAGAATCGTCTTTGCGCGAAGAAGCAGCTTCTTCGTCTCCGGGAGCCGGAGAGAGCGGCAACTTCGCAGAGGTGATGAAACAAGCTGTACAACACTGCGATTGTGTGCGCAGCTTGCCAACTGAGAGAAAACAGTACCTGACCACTCTCCTGCCTTTTCTATTCACATGAACATTCGATTGCAAGCTGTTTTGGACAACTTTCTTTCTCTTCTTTCAAAACACTCGGCAGACCTCCGTGCAGCCTCTAGAACACGATGGGAGATGTTTTCTGTGCTGTCACAGTTTCTCCTTGCCAGACAGTGTGGAAAAGCTTTTTGCTAAGATGTAGACGAGAAGAGAGGCTAAAGACGAAGGTACGGTGCTCTGCAGAGCTAAGCACCGCTCCCGGTCGTCTTTCGGCAGAAGGCGCACACCGCAGAGCACTGTGAGCGGCAGAATCGTCTTTGCGCGAAGAAGCAGCTTCTTCGTCTCCGGGAGCCGGAGAGAGCGGCAGCTTCGCAAAGGTGATGAAACAAGCTGTACAACACTGCGATTGTGTGCGCAGCTTGCCAACTGAGAGAAAACAGTACCTGACCACTCTCCTGCCTTTTCTATTCACATGAACATTCGATTGCAAGCTGTTTTGGACAACTTTCTTTCTCTTCTTGCAAAACACTCTGCAGACCTCCGTGCAGCTTCTAGAACACGATGGGAGATGTTTTCTGTGCTGGCACAGTTTCTCCTTGCCAGACAGAGTGGAAAAGCTTTTTGCTAAGATGTAGACGAGAAGAGAGGCTAAAGACGAAGGTACGGTGCTCTGCAGAGCTAAGCACCGCTCCCGGACCTCTTTCGGCAGAAGGCGCACACCGCAGATCATTGTGAGTGGCAGAATCACCTTTGCGCGAAGAAGCAGCTTCTTCGTCTCCGAGAGCCGGAGAGAGCGGCAACTTCGCAAAGGTGATGAAACAAGCTGTACAACACTGCGATTGTGTGCGCAGCTTGCCAAGTGAGAGAAAACAGTACCTGACCACTCTCCTGCCTTTTCTAATCACTTGAATATTCGATTGCAAGCTGTTTTGGACAACTTTCTTTCTCTTCTTGCAAAACACTCGGCAGACCTCCGTGCAGCTTCTAGAACACAGTGGGAGATGTTTTTTGGGCTGGCACAGTTTCTCCTAGCCAGACAGAGTGGAAAAGCTTTTTGCTAAGATGTAGACCAGAAGAGAGGCTAAAGACGAAGGTACGGTGCTCTGCAGAGCTAAGCACCGCTCCCGGACCTCTTTCGGCAGAAGGCGCACACCGCAGAGCACTGTGAGCGGCAGAATCGTCTTTGCGCGAAGAAGCAGCTTCTTCGTCTCCGGGAGCCGGAGAGAGCGGCAACTTCGCAAAGGTGATGAAACAAGCTGTTCAACACTGCGATTGTGTGCGCAGCTTGCCAACGGAGAGAAAACAGTACCTGACCACTCTCCTGCCTTCTCTTTCACTTGAACATTCGATTGCAAGCTGTTTTGGACAACTTTCTTTCTCTTCTTGCAAAACACTCGGCAGACCTCCGTGCAGCCTCTAGAACACGATGGGAGATGTTTTCTGTGCTGGCACAGTTTCTCCTTGCCAGACAGAGTGGAAAAGCTTTTTGCTAAGATGTAGACGAGAAGAGAGGCTAAAGAAGCAGGTAGAGTGCTCTGCAGAGCTAAGCACAGCTCCCGGACCTCTTTCGGCAGAAGGCGCACACCGCAGAGCACTGTGAGCGGCAGAATCGTCTTTGCGCGAAGAAGCAGCTTCTTCGTCTCCTGGAGCCGGAGAGAGCGGCAACTACGCAAAGGTGATGAAACAAGCTGTACAACACTGCAATTGTGTGCGCAGCTTGCCAACTGAGAGAAAACAGTACCTGACCACTCTCCTGCCTTTTCTATTCACTTGAACATTCGATTGCAAGCTGTTTTGGACAACTTTCTTTCTCTTCTTGCAAAACACTCGGCAGACCTCCGTGCAGCCTCTAGAACACGATGGGAGATGTTTTCTGTGCTGGTAAAGTTTCTCCATGCCAGACAGAGTGGAAAAGCTTTTTGCTAAGATGTAGACGAGAAGAGAGGCTAAAGACGAAGGTACGGTGCTCTGCAGAGCTAAGCACCGCTCCCGGACCTCTTTCGGCAGAAGGCAAACACCGCAGAGCACTGTGAGCGGCAGAATCGTCTTTGCGCGAAGAAGCAGCTTCTTCGTCTCCGGGAGCCGGAGAGAGCGGCAACTTCGCAAAGGTGATGAAACAAGCTGTACAACACTGCGATTGTGTGCGCAGCTTGCCAAGTGAGAGAAAACAGTACCTGACCACTCTCCTGCCTTTTCTATTCACATGAACATTCGATTGCAAGCTGTTTTGGACAACTTCCTTTCTCTTCTTGCAAAACACTCGGCAGACTTCCGTGCAGCTTTTAGAACACGATGGGAGATGTTTTCTGTGCTGGCAAAGTTTCGCCTTGCCAGAAGGTGTGGAAAAGCTTTTTGCTAAGATGTAGACGAGAAGAGAGGCTAAAGACGAAGGTACGGTGCTCTGCAGAGCTAAGCACCGCTCCCGGGCGTCTCTCGGCAGAAGGCGCACACCGCAGAGCACTGTGAGCGGCAGAATCGTCTTTGCGCGAAGAAGCAGCTTCTTCGTCTCCGGGAGCCGGAGAGAGCGGCAGCTTCGCAAAGGTGATGAAACAAGCTGTACAACACTGCGATTGTGTGCGCAGCTTGCCAAGTGATAGAAAACAGTACCTGACCACTCTCCTGCCTTTTCTATTCACATGAACCTTTGATTGGAAGCTGTTTTGGACAACTTTCTTTCTCTTCTTGCAAAATACTCGGCAGGCCTCCGTGCAGCCTCTAGGACGCAGTGGGAGATGTTTTTTGTGCTGGCACAGTTTCTCCTTGCCAGACAGAGTGGAAAAGCTTTTTGCTAAGATGTAGACGAGAAGAGAGGCTAAAGACGAAGGTACGGTGCTCTGCAGAGCTAAGCACAGATCCCGGACCTCTTTCGGCAGAAGGCGCACGCCGCAGAGCACTGTGAGCGGCAGAATCGTCTTTGCGCGAAGAAGCAGCTTCTTCGTCTCCGGGAGCCGGGGAGAGCGGCAACTTCGCAAAGGTGATGAAACAAGCTGTACAACACTGCGATTGTGTGCGCAGCTTGCCAAGTGAGAGAAAACAGTACCTGACCACTCTCCTGCCTTTTCTATTCACATGAACATTCCATTGAAAGCTGTTTTTGACAACTTTCTTTCTCTTCTTGCAAAACACTCGGCAGACCTCCGTGCAGCCTCTAGAACACGATGGGAGATGTTTTCTGTGCTGGCACAGTTTCTCCTTGCCAGACAGAGTGGAAAAGCTTTTTGCTAAGATGTAGACGAGAAGAGAGGCTAAAGAAGCAGGTATGGTGCTCGGCAGAGCTAAGCACAGCTCCCGGGCCTCTTTCGGCAGAAGGCGCACACTGCAGAGCACAGTGAGCGGCAGAATCGTCTTTGCGCGAAGAAGCAGCTTCTTCGTCTCCGGGAACCGGAGAGAGCGGCAACTTCGCAAAGGTGATGAAACAAGCCGTACAACACTGCGATTGTGTGCGCAGCTTGCCAAGTGAGAGAAAACAGTACCTGACCACTCTCCTGCATTTTCTATTCACATGAACATTCGATTGCAAGCTGTTTTGGACAACTTTCTTTCTCTTCTTGCAAAACACTCGGCAGACATCCGTGCAGCCTCTAGAACACAATGGGAGATGTTTTCTGTGCTGGCACAGTTTCTCCTTGCCAGACAGAGTGGAAAAGCTTTTTGCTAAGATGTAGACGAGAAGAGAGGCTAAAGACGAAGGTACGGTGCTCTGCAGAGCTAAGCACCGCTCCCGGACCTCTTTCGGCAGAAGGCGCACACCGCAGAGCACTGTGAGCGGCAGAATCGTCTTTGCGCGAAGAAGCAGCTTCTTCGTCTCCGGGAGCCGGAGAGAGCGGCAACTTCGCAGAGGTGATGAAACAAGCTGTACAACACTGCGATTGTGTGCGCAGCTTGCCAACTGAGAGAAAACAGTACCTGACCACTCTCCTGCCTTTTCCATTCACATGAACATTCGATTGCAAGCTGTTTTGGACAACTTTCTTTCTCTTCTTGCAAAACACTCGGCAGACCTCCGTGCAGCCTCTAGAACACGATGGGAGATGTTTTTTGTGCTGGCACAGTTTCTCCTTGCCAGACACAGTGGAAAAGCTTTTTGCTAAGATGTAGACGAGAAGAGAGGCTAAAGACGAAGGTACGGTGCTCTGCAGAGCTAAGCACCGCTCCCGGGCCTCTTTCGGCAGCAGGCGCACACCGCAGAGCACAGTGAGCGGCAGAATCGTCTTTGCGCGAAGAAGCAGCTTCTTCGTCTCCGGGAGCCGGAGAGAGCAGCAGCTTCGCAAAGGTGATGAAACAAGCTGTACAACACTGCGATTGTGTGCGCAGCTTGCCAACTGAGAGAAAACAGTACCGGACCACTCTCTTGCCTTTTCTATTCACTTGAATATTCGATTACAAGCTGTTTTGGACAACTTTCTTTCTCTTCTTGCAAAACACTCGGCAGACCTCCGTGCAGCCTCTAGAACACGATGGGAGATGTTTTTTGTGCTGGCACAGTTTCTCCTTGCCAGACACAGTGGAAAAGCTTTTTGCTAAGATGTAGACGAGAAGAGAGGCTAAAGACGAAGGTACGGTGCTCTGCAGAGCTAAGCACCGCTCCCGGGCCTCTTTCGGCAGCAGGCGCACACCGCAGAGCACAGTGAGCGGCAGAATCGTCTTTGCGCGAAGAAGCAGCTTCTTCGTCTCCGGGAGCCGGAGAGAGCGGCAGCTTCGCAAAGGTGATGAAACAAGCTGTACAACACTGCGATTGTGTGCGCAGCTTGCCAACTGAGAGAAAACTGTACCGGACCACTCTCCTGCCTTTTCTATTCACTTGAATATTCGATTACAAGCTGTTTTGGACAACTTTCTTTCTCTTCTTGCAAAACACTCGGCAGACCTCCGTGCAGCCTCTAGAACACGATGGGAGATGTTTTCTGTGCTGGCACAGTTTCTCCTTGCCAGACAGAGTGGAAAAGCTTTTTGCTAAGATGTAGACGAGAAGAGAGGCTAAAGACGAAGGTACGGTGCTCTGCAGAGCTAAGCACCGCTCCCGGGCCTCTTTCGGCAGCAGGCGCACACCGCAGAGCACTGTGAGCGGCAGAATCGTCTTTGCGCGAAGAAGCAGCTTCTTCGTCTCCGGGAGCCGGAGAGAGCGGCAACTTCGCAAAGGTGATGAAACAAGCTGTTCAACACTGCGATTGTGTGCGCAGCTTGCCAACTGAGAGAAAACAGTACCTGACCACTCTCCTGCCTTTTCTATTCACATGAACATTCGATTGCAAGCTGTTTTGGACAACTTTCTTTCTCTTCTTGCAAAACACTCGGCAGACCTCCTTGCAGCTTCTAGAACACGATGGGAGATGTTTTCTGTGCTGGCACAGTTTAGCCTTGCCAGACAGAGTGGAAAAGGTTTTGCTAAGATGTAGACGAGAAGAGAGGCTAAAGACGAAGGTACGGTGCTCTGCAGAGCTAAGCACCGCTCCCGGGCCTCTTTCGGCAGCAGGCGCACACCGCAGAGCACTGTGAGCGGCAGAATCGTCTTTGCGCGAAGAAGCAGCTTCTTCGTCTCCGGGAGCCGGAGAGAGCGGCAACTTCGCAAAGGTGATGAAACAAGCTGTACAACACTGCGATTGTGTGCGCAGCTTGCCAACTGAGAGAAAACAGTACCTGACCACTCTCCTGCCTTTTGTAATCACATGAACATTCGATTGCAAGCTGTTTTGGACAACTTTCTTTCTCTTCTTGCAAAACACTCGGCAGACCTCCGTGCAGCCTCTAGAACACGATGGGAGATGTTTTCTGTGCTGGCACAGTTTCTCCTTGCCAGACAGAGTGGAAAAGCTTTTTGCTAAGATGTAGACGAGAAGAGAGGCTAAAGAAGCAGGTATGGTGCTCGGCAGAGCTAAGCACCGCTCCCGGACCTCTTTCGGCAGAAGGCGCACACCGCAGAGCACTGTGAGCGGCAGAATCGTCTTTGCGCGAAGAAGCAGCTTCTTCGTCTCCGGGAGCCGGAGAGAGCGGCAACTTCGCAAAGGTGATGAAACAAGCTGTTCAACACTGCGATTGTGTGCGCAGCTTGCCAACTGAGAGAAAACAGTACCTGACCACTCTCCTGCCTTTTCTATTCACATGAACATTCGATTGCAAGCTGTTTTGGACAACTTTCTTTCTCTTCTTGTAAAACACTCGGCAGACCTCCTTGCAGCTTCTAGAACACGATGGGAGATGTTTTCTGTGCTGGCACAGTTTAGCCTTGCCAGACAGAGTGGAAAAGCTTTTTGCTAAGATGTAGACGAGAAGAGAGGCTAAAGACGAAGGTACGGTGCTCTGCAGAGCTAAGCACCGCTCCCGGGCCTCTTTCGGCAGAAGGCGCACACCGCAGAGCACTGTGAGCGGCAGAATCGTCTTTGCGCGAAGAAGCAGCTTCTTCGTCTCCTGGAGCCGGAGAGAGCGGCAACTTCGCAAAGGTGATGAAACAAGCTGTACAACACTGCAATTGTGTGCGCAGCTTGCCAACTGAGAGAAAACAGTACCTGACCACTCTCCTGCCTTTTCTATTCACTTGAACATTCGATCGCAAGCTGTTTTGGACAACTTTCTTTCTTTTCTTGCAAAACACTCGGCAGACCTCCGTGCAGCCTCTAGAACACGATGGGAGATGTTTTTTGTGCTGGCACAGTTTCTCCTTGCCAGACAGAGTGGAAAAGCTTTTTGCTAAGATGTAGACGAGAAGAGAGGCTAAAGACGAAGGTACGGTGCTCTGCAGAGCTAAGCACCGCTCCCGGACCTCTTTCGGCAGAAGGCAAACACCGCAGAGCACTGTGAGCGGCAGAATCGTCTTTGCGCGAAGAAGCAGCTTCTTCGTCTCCGGGAGCCGGAGAGAGCGGCAACTTCGCAGAGGCGATGAAACAAGCTGTACAACACTGCGATTGTGTGCGCAGCTTGCCAACTGAGAGAAAACAGTACCTGACCACTCTCCTGCCTTTTCTATTCACATGAACATTCGATTGCAAGCTGTTTTGGACAACTTTCTTTCTCTTCTTGCAAAACACTCGGCAGACCTCCGTGCAGCCTCTAGAACACGATGGGAGATGTTTTCTGTGCTGGCACAGTTTCTCCTGGCCAGACAGAGTGGAAAAGCTTTTTGCTAAGATGTAGACGAGAAGAGAGGCTAAAGACGAAGGTACGGTGCTCTGCAGAGCTAAGCACCGCTCCCGGTCGTCTTTCGGCAGAAGGCGCACACCGCAGAGCACTGTGAGCGGCAGAATCGTCTTTGCGCGAAGAAGCAGCTTCTTCGTCTCCGGGAGCCGGAGAGAGCGGCAGCTTCGCAAAGGTGATGAAACAAGCTGTACAACACTGCGATTGTGTGCGCAGCTTGCCAACTGAGAGAAAACAGTACCTGACCACTCTCCTGCCTTTTCTATTCACATGAACATTCGATTGGAAGCTGTTTTGGACAACTTTCTTTCTCTTCTTGCAAAACACTCTGCAGACCTCCGTGCAGCTTCTAGAACACGATGGGAGATGTTTTCTGTGCTGGCACAGTTTCTCCTGGCCAGACAGAGTGGAAAAGCTTTTTGCTAAGATGTAGACGAGAAGAGAGGCTAAAGACGAAGGTACGGTGCTCTGCAGAGCTAAGCACCGCTCCCGGACCTCTTTCGGCAGAAGGCGCACACCGCAGAGCACTGTGAGTGGCAGAATCACCTTTGCGCGAAGAAGCAGCTTCTTCGTCTCCGAGAGCCGGAGAGAGCGGCAACTTCGCAAAGGTGATGAAACAAGCTGTACAACACTGCGATTGTGTGCGCAGCTTGCCAACTGAGAGAAAACAGTACCTGACCACTCTCCTGCCTTTTCTATTCACATGAATATTCGATTGCAAGCTGTTTTGGACAACTTTCTTTCTCTTCTTGCAAAACACTCGGCAGACCTCCGTGCAGCTTCTAGAACACAGTGGGAGATGTTTTTTGGGCTGGCACAGTTTCTCCTAGCCAGACAGAGTGGAAAAGCTTTTTGCTAAGATGTAGACCAGAAGAGAGGCTAAAGACGAAGGTACGGTGCTCTGCAGAGCTAAGCACCGCTCCCGGACCTCTTTCGGCAGAAGGCGCACACCGCAGAGCACTGTGAGCGGCAGAATCGTCTTTGCGCGAAGAAGCAGCTTCTTCGTCTCCGGGAGCCGGAGAGAGCGGCAACTTCGCAAAGGTGATGAAACAAGCTGTTCAACACTGCGATTGTGTGCGCAGCTTGCCAACTGAGAGAAAACAGTACCTGACCACTCTCCTGCCTTTTCTATTCACATGAACATTCGATTGGAAGCTGTTTTTGTCAACTTTCTTTCTCTTCTTGCAAAACACTCGGCAGACCTCCGTGCAGCTTCTAGAACACGATGGGAGATGTTTTCTGTGCTGGCACAGTTTCTCCTTGCCAGACAGAGTGGAAAAGCTTTTTGCTAAGATGTAGACGAGAAGAGAGGCTAAAGACGAAGGTACGGTGCTCTGCAGAGCTAAGCACCGCTCCCGGGCCTCTTTCGGCAGAAGGCGCACACCGCAGAGCACTGTGAGCGGCAGAATCGTCTTTGCGCGAAGAAGCAGCTTCTTCGTCTCCGGGAGCCGGAGAGAGCGGCAACTTCGCAAAGGTGATGAAACAAGCTGTACAACACTGCGATTGTGTGCGCAGCTTGCCAACTGAGAGAAAACAGTACCTGACCACTCTCCTGCCTTCTCTATTCACTTGAACATTCGATTGCAAGCTGTTTTGGACAACTTTCTTTCTCTTCTTGCAAAACACTCGGCAGACCTCCGTGCAGCCTCTAGAACACGATGGGAGATGTTTTCTTTGCTGGTAAAGTTTCTCCTTGCCAGACAGAGTGGAAAAGCTTTTTGCTAAGATGTAGACGAGAAGAGAGGCTAAAGACGAAGGTACGGTGCTCTGCAGAGCTAAGCACCGCTCCCGGACCTCTTTCGGCAGAAGGCAAACACCGCAGAGCACTGTGAGCGGCAGAATCGTCTTTGCGCGAAGAAGCAGCTTCTTCGTCTCCGGGAGCCGGAGAGAGCGGCAACTTCGCAAAGGTGATGAAACAAGCTGTACAACACTGCGATTGTGTGCGCAGCTTGCCAAGTGAGAGAAAACAGTACCTGACCACTCTCCTGCCTTTTCTATTCACATGAACATTCGATTGCAAGCTGTTTTGGACAACTTTCTTTCTCTTCTTGCAAAACACTCGGCAGACTTCCGTGCAGCTTTTAGAACACGATGGGAGATGTTTTCTGTGCTGGCAAAGTTTCGCCTTGCCAGAAGGTGTGGAAAAGCTTTTTGCTAAGATGTAGACGAGAAGAGAGGCTAAAGACGAAGGTACGGTGCTCTGCAGAGCTAAGCACCGCTCCCGGGCGTCTCTCGGCAGAAGGCGCACACCGCAGAGCACTGTGAGCGGCAGAATCGTCTTTGCGCGAAGAAGCAGCTTCTTCGTCTCCGGGAGCCGGAGAGAGCGGCAGCTTCGCAAAGGTGATGAAACAAGCTGTACAACACTGCGATTGTGTGCGCAGCTTGCCAAGTGATAGAAAACAGTACCTGACCACTCTCCTGCCTTTTCTATTCACATGAACATTTGATTGGAAGCTGTTTTGGACAACTTTCTTTCTCTTCTTGCAAAATACTCGGCAGGCCTCCGTGCAGCCTCTAGGACACAGTGGGAGATGTTTTTTGTGCTGGCACAGTTTCTCCTTGCCAGACAGAGTGGAAAAGCTTTTTGCTAAGATGTAGACGAGAAGAGAGGCTAAAGACGAAGGTACGGTGCTCTGCAGAGCTAAGCACAGATCCCGGACCTCTTTCGGCAGAAGGCGAACGCCGCAGAGCACTGTGAGCGGCAGAATCGTCTTTGCGCGAAGAAGCAGCTTCTTCGTCTCCGGGAGCCGGAGAGAGCGGCAACTTCGCAAAGGTGATGAAACAAGCTGTACAACACTGCGATTGTGTGCGCAGCTTGCCAAGTGAGAGAAAACAGTACCTGACCACTCTCCTGCCTTTTCTATTCTCATGAATATTCCATTGAAAGCTGTTTTTGACAACTTTCTTTCTCTTCTTGCAAAACACTCGGCAGACCTCCGTGCAGCCTCTAGAACACGATGGGAGATGTTTTCTGTGCTGGCACAGTTTCTCCTTGCCAGACAGAGTGGAAAACCTTTTTGCTAAGATGTAGACGAGAAGAGAGGCTAAAGAAGCAGGTAGAGTGCTCTGCAGAGCTAAGCACCGCTCCCGGACCTCTTTCGGCAGAAGGCAAACACTGCAGAGCACAGTGAGCGGCAGAATCGTCTTTGCGCGAAGAAGCAGCTTCTTCGTCTCCGGGAGCCGGAGAGAGCGGCAACTTCGCAAAGGTGATGAAACAAGCCGTACAACACTGCGATTGTGTGCGCAGCTTGCCAAGTGAGAGAAAGCAGTACCTGACCACTCTCCTGCCTTTTGTAATCACATGAACATTCGATTGCAAGCTGTTTTGGACAACTTTCTTTCTCTTCTTGCAAAACACTCGGCAGACCTCCGTGCAGCCTCTAGAACACGATGGGAGATGTTTTCTGTGCTGGCACAGTTTCTCCTTGCCAGACAGAGTGGAAAAGCTTTTTGCTAAGATGTAGACGAGAAGAGAGGCTAAAGAAGCAGGTATGGTGCTCGGCAGAGCTAAGCACAGCTCCCGGGCCTCTTTCGGCAGAAGGCGCACACTGCAGAGCACAGTGAGCGGCAGAATCGTCTTTGCGCGAAGAAGCAGCTTCTTCGTCTCCGGGAACCGGAGAGAGCGGCAACTTCGCAAAGGTGATGAAACAAGCTGTACAACACTGCGATTGTGTGCGCAGCTTGCCAAGTGAGAGAAAACAGTACCTGACCACTCTCCTGCCTTTTCTATTCACTTGAACATTCGATTGCAAGCTGTTTTGGACAACTTTCTTTCTTTTCTTGCAAAACACTCGGCAGACCTCCGTGCAGCCTCTAGAACACGATGGGAGATGTTTTTTGTGCTGGCACAGTTTCTCCTTGCCAGACAGAGTGGAAAAGCTTTTTGCTAAGATGTAGACGAGAAGAGAGGCTAAAGACGAAGGTACGGTGCTCTGCAGAGCTAAGCACCGCTCCCGGGCCTCTTTCGGCAGAAGGCGCACACCGCAGAGCACTGTGAGCGGCAGAATCGTCTTTGCGCGAAGAAGCAGCTTCTTCGTCTCCTGGAGCCGGAGAGAGCGGCAACTTCGCAAAGGTGATGAAACAAGCTGTACAACACTGCAATTGTGTGCGCAGCTTGCCAAGTGAGAGAAAACAGTACCTGACCACTCTCCTGCCTTTTCTATTCACTTGAACATTCGATCGCAAGCTGTTTTGGACAACTTTCTTTCTCTTCTTGCAAAACACTCGGCAGACCTCCGTGCAGCCTCTAGAACACGATGGGAGATGTTTTTTGTGCTGGCACAGTTTCTCCTTGCCAGACAGAGTGGAAAAGCTTTTTGCTAAGATGTAGACGAGAAGAGAGGCTAAAGACGAAGGTACGGTGCTCTGCAGAGCTAAGCACCGCTCCCGGACCTCTTTCGGCAGAAGGCAAACACCGCAGAGCACTGTGAGCGGCAGAATCGTCTTTGCGCGAAGAAGCAGCTTCTTCGTCTCCGGGAGCCGGAGAGAGCGGCAACTTCGCAGAGGTGATGAAACAAGCTGTACAACACTGCGATTGTGTGCGCAGCTTGCCAACTGAGAGAAAACAGTACCTGACCACTCTCCTGCCTTTTCTATTCACATGAACATTCGATTGCAAGCTGTTTTGGACAACTTTCTTTCTCTTCTTGCAAAACACTCGGCAGACCTCCGTGCAGCCTCTAGAACACGATGGGAGATGTTTTCTGTGCTGGCACAGTTTCTCCTTGCCAGACAGAGTGGAAAAGCTTTTTGCTAAGATGTAGACGAGAAGAGAGGCTAAAGACGAAGGTACGGTGCTCTGCAGAGCTAAGCACTGCTCCCGGTCGTCTTTCGGCAGAAGGCGCACACCGCAGAGCACTGTGAGCGGCAGAATCGTCTTTGCGCGAAGAAGCAGCTTCTTCGTCTCCGGGAGCCGGAGAGAGCGGCAGCTTCGCAAAGGTGATGAAACAAGCTGTACAACACTGCGATTGTGTGCGCAGCTTGCCAACTGAGAGAAAACAGTACCTGACCACTCTCCTGCCTTTTCTATTCACATGAACATTCGATTGGAAACTGTTTTGGACAACTTTCTTTCTCTTCTTGCAAAACACTCGGCAGACCTCCGTGCAGCTTCTAGAACACGATGGGAGATGTTTTCTGTGCTGGCACAGTTTCTCCTTGCCAGACAGAGTGGAAAAGCTTTTTGCTAAGATGTAGACGAGAAGAGAGGCTAAAGACGAAGGTACGGTGCTCTGCAGAGCTAAGCACCGCTCCCGGACCTCTTTCGGCAGAAGGCGCACACCGCAGAGCACTGTGAGTGGCAGAATCACCTTTGCGCGAAGAAGCAGCTTCTTCGTCTCCGAGAGCCGGAGAGAGCGGCAACTTCGCAAAGGTGATGAAACAAGCTGTACAACACTGCGATTGTGTGCGCAGCTTGCCAACTGAGAGAAAACAGTACCTGACCACTCTCCTGCCTTTTCTAATCACTTGAATATTCGATTGCAAGCTGTTTTGGACAACTTTCTTTCTCTTCTTGCAAAACACTCGGCAGACCTCCGTGCAGCTTCTAGAACACAGTGGGAGATGTTTTTTGGGCTGGCACAGTTTCTCCTAGCCAGACAGAGTGGAAAAGCTTTTTGCTAAGATGTAGACCAGAAGAGAGGCTAAAGACGAAGGTACGGTGCTCTGCAGAGCTAAGCACCGCTCCCGGGCGTCTTTCGGCAGAAGGCGCACACCGCAGAGCACAGTGAGCGGCAGAATCGTCTTTGCGCGAAGAAGCAGCTTCTTCGTCTCCGGGAGCCGGAGAGAGCGGCAACTTCGTAAAGGTGATGAAACAAGCTGTTCAACACTGCGATTGTGTGCGCAGCTTGCCAACTGAGAGAAAATAGTACCTGACCACTCTCCTGCCTTTTCTATTCACATGAACATTCGATTGGAAGCTGTTTTTGTCAACTTCCTTTCTCTTCTTGCAAAACACTCGGCAGACCTCCGTGCAGCTTCTAGAACACGATGGGAGATGTTTTCTGTGCTGGCACAGTTTCTCCTTGCCAGACAGAGTGGAAAAGCTTTTTGCTAAGATGTAGACGAGAAGAGAGGCTAAAGACGAAGGTACGGTGCTCTGCAGAGCTAAGCACCGCTCCCGGGCCTCTTTCGGCAGAAGGCGCACACCGCAGAGCACTGTGAGCGGCAGAATCGTCTTTGCGCGAAGAAGCAGCTTCTTCGTCTCCGGGAGCCGGAGAGAGCGGCAACTTCGCAAAGGTGATGAAACAAGCTGTACAACACTGCGATTGTGTGCGCAGCTTGCCAACTGAGAGAAAACAGTACCTGACCACTCTCCTGCCTTCTCTATTCACTTGAACATTCGATTGCAAGCTGTTTTGGACAACTTTCTTTCTCTTCTTGCAAAACACTCGGCAGACCTCCGTGCAGCCTCTAGAACACGATGGGAGATGTTTTCTGTGCTGGCACAGTTTCTCCTTGCCAGACAGAGTGGAAAAGCTTTTTGCTAAGATGTAGACGAGAAGAGAGGCTAAAGAAGCAGGTAGAGTGCTCTGCAGAGCTAAGCACAGCTCCCGGACCTCTTTCGGCAGAAGGCGCACACCGCAGAGCACTGTGAGCGGCAGAATCGTCTTTGCGCGAAGAAGCAGCTTCTTCGTCTCCTGGAGCCGGAGAGAGCGGCAACTTCGCAAAGGTGATGAAACAAGCTGTACAACACTGCAATTGTGTGCGCAGCTTGCCAACTGAGAGAAAACAGTACCTGACCACTCTCCTGCCTTTTCTATTCACTTGAACATTCGATTGCAAGCTGTTTTGGACAACTTTCTTTCTCTTCTTGCAAAACACTCGGCAGACCTCCGTGCAGCCTCTAGAACACGATGGGAGATGTTTTCTGTGCTGGTAAAGTTTCTCCATGCCAGACAGAGTGGAAAAGCTTTTTGCTAAGTTGTAGACGAGAAGAGAGGCTAAAGACGAAGGTACGGTGCTCTGCAGAGCTAAGCACCGCTCCCGGACCTCTTTCGGCAGAAGGCAAACACCGCAGAGCACTGTGAGCGGCAGAATCGTCTTTGCGCGAAGAAGCAGCTTCTTCGTCTCCGGGAGCCGGAGAGAGCGGCAACTTCGCAAAGGTGATGAAACAAGCTGTACAACACTGCGATTGTGTGCGCAGCTTGCCAAGTGAGAGAAAACAGTACCTGACCACTCTCCTGCCTTTTCTATTCACATGAACATTCGATTGCAAGCTGTTTTGGACAACTTTCTTTCTCTTCTTGCAAAACACTCGGCAGACTTCCGTGCAGCTTTTAGAACACGATGGGAGATGTTTTCTGTGCTGGCAAAGTTTCGCCTTGCCAGAAGGTGTGGAAAAGCTTTTTGCTAAGATGTAGACGAGAAGAGAGGCTAAAGAAGCAGGTATGGTGCTCGGCAGAGCTAAGCACAGCTCCCGGGCCTCTTTCGGCAGAAGGCGCACACTGCAGAGCACAGTGAGCGGCAGAATCGTCTTTGCGCGAAGAAGCAGCTTCTTCGTCTCCGGGAACCGGAGAGAGCGGCAACTTCGCAAAGGTGATGAAACAAGCCGTACAACACTGCGATTGTGTGCGCAGCTTGCCAAGTGAGAGAAAACAGTACCTGACCACTCTCCTGCATTTTCTATTCACATGAACATTCGATTGCAAGCTGTTTTGGACAACTTTCTTTCTCTTCTTGCAAAACACTCGGCAGACCTCCGTGCAGCCTCTAGAACACAATGGGAGATGTTTTCTGTGCTGGCACAGTTTCTCCTTGCCAGACAGAGTGGAAAAGCTTTTTGCTAAGATGTAGACGAGAAGAGAGGCTAAAGAAGCAGGTAGAGTGCTCTGCAGAGCTAAGCACAGCTCCCGGACCTCTTTCGGCAGAAGGCGCACACCGCAGAGCACTGTGAGCGGCAGAATCGTCTTTGCGCGAAGAAGCAGCTTCTTCGTCTCCTGGAGCCGGAGAGAGCGGCAACTTCGCAAAGGTGATGAAACAAGCTGTACAACACTGCGATTGTGTGCGCAGCTTGCCAAGTGAGAGAAAACAGTACCTGACCACTCTCCTGCCTTTTCTATTCACTTGAACATTCGATTGCAAGCTGTTTTGGACAACTTTCTTTCTTTTCTTGCAAAACACTCGGCAGACCTCCGTGCAGCCTCTAGAACACGATGGGAGATGTTTTTTGTGCTGGCACAGTTTCTCCTTGCCAGACAGAGTGGAAAAGCTTTTTGCTAAGATGTAGACCAGAAGAGAGGCTAAAGACGAAGGTACGGTGCTCTGCAGAGCTAAGCACCGCTCCCGGACCTCTTTCGGCAGAAGGCGCACACCGCAGAGCACTGTGAGTGGCAGAATCGTCTTTGCGCGAAGAAGCAGCTTCTTCGTCTCCGGGAGCCGGAGAGAGCGGCAACTTCGCAGAGGTGATGAAACAAGCTGTACAACACTGCGATTGTGTGCGCAGCTTGCCAACTGAGAGAAAACAGTACCTGACCACTCTCCTGCCTTTTCCATTCACATGAACATTCGATTGCAAGCTGTTTTGGACAACTTTCTTTCTCTTCTTGCAAAACACTCGGCAGACCTCCGTGCAGCCTCTAGATCACGATGGGAGATGTTTTCTGTGCTGGCACAGTTTCTCCTTGCCAGACAGAGTGGAAAAGCTTTTTGCTAAGATGTAGACGAGAAGAGAGGCTAAAGACGAAGGTACGGTGCTCTGCAGACCTAAGCACCGCTCCCGGACCTCTTTCGGCAGAAGGCGCACACCGCAGAGCACTGTGAGCGGCAGAATCGTCTTTGCGCGAAGAAGCAGCTTCTTCGTCTCCGGGAGCCGGAGAGAGCGGCAGCTTCGCAAAGGTGATGAAACAAGCTGTACAACACTGCGATTGTGTGCGCAGCTTGCCAACTGAGAGAAAACAGTACCTGACCACTCTCCTGCCTTTTCTATTCACATGAACATTCGATTGGAAGCTGTTTTGGACAACTTTCTTTCTCTTCTTGCAAAACACTCTGCAGACCTCCGTGCAGCTTCTAGAACACGATGGGAGATGTTTTCTGTGCTGGCACAGTTTCTCCTTGCCAGACAGAGTGGAAAAGCTTTTTGCTAAGATGTAGACGAGAAGAGAGGCTAAAGACGAAGTTACGGTGCTCTGCAGAGCTAAGCACCGCTCCCGGACCTCTTTCGGCAGAAGGCGCACACCGCAGATCACTGTGAGTGGCAGAATCACCTTTGCGCGAAGAAGCAGCTTCTTCGTCTCCGAGAGCCGGAGAGAGCGGCAACTTCGCAAAGGTGATGAAACAAGCTGTACAACACTGCGATTGTGTGCGCAGCTTGCCAAGTGAGAGAAAACAGTACCTGACCACTCTCCTGCCTTTTCTAATCACTTGAATATTCGATTGCAAGCTGTTTTGGACAACTTTCTTTCTCTTCTTGCAAAACACTCGGCAGACCTCCGTGCAGCTTCTAGAACACAGTGGGAGATGTTTTTTGGGCTGGCACAGTTTCTCCTAGCCAGACAGAGTGGAAAAGCTTTTTGCTAAGATGTAGACCAGAAGAGAGGCTAAAGACGAAGGTACGGTGCTCTGCAGAGCTAAGCACCGCTCCCGGACCTCTTTCGGCAGAAGGCGCACACCGCAGAGCACTGTGAGCGGCAGAATCGTCTTTGCGCGAAGAAGCAGCTTCTTCGTCTCCGGGAGCCGGAGAGAGCGGCAACTTCGCAAAGGTGATGAAACAAGCTGTTCAACACTGCGATTGTGTGCGCAGCTTGCCAACTGAGAGAAAACAGTACCTGACCACTCTCCTGCCTTTTCTATTCACATGAACATTCGATTGGAAGCTGTTTTTGTCAACTTTCTTTCTCTTCTTGCAAAACACTCGGCAGACCTCCGTGCAGCTTCTAGAACACGATGGGAGATGTTTTCTGTGCTGGCACAGTTTCTCCTTGCCAGACAGAGTGGAAAAGCTTTTTGCTAAGATGTAGACGAGAAGAGAGGCTAAAGACGAAGGTACGGTGCTCTGCAGAGCTAAGCACAGCTCCCGGGCCTCTTTCGGCAGAAGGCGCACACCGCAGAGCACTGTGAGCGGCAGAATCGTCTTTGCGCGAAGAAGCAGCTTCTTCGTCTCCGGGAGCCGGAGAGAGCGGCAACTTCGCAAAGGTGATGAAACAAGCTGTACAACACTGCGATTGTGTGCGCAGCTTGCCAACTGAGAGAAAACAGTACCTGACCACTCTCCTGCCTTCTCTTTCACTTGAACATTCGATTGCAAGCTGTTTTGGACAACTTTCTTTCTCTTCTTGCAAAACACTCGGCAGACCTCCGTGCAGCCTCTAGAACACGATGGGAGATGTTTTCTGTGCTGGCACAGTTTCTCCTTGCCAGACAGAGTGGAAAAGCTTTTTGCTAAGATGTAGACGAGAAGAGAGGCTAAAGAAGCAGGTAGAGTGCTCTGCAGAGCTAAGCACAGCTCCCGGACCTCTTTCGGCAGAAGGCGCACACCGCAGAGCACTGTGAGCGGCAGAATCGTCTTTGCGCGAAGAAGCAGCTTCTTCGTCTCCTGGAGCCGGAGAGAGCGGCAACTTCGCAAAGGTGATGAAACAAGCTGTACAACACTGCAATTGTCTGCGCAGCTTGCCAACTGAGAGAAAACAGTACCTGACCACTCTCCTGCCTTTTCTATTCACTTGAACATTCGATTGCAAGCTGTTTTGGACAACTTTCTTTCTCTTCTTGCAAAACACTCGGCAGACCTCCGTGCAGCCTCTAGAACACGATGGGAGATGTTTTCTGTGCTGGTAAAGTTTCTCCATGCCAGACAGAGTGGAAAAGCTTTTTGCTAAGATGTAGACGAGAAGAGAGGCTAAAGACGAAGGTACGGTGCTCTGCAGAGCTAAGCACCGCTCCCGGACCTCTTTCGGCAGAAGGCAAACACCGCAGAGCACTGTGAGCGGCAGAATCGTCTTTGCGCGAAGAAGCAGCTTCTTCGTCTCCGGGAGCCGGAGAGAGCGGCAACTTCGCAAAGGTGATGAAACAAGCTGTACAACACTGCGATTGTGTGCGCAGCTTGCCAAGTGAGAGAAAACAGTACCTGACCACTCTCCTGCCTTTTCTATTCACATGAACATTCGATTGCAAGCTGTTTTGGACAACTTTCTTTCTCTTCTTGCAAAACACTCGGCAGACTTCCGTGCAGCTTTTAGAACACAATGGGAGATGTTTTCTGTGCTTGCACAGTTTCTCCTTGCCAGACAGAGTGGAAAAGGTTTTGCTAAGATGTAGACGAGAAGAGAGGCTAAAGAAGCAGGTAGAGTGCTCTGCAGAGCTAAGCACAGCTCCCGGACCTCTTTCGGCAGAAGGCGCACACCGCAGAGCACTGTGAGCGGCAGAATCGTCTTTGCGCGAAGAAGCAGCTTCTTCGTCTCCTGGAGCCGGAGAGAGCGGCAACTTGGCAAAGGTGATGAAACAAGCTGTACAACACTGCAATTGTGTGCGCAGTTGCCAAGTGAGAGAAAACAGTACCTGACCACTCTCCTGCCTTTTCTATTCACTTGAACATTCGATCGCAATCTGTTTTGGACAACTTTCTTTCTTTTCTTGCAAAACACTCGGCAGACCTCCGTGCAGCCTCTAGAACACGATGGGAGATGTTTTTTGTGCTGGCACAGTTTCTCCTTGCCAGACAGAGTGGAAAATCTTTTTGCTAAGATGTAGACGAGAAGAGAGGCTAAAGACGAAGGTACGGTGCTCTGCAGAGCTAAGCACCGCTCCCGGACCTCTTTCGGCAGAAGGCGCACACCGCAGAGCACTGTGAGCGGCAGAATCGTCTTTGCGCGAAGAAGCAGCTTCTTCGTCTCCGGGAGCCGGAGAGAGCGGCAACTTCGCAGAGGTGATGAAACAAGCTGTACAACACTGCGATTGTGTGCGCAGCTTGCCAACTGAGAGAAAACAGTACCTGACCACTCTCCTGCCTTTTCTATTCACATGAACATTCGATTGCAAGCTGTTTTGGACAACTTTCTTTCTCTTCTTTCAAAACACTCGGCAGACCTCCGTGCAGCCTCTAGAACACGATGGGAGATGTTTTCTGTGCTGTCACAGTTTCTCCTTGCCAGACAGTGTGGAAAAGCTTTTTGCTAAGATGTAGACGAGAAGAGAGGCTAAAGACGAAGGTACGGTGCTCTGCAGAGCTAAGCACCGCTCCCGGTCGTCTTTCGGCAGAAGGCGCACACCGCAGAGCACTGTGAGCGGCAGAATCGTCTTTGCGCGAAGAAGCAGCTTCTTCGTCTCCGGGAGCCGGAGAGAGCGGCAGCTTCGCAAAGGTGATGAAACAAGCTGTACAACACTGCGATTGTGTGCGCAGCTTGCCAACTGAGAGAAAACAGTACCTGACCACTCTCCTGCCTTTTCTATTCACATGAACATTCGATTGGAAGCTGTTTTGGACAACTTTCTTTCTCTTCTTGCAAAACACTCTGCAGACCTCCGTGCAGCTTCTAGAACACGATGGGAGATGTTTTCTGTGCTGGCACAGTTTCTCCTTGCCAGACAGAGTGGAAAAGCTTTTTGCTAAGATGTAGACGAGAAGAGAGGCTAAAGACGAAGGTACGGTGCTCTGCAGAGCTAAGCACCGCTCCCGGACCTCTTTCGGCAGAAGGCGCACACCGCAGATCACTGTGAGTGGCAGAATCACCTTTGCGCGAAGAAGCAGCTTCTTCGTCTCCGAGAGCCGGAGAGAGCGGCAACTTCGCAAAGGTGATGAAACAAGCTGTACAACACTGCGATTGTGTGCGCAGCTTGCCAAGTGAGAGAAAACAGTACCTGACCACTCTCCTGCCTTTTCTAATCACTTGAATATTCGATTGCAAGCTGTTTTGGACAACTTTCTTTCTCTTCTTGCAAAACACTCGGCAGACCTCCGTGCAGCTTCTAGAACACAGTGGGAGATGTTTTTTGGGCTGGCACAGTTTCTCCTAGCCAGACAGAGTGGAAAAGCTTTTTGCTAAGATGTAGACCAGAAGAGAGGCTAAAGACGAAGGTACGGTGCTCTGCAGAGCTAAGCACCGCTCCCGGACCTCTTTCGGCAGAAGGCGCACACCGCAGAGCACTGTGAGCGGCAGAATCGTCTTTGCGCGAAGAAGCAGCTTCTTCGTCTCCGGGAGCCGGAGAGAGCGGCAACTTCGCAAAGGTGATGAAACAAGCTGTTCAACACTGCGATTGTGTGCGCAGCTTGCCAACGGAGAGAAAACAGTACCTGACCACTCTCCTGCCTTTTCTATTCACATGAACATTCGATTGGAAGCTGTTTTTGTCAACTTTCTTTCTCTTCTTGCAAAACACTCGGCAGACCTCCGTGCAGCTTCTAGAACACGATGGGAGATGTTTTCTGTGCTGGCACAGTTTCTCCTTGCCAGACAGAGTGGAAAAGCTTTTTGCTAAGATGTAGACGAGAAGAGAGGCTAAAGACGAAGGTACGGTGCTCTGCAGAGCTAAGCACAGCTCCCGGGCCTCTTTCGGCAGAAGGCGCACACCGCAGAGCACTGTGAGCGGCAGAATCGTCTTTGCGCGAAGAAGCAGCTTCTTCGTCTCCGGGAGCCGGAGAGAGCGGCAACTTCGCAAAGGTGATGAAACAAGCTGTACAACACTGCGATTGTGTGCGCAGCTTGCCAACTGAGAGAAAACAGTACCTGACCACTCTCCTGCCTTCTCTTTCACTTGAACATTCGATTGCAAGCTGTTTTGGACAACTTTCTTTCTCTTCTTGCAAAACACTCGGCAGACCTCCGTGCAGCCTCTAGAACACGATGGGAGATGTTTTCTGTGCTGGCACAGTTTCTCCTTGCCAGACAGAGTGGAAAAGCTTTTTGCTAAGATGTAGACGAGAAGAGAGGCTAAAGAAGCAGGTAGAGTGCTCTGCAGAGCTAAGCACAGCTCCCGGACCTCTTTCGGCAGAAGGCGCACACCGCAGAGCACTGTGAGCGGCAGAATCGTCTTTGCGCGAAGAAGCAGCTTCTTCGTCTCCTGGAGCCGGAGAGAGCGGCAACTTCGCAAAGGTGATGAAACAAGCTGTACAACACTGCAATTGTGTGCGCAGCTTGCCAACTGAGAGAAAACAGTACCTGACCACTCTCCTGCCTTTTCTATTCACTTGAACATTCGATTGCAAGCTGTTTTGGACAACTTTCTTTCTCTTCTTGCAAAACACTCGGCAGACCTCCGTGCAGCCTCTAGAACACGATGGGAGATGTTTTCTGTGCTGGTAAAGTTTCTCCATGCCAGACAGAGTGGAAAAGCTTTTTGCTAAGATGTAGACGAGAAGAGAGGCTAAAGACGAAGGTACGGTGCTCTGCAGAGCTAAGCACCGCTCCCGGACCTCTTTCGGCAGAAGGCAAACACCGCAGAGCACTGTGAGCGGCAGAATCGTCTTTGCGCGAAGAAGCAGCTTCTTCGTCTCCGGGAGCCGGAGAGAGCGGCAACTTCGCAAAGGTGATGAAACAAGCTGTACAACACTGCGATTGTGTGCGCAGCTTGCCAAGTGAGAGAAAACAGTACCTGACCACTCTCCTGCCTTTTCTATTCACATGAACATTCGATTGCAAGCTGTTTTGGACAACTTCCTTTCTCTTCTTGCAAAACACTCGGCAGACTTCCGTGCAGCTTTTAGAACACGATGGGAGATGTTTTCTGTGCTGGCAAAGTTTCGCCTTGCCAGAAGGTGTGGAAAAGCTTTTTGCTAAGATGTAGACGAGAAGAGAGGCTAAAGACGAAGGTACGGTGCTCTGCAGAGCTAAGCACCGCTCCCGGGCGTCTCTCGGCAGAAGGCGCACACCGCAGAGCACTGTGAGCGGCAGAATCGTCTTTGCGCGAAGAAGCAGCTTCTTCGTCTCCGGGAGCCGGAGAGAGCGGCAGCTTCGCAAAGGTGATGAAACAAGCTGTACAACACTGCGATTGTGTGCGCAGCTTGCCAAGTGATAGAAAACAGTACCTGACCACTCTCCTGCCTTTTCTATTCACATGAACCTTTGATTGGAAGCTGTTTTGGACAACTTTCTTTCTCTTCTTGCAAAATACTCGGCAGGCCTCCGTGCAGCCTCTAGGACACAGTGGGAGATGTTTTTTGTGCTGGCACAGTTTCTCCTTGCCAGACAGAGTGGAAAAGCTTTTTGCTAAGATGTAGACGAGAAGAGAGGCTAAAGACGAAGGTACGGTGCTCTGCAGAGCTAAGCACAGATCCCGGACCTCTTTCGGCAGAAGGCGCACGCCGCAGAGCACTGTGAGCGGCAGAATCGTCTTTGCGCGAAGAAGCAGCTTCTTCGTCTCCGGGAGCCGGGGAGAGCGGCAACTTCGCAAAGGTGATGAAACAAGCTGTACAACACTGCGATTGTGTGCGCAGCTTGCCAAGTGAGAGAAAACAGTACCTGACCACTCTCCTGCCTTTTCTATTCACATGAACATTCCATTGAAAGCTGTTTTTGACAACTTTCTTTCTCTTCTTGCAAAACACTCGGCAGACCTCCGTGCAGCCTCTAGAACACGATGGGAGATGTTTTCTGTGCTGGCACAGTTTCTCCTTGCCAGACAGAGTGGAAAAGCTTTTTGCTAAGATGTAGACGAGAAGAGAGGCTAAAGAAGCAGGTATGGTGCTCGGCAGAGCTAAGCACAGCTCCCGGGCCTCTTTCGGCAGAAGGCGCACACTGCAGAGCACAGTGAGCGGCAGAATCGTCTTTGCGCGAAGAAGCAGCTTCTTCGTCTCCGGGATCCGGAGAGAGCGGCAACTTCGCAAAGGTGATGAAACAAGCCGTACAACACTGCGATTGTGTGCGCAGCTTGCCAAGTGAGAGAAAACAGTACCTGACAACTCTCCTGCATTTTCTATTCACTTGAACATTCGATTGCAAGCTGTTTTGGACAACTTTCTTTCTCTTCTTGCAAAACACTCGGCAGACATCCGTGCAGCCTCTAGAACACAATGGGAGATGTTTTCTGTGCTGGCACAGTTTCTCCTTGCCAGACAGAGTGGAAAAGCTTTTTGCTAAGATGTAGACGAGAAGAGAGGCTAAAGACGAAGGTACGGTGCTCTGCAGAGCTAAGCACCGCTCCCGGACCTCTTTCGGCAGAAGGCGCACACCGCAGAGCACTGTGAGCGGCAGAATCGTCTTTGCGCGAAGAAGCAGCTTCTTCGTCTCCGGGAGCCGGAGAGAGCGGCAACTTCGCAGAGGTGATGAAACAAGCTGTACAACACTGCGATTGTGTGCGCAGCTTGCCAACTGAGAGAAAACAGTACCTGACCACTCTCCTGCCTTTTCCATTCACATGAACATTCGATTGCAAGCTGTTTTGGACAACTTTCTTTCTCTTCTTGCAAAACACTCGGCAGACCTCCGTGCAGCCTCTAGAACACGATGGGAGATGTTTTTTGTGCTGGCACAGTTTCTCCTTGCCAGACAGAGTGGAAAAGCTTTTTGCTAAGATGTAGACGAGAAGAGAGGCTAAAGACGAAGGTACGGTGCTCTGCAGAGCTAAGCACCGCTCCCGGGCCTCTTTCGGCAGCAGGCGCACACCGCAGAGCACAGTGAGCGGCAGAATCGTCTTTGCGCGAAGAAGCAGCTTCTTCGTCTCCGGGAGCCGGAGAGAGCAGCAGCTTCGCAAAGGTGATGAAACAAGCTGTACAACACTGCGATTGTGTGCGCAGCTTGCCAACTGAGAGAAAACAGTACCGGACCACTCTCTTGCCTTTTCTATTCACTTGAATATTCGATTACAAGCTGTTTTGGACAACTTTCTTTCTCTTCTTGCAAAACACTCGGCAGACCTCCGTGCAGCCTCTAGAACACGATGGGAGATGTTTTTTGTGCTGGCACAGTTTCTCCTTGCCAGACACAGTGGAAAAGCTTTTTGCTAAGATGTAGACGAGAAGAGAGGCTAAAGACGAAGGTACGGTGCTCTGCAGAGCTACGCACCGCTCCCGGGCCTCTTTCGGCAGCAGGCGCACACCGCAGAGCACAGTGAGCGGCAGAATCGTCTTTGCGCGAAGAAGCAGCTTCTTCGTCTCCGGGAGCCGGAGAGAGCGGCAGCTTCGCAAAGGTGATGAAACAAGCTGTACAACACTGCGATTGTGTGCGCAGCTTGCCAACTGAGAGAAAACTGTACCGGACCACTCTCCTGCCTTTTCTATTCACTTGAATATTCGATTACAAGCTGTTTTGGACAACTTTCTTTCTCTTCTTGCAAAACACTCGGCAGACCTCCGTGCAGCCTCTAGAACACGATGGGAGATGTTTTCTGTGCTGGCACAGTTTCTCCTTGCCAGACAGAGTGGAAAAGCTTTTTGCTAAGATGTAGACGAGAAGAGAGGCTAAAGACGAAGGTACGGTGCTCTGCAGAGCTAAGCACCGCTCCCGGGCCTCTTTCGGCAGCAGGCGCACACCGCAGAGCACTGTGAGCGGCAGAATCGTCTTTGCGCGAAGAAGCAGCTTCTTCGTCTCCGGGAGCCGGAGAGAGCGGCAACTTCGCAAAGGTGATGAAACAAGCTGTTCAACACTGCGATTGTGTGCGCAGCTTGCCAACTGAGAGAAAACAGTACCTGACCACTCTCCTGCCTTTTCTATTCACATGAACATTCGATTGCAAGCTGTTTTGGACAACTTTCTTTCTCTTCTTGCAAAACACTCGGCAGACCTCCTTGCAGCTTCTAGAACACGATGGGAGATGTTTTATGTGCTGGCACAGTTTAGCCTTGCCAGACAGAGTGGAAAAGGTTTTGCTAAGATGTAGACGAGAAGAGAGGCTAAAGACGAAGGTACGGTGCTCTGCAGAGCTAAGCACCGCTCCCGGGCCTCTTTCGGCAGCAGGCGCACACCGCAGAGCACTGTGAGCGGCAGAATCGTCTTTGCGCGAAGAAGCAGCTTCTTCGTCTCCGGGAGCCGGAGAGAGCGGCAACTTCGCAAAGGTGATGAAACAAGCTGTACAACACTGCGATTGTGTGCGCAGCTTGCCAACTGAGAGAAAACAGTACCTGACCACTCTCCTGCCTTTTGTAATCACATGAACATTCGATTGCAAGCTGTTTTGGACAACTTTCTTTCTCTTCTTGCAAAACACTCGGCAGACCTCCGTGCAGCCTCTAGAACACGATGGGAGATGTTTTCTGTGCTGGCACAGTTTCTCCTTGCCAGACAGAGTGGAAAAGCTTTTTGCTAAGATGTAGACGAGAAGAGAGGCTAAAGAAGCAGGTATGGTGCTCGGCAGAGCTAAGCACCGCTCCCGGACCTCTTTCGGCAGAAGGCGCACACCGCAGAGCACTGTGAGCGGCAGAATCGTCTTTGCGCGAAGAAGCAGCTTCTTCGTCTCCGGGAGCCGGAGAGAGCGGCAACTTCGCAAAGGTGATGAAACAAGCTGTTCAACACTGCGATTGTGTGCGCAGCTTGCCAACTGAGAGAAAACAGTACCTGACCACTCTCCTGCCTTTTCTATTCACATGAACATTCGATTGCAAGCTGTTTTGGACAACTTTCTTTCTCTTCTTGTAAAACACTCGGCAGACCTCCTTGCAGCTTCTAGAACACGATGGGAGATGTTTTCTGTGCTGGCACAGTTTAGCCTTGCCAGACAGAGTGGAAAAGCTTTTTGCTAAGATGTAGACGAGAAGAGAGGCTAAAGACGAAGGTACGGTGCTCTGCAGAGCTAAGCACCGCTCCCGGGCCTCTTTCGGCAGAAGGCGCACACCGCAGAGCACTGTGAGCGGCAGAATCGTCTTTGCGCGAAGAAGCAGCTTCTTCGTCTCCTGGAGCCGGAGAGAGCGGCAACTTCGCAAAGGTGATGAAACAAGCTGTACAACACTGCAATTGTGTGCGCAGCTTGCCAACTGAGAGAAAACAGTACCTGACCACTCTCCTGCCTTTTCTATTCACTTGAACATTCGATCGCAAGCTGTTTTGGACAACTTTCTTTCTTTTCTTGCAAAACACTCGGCAGACCTCCGTGCAGCCTCTAGAACACGATGGGAGATGTTTTTTGTGCTGGCACAGTTTCTCCTTGCCAGACAGAGTGGAAAAGCTTTTTGCTAAGATGTAGACGAGAAGAGAGGCTAAAGACGAAGGTACGGTGCTCTGCAGAGCTAAGCACCGCTCCCGGACCTCTTTCGGCAGAAGGCAAACACCGCAGAGCACTGTGAGCGGCAGAATCGTCTTTGCGCGAAGAAGCAGCTTCTTCGTCTCCGGGAGCCGGAGAGAGCGGCAACTTCGCAGAGGCGATGAAACAAGCTGTACAACACTGCGATTGTGTGCGCAGCTTGCCAACTGAGAGAAAACAGTACCTGACCACTCTCCTGCCTTTTCTATTCACATGAACATTCGATTGCAAGCTGTTTTGGACAACTTTCTTTCTCTTCTTGCAAAACACTCGGCAGACCTCCGTGCAGCCTCTAGAACACGATGGGAGATGTTTTCTGTGCTGGCACAGTTTCTCCTGGCCAGACAGAGTGGAAAAGCTTTTTGCTAAGATGTAGACGAGAAGAGAGGCTAAAGACGAAGGTACGGTGCTCTGCAGAGCTAAGCACCGCTCCCGGTCGTCTTTCGGCAGAAGGCGCACACCGCAGAGCACTGTGAGCGGCAGAATCGTCTTTGCGCGAAGAAGCAGCTTCTTCGTCTCCGGGAGCCGGAGAGAGCGGCAGCTTCGCAAAGGTGATGAAACAAGCTGTACAACACTGCGATTGTGTGCGCAGCTTGCCAACTGAGAGAAAACAGTACCTGACCACTCTCCTGCCTTTTCTATTCACATGAACATTCGATTGGAAGCTGTTTTGGACAACTTTCTTTCTCTTCTTGCAAAACACTCTGCAGACCTCCGTGCAGCTTCTAGAACACGATGGGAGATGTTTTCTGTGCTGGCACAGTTTCTCCTGGCCAGACAGAGTGGAAAAGCTTTTTGCTAAGATGTAGACGAGAAGAGAGGCTAAAGACGAAGGTACGGTGCTCTGCAGAGCTAAGCACCGCTCCCGGACCTCTTTCGGCAGAAGGCGCACACCGCAGAGCACTGTGAGTGGCAGAATCACCTTTGCGCGAAGAAGCAGCTTCTTCGTCTCCGAGAGCCGGAGAGAGCGGCAACTTCGCAAAGGTGATGAAACAAGCTGTACAACACTGCGATTGTGTGCGCAGCTTGCCAACTGAGAGAAAACAGTACCTGACCACTCTCCTGCCTTTTCTATTCACATGAATATTCGATTGCAAGCTGTTTTGGACAACTTTCTTTCTCTTCTTGCAAAACACTCGGCAGACCTCCGTGCAGCTTCTAGAACACAGTGGGAGATGTTTTTTGGGCTGGCACAGTTTCTCCTAGCCAGACAGAGTGGAAAAGCTTTTTGCTAAGATGTAGACCAGAAGAGAGGCTAAAGACGAAGGTACGGTGCTCTGCAGAGCTAAGCACCGCTCCCGGACCTCTTTCGGCAGAAGGCGCACACCGCAGAGCACTGTGAGCGGCAGAATCGTCTTTGCGCGAAGAAGCAGCTTCTTCGTCTCCGGGAGCCGGAGAGAGCGGCAACTTCGCAAAGGTGATGAAACAAGCTGTTCAACACTGCGATTGTGTGCGCAGCTTGCCAACTGAGAGAAAACAGTACCTGACCACTCTCCTGCCTTTTCTATTCACATGAACATTCGATTGGAAGCTGTTTTTGTCAACTTTCTTTCTCTTCTTGCAAAACACTCGGCAGACCTCCGTGCAGCTTCTAGAACACGATGGGAGATGTTTTCTGTGCTGGCACAGTTTCTCCTTGCCAGACAGAGTGGAAAAGCTTTTTGCTAAGATGTAGACGAGAAGAGAGGCTAAAGACGAAGGTACGGTGCTCTGCAGAGCTAAGCACCGCTCCCGGGCCTCTTTCGGCAGAAGGCGCACACCGCAGAGCACTGTGAGCGGCAGAATCGTCTTTGCGCGAAGAAGCAGCTTCTTCGTCTCCGGGAGCCGGAGAGACCGGCAACTTCGCAAAGGTGATGAAACAAGCTGTACAACACTGCGATTGTGTGCGCAGCTTGCCAACTGAGAGAAAACAGTACCTGACCACTCTCCTGCCTTCTCTATTCACTTGAACATTCGATTGCAAGCTGTTTTGGACAACTTTCTTTCTCTTCTTGCAAAACACTCGGCAGACCTCCGTGCAGCCTCTAGAACACGATGGGAGATGTTTTCTTTGCTGGTAAAGTTTCTCCTTGCCAGACAGAGTGGAAAAGCTTTTTGCTAAGATGTAGACGAGAAGAGAGGCTAAAGACGAAGGTACGGTGCTCTGCAGAGCTAAGCACCGCTCCCGGACCTCTTTCGGCAGAAGGCAAACACCGCAGAGCACTGTGAGCGGCAGAATCGTCTTTGCGCGAAGAAGCAGCTTCTTCGTCTCCGGGAGCCGGAGAGAGCGGCAACTTCGCAAAGGTGATGAAACAAGCTGTACAACACTGCGATTGTGTGCGCAGCTTGCCAAGTGAGAGAAAACAGTACCTGACCACTCTCCTGCCTTTTCTATTCACATGAACATTCGATTGCAAGCTGTTTTGGACAACTTTCTTTCTCTTCTTGCAAAACACTCGGCAGACTTCCGTGCAGCTTTTAGAACACGATGGGAGATGTTTTCTGTGCTGGCAAAGTTTCGCCTTGCCAGAAGGTGTGGAAAAGCTTTTTGCTAAGATGTAGACGAGAAGAGAGGCTAAAGACGAAGGTACGGTGCTCTGCAGAGCTAAGCACCGCTCCCGGGCGTCTCTCGGCAGAAGGCGCACACCGCAGAGCACTGTGAGCGGCAGAATCGTCTTTGCGCGAAGAAGCAGCTTCTTCGTCTCCGGGAGCCGGAGAGAGCGGCAGCTTCGCAAAGGTGATGAAACAAGCTGTACAACACTGCGATTGTGTGCGCAGCTTGCCAAGTGATAGAAAACAGTACCTGACCACTCTCCTGCCTTTTCTATTCACATGAACATTTGATTGGAAGCTGTTTTGGACAACTTTCTTTCTCTTCTTGCAAAATACTCGGCAGGCCTCCGTGCAGCCTCTAGGACACAGTGGGAGATGTTTTTTGTGCTGGCACAGTTTCTCCTTGCCAGACAGAGTGGAAAAGCTTTTTGCTAAGATGTAGACGAGAAGAGAGGCTAAAGACGAAGGTACGGTGCTCTGCAGAGCTAAGCACAGATCCCGGACCTCTTTCGGCAGAAGGCGAACGCCGCAGAGCACTGTGAGCGGCAGAATCGTCTTTGCGCGAAGAAGCAGCTTCTTCGTCTCCGGGAGCCGGAGAGAGCGGCAACTTCGCAAAGGTGATGAAACAAGCTGTACAACACTGCGATTGTGTGCGCAGCTTGCCAAGTGAGAGAAAACAGTACCTGACCACTCTCCTGCCTTTTCTATTCTCATGAATATTCCATTGAAAGCTGTTTTTGACAACTTTCTTTCTCTTCTTGCAAAACACTCGGCAGACCTCCGTGCAGCCTCTAGAACACGATGGGAGATGTTTTCTGTGCTGGCACAGTTTCTCCTTGCCAGACAGAGTGGAAAACCTTTTTGCTAAGATGTAGACGAGAAGAGAGGCTAAAGAAGCAGGTAGAGTGCTCTGCAGAGCTAAGCACCGCTCCCGGACCTCTTTCGGCAGAAGGCAAACACTGCAGAGCACAGTGAGCGGCAGAATCGTCTTTGCGCGAAGAAGCAGCTTCTTCGTCTCCGGGAGCCGGAGAGAGCGGCAACTTCGCAAAGGTGATGAAACAAGCCGTACAACACTGCGATTGTGTGCGCAGCTTGCCAAGTGAGAGAAAGCAGTACCTGACCACTCTCCTGCCTTTTGTAATCACATGAACATTCGATTGCAAGCTGTTTTGGACAACTTTCTTTCTCTTCTTGCAAAACACTCGGCAGACCTCCGTGCAGCCTCTAGAACACGATGGGAGATGTTTTCTGTGCTGGCACAGTTTCTCCTTGCCAGACAGAGTGGAAAAGCTTTTTGCTAAGATGTAGACGAGAAGAGAGGCTAAAGAAGCAGGTATGGTGCTCGGCAGAGCTAAGCACAGCTCCCGGGCCTCTTTCGGCAGAAGGCGCACACTGCAGAGCACAGTGAGCGGCAGAATCGTCTTTGCGCGAAGAAGCAGCTTCTTCGTCTCCGGGAACCGGAGAGAGCGGCAACTTCGCAAAGGTGATGAAACAAGCTGTACAACACTGCGATTGTGTGCGCAGCTTGCCAAGTGAGAGAAAACAGTACCTGACCACTCTCCTGCCTTTTCTATTCACTTGAACATTCGATTGCAAGCTGTTTTGGACAACTTTCTTTCTTTTCTTGCAAAACACTCGGCAGACCTCCGTGCAGCCTCTAGAACACGATGGGAGATGTTTTTTGTGCTGGCACAGTTTCTCCTTGCCAGACAGAGTGGAAAAGCTTTTTGCTAAGATGTAGACGAGAAGAGAGGCTAAAGACGAAGGTACGGTGCTCTGCAGAGCTAAGCACCGCTCCCGGGCCTCTTTCGGCAGAAGGCGCACACCGCAGAGCACTGTGAGCGGCAGAATCGTCTTTGCGCGAAGAAGCAGCTTCTTCGTCTCCTGGAGCCGGAGAGAGCGGCAACTTCGCAAAGGTGATGAAACAAGCTGTACAACACTGCAATTGTGTGCGCAGCTTGCCAAGTGAGAGAAAACAGTACCTGACCACTCTCCTGCCTTTTCTATTCACTTGAACATTCGATCGCAAGCTGTTTTGGACAACTTTCTTTCTCTTCTTGCAAAACACTCGGCAGACCTCCGTGCAGCCTCTAGAACACGATGGGAGATGTTTTTTGTGCTGGCACAGTTTCTCCTTGCCAGACAGAGTGGAAAAGCTTTTTGCTAAGATGTAGACGAGAAGAGAGGCTAAAGACGAAGGTACGGTGCTCTGCAGAGCTAAGCACCGCTCCCGGACCTCTTTCGGCAGAAGGCAAACACCGCAGAGCACTGTGAGCGGCAGAATCGTCTTTGCGCGAAGAAGCAGCTTCTTCGTCTCCGGGAGCCGGAGAGAGCGGCAACTTCGCAGAGGTGATGAAACAAGCTGTACAACACTGCGATTGTGTGCGCAGCTTGCCAACTGAGAGAAAACAGTACCTGACCACTCTCCTGCCTTTTCTATTCACATGAACATTCGATTGCAAGCTGTTTTGGACAACTTTCTTTCTCTTCTTGCAAAACACTCGGCAGACCTCCGTGCAGCCTCTAGAACACGATGGGAGATGTTTTCTGTGCTGGCACAGTTTCTCCTTGCCAGACAGAGTGGAAAAGCTTTTTGCTAAGATGTAGACGAGAAGAGAGGCTAAAGACGAAGGTACGGTGCTCTGCAGAGCTAAGCACTGCTCCCGGTCGTCTTTCGGCAGAAGGCGCACACCGCAGAGCACTGTGAGCGGCAGAATCGTCTTTGCGCGAAGAAGCAGCTTCTTCGTCTCCGGGAGCCGGAGAGAGCGGCAGCTTCGCAAAGGTGATGAAACAAGCTGTACAACACTGCGATTGTGTGCGCAGCTTGCCAACTGAGAGAAAACAGTACCTGACCACTCTCCTGCCTTTTCTATTCACATGAACATTCGATTGGAAACTGTTTTGGACAACTTTCTTTCTCTTCTTGCAAAACACTCGGCAGACCTCCGTGCAGCTTCTAGAACACGATGGGAGATGTTTTCTGTGCTGGCACAGTTTCTCCTTGCCAGACAGAGTGGAAAAGCTTTTTGCTAAGATGTAGACGAGAAGAGAGGCTAAAGACGAAGGTACGGTGCTCTGCAGAGCTAAGCACCGCTCCCGGACCTCTTTCGGCAGAAGGCGCACACCGCAGAGCACTGTGAGTGGCAGAATCACCTTTGCGCGAAGAAGCAGCTTCTTCGTCTCCGAGAGCCGGAGAGAGCGGCAACTTCGCAAAGGTGATGAAACAAGCTGTACAACACTGCGATTGTGTGCGCAGCTTGCCAACTGAGAGAAAACAGTACCTGACCACTCTCCTGCCTTTTCTAATCACTTGAATATTCGATTGCAAGCTGTTTTGGACAACTTTCTTCCTCTTCTTGCAAAACACTCGGCAGACCTCCGTGCAGCTTCTAGAACACAGTGGGAGATGTTTTTTGGGCTGGCACAGTTTCTCCTAGCCAGACAGAGTGGAAAAGCTTTTTGCTAAGATGTAGACCAGAAGAGAGGCTAAAGACGAAGGTACGGTGCTCTGCAGAGCTAAGCACCGCTCCCGGGCGTCTTTCGGCAGAAGGCGCACACCGCAGAGCACAGTGAGCGGCAGAATCGTCTTTGCGCGAAGAAGCAGCTTCTTCGTCTCCGGGAGCCGGAGAGAGCGGCAACTTCGTAAAGGTGATGAAACAAGCTGTTCAACACTGCGATTGTGTGCGCAGCTTGCCAACTGAGAGAAAATAGTACCTGACCACTCTCCTGCCTTTTCTATTCACATGAACATTCGATTGGAAGCTGTTTTTGTCAACTTCCTTTCTCTTCTTGCAAAACACTCGGCAGACCTCCGTGCAGCTTCTAGAACACGATGGGAGATGTTTTCTGTGCTGGCACAGTTTCTCCTTGCCAGACAGAGTGGAAAAGCTTTTTGCTAAGATGTAGACGAGAAGAGAGGCTAAAGACGAAGGTACGGTGCTCTGCAGAGCTAAGCACCGCTCCCGGGCCTCTTTCGGCAGAAGGCGCACACCGCAGAGCACTGTGAGCGGCAGAATCGTCTTTGCGCGAAGAAGCAGCTTCTTCGTCTCCGGGAGCCGGAGAGAGCGGCAACTTCGCAAAGGTGATGAAACAAGCTGTACAACACTGCGATTGTGTGCGCAGCTTGCCAACTGAGAGAAAACAGTACCTGACCACTCTCCTGCCTTCTCTATTCACTTGAGCATTCGATTGCAAGCTGTTTTGGACAACTTTCTTTCTCTTCTTGCAAAACACTCGGCAGACCTCCGTGCAGCCTCTAGAACACGATGGGAGATGTTTTCTGTGCTGGCACAGTTTCTCCTTGCCAGACAGAGTGGAAAAGCTTTTTGCTAAGATGTAGACGAGAAGAGAGGCTAAAGAAGCAGGTAGAGTGCTCTGCAGAGCTAAGCACAGCTCCCGGACCTCTTTCGGCAGAAGGCGCACACCGCAGAGCACTGTGAGCGGCAGAATCGTCTTTGCGCGAAGAAGCAGCTTCTTCGTCTCCTGGAGCCGGAGAGAGCGGCAACTTCGCAAAGGTGATGAAACAAGCTGTACAACACTGCAATTGTGTGCGCAGCTTGCCAACTGAGAGAAAACAGTACCTGACCACTCTCCTGCCTTTTCTATTCACTTGAACATTCGATTGCAAGCTGTTTTGGACAACTTTCTTTCTCTTCTTGCAAAACACTCGGCAGACCTCCGTGCAGCCTCTAGAACACGATGGGAGATGTTTTCTGTGCTGGTAAAGTTTCTCCATGCCAGACAGAGTGGAAAAGCTTTTTGCTAAGTTGTAGACGAGAAGAGAGGCTAAAGACGAAGGTACGGTGCTCTGCAGAGCTAAGCACCGCTCCCGGACCTCTTTCGGCAGAAGGCAAACACCGCAGAGCACTGTGAGCGGCAGAATCGTCTTTGCGCGAAGAAGCAGCTTCTTCGTCTCCGGGAGCCGGAGAGAGCGGCAACTTCGCAAAGGTGATGAAACAAGCTGTACAACACTGCGATTGTGTGCGCAGCTTGCCAAGTGAGAGAAAACAGTACCTGACCACTCTCCTGCCTTTTCTATTCACATGAACATTCGATTGCAAGCTGTTTTGGACAACTTTCTTTCTCTTCTTGCAAAACACTCGGCAGACTTCCGTGCAGCTTTTAGAACACGATGGGAGATGTTTTCTGTGCTGGCAAAGTTTCGCCTTGCCAGAAGGTGTGGAAAAGCTTTTTGCTAAGATGTAGACGAGAAGAGAGGCTAAAGAAGCAGGTATGGTGCTCGGCAGAGCTAAGCACAGCTCCCGGGCCTCTTTCGGCAGAAGGCGCACACTGCAGAGCACAGTGAGCGGCAGAATCGTCTTTGCGCGAAGAAGCAGCTTCTTCGTCTCCGGGAACCGGAGAGAGCGGCAACTTCGCAAAGGTGATGAAACAAGCCGTACAACACTGCGATTGTGTGCGCAGCTTGCCAAGTGAGAGAAAACAGTACCTGACCACTCTCCTGCATTTTCTATTCACATGAACATTCGATTGCAAGCTGTTTTGGACAACTTTCTTTCTCTTCTTGCAAAACACTCGGCAGACCTCCGTGCAGCCTCTAGAACACAATGGGAGATGTTTTCTGTGCTGGCACAGTTTCTCCTTGCCAGACAGAGTGGAAAAGCTTTTTGCTAAGATGTAGACGAGAAGAGAGGCTAAAGAAGCAGGTAGAGTGCTCTGCAGAGCTAAGCACAGCTCCCGGACCTCTTTCGGCAGAAGGCGCACACCGCAGAGCACTGTGAGCGGCAGAATCGTCTTTGCGCGAAGAAGCAGCTTCTTCGTCTCCTGGAGCCGGAGAGAGCGGCAACTTCGCAAAGGTGATGAAACAAGCTGTACAACACTGCGATTGTGTGCGCAGCTTGCCAAGTGAGAGAAAACAGTACCTGACCACTCTCCTGCCTTTTCTATTCACTTGAACATTCGATTGCAAGCTGTTTTGGACAACTTTCTTTCTTTTCTTGCAAAACACTCGGCAGACCTCCGTGCAGCCTCTAGAACACGATGGGAGATGTTTTTTGTGCTGGCACAGTTTCTCCTTGCCAGACAGAGTGGAAAAGCTTTTTGCTAAGATGTAGACCAGAAGAGAGGGTAAAGACGAAGGTACGGTGCTCTGCAGAGCTAAGCACCGCTCCCGGACCTCTTTCGGCAGAAGGCGCACACCGCAGAGCACTGTGAGTGGCAGAATCGTCTTTGCGCGAAGAAGCAGCTTCTTCGTCTCCGGGAGCCGGAGAGAGCGGCAACTTCGCAGAGGTGATGAAACAAGCTGTACAACACTGCGATTGTGTGCGCAGCTTGCCAACTGAGAGAAAACAGTACCTGACCACTCTCCTGCCTTTTCCATTCACATGAACATTCGATTGCAAGCTGTTTTGGACAACTTTCTTTCTCTTCTTGCAAAACACTCGGCAGACGTCCGTGCAGCCTCTAGATCACGATGGGAGATGTTTTCTGTGCTGGCACAGTTTCTCCTTGCCAGACAGAGTGGAAAAGCTTTTTGCTAAGATGTAGACGAGAAGAGAGGCTAAAGACGAAGGTACGGTGCTCTGCAGACCTAAGCACCGCTCCCGGACCTCTTTCGGCAGAAGGCGCACACCGCAGAGCACTGTGAGCGGCAGAATCGTCTTTGCGCGAAGAAGCAGCTTCTTCGTCTCCGGGAGCCGGAGAGAGCGGCAGCTTCGCAAAGGTGATGAAACAAGCTGTACAACACTGCGATTGTGTGCGCAGCATGACAACTGAGAGAAAACAGTACCGGACCACTCTCCTGCCTTTTCTATTCACATGAACATTCGATTGGAAACTGTTTTGGACAACTTTCTTTCTCTTCTTGCAAAACACTCGGCAGACCTCCGTGCAGCTTCTAGAACACGATGGGAGATGTTTTCTGTGCTGGCACAGTTTCTCCTTGCCAGACAGAGTGGAAAAGCTTTTTGCTAAGATGTAGACGAGAAGAGAGGCTAAAGACGAAGGTACGGTGCTCTGCAGAGCTAAGCACCGCTCCCGGGCGTCTTTCGGCAGAAGGCAAACACCGCAGAGCACTGTGAGCGGCAGAATCGTCTTTGCGCGAAGAAGCAGCTTCTTCGTCTCCGGGAGCCGGAGAGAGCGGCAACTTCGCAAAGGTGATGAAACAAGCTGTACAACACTGCGATTGTGTTCGCAGCTTGCCAAGTGAGAGAAAACAGTACCTGACCACTCTCCTGCCTTTTCTATTCACATGAACATTCGATTGGAAGCTGTTTTGGACAACTTTCTTTCTCTTCTTGCAAAACACACGGCAGACCTCCATGCAGCTTCTAGAACACGATGGGAGATGTTTTTTGGGCTGGCACAGTTTCTCCTTGCCAGACAGAGTGGAAAAGATTTTTGCTAAGATGTAGACCAGAAGAGAGGCTAAAGACGAAGGTACGGTGCTCTGCAGAGCTAAGCACCGCTCCCGGGCATCTTTCGGCAGCAGGCGCACACCTTTGAGCACTGTGAGCGGCAGAATCGTCTTTGCGCGAAGAAGCAGCTTCTTCGTCTCCGGGAGCCGGAGAGAGCGGCAACTTGGCAAAGGTGATGAAACAAGCTGTACAACACTGCGATTGTGTGCGCAGCTTGCCAACTGAGAGAAAACAGTACCTGACCACTCTCCTGCCTTTTGTAATCACATGAACATTCGATTGCAAGCTGTTTTGGACAACTTTCTTTCTCTTCTTGCAAAACACTCGGCAGACCTCCGTGCAGCCTCTAGAACACGATGGGAGATGTTTTTTGTGCTGGCACAGTTTCTCCTTGCCAGACACAGTGGAAAAGCTTTTTGCTAAGATGTAGACGAGAAGAGAGGCTAAAGACGAAGGTACGGTGCTCTGCAGAGCTAAGCACCGCTCCCGGGCCTCTTTCGGCAGCAGGCGCACACCGCAGAGCACAGTGAGCGGCAGAATCGTCTTTGCGCGAAGAAGCAGCTTCTTCGTCTCCGGGAGCCGGAGAGAGCGGCAACTTCGCAAAGGTGATGAAACAAGCTGTACAACACTGCGATTGTGTGCGCAGCTTGCCAACTGAGAGAAAACAGTACCTGACCACTCTCCTGCCTTTTCTATTCACTTGAACAATCGATTACAAGCTGTTTTGGACAACTTTCTTTCTCTTCTTGCAAAACACTCGGCAGACCTCCGTGCAGCCTCTAGAACACGATGGGACATGTTTTCTGTGCTGGCACAGTTTCTCCTTGCCAGACAGAGTGGAAAAGCTTTTTGCTAAGATGTAGACGAGAAGAGAGGCTAAAGACGAAGGTACGGTGCTCTGCAGAGCTAAGCACCGCTCCCGGGCCTCTTTCGGCAGCAGGCGCACACCGCAGAGCACTGTGAGCGGCAGAATCGTCTTTGCGCGAAGAAGCAGCTTCTTCGTCTCCGGGAGCCGGAGAGAGCGGCAACTTCGCAAAGGTGATGAAACAAGCTGTTCAACACTGCGATTGTGTGCGCAGCTTGCCAACTGAGAGAAAACAGTATCTGACCACTCTCCTGCCTTTTCTATTCACATGAACATTCGATTGCAAGCTGTTTTGGACAACTTTCTTTCTCTTCTTGCAAAACACTCGGCAGACCTCCTTGCAGCTTCTAGAACACGATGGGAGATGTTTTCTGTGCTGGCACAGTTTAGCCTTGCCAGACAGAGTGGAAAAGGTTTTGCTGAGATGTAGACGAGAAGAGAGGCTAAAGACGAAGGTACGGTGATCTGCAGAGCAAAGCACCGCTCCCGGGCCTCTTTCGGCAGCAGGCGCACACCGCAGAGCACTGTGAGCGGCAGAATCGTCTTTGCGCGAAGAAGCAGCTTCTTCGTCTCCGGGAGCCGGAGAGAGCGGCAACTTCGCAAAGGTGATGAAACAAGCTGTACAACACTGCGATTGTGTGCGCAGCTTGCCAACTGAGAGAAAAGAGTACCTGACCACTCTCCTGCCTTTTGTAATCACATGAACATTCGATTGCAAGCTGTTTTGGACAACTTTCTTTCTCTTCTTGCAAAACACTCGGCAGACCTCCGTGCAGCCTCTAGAACACGATGGGAGATGTTTTCTGTGCTGGCACAGTTTCTACTTGCCAGACAGAGTGGAAAAGCTTTTTGCTAAGATGTAGACGAGAAGAGAGGCTAAAGAAGCAGGTATGGTGCTCGGCAGAGCTAAGCACCGCTCCCGGACCTCTTTCGGCAGAAGGCGCACACCGCAGAGCACTGTGAGCGGCAGAATCGTCTTTGCGCGAAGAAGCAGCTTCTTCGTCTCCGGGAGCCGGAGAGAGCGGCAACTTCGCAAAGGTGATGAAACAAGCTGTACAACAGTGCGATTGTGTGCGCAGCTTGCCAACTGAGAGAAAACAGTACCTGACCACTCTCCTGCCTTTTCTATTCACTTGAACATTCGATTGCAAGCTGTTTTGGACAACTTTCTTTCTCTTCTTGCAAAACACTCGGCAGACCTCCGTGCAGCCTCTAGAACACGATGGGAGATGTTTTCTGTGCTGGCACAGTTTCTCCTTGCCAGACAGAGTGGAAAAGCTTTTTGCTAAGATGTAGACGAGAAGAGAGGCTAAAGACGAAGGTACGGTGCTCTGCAGAGCTAAGCACCGCTCCCGGGCCTCTTTCGGCAGCAGGCGCACACCGCAGAGCACTGTGAGCGGCAGAATCATCTTTGCGCGAAGAAGCAGCTTCTTCGTCTCCGGGAGCCGGAGAGAGCGGCAACTTCGCAAAGGTGATGAAACAAGCTGTTCAACACTGCGATTGTGTGCGCAGCTTGCCAACTGAGAGAAAACAGTACCTGACCACTCTCCTGCCTTTTCTATTCACATGAACATTCGATTGCAAGCTGTTTTGGACAACTTTCTTTCTCTTCTTGCAAAACACTCGGCAGACCTCCTTGCAGCTTCTAGAACACGATGGGAGATGTTTTCTGTGCTGGCACAGTTTAGCCTTGCCAGACAGAGTGGAAAAGCTTTTTGCTAAGATGTAGACGAGAAGAGAGGCTAAAGACGAAGGTACGGTGCTCTGCAGAGCTAAGCACCGCTCCCGGGCCTCTTTCGGCAGAAGCCGCACACCGCAGAGCACTGTGAGCGGCAGAATGGTCTTTGCGCGAAGAAGCAGCTTCTTCGTCTCCGGGAGCCGGAGAGAGCGGCAACTTCGCAAAGGTGATGAAACAAGCTGTACAACACTGCGATTGTGTGCGCAGCTTGCCAACTGAGAGAAAACAGTACCTGACCACTCTCCTGCCTTTTCTATTCACATGAACATTCGATTGCAAGCTGTTTTGGACAACTTTCTTTCTCTTCTTGCAAAACACTCGGCAGACCTCCGTGCAGCCTCTAGAACACGATGGGAGATGTTTTCTGTGCTGGCACAGTTTCTCCTTGCCAGACAGAGTGGAAAAGCTTTTTGCTAAGATGTAGACGAGAAGAGAGGCTAAAGAAGCAGGTATGGTGCTCGGCAGAGCTAAGCACAGCTCCCGGGCCTCTTTCGGCAGAAGACACACACTGCAGAGCACAGTGAGCGGCAGAATCGTCTTTGCGCGAAGAAGCAGCTTCTTCGTCTCCGGGAGCCGGAGAGAGCGGCAACTTCGCAAAGGTGATGAAACAAGCCGTACAACACTGCGATTGTGTGCGCAGCTTGCCAACTGAGAGAAAACAGTACCTGACCACTCTCCTGCATTTTCTATTCACATGAACATTCGATTGCAAGCTGTTTTGGACAACTTTCTTTCTCTTCTTGCAAAACACTCGGCAGACCTCCGTGCAGCCTCTAGAACACGATGGGAGATGTTTTTTGTGCTGGTAAAGTTTCTCCTTGCCAGACAGAGTGGAAAAGCTTTTAGCTAAGATGTAGACGAGAAGAGAGGCTAAAGACGAAGGTACGGTGCTCTGCAGATCTAAGCACCGCTCCCGGACCTCTTTCGGCAGAAGGCAAACACCGCAGAGCACTGTGAGCGGCAGAATGGTCTTTGCGCGAAGAAGCAGCTTCTTCATCTCCGGGAGCCGGAGAGAGCGGCAACTTCGCAAAGGTGATGAAACAAGCTGTACAACACTGCGATTGTGTGCGCAGCTTGCCAAGTGAGAGAAAACAGTACCTGAACACTCTCCTGCCTTTTCTATTCACATGAACATTCGATTGCAAGCTGTTTTGGACAACTTTCTTTCTCTTCTTGCAAAACACTCGGCAGACTTCCGTGCAGCTTCTAGAACACGATGGGTGATGTTTTCTGTGCTGGCAAAGTTTCGCCTTGCCAGAAGGAGTGGAAATGCTTTTTGCTAAGATGTAGACGAGAAGAGAGGCTAAAGACGAAGGTACGGTGCTCTGCAGAGCAAAGCACCGCTCCCGGGCGTCTCTCGGCAGAAGGCGCACACCGCAGAGCACTGTGAGCGGCAGAATCGTCTTTGCGCGAAGAAGCAGCTTCTTCGTCTCCGGGAGCCGGAGAGAGCGGCAGCTTCGCAAAGGTGATGAAACAAGCTGTACAACACTGCGATTGTGTGCGCAGCTTGCCAACTGAGAGAAAACAGTACCTGACCACTCTCCTGCCTTTTCTATTCACATGAACATTCGATTGCAAGCTGTTTTGGACAACTTTCTTTCTCTTCTTGCAAAACACTCGGCAGGCCTCCGTGCAGCCTCTAGGACACGATGGGAGATGTTTTCTGTGCTGGTAAAGTTTCTCCTTGCCAGACAGAGTGGAAAAGCTTTTTGCTAAGATGTAGACGAGAAGAGAGGCTAAAGACGAAGGTACGGTGCTCTGCAGAGCTAAGCACCGCTCCCGGACCTCTTTCGGCAGAAGGCAAACACCGCAGAGCACTGTGAGCGGCAGAATCGTCTTTGCGCGAAGAAGCAGCTTCTTCATCTCCGGGAGCCGGAGAGAGCGGCAACTTCGCAAAGGTGATGAAACAAGCTGTACAACACTGCGATTGTGTGCGCAGCTTGCCAACTGAGAGAAAACAGTACCTGAACACTCTCCTGCCTTTTCTATTCACATGAACATTCGATTGCAAGCTGTTTTGGACAACTTTCTTTCTCTTCTTGCAAAACACTCGGCAGACTTCCGTGCAGCTTCTAGAACACGATGGGAGATGTTTTCTGTGCTGGCAAAATTTCGCCTTGCCAGAAGGAGTGGAAAAGCTTTTTGCTGAGATGTAGACGAGAAGAGAGGCTAAAGACGAAGGTACGGTGCTCTGCAGAGCTAAGCACCGCTCCCGGGCGTCTCTCGGCAGAAGGCGCACACCGCAGAGCACTGTGAGCGGCAGAATCGTCTTTGCGCGAAGAAGCAGCTTCTTCGTCTCCGGGAGCCGGAGAGAGCGGCAGCTTCGCAAAGGTGATGAAACAAGCTGTACAACACTGCGATTGTGTGCGCAGCTTGCCAACTGAGAGAAAACAGTACCTGACCGCTCTCCTGCCTTTTCTATTCACATGAACATTCGATTGCAAGCTGTTTTGGACAACTTTCTTTCTCTTCTTGCAAAATACTCGGCAGGCCTCCGTGCAGCCTCTAGGACACGATGGGAGATGTTTTTTGTGCTGGCACAGTTTCTCCTTGCCAGACAGAGTGGAAAAGCTTTTTGCTAAGATGTAGACGAGAAGAGAGGCTAAAGACGAAGGTAGGGTGCTCTGCAGAGCTAAGCACAGCTCCCGGACCTCTTTCGGCAGAAGGCGCACACCGCAGAGCACTGTGAGCGGCAGAATCGTCTTTGCGCGAAGAAGCAGCTTCTTCGTCTCCGGGAGCCGGAGAGAGCGGCAACTTCGCAAAGGTGATGAAACAAGCTGTACAACACTGCGATTGTGTTCGCAGCTTGCCAAGTGAGAGAAAACAGTACCTGACCACTCTCCTGCCATTTCTATTCACATGAATATTCGATTGCAAGCTGTTTTGGACAACTTTCTTTCTCTTCTTGAAAAACACTCGGCAGACCTCCGTGCAGCCTCTAGAACACGATGGGAGATGTTTTCTGTGCTGGTAAAGTTTCTCCTTGCCAGACAGAGTGGAAAAGCTTTTTGCTAAGATGTAGACGAGTAGAGAGGCTAAAGACGAAGGTACGGTGCTCTGCAGAGCTAAGCACCGCTCCCGGACCTCTTTCGGCAGAAGGCGCACACCGCAGAGCACTGGGAGCGGCAGAATCGTCTTTGCGCGAAGAAGCAGCTTCTTCGTCTCCGGGAGCCGGAGAGAGCGGCAACTTCGCAAAGGTGATGAAACAAGCTGTACAACACTGCGATTGTGTGCGCAGCTTGCCAACTGAGAGAAAACAGTACCTGACCACTCTCCTGCCTTTTCTATTCACATGAACATTCGATTGCAAGCTGTTTTGGACAACTTTTTTCTCTTCTTGCAAAACACTCGGCAGACCTCCGTGCAGCCTCTAGAACACGATGGGAGATGTTTTCTGTGCTGGCACAGTTTCTCCTTGCCAGACAGAGTGGAAAAGCTTTTTGCTAAGATGTAGACGAGAAGAGAGGCTAAAGAAGCAGGTATGGTGCTCGGCAGAGCTAAGCACAGCTCCCGGGCCTCTTTCGGCAGAAGACACACACTGCAGAGCACAGTGAGCGGCAGAATCGTCTTTGCGCGAAGAAGCAGCTTCTTCGTCTCCGGGAGCCGGAGAGAGCGGCAACTTCGCAAAGGTGATGAAACAAGCTGTACAACACTGCGATTGTGTGCGCAGCTTGCCAACTGAGAGAAAACAGTACCTGACCACTCTCCTGCATTTTTTATTCACATAAACATTCAATTGCGAGCTGTTTTGGACAACTTTGTTTCTCTTCTTGCAAAACACTCGGCAGACCTCCGTGCAGCCTCTAGAACACGATGGGAGATGTTTTCTGTGCTGGCACAGTTTCTCCTTGCCAGACAGAGTGGAAAAGCTTTTTGCTAAGATGTAGACGAGAAGAGAGGCTAAAGACGAAGGTACGGTGCTCTGCAGAGCTAAGCACCGCTCCCGGACCTCTTTCGGCAGAAGGCGCACACCGCAGAGCACTGTGAGCGGCAGAATCGTCTTTGCGCGAAGAAGCAGCTTCTTCGTCTCCGGGAGCCGGAGAGAGCGGCAACTTCGCAAAGGTGATGAAACAAGCTGTACAACACTGCGATTGTGTGCGCAGCTTGCCAACTGAGAGAAAACAGTACCTGACCACTCTCCTGCCTTTTCTATTCACATGAACATTCGATTGCAAGCTGTTTTGGACAACTTTCTTTCTCTTCTTGCAAAACACTCGGCAGACCTCCGTGCAGCTTGTAGAACACGATGGGAGATGTTTTCTGTGCTGGCACAGTTTCTCCTTGCCAGACAGAGTGGAAAAGCTTTTTGCTAAGATGTAGACGAGAAGAGAGGCTAAAGAAGCAGGTAGAGTGCTCTGCAGAGCTAAGCACCGCTCCCGGACCTCTTTCGGCAGAAGGCGCACACCGCAGAGCACTGTGAGCGGCAGAATCGTCTTTGCGCGAAGAAGCAGCTTCTTCGTCTCCGGGAGCCGGAGAGAGCGGCAGCTTCGCAAAGGTGATGAAACAAGCTGTACAACACTGCGATTGTGTGCGCAGCTTGCCAAGTGAGAGAAAACAGTACCTGACCACTCTCCTGCCTTTTCTATTCACATGAACATTCGATTGCAAGCTGTTTTGGACAACTTTCTTTCTCTTCTTGCAAAACACTCGGCAGACCTCCGTGCAGCCTCTAGAACACGATGGGAGATGTTTTCTGTGCTGGCACAGTTTCTCCTTGCCAGACAGAGTGGAAAAGCTTTTTGCTAAGATGTAGACGAGAAGAGAGGCTAAAGACGAAGGTACGGTGCTCTGCAGAGCTAAGCACCGCTCCCGGACCTCTTTCGGCAGAAGGCAAACACCGCAGAGCACTGTGAGCGGCAGAATCGTCTTTGCGCGAAGAAGCAGCTTCTTCGTCTCCGGGAGCCGGAGAGAGCGGCAACTTCGCAAAGGTGATGAAACAAGCTGTACAACACTGCGATTGTGTGCGCAGCTTGCCAACTGAGAGAAAACAGTACCTGACCACTCTCCTGCCTTTTCTATTCACATGAACATTCGATTGCAAGCTGTTTTAGACAACTTTCTTTCTCTTCTTGCAAAACACTGTGCAGACCTCCTAGCAGATTCTCGAACTCCATAGGAGATGTTTTCTGTGCTGGCACAGTTTCTCCTTGCCAGACAGAGTGGAAAAGCTTTTTGCTAAGATGTAGACGAGAAGAGAGGCTAAAGACGAAGGTACGGTGCTCTGCAGAGCTAAGCACCGCTCCCGGGCCTCTTTCGGCAGAAGGCGCACACCGCAGAGCACTGTGAGCGGCAGAATCGTCTTTGCGCGAAGAAGCAGCTTCTTCGTCTCCGGGAGCCGGAGAGAGCGGCAACTTCGCAAAGGTGATGAAACAAGCTGTACAACACTGCGATTGTGTGCGCAGCTTGCCAACTGAGAGAAAACAGTACCTGACCACTCTGCTGCCTTTTCTATTAACATGAACATTAGATTGCAAGCTGTTTTGGACAACTTTCTTTCTCTTCTTGCAAAACACTCGGCAGACCTCCGTACAGCCTCTAGAACACGATGGGAGATGTTTTTTGTGCTGGCACAGTTTCTCCTTGCCAGACAGAGTGGAAAAGCTTTTTGCTAAGATGTAGACCAGAAGAGAGGCTAAAGACGAAGGTACGGTGCTCTGCAGAGCTAAGCACCGCTCCAGGGCCTCTTTCGGCAGAAGACACACACCGCAGAGCAGAGTGAGCGGCAGAATTGTCTTTACGCGAAGAAGCAGCTTCTTCGTCTCCGGGAGCCGGAGAGAGCGGCAGCTTCGCAAAGGTGATGAAACAAGCTGTACAACACTGCGATTGTGTGCGCAGCTTGCCAAGTGAGAGAAAACAGTACCTGACCACTCTCCTGCCTTTTCTATTCACATGAACATTCGATTGCAAGCTGTTTTGAACAACTTTCATTCTCTTCTTGCAAAACACTCGGCAGACCTCCGTGCAGCTTCTAGAACACGATGGGAGATGTTTTCTGTGCTGGCACAGTTTCTCCTTGCCAGACAGAGTGGAAAAGCTTTTTGCTAAGATGTAGACGAGAATAGAGGCTAAAGACGAAGGTACGGTGCTCTGCAGAGCTAAGCACCGCTCCCGGGCCTCTTTCGGCAGCAGGCGCACACCGCAGAGCACTGTGAGCGGCAGAATCGTCTTTGCGCGAAGAAGCAGCTTCTTCGTCTCCGGGAGCCGGAGAGAGCGGCAGCTTCGCAAAGGTGATGAAACAAGCTGTACAACACTGCGATTGTGTGCGCAGCTTGCCAACTGAGAGAAAACAGTACCTGACCACTCTCCTGCCTTTTGTAATCACATGAAACTTCGATTGCAAGCTGTTTTGGACAACTTTCTTTCTCTTCTTGCAAAACACTCGGCAGACCTCCGTGCAGCCTCTAGAACACGATGGGAGATGTTTTTTGTGCTGGCACAGTTTCTCCTTGCCAGACACAGTGGAAAAGCTTTTTGCTAAGATGTAGACGAGAAGAGAGGCTAAAGACGAAGGTACGGTGCTCTGCAGAGCTAAGCACCGCTCCCGGGCCTCTTTCGGCAGAAGGCGCACACCGCAGAGCACTGTGAGCGGCAGAATCGCCTTTGCGCGAAGAAGCAGCTTCTTCGTCTCCTGGAGCCGGAGAGAGCGGCAACTTCGCAAAGGTGATGAAACAAGCTGTACAACACTGCGATTGTGTGCGCAGCTTTCCAACTGAGAGAAAACAGTACCTGACCACTCTCCTGCCTTTTCTATTCACTTGAACATTCGATTGCAAGCTGTTTTGGACAACTTTCTTTCTCTTCTTGCAAAACACTCGGCAGACCTCCGTGCAGCCTCTAGAACACGATGGGAGATGTTTTCTGTGCTGGCACAGTTTCTCCTTGCCAGACAGAGTGGAAAAGCTTTTTGCTAAGATGTAGACGAGAAGAGAGGCTAAAGACGAAGGTACGGTGCTCTGCAGAGCTAAGCACCGCTCCCGGACCTCTTTCGGCAGAAGGCGCACACCGCAGAGCACTGTGAGCGGCAGAATCGTCTTTGCGCGAAGAAGCAGCTTCTTCGTCTCCGGGAGCCGGAGAGAGCGGCAACTTCGCAAAGGTGATGAAACAAGCTGTACAACACTGCGATTGTGTGCGCAGCTTGCCAACTGAGAGAAAACAGTACCTGACCACTCTCCTGCCTTTTCTATTCACATGAACATTCGATTGCAAGCTGTTTTGGACAACTTTCTTTCTCTTCTTGCAAAACACTCGGCAGACCTCCGTGCAGCTTCTAGAACACGATGGGAGATGTTTTCTGTGCTGGCACAGTTTCTCCTTGCCAGACAGAGTGGAAAAGCTTTTTGCTAAGATGTAGACGAGAAGAGAGGCTAAAGACGAAGGTACGGTGCTCTGCAGAGCTGAGCACCGCTCCCGGCCCTCTTTCGGCAGCATGCGCACACCGCAGAGCACTGTGAGTGGCAGAATCATCTTTGCGCGAAGAAGCAGCTTCTTCGTCTCCGGGAGCCGGAGAGAGCGGCAACTTCGCAAAGGTGATGAAACAAGCGTTTCAGCACTGCGATTGTGTGCGCAGCTTGCCAACTGAGAGAAAACAGTACCTGACCACTCTCCTGCCTTTTCTATTCACATGAACATTCGATTGCAAGCTGTTTTGGACAACTTTCTTTCTCTTCTTCCAAAACACTCGGCAGACCTCCCTGCAGCTTCTAGAACACGATGGGAGATGTTTTCTGTGCTGGCACAGTTTAGCCTTGCCAGACAGAGTGGAAAAGCTTTTTGCTAAGATGTAGACGAGAAGAGAGGCTAAAGACGAAGGTACGGTGCTCTGCAGAGCTAAGCACCGCTCCCGGGCCTCTTTCGGCAGCAGGCGCACACCGCAGAGCACTGTGAGCGGCAGAATCGTCTTTGCGCGAAGAAGCAGCTTCTTCGTCTCCGGGAGCCGGAGAGAGCGGCAACTTCGCAAAGGTGATGAAACAAGCTGTACAACACTGCGATTGTGTGCGCAGCTTGCCAACTGAGAGAAAACAGTACCTGACCACTCTCCTGCCTTTTGTAATCACATGAACATTCGATTGCAAGCTGTTTTGGACAACTTTCTTTCTCTTCTTGCAAAACACTCGGCAGACCTCCGTGCAGCCTCTAGAACACGATGGGAGATGTTTTCTGTGCTGGCACAGTTTCTCCTTGCCAGACAGAGTGGAAAAGCTTTTTGCTAAGATGTAGACGAGAAGAGAGGCTAAAGAAGCAGGTATGGTGCTCGGCAGAGCTAAGCACAGCTCCCGGGCCTCTTTCGGCAGAAGACACACACTGCAGAGCACAGTGAGCGGCAGAATCGTCTTTGCGCGAAGAAGCAGCTTCTTCGTCTCCGGGAGCCGGAGAGAGCGGCAACTTCGCAAAGGTGATGAAACAAGCTGTACAACACTGCGATTGTGTGCGCAGCTTGCCAAGATAGAGAAAACAGTACCTGACCACTCTCCTGCCTTTTCTATTCACATGAACATTCGATTGCAAGCTGTTTTGGACAACTTTCTTTCTCTTCTTGCAAAACACTCGGCAGACTTCCGTGCAGCTTCTAGAACACGATGGGAGATGTTTTCTGTGCTGGCAAAGTTTCGCCTTGCCAGACAGAGTGGAAAAGCTTTTTGCTAAGATGTAGACGAGAAGAGAGGCTAAAGAAGAAGGTACGGTGCTCTGCAGAGCTAAGCACCGCTCCCGGGCGTCTCTCGGCAGATGGCGCACACCGCAGAGCACTGTGAGCGGCAGAATCGTCTTTGCGCGAAGAAGCAGCTTCTTCGTCTCCGGGAGCCGGAGAGAGCGGCAGCTTCGCAAAGGTGATAAAACAAGCTGTACAACACTGCGATTGTGTGCGCAGCTTGCCAAGTGATAGAAAACAGTACCTGACCACTCTCCTGCCTTTTCTATTCACATGAACATTCGATTGGAAGCTGTTTTGGACAACTTTCTTTCTCTTCTTGCAAAATACTCGGCAGGCCTCCGTGCAGCCTCTAGGACACGATGGGAGATGTTTTCTGTGCTGGCACAGTTTCTCCTTGCCAGACAGAGTGGAAAAGCTTTTTGCTAAGATGTAGACGAGAAGAGAGGCTAAAGACGAAGGTACGGTGCTCTGCAGAGCTAAGCACAGCTCCCGGACCTCTTTCGGCAGAAGGCGCACACCGCAGAGCACTGTGAGCGGCAGAATCGTCTTTGCGCGAAGAAGCAGCTTCTTCGTCTCCGGGAGCCGGAGAGAGCGGCAACTTCGCAAAGGTGATGAAACAAGCTGTACAACACTGCGATTGTGTGCGCAGCTTGCCAAGTGAGAGAAAACAGTACCTAACCACTCTCCTGCCTTTTCTATTCACATGAACATTCCATTGAAAGCTGTTTTTGACAACTTTCTTTCTCTTCTTGCAAAACACTCGGCAGACCTCCGTGCAGCCTCTAGAACACGATGGGAGATGTTTTCTGTGCTGGCACAGTTTCTCCTTGCCAGACAGAGTGGAAAAGCTTTTTGCTAAGATGTAGACGAGAAGAGAGGCTAAAGAAGCAGGTAGAGTGCTCTGCAGAGCTAAGCACAGCTCCCGGACCTCTTTCGGCAGAAGGCGCACACCGCAGAGCACTGTGAGCGGCAGAATCGTCTTTGCGCGAAGAAGCAGCTTCTTCGTCTCCTGGAGCCGGAGAGAGCGGCAACTTCGCAAAGGTGATGAAACAAGCTGTACAACACTGCAATTGTGTGCGCAGCTTGCCAACTGAGAGAAAACAGTACCTGACCACTCTCCTGCCTTTTCTATTCACTTGAACATTCGATTGCAAGCTGTTTTGGACAACTTTCTTTCTTTTCTTGCAAAACACTCGGCAGACCTCCCTGCAGCCTCTAGAACACGATGGGAGATGTTTTTTGTGCTGGCACAGTTTCTCCTTGCCAGACAGAGTGGAAAAGCTTTTTGCTAAGATGTAGACGAGAAGAGAGGCTAAAGACGAATGTACGGTGCTCTGAACAGCTAAGCACCGCTCCCGGGCCTCTTTCGGCAGAAGGCGCACACCGCAGAGCACTGTGAGCGGCAGAATCGTCTTTGCGCGAAGAAGCAGCTACTTCGTCTCCGGGAGCCGGAGATAGCGGCAACTTCGCAGAGGTGATGAAACAAGCTGTACAACACTGCGATTGTGTGCGCAGCTTGCCAACTGAGAGAAAACAGTACCTGACCACTCTCCTGCCTTTTCTATTCACATGAACATTCGATTGCAAGCTGTTTTGGACAACTTTCTTTCTCTTCTTGCAAAACACTCGGCAGACCTCCGTGCAGCCTCTAGAACACGATGGGAGATGTTTTCTGTGCTGGCACAGTTTCTCCTGGCCAGACAGAGTGGAAAAGTTTTTTGCTAAGATGTAGACCAGAAGAGAGGCTAAAGACGAAGGTACGGTGCTCTGCAGAGCTAAGCACCGCTCCCGGGCGTCATTCGGCAGCAGGCGCACACCGCAGAGCACTGTGAGCGGCAGAATCGTCTTTGCGCGAAGAAGCAGCTTCTTCGTCTCCGGGAGCCGGAGAGAGCGGCAACTTGGCAAAGGTGATGAAACAAGCTGTACAACACTGCGATTGTGTGCGCAGCTTGCCAAGTGAGAGAAAACAGTACCTGACCACTCTCCTGCCTTTTGTAATCACATGAACATTCGATTGCAAGCTGTTTTGGACAACTTTCTTTCTCTTCTTGCAAAACACTCGGCAGACCTGCGTGCAGCCTCTAGAACACGATGGGAGATGTTTTCTGTGCTGGCACAGTTTCTCCTTGCCAGACAGAGTGGAAAAGCTTTTTGCTAAGATGTAGACGAGAAGAGAGGCTAAAGAAGCAGGTATGGTGCTCGGCAGAGCTAAGCACAGCTCCCGGGCCTCTTTCGGCAGAAGACACACACTGCAGAGCACAGTGAGCGGCAGAATGGTCTTTGCGCGAAGAAGCAGCTTCTTCGTCTCCGGGAGCCGGAGAGAGCGGCAACTTCGCAAAGGTGATGAAACAAGCCGTACAACACTGCGATTGTGTGCGCAGCTTGCCAACTGAGAGAAAACAGTACCTGACCACTCTCCTGCATTTTCTATTCACATGAACATTCGATTGCAAGCTGTTTTGGACAACTTTGTTTCTCTTCTTGCACAACACTCGGCAGACCTCCGTGCAGCCTCTAGAACACGATGGGAGATGTTTTCTGTGCTGGCACAGTTTCTCCTTGCCAGACAGAGTGGAAAAGCTTTTTGCTAAGATGTAGACGAGAAGAGAGGCTAAAGACGAAGGTACGGTGCTCTGCAGAGCTAAGCACCGCTCCCGGACCTCTTTCGGCAGAAGGCAAACACCGCAGAGCACTGTGAGCGGCAGAATCGTCTTTGCGCGAAGAAGCAGCTTCTTCGTCTCCGGGAGCCGGAGAGAGCGGCAACTTCGCAAAGGTGATGAAACAAGCTGTACAACACTGCGATTGTGTGCGCAGCTTGCCAAGTGAGAGAAAACAGTACCTGACCACTCTCCTGCCTTTTCTATTCACATGAACATTCGATTGCAAGCTGTTTTGGACAACTTTCTTTCTCTTCTTGCAAAACACTCGGCAGACCTCCGTGCAGCCTCTAGAACACGATGGGAGATGTTTTCTGTGCTGGCACAGTTTCTCCTTGCCAGACAGAGTGGAAAAGCTTTTTGCTAAGATGTAGACGAGAAGAGAGGCTAAAGAAGCAGGTATGGTGCTCGGCAGAGCTAAGCACAGCTCCCGGGCCTCTTTCGGCAGAAGACACACACTGCAGAGCACAGTGAGCGGCAGAATCGTCTTTGCGCGAAGAAGCAGCTTCTTCGTCTCCGGGAGCCGGAGAGAGCGGCAACTTCGCAAAGGTGATGAAACAAGCTGTACAACACTGCGATTGTGTGCGCAGCTTGCCAAGTGAGAGAAAACAGTACCTGACCACTCTCCTGCCTTTTCTATTCACTTGAACTGTTGATTGCAAGCTGTTTTGGACAACTTTCTTTCTCTTTTGCAAAACACTCGGCAGACCTCCGTGCAGCCTCTAAAACACGATGGGAGATGTTTTCTGTGCTGGCACAGTTTCTCCTTGCCAGACAGAGTGGAAAAGCTTTTTGCTAAGATGTAGGCGAGAAGAGAGGATAAAGACGAAGGTACGGTGCTCTGCAGAGCTAAGCACCGCTCCCGGGCCTCTTTCGGCAGAAGGCGCACACCGCAGAGCACTGTGAGCGGCAGAATCGTCATGGCGCGAAGAAGCAGCTTCTTCGTCTCCGGGAGCCGGAGAGAGCGGCAACTTCGCAAAGGTGATGAAACAAGCCGTACAACACTGCGATTGTGTGCGCAGCTTGCCAAGTGAGAGAAAACAGTACCTGACCACTCTCCTGCCTTTTCTATTCACATGAACATTCGATTGCAAGCTGTTTTGGACAACTTTCTTTCTCTTCTTGCAAAACACTCGGCAGACCTCCGTGCAGCCTCTAGAACACGATGGGAGATGTTTTCTGTGCTGGCACAGTTTCTCCTTGCCAGACAGAGTGGAAAAGCTTTTTGCTAAGATGTAGACGAGAAGAGAGGCTAAAGAAGCAGGTATGGTGCTCGGCAGAGCTAAGCAGAGCTCCCGGGCCTCTTTCGGCAGAAGACACACACTGCAGAGCACAGTGAGCGGCAGAATCGTCTTTGCGCGAAGAAGCAGCTTCTTCGTCTCCGGGAGCCGGAGAGAGCGGCAACTTGGCAAAGGTGATGAAACAAGCTGTACAACACTGCGATTGTGTGCGCAGCTTGCCAACTGAGAGAAAATAGTACCTGACCACTCTCCTGCATATTCTATTCACATGAACATTCGATTGCAAGATGTTTTGGACAACTTTCTTTCTCTTCTTGCAAAACACTCGGCAGACCTCCGTACAGCCTCTAGAACACGATGGGAGATGTTTTTTGTGCTGGCACAGTTTCTCCTTGCCAGACAGAGTGGAAAAGCTTTTTGCTAAGATGTAGACGAGAAGAGAGGCTAAAGAAGCAGGTATGGTGCTCTGCAGAGCTAAGCACCGCTCCCGGGCGTCTTTCGGCAGAAGGCGCACACCGCAGAGCAGAGTGGGCGGCAGAATCATCTTTGCGCGAAGAAGCAGCTTCTTCGTCTCCGGGAGCCGGAGAGAGCGGCAACTTGGCAAAGGTGATGAAACAAGCTGTACAACACTGCGATTGTGTGCGCAGCTTGCCAAGTGAGAGAAAACAGTACCTGACCACTCTCCTGCCTTTTCTATTCACATGAACATTCGATTGCAAGCTGTTTTGGACAACTGTCTTTCTCTTCTTGCAAAACACTCGGCAGACCTCCTTGCAGCTTCTAGAACACGATGGGAGATGTTTTCTGTGCTGGCACAGTTTCTCCTTGCCAGACAGAGTGGAAAAGCTTTTTGCTAAGATGTAGACGAGAAGAGAGGCTAAAGACGAAGGTACGGTGCTCTGCAGAGCTAAGCACCGCTCCCGGGCGTCTTTCGGCAGAAGGCGCACACCGCAGAGCACTGTGAGCGGCAGAATCGTCTTTGCGCGAAGAAGCAGCTTCTTCGTCTCCGGGAGCCGGAGAGAGCGGCAGCTTCGCAAAGGTGATGAAACAAGCTGTACAACACTGCGATTGTGTGCGCAGCTTGCCAACTGAGAGAAAACAGTACCTGACCACTCTCCTGCCTTTTCTATTCACATGAACATTCGATTGCAAGCTGTTTTGGACAACTTTTTTCTCTTCCTGCAAAACACTCGGCAGAACTCCGTGCAGCATCTAGAACACGATGGGAGATGTTTTCTGCGCTGGCACAGTTTCTCCTTGCCAGACAGAGTGGAAAAGCTTTTTGCTAAGATGTAGACGAGAATAGAGGCTAAAGACGAAGGTACGGTGCTCTGCAGAGCTAAGCACCGCTCCCGGGCGTCTTTCGGCAGCAGGCGCACACCGCAGAGCACTGTGAGCGGCAGAATCGTCTTTGCGCGAAGAAGCTGCTTCTTCGTCTCCGGGAGCCGGAGAGAGCGGCAACTTGGCAAAGGTGATGAAACAAGCTGTACAACACTGCGATTGTGTGCGCAGCTTGCCAACTGAGAGAAAACAGTACCTGACCACTCTCCTGCCTTTTCTATTCACATGAACATTCGATTGCAAGATGTTTTGGACAACTTTATTTCTCTTCTTGCAAAACACTCGGCAGACCTCCGTACAGCCTCTAGAACACGATGGGAGATGTTTTTTGTGCTGGCACAGTTTCTCCTTGCCAGACAGAGTGGAAAAGCTTTTTGCTAAGATGTAGACGAGAAGAGAGGCTAAAGACGAAGTTACGGTGCTCTGCAGAGCTAAGCACCGCTCCCGGACCTCTTTCGGCAGAAGGCGCACACCGCAGAGCAGAGTGAGCGGCAGAATCGTCTTTGCGCGAAGAAGCAGCTTCTTCGTCTCCGGGAGCCGGAGAGAGCGGCAACTTCGCAAAGGTGATGAAACAAGCTGTACAACACTGCGATTGTGTGCGCAGCTTGCCAAGTGAGAGAAAACAGTACCTGACCACTCTCCTGCCTTTTCTATTCACATGAACATTCGATTGCAAGCTGTTTTGGACAACAGTCTTTCTCTTCTTGCAAAACACTCGGCAGACCTCCTTGCACCTTCTAGAACACGATGGGAGATGTTTTCTGTGCTGGCACAGTTTCTCCTTGCCAGACAGAGTGGAAAAGCTTTTTGCTGAGATGTAGACGAGAAGAGAGGCTAAAGACGAAGGTACGGTGATCTGCAGAGCTAAGCACCGCTCCCGGGCCTCTTTCGGCAGCAGGCGCACACCGCAGAGCACTGTGAGCGGCAGAATCGTCTTTGCGCGAAGAAGCAGCTTCTTCGTCTCCGGGAGCCGGAGAGAGCGGCAGCTTCGCAAAGGTGTTGAAACAAGCTGTACAACACTGCGATTGTGTGCGCAGCTTGCCAAGTGAGAGAAAACAGTACCTGACCACTCTCCTGCCTTTTGTAATCACATGAAAATTCGATTGCAAGCTGTTTTGGACAACTTTCTTTCTCTTCTTGCAAAACACTCGGCAGACCTCCGTGCAGCCTCTAGAACACGATGGGAGATGTTTTCCTTGCTGGCACAGTTTCTCCTTTCCAGACAGAGTGGAAAAGCTTTTTGCTAAGATGTAGACGAGAAGAGAGGCTAAAGAAGCAGGTATGGTGCTCGGCAGAGCTAAGCACAGCTTCCGGGCCTCTTTCGGCAGAAGACACACACTGCAGAGCACAGTGAGCGGCAGAATCGTCATGGCGCGAAGAAGCAGCTTCTTCGTCTCCGGGAGCCGGAGAGAGCGACAACTTCGCAAAGGTGATGAAACAAGCTGTACAACACTGCGATTGTGTGCGCAGCTTGCCAACTGAGAGAAAACAGTACCTGACCACTCTCCTGCCTTTTCTATTCACATGAACATTCGATTGCAAGCTGTTTTGGACAACTTTCTTTCTCTTCTTGCAAAACACTCGGCAGACCTCCGTGCAGCCTCTAGAACACGATGGGAGATGTTTTCTGTGCTGGTAAAGTTTCTCCTTGCCAGACAGAGTGGAAAAGCTTTTTGCTAAGATGTAGACCAGAAGAGAGGCTAAAGAAGCAGGTAGAGTGCTCTGCAGAGCTAAGCACAGCTCCCGTGCCTCTTTCGGCAGAAGACACACACTGCAGAGCACAGTGAGCGGCAGAATCGTCTTTGCGCGAAGAAGCAGCTTTTTCGTCTCCGGGAGCCGGAGAGAGCGGCAACTTCGCAAAGGTGATGAAACAAGCTGTACAACACTGCGATTGTGTGCGCAGCTTGCCAACTGAGAGAAAACAGTACCTAACCACTCTCCTGCCTTTTCTATTCACATGAACATTCCATTGAAAGCTGTTTTTGACAACTTTCTTTCTCTTCTTGCAAAACACTCGGCAGACCTCCGTGCAGCCTCTAGAACACGATGGGAGATGTTTTCTGTGCTGGCACAGTTTCTCCTTGCCAGACAGAGTGGAAAAGCTTTTTGCTAAGATGTAGACGAGAAGAGAGGCTAAAGAAGCAGGTAGAGTGCTCTGCAGAGCTAAGCACAGCTCCCGGACCTCTTTCGGCAGAAGGCGCACACCGCAGAGCACTGTGAGCGGCAGAATCGTCTTTGCGCGAAGAAGCAGCTTCTTCGTCTCCTGGAGCCGGAGAGAGCGGCAACTTCGCAAAGGTGATGAAACAAGCTGTACAACACTGCAATTGTGTGCGCAGCTTGCCAACTGAGAGAAAACAGTACCTGACCACTCTCCTGCCTTTTCTATTCACTTGAACATTCGATTGCAAGCTGTTTTGGACAACTTTCTTTCTTTTCTTGCAAAACACTCGGCAGACCTCCCTGCAGCCTCTAGAACACGATGGGAGATGTTTTTTGTGCTGGCACAGTTTCTCCTTGCCAGACAGAGTGGAAAAGCTTTTTGCTAAGATGTAGACGAGAAGAGAGGCTAAAGACGAATGTACGGTGCTCTGAACAGCTAAGCACCGCTCCCGGGCCTCTTTCGGCAGAAGGCGCACACCGCAGAGCACTGTGAGCGGCAGAATCGTCTTTGCGCGAAGAAGCAGCTACTTCGTCTCCGGGAGCCGGAGATAGCGGCAACTTCGCAGAGGTGATGAAACAAGCTGTACAACACTGCGATTGTGTGCGCAGCTTGCCAACTGAGAGAAAACAGTACCTGACCACTCTCCTGCCTTTTCTATTCACATGAACATTCGATTGCAAGCTGTTTTGGACAACTTTCTTTCTCTTCTTGCAAAACACTCGGCAGACCTCCGTGCAGCCTCTAGAACACGATGGGAGATGTTTTCTGTGCTGGCACAGTTTCTCCTGGCCAGACAGAGTGGAAAAGTTTTTTGCTAAGATGTAGACCAGAAGAGAGGCTAAAGACGAAGGTACGGTGCTCTGCAGAGCTAAGCACCGCTCCCGGGCGTCATTCGGCAGCAGGCGCACACCGCAGAGCACTGTGAGCGGCAGAATCGTCTTTGCGCGAAGAAGCAGCTTCTTCGTCTCCGGGAGCCGGAGAGAGCGGCAACTTGGCAAAGGTGATGAAACAAGCTGTACAACACTGCGATTGTGTGCGCAGCTTGCCAAGTGAGAGAAAACAGTACCTGACCACTCTCCTGCCTTTTGTAATCACATGAACATTCGATTGCAAGCTGTTTTGGACAACTTTCTTTCTCTTCTTGCAAAACACTCGGCAGACCTGCGTGCAGCCTCTAGAACACGATGGGAGATGTTTTCTGTGCTGGCACAGTTTCTCCTTGCCAGACAGAGTGGAAAAGCTTTTTGCTAAGATGTAGACGAGAAGAGAGGCTAAAGAAGCAGGTATGGTGCTCGGCAGAGCTAAGCACAGCTCCCGGGCCTCTTTCGGCAGAAGACACACACTGCAGAGCACAGTGAGCGGCAGAATGGTCTTTGCGCGAAGAAGCAGCTTCTTCGTCTCCGGGAGCCGGAGAGAGCGGCAACTTCGCAAAGGTGATGAAACAAGCCGTACAACACTGCGATTGTGTGCGCAGCTTGCCAACTGAGAGAAAACAGTACCTGACCACTCTCCTGCATTTTCTATTCACATGAACATTCGATTGCAAGCTGTTTTGGACAACTTTGTTTCTCTTCTTGCACAACACTCGGCAGACCTCCGTGCAGCCTCTAGAACACGATGGGAGATGTTTTCTGTGCTGGCACAGTTTCTCCTTGCCAGACAGAGTGGAAAAGCTTTTTGCTAAGATGTAGACGAGAAGAGAGGCTAAAGACGAAGGTACGGTGCTCTGCAGAGCTAAGCACCGCTCCCGGACCTCTTTCGGCAGAAGGCAAACACCGCAGAGCACTGTGAGCGGCAGAATCGTCTTTGCGCGAAGAAGCAGCTTCTTCGTCTCCGGGAGCCGGAGAGAGCGGCAACTTCGCAAAGGTGATGAAACAAGCTGTACAACACTGCGATTGTGTGCGCAGCTTGCCAAGTGAGAGAAAACAGTACCTGACCACTCTCCTGCCTTTTCTATTCACATGAACATTCGATTGCAAGCTGTTTTGGACAACTTTCTTTCTCTTCTTGCAAAACACTCGGCAGACCTCCGTGCAGCCTCTAGAACACGATGGGAGATGTTTTCTGTGCTGGCACAGTTTCTCCTTGCCAGACAGAGTGGAAAAGCTTTTTGCTAAGATGTAGACGAGAAGAGAGGCTAAAGAAGCAGGTATGGTGCTCGGCAGAGCTAAGCACAGCTCCCGGGCCTCTTTCGGCAGAAGACACACACTGCAGAGCACAGTGAGCGGCAGAATCGTCTTTGCGCGAAGAAGCAGCTTCTTCGTCTCCGGGAGCCGGAGAGAGCGGCAACTTCGCAAAGGTGATGAAACAAGCTGTACAACACTGCGATTGTGTGCGCAGCTTGCCAAGTGAGAGAAAACAGTACCTGACCACTCTCCTGCCTTTTCTATTCACTTGAACTGTTGATTGCAAGCTGTTTTGGACAACTTTCTTTCTCTTTTGCAAAACACTCGGCAGACCTCCGTGCAGCCTCTAAAACACGATGGGAGATGTTTTCTGTGCTGGCACAGTTTCTCCTTGCCAGACAGAGTGGAAAAGCTTTTTGCTAAGATGTAGGCGAGAAGAGAGGATAAAGACGAAGGTACGGTGCTCTGCAGAGCTAAGCACCGCTCCCGGGCCTCTTTCGGCAGAAGGCGCACACCGCAGAGCACTGTGAGCGGCAGAATCGTCATGGCGCGAAGAAGCAGCTTCTTCGTCTCCGGGAGCCGGAGAGAGCGGCAACTTCGCAAAGGTGATGAAACAAGCCGTACAACACTGCGATTGTGTGCGCAGCTTGCCAAGTGAGAGAAAACAGTACCTGACCACTCTCCTGCCTTTTCTATTCACATGAACATTCGATTGCAAGCTGTTTTGGACAACTTTCTTTCTCTTCTTGCAAAACACTCGGCAGACCTCCGTGCAGCCTCTAGAACACGATGGGAGATGTTTTCTGTGCTGGCACAGTTTCTCCTTGCCAGACAGAGTGGAAAAGCTTTTTGCTAAGATGTAGACGAGAAGAGAGGCTAAAGAAGCAGGTATGGTGCTCGGCAGAGCTAAGCAGAGCTCCCGGGCCTCTTTCGGCAGAAGACACACACTGCAGAGCACAGTGAGCGGCAGAATCGTCTTTGCGCGAAGAAGCAGCTTCTTCGTCTCCGGGAGCCGGAGAGAGCGGCAACTTGGCAAAGGTGATGAAACAAGCTGTACAACACTGCGATTGTGTGCGCAGCTTGCCAACTGAGAGAAAACAGTACCTGACCACTCTCCTGCATATTCTATTCACATGAACATTCGATTGCAAGATGTTTTGGACAACTTTCTTTCTCTTCTTGCAAAACACTCGGCAGACCTCCGTACAGCCTCTAGAACACGATGGGAGATGTTTTTTGTGCTGGCACAGTTTCTCCTTGCCAGACAGAGTGGAAAAGCTTTTTGCTAAGATGTAGACGAGAAGAGAGGCTAAAGAAGCAGGTATGGTGCTCTGCAGAGCTAAGCACCGCTCCCGGGCGTCTTTCGGCAGAAGGCGCACACCGCAGAGCAGAGTGGGCGGCAGAATCATCTTTGCGCGAAGAAGCAGCTTCTTCGTCTCCGGGAGCCGGAGAGAGCGGCAACTTGGCAAAGGTGATGAAACAAGCTGTACAACACTGCGATTGTGTGCGCAGCTTGCCAAGTGAGAGAAAACAGTACCTGACCACTCTCCTGCCTTTTCTATTCACATGAACATTCGATTGCAAGCTGTTTTGGACAACTGTCTTTCTCTTCTTGCAAAACACTCGGCAGACCTCCTTGCAGCTTCTAGAACACGATGGGAGATGTTTTCTGTGCTGGCACAGTTTCTCCTTGCCAGACAGAGTGGAAAAGCTTTTTGCTAAGATGTAGACGAGAAGAGAGGCTAAAGACGAAGGTACGGTGCTCTGCAGAGCTAAGCACCGCTCCCGGGCGTCTTTCGGCAGAAGGCGCACACCGCAGAGCACTGTGAGCGGCAGAATCGTCTTTGCGCGAAGAAGCAGCTTCTTCGTCTCCGGGAGCCGGAGAGAGCGGCAGCTTCGCAAAGGTGATGAAACAAGCTGTACAACACTGCGATTGTGTGCGCAGCTTGCCAACTGAGAGAAAACAGTACCTGACCACTCTCCTGCCTTTTCTATTCACATGAACATTCGATTGCAAGCTGTTTTGGACAACTTTTTTCTCTTCCTGCAAAACACTCGGCAGAACTCCGTGCAGCATCTAGAACACGATGGGAGATGTTTTCTGCGCTGGCACAGTTTCTCCTTGCCAGACAGAGTGGAAAAGCTTTTTGCTAAGATGTAGACGAGAATAGAGGCTAAAGACGAAGGTACGGTGCTCTGCAGAGCTAAGCACCGCTCCCGGGCGTCTTTCGGCAGCAGGCGCACACCGCAGAGCACTGTGAGCGGCAGAATCGTCTTTGCGCGAAGAAGCTGCTTCTTCGTCTCCGGGAGCCGGAGAGAGCGGCAACTTGGCAAAGGTGATGAAACAAGCTGTACAACACTGCGATTGTGTGCGCAGCTTGCCAACTGAGAGAAAACAGTACCTGACCACTCTCCTGCCTTTTCTATTCACATGAACATTCGATTGCAAGATGTTTTGGACAACTTTATTTCTCTTCTTGCAAAACACTCGGCAGACCTCCGTACAGCCTCTAGAACACGATGGGAGATGTTTTTTGTGCTGGCACAGTTTCTCCTTGCCAGACAGAGTGGAAAAGCTTTTTGCTAAGATGTAGACGAGAAGAGAGGCTAAAGACGAAGTTACGGTGCTCTGCAGAGCTAAGCACCGCTCCCGGACCTCTTTCGGCAGAAGGCGCACACCGCAGAGCAGAGTGAGCGGCAGAATCGTCTTTGCGCGAAGAAGCAGCTTCTTCGTCTCCGGGAGCCGGAGAGAGCGGCAACTTCGCAAAGGTGATGAAACAAGCTGTACAACACTGCGATTGTGTGCGCAGCTTGCCAAGTGAGAGAAAACAGTACCTGACCACTCTCCTGCCTTTTCTATTCACATGAACATTCGATTGCAAGCTGTTTTGGACAACAGTCTTTCTCTTCTTGCAAAACACTCGGCAGACCTCCTTGCACCTTCTAGAACACGATGGGAGATGTTTTCTGTGCTGGCACAGTTTCTCCTTGCCAGACAGAGTGGAAAAGCTTTTTGCTGAGATGTAGACGAGAAGAGAGGCTAAAGACGAAGGTACGGTGATCTGCAGAGCTAAGCACCGCTCCCGGGCCTCTTTCGGCAGCAGGCGCACACCGCAGAGCACTGTGAGCGGCAGAATCGTCTTTGCGCGAAGAAGCAGCTTCTTCGTCTCCGGGAGCCGGAGAGAGCGGCAGCTTCGCAAAGGTGTTGAAACAAGCTGTACAACACTGCGATTGTGTGCGCAGCTTGCCAAGTGAGAGAAAACAGTACCTGACCACTCTCCTGCCTTTTGTAATCACATGAAAATTCGATTGCAAGCTGTTTTGGACAACTTTCTTTCTCTTCTTGCAAAACACTCGGCAGACCTCCGTGCAGCCTCTAGAACACGATGGGAGATGTTTTCCTTGCTGGCACAGTTTCTCCTTTCCAGACAGAGTGGAAAAGCTTTTTGCTAAGATGTAGACGAGAAGAGAGGCTAAAGAAGCAGGTATGGTGCTCGGCAGAGCTAAGCACAGCTTCCGGGCCTCTTTCGGCAGAAGACACACACTGCAGAGCACAGTGAGCGGCAGAATCGTCATGGCGCGAAGAAGCAGCTTCTTCGTCTCCGGGAGCCGGAGAGAGCGACAACTTCGCAAAGGTGATGAAACAAGCTGTACAACACTGCGATTGTGTGCGCAGCTTGCCAACTGAGAGAAAACAGTACCTGACCACTCTCCTGCCTTTTCTATTCACATGAACATTCGATTGCAAGCTGTTTTGGACAACTTTCTTTCTCTTCTTGCAAAACACTCGGCAGACCTCCGTGCAGCCTCTAGAACACGATGGGAGATGTTTTCTGTGCTGGTAAAGTTTCTCCTTGCCAGACAGAGTGGAAAAGCTTTTTGCTAAGATGTAGACCAGAAGAGAGGCTAAAGAAGCAGGTAGAGTGCTCTGCAGAGCTAAGCACAGCTCCCGTGCCTCTTTCGGCAGAAGACACACACTGCAGAGCACAGTGAGCGGCAGAATCGTCTTTGCGCGAAGAAGCAGCTTTTTCGTCTCCGGGAGCCGGAGAGAGCGGCAACTTCGCAAAGGTGATGAAACAAGCTGTACAACACTGCGATTGTGTGCGCAGCTTGCCAACTGAGAGAAAACAGTACCTGACCACTCTCCTGCCTTTTCTATTCACATGAACATTCGATTGCAAGCTGTTTTGGACAACTTTCTTTCTCTTCTTGCAAAACACTCGGCAGACCTCCGTGCAGCCTCTAGAACACGATGGGAGATGTTTTCTGTGCTGGCAGAGTTTCTCCTTGCCAGACAGATTGGAAAAGCTTTTTGCTAAGATGTAGACGAGAAGAGAGGCTAAAGGAGCAGGTAGAGTGCTCTGCAGAGCTAAGCACAGCTCCCGGACCTCTTTCGGCAGAAGGCGCACACCGCAGAGCACTGTGAGCGGCAGAATCGTCTTTGCGCGAAGAAGCAGCTTCTTCGTCTCCTGGAGCCGGAGAGAGCGGCAACTTCGCAAAGGTGATGAAACAAGCTGTACAACACTGCAATTGTGTGCGCAGCTTGCCAACTGAGAGAAAACAGTACCTGACCACTCTCCTGCCTTTTCTAATCACTTGAACATTCGATTGCAAGCTGTTTTGGACAACTTTCTTTCTCTTCTTGCAAAACACTCGGCAGACCTCCGTGCAGCCTCTAGAACACGATGGGAGATGTTTTCTGTGCTGGCACAGTTTCTCCTTGCCAGACAGAGTGGAAAAGCTTTTTGCTAAGATGTAGACGAGAAGAGAGGCTAAAGACGAAGGTACGGTGCTCTGCAGAGGTAAGCACCGCTCCCGGACCTCTTTCGGCAGAAGGCGCACACCGCAGAGCACTGTGAGCGGCAGAATCACCTTTGCGCGAAGAAGCAGCTTCTTCGTCTCCGGGAGCCGGAGAGAGCGGCAACTTCGCAAAGGTGATGAAACAAGCTGTACAACACTGCGATTGTGTGCTCAGCTTGCCAACTGAGAGAAAACAGTACCTGACCACTCTCCTGCCTTTTCTATTCACTTGAACATTCGATTGCAAGCTGTTTTGGACAACTTTCTTTCTCTTCTTGCAAAACACTCGGCAGACCTCCGTGCAGCTTCTAGAACACGATGGGAGATGTTTTCTGTGCTGGCACAGTTTCTCCTTGCCAGACAGAGTGGAAAAGCTATTTGCTAAGATGTCGACCAGAAGAGAGGCTAAAGACGAAGGTACGGTGCTCTGCAGAGCTAAGCACCGCTCCCGGACCTCTTTCGGCAGAAGGCGCACACCGCAGAGCACTGTGAGCGGCAGAATCGTCTTTGCGCGAAGAAGCAGCTTCTTCGTCTCCGGGAGCCGGAGAGAGCGGCAACTTCGCAAAGGTGATGAAACAAGCTGTACAACACTGCGATTGTGTGCGCAGCTTGCCAACTGAGAGAAAACAGTACCTGACCACTCTCCTGCCTTTTCTAATCACATGAACATTCGATTGCAAGCTGTTTTGGACAACTTTCTTTCTCTTCTTGCAAAACACTCGGCAGACATCTGTGCAGCCTCTAGAACACGATGGGAGATGTTTTTTGTGCTGGCACAGTTTCTCCTTGCCAGACAGAGTGGAAAAGCTTTTTGCTAAGATGTAGACGAGAAGAGAGGCTAAAGAAGCAGGTAGGGTGCGCTGCAAAGCTAAGCACAGCTCCCGGGCCTCTTTCGGCAGGAGGCGCACACCGCAGAGCACTGTGAGCGGCAGAATCGTCTTTGCGCGAAGAAGCAGCTTCTTCGTCTCCGGGAGCCGGAGAGAGCGGCAACTTGGCAAAGGTGATGAAACAAGCTGTACAACACTGCGATTGAGTGCTCAGCTTGCCAACTGAGAGAAAACAGTACCTGACCACTCTCCTGCCTTTTCTATTCACTTGAACATTCGATTGCAAGCTGTTTTGGACAACTTTCTTTCTCTTCTTGCAAAACACTCGGCAGACCTCCGTGCAGCCTCTAGAACACGATGGGAGATGTTTTCTGTGCTGGCACAGTTTCTCCTTGCCAGACAGAGTGGAAAAGCTATTTGCTAAGATGTCGACCAGAAGAGAGGCTAAAGACGAAGGTACGGTGCTCTGCAGAGCTAAGCACCGCTCCCGGGCCTCTTTCGGCTGAAGGCGCACACTGCAGAGCACAGTGAGCGGCAGAATCGTCTTTGCGCGAAGAAGCAGCTTCTTCGTCTCCGGGAGCCGGAGAGAGCGGCAACTTCGTAAAGGTGATGAAACAAGCTGTACAACACTGTGATTGTGTGCGCAGCTTGCCAACTGAGAGAAAACAGTACCTGACCACTCTCCTGCGTTTTCTAATCACATGAACATTCGATTGCAAGCTGTTTTGGACAACTTTCTTTCTCTTCTTGCAAAACACTCGGCAGACCTCCGTGCAGCTTCTAGAACACGATGGGAGATGTTTTTTGTGCTGGCACAGTTTCTCCTTGCCAGACAGAGTGGAAAAGCTTTTTGCTAAGATGTAGACGAGAAGAGAGGCTAAAGACGAAGGTACGGTGCTCTGCAGAGCTAAGCACCGCTCCCGGGCCTCTTTCGGCAGAAGGCGCACACCGCAGAGAACTGTGAGCGGCAGAATCGTCTTTGCGCGAAGAAGCAGCTTCTTCGTCTCCGGGAGCCGGAGAGAGCGGCAACTTCGCAAAGGTGATGAAACAAGCTGTACAAAACTGCGATTGTGTGCGCAGATTGCCAACTGAGAGAAAACAGTACCTGACCACTCTCCTGCCTTTTCTATTCACTTGAACATTCGATTGCAAGCTGTTTTGGACAACTTTCTTTCTCTTCTTGCAAAACACTCGGCAGACCTCCGTGCAGCCTCTAGAACACGATGGGAGATGTTTTCTGTGCTGGCACAGTTTCTCCTTGCCAGACAGAGTGGAAAAGCTTTTTGCTAAGATGTAGACGAGAAGAGAGGCTAAAGAAGCAGGTAGAGTGCTCTGCAGAGCTAAGCACAGCTCCCGGACCTCTTTCGGCAGAAGGCGCACACCGCAGAGCACTGTGAGCGGCAGAATCGTCTTTGCGCGAAGAAGCAGCTTCTTCGTCTCCTGGAGCCGGAGAGAGCGGCAACTTCGCAAAGGTGATGAAACAAGCTGTACAACACTGCGATTGTGTGCGCAGCTTGCCAACTGAGAGAAAACAGTACCTGACCACTCTTCTGCCTTTTCTACTCACTTGAACATTCGATTGCAAGCTGTTTTGGACAACTTTCTTTCTCTTCTTGCAAAACACTCGGCAGACCTCCGTGCAGCCTCTAGAACACGATGGGAGATGTTTTCTGTGCTGGCACAGTTTCTCCTTGCCAGACAGAGTGGAAAAGCTTTTTGCTAAGATGTAGACCAGAAGAGAGGCTAAAGACGAAGGTACGGTGCTCTGCAGAGCTAAGCACCGCTCCCGGACCTCTTTCGGCAGAAGGCGCACACCGCAGAGCACTGTGAGCGGCAGAATCGTCTTTGCGCGAAGAAGCAGCTTCTTCGTCTCCGGGAGCCGGAGAGAGCGGCAACTTCGCAAAGGTGATGAAACAAGCTGTACAACACTGCGATTGTGTGCGCAGCTTGCCAACTGAGAGAAAACAGTACCTGACCACTCTCCTGCCTTTTCTATTCACATGAACATTCGATTGCAAGCTGTTTTGGACAACTTTCTTTCTCTTCTTGCAAAACACTCGGCAGACCTCCGTGCAGCCTCTAGAACACGATGGGAGATGTTTTTTGTGCTGGCACAGTTTCTCCTTGCCAGACAGAGTGGAAAAGCTTTTTGCTAAGATGTAGACCAGAAGAGAGGCTAAAGAAGCAGGTAGGGTGCGCTGCAAAGATAAGCACAGCTCCCGGGCCTCTTTCGGCAGGAGGCGCACACCGCAGAGCACTGTGAGCGGCAGAATCGTCTTTGCGCGAAGAAGCAGCTTCTTCGTCTCCGGGAGCCGGAGAGAGCGGCACTTCGCAAAGGTGATGAAACAAGATGTACAACATTGCGATTGTGTGCGCAGCTTGCCAACTGAGAGAAAACAGTACCTGACCACTCTCCTGCCTTTTCTATTCACATGAACATTCGATTGCAAGCTGTTTTGGACAACTTTCTTTCTCTTCTTGCAAAACACTCGGCAGACCTCCGTGCAGCCTCTAGAACACGATGGGAGATGTTTTCTGTGCTGGTAAAGTTTCTCCTTGCCAGACAGAGTGGAAAAGCTTTTTGCTAAGATGTAGACCAGAAGAGAGGCTAAAGAAGCAGGTATGGTGCTCGGCAGAGCTAAGCACAGCTCCCGGGCCTCTTTCGGCAGAAGACACACACTGCAGAGAACAGTGAGCGGCAGAATCGTCTTTGCGCGAAGAAGCAGCTTTTTCGTCTCCGGGAGCCGGAGAGAGCGGCAACTTCGCAAAGGTGATGAAACAAGCTGTACAACACTGCGATTGTGTGCGCAGCATGACAACAGAGCGAAAACAGTACCTGACCACTCTCCTGCCTTTTCTATTCACATGAACATTCGATTGGAAGCTGTTTTGGACAACTTTCTTTCTCTTCTTGCAAAACACTCGGCAGACCTCCGTGCAGCCTCTAGAACACGATGGGAGATGTTTTCTGTGCTGGCACAGTTTCTCCTTGCCAGACAGAGTGGAAAAGCTTTTTGCTAAGATGTAGACCAGAAGAGAGGCTAAAGACGAAGGTACGGTGCTCTGCAGAGCTAAGCACAGCTCCCGGACCTCTTTCGGCAGAAGGCGCACACCGCAGAGCACTGTGAGCGGCAGAATCGTCTTTGCGCGAAGAAGCAGCTTCTTCGTCTCCGGGAGCCGGAGAGAGCGGCAACTTCGCAAAGGTGATGAAACAAGCTGTACAACACTGCGATTGTGTGCGCAGCTTGCCAAGGGAGAGAAAACAGTACCTGACCACTCTCCTGCCTTTTCTATTCACATGAACATTCGATTGCAAGCTGTTTTGGACAACTTTCTTTCTCTTCTTGCAAAACACTCGGCAGACCTCCGTGCAGCCTCTAGAACACGATGGGAGATGTTTTCTGTGCTGGCACAGTTTCTGCTTGCCAGACAGAGTGGAAAAGCTTTTTGCTAAGATGTAGACGAGAAGAGAGGCTAAAGAAGCAGGTATGGTGCTCTGCAGAGCTAAGCACCGCTCCCGGACGTCTTTCGGCAGAAGGCGCACACCGCAGAGCACTGTGAGCGGCAGAATCGTCTTTGCGCGAAGAAGCAGCTTCTTCGTCTCCGGGAGCCGGAGAGAGCGGCAACTTCGCAAAGGTGATGAAACAAGCTGTACAACACTGCGATTGTGTGCGCAGCTTGCCAACTGAGAGAAAACAGTACCTGACTACTCTCCTGCTTTTTCTATTCACATGAACATTCGATTGCAAGCTGTTTTGGACAACTTTCTTTCTCTTCTTGAAAAAAAGTCGGCAGATCTCCGTGCAGCTTCTAGAACACGATGGGAGATGTTTTCTGTGCTGGCACAGTTTCTCCTTGCCAGACAGAGTGGAAAAGCTTTTTGCTAAGATGTAGACGAGAAGAGAGGCTAAAGACGAAGGTACGGTGCTCTGCAGAGCTAAGCACCGCTCCCGGACCTCTTTCGGCAGAAGGCGCACACCGCAGAGCACTGTGAGCGGCAGAATCGTCTTTGCGCGAAGAAGCAGCTTCTTCGTCTCCGGGAGCCGGAGAGAGCGGCAGCTTCGCAAAGGTGATGAAACAATCGGTACAACACTGCGATTGTGTGCGCAGCATGACAACTGAGAGAAAACAGTACCTGACCACTCTCCTGCCTTTTCTATTCACATGAACATTCGATTGCAAGCTGTTTTGGACAACTTTCTTTCTCTTCTTGCAAAACACTCGGCAGACCTCCGTGCAGCCTCTAGAACACGATGGGAGATGTTTTCTGTGCTGGCACAGTTTCTCCTTGCCAGACAGAGTGGAAAAGCTTTTTGCTAAGATGTAGACGAGAAGAGAGGCTAAAGACGAAGGTACGGTGCTCTGCAGAGGTAAGCACCGCTCCCGGACCTCTTTCGGCAGAAGGCGCACACCGCAGAGCACTCTGAGCGGCAGAATCACCTTTGCGCGAAGAAGCAGCTTCTTCGTCTCCGGGAGCTGGAGAGAGCGGCAACTTCGCAAAGGTGATGAAACAAGCTGTACAACACTGCGATTGTGTGCTCAGCTTGCCAACTGAGAGAAAACAGTACCTGACCACTCTCCTGCCTTTTCTATTCACTTGAACATTCGATTGCAAGCTGTTTTGGACAACTTTCTTTCTCTTCTTGCAAAACACTCGGCAGACCTCCGTGCAGCTTCTAGAACACGATGGGAGATGTTTTCTGTGCTGGCACAGTTTCTCCTTGCCAGACAGAGTGGAAAAGCTATTTGCTAAGATGTCGACCAGAAGAGAGGCTAAAGACGAAGGTACGGTGCTCTGCAGAGCTAAGCACCGCTCCCGGACCTCTTTCGGCAGAAGGCGCACACCGCAGAGCACTGTGAGCGGCAGAATCGTCTTTGCGCGAAGAAGCAGCTTCTTCGTCTCCGGGAGCCGGAGAGAGCGGCAACTTGGCAAAGGTGATGAAACAATCTGTACAACACTGCGATTGTGTGCGCAGCTTGCCAACTGAGAGAAAACAGTACCTGACCACTCTCCTGCCTTTTCTATTCACTTGAACATTCGATTGCAAACTGTTTTGGACAACTTTCTTTCTCTTCTTGCAAAACACTCGGCAGACCTCCGTGCAGCCTCTAGAACACGATGGGAGATGTTTTTTGTGCTGGCACAGTTTCTCCTTGCCAGACAGAGTGGAAAATATTATTGCTAAGATGTAGACGAGAAGAGAGGCTAAAGAAGCAGGTATGGTGCTCTGCAGAGCTAAGCAGAGATCCCGGGCCTCTTTCGGCAGAAGGCGCACACCGCAGAGCACTGTGAGCGGCAGAATCGTCTTTGCGCGAAGAAGCAGCTTCTTCGTCTCCGGGAGCCGGAGAGAGCGGCAGCTTCGCAAAGGTGATGAAACAAGCTGTACAACACTGCGATTGTGTGCGCAGCTTGCCAACTGAGAGAAAACAGTACCTGACCACTCTCCTGCCTTTTCTACTCACTTGAACATTCGATTGCAAGCTGTTTTGGACAACTTTCTTTCTCTTCTTGCAAAACACTCGGCAGACCTCCGTGCAGCCTCTAGAACACGATGGGAGATGTTTTCTGTGCTGGCACAGTTTCTCCTTGCCAGACAGAGTGGAAAAGCTTTTTGCTAAGATGTAGACGAGAAGAGAGGCTAAAGACGAAGGTACGGTGCTCTGCAGAGCTAAGCACCGCTCCCGGACCTCTTTCGGCAGAAGGCGCACACCGCAGAGCACTGTGAGCGGCAGAATCGCCTTTGCACGAAGAAGCAGCTTCTTCGTCTCCGGGAGCCGGAGAGAGCGGCAACTTCGCAAAGGTGATGAAACAAGCTGTACAACACTGCGATTGTGTGCGCAGCTTGCCAACTGAGAGAAAACAGTACCTGACCACTCTCCTGCCTTTTCTAATCACATGAACATTCGATTGCAAGCTGTTTTGGACAACTTTCTTTCTCTTCTAGCAAAACACTCGGCAGACCTCCGTGCAGCCTCTAGAACACGATGGGAGATGTTTTTTGTGCTGGCACAGTTTCTCCTTGCCAGACAGAGTGGAAAATCTTTTTGCTAAGATGTAGACGAGAAGAGAGGCTAAAGAAGCAGGTAGGGTGCTCTGCAGAGCTAAGCACAGCTCCCGGGCCTCTTTCGGCAGGAGGTGCACACCGCAGAGCACTGTGAGCGGCAGAATCGTCTTTGCGCGAAGAAGCAGCTTCTTCGTCTCCGGGAGCCGGAGAGAGCGGCAACTTCGCAAAGGTGATGAAACAAGCCATACAACACTGCGATTGTGTGCGCAGCTTGCCAACTGAGAGAAAACAGTACCTGACCACTCTCCTGCCTTTTCTATTCACATGAACATTCGATTGCAAGCTGTTTTGGACAACTTTCTTTCTCTTCTTGCAAAACACTCGGCAGACCTCCGTGCAGCCTCTAGAACACGATGGGAGATGTTTTCTGTGCTGGCACAGTTTCTCCTTGCCAGACAGAGTGGAAAAGCTTTTTGCTAAGATGTAGACGAGAAGAGAGACTAAAGAAGCAGGTATGGTGCTCGGCAGAGCTAAGCACAGCTCCCGGGCCTCTTTCGGCAGAAGACACACACTGCAGAGCACAGTGAGCGGCAGAATCGTCTTTGCGCGAAGAAGCAGCTTCTTCGTCTCCGGGAGCCGGAGAGAGCGGCAACTTCGCAAAGGTGATGAAACAAGCTGTACAACACTGCGATTGTGTGCGCAGCTTGCCAACTGAGAGAAAACAGTACCTGACCACTCTCCTGCCTTTTCTATTCACATGAACATTCGATTGCAAGCTGTTTTGGACAACTTTCTTTCTCTTCTTGCAAAACACTCGGCAGACCTCCGTGCAGCCTCTAGAACACGATGGGAGATGTTTTCTGTGCTGGTAAAGTTTCTCCTTGCCAGACAGAGTGGAAAAGCTTTTTGCTAAGATGTAGACGAGAAGAGAGGCTAAAGACGAAGGTACGGTGCTCTGCAGAGCTAAGCACCGCTCCCGGGCCTCTTTCGGCAGAAAGCGCACACCGCAGAGCACTGTGAGCGGCAGAATCGTCTTTGCGCGAAGAAGCAGCTTCTTCGTCTCCGGGAGCCGGAGAGAGCGGCAGCTTCGCAAAGGTGATGAAACAAGCTGTACAACACTGCGATTGTGTGCGCAGCTTGCCAACTGAGAGAAAACAGTACCTGACCACTCTCCTGCCTTTTCTATTCACATGAACATTCGATTGCAAGCTGTTTTGGACAACTTTCTTTCTCTTCTTGCAAAACACTCGGCAGACCTCCGTGCAGCCTCTAGAACACGATGGGAGATATTTTTTGTGCTGGCACAGTTTCTCCTTGCCAGACAGAGTGGAAAAGCTTTTTGCTAAGATGTAGACGAGAAGAGAGGTTAAGGCGAAGGTACGGTGCTCTGTAGAGCAAAGCACCGCTCCCGGGCGTCTTTCGGCAGAAGGCGCACACCGCAGAGCACTGTGAGCGGCAGAATCGTCTTTGCGCGAAGAAGCAGCTTCTTCGTCTCCGGGAGCCGGAGAGAGCGGCAACTTCGCAAAGGTGATGAAACAAGCTGTACAACACTGCGATTGTGTGCGCAGCTTGCCAACTGAGAGAAAACAGTACCTGACCACTCTCCTGCCTTTTCTATTCACATGAACATTCGATTGCAAGCTGTTTTGGACAACTTTCTTTCTCTTCTTGCAAAACACTCGGCAGAACTCCGTGCAGCCTCTAGAACACGATGGGAGATGTTTTCTGCGCTGGCACAGTTTCTCCTTGCCAGACAGAGTGGAAAAGCTTTTTGCTAAGATGTAGACGAGAAGAGAGGCTAAAGACGAAGGTACGGTGCTCTGCAGAGCTAAGCACCGCTCCCGGGCGTCTTTCGGCAGAAGGCGCACACCGCAGAGCACTGTGAGCGGCAGAATCGTCTTTGCGCGAAGAAGCAGCTTCTTCGTCTCCGGGAGCCGGAGAGAGCGGCAACTTGGCAAAGGTGATGAAACAAGCTGTACAACACTGCGATTGTGTGCGCAGTTTGCCAACTGAGAGAAAACAGTACCTGACCACTCTCCTGCCTTTTCTATTCACATAAACATTCGATTGCAAGCTGTTTTGGACAACTTTCTTTCTCTTCTTGCAAAATACTCGGCAGACCTCCGTGCAGCCTCTAGAACACGATGGGAGATGTTTTTTGTGCTGGCACAGTTTCTCCTTGCCAGACAGAGTGGAAAAGCTTTTTGCTAAGATGTAGACGAGAATAGAGGCTAAAAACGAAGGTACGGTGCTCTGCAGAGCTAAGCACCGCTCCCGGGCGTCTTTCGGCAGAAGGCGCACACCGCAGAGCACTGTGAGCGGCAGAATCGTCTTTGCGCGAAGAAGCAGCTTCTTCGTCTCCGGGAGCCGGAGAGAGCGGCAACTTCGCAAAGGTGATGAAACAAGCTGTACAACACTGCGATTGTGTGCGCAGCTTGCCAACTGAGAGAAAACAGTACCTGACCACTCTCCTGCCTTTTCTATTCACATGAACATTCGATTGCAAGATGTTTTGGACAACTTTCTTTCTCTTCTTGCAAAACACTCGGCAGACCTCCGTGCAGCCTCTAGAACACGATGGGAGATGTTTTTTGTGCTGGCACAGTTTCTCCTTGCCAGACAGAGTGGAAAAGCTTTTTGCTAAGATGTAGACGAGAAGAGAGGCTAAAGACGAAGGTACGGTGCTCTGCAGAGCTAAGCACCGCTCCCGTGCCTCTTTCGGCAGAAGGAGCACACCGCAGAGCAGAGTGAGCGGCAGAATCGTCTTTGCGCGAAGAAGCAGCTTCTTCGTCTCCGGGAGCCGGAGAGAGCGGCAACTTCGCAAAGGTGATGAAACAAGCTGTACAACACTGCGATTGTGTGCGCAGCTTGCCAAGTGAGAGAAAACAGTACCTGACCACTCTCCTGCCTTTTCTATTCACATGAACATTCGATTGCAAGCTGTTTTGGACAACTGTCTTTCTCTTCTTGCAAAACACTCGGCAGACCTCCTTGCAGCTTCTAGAACACGATGGGAGATGTTTTCTGTGCTGGCACAGTTTCTCCTTGCCAGACAGAGTGGAAAAGCTTTTTGCTAAGATGTAGACGAGAAGAGAGGCTAAAGACGAAGGTACGGTGATCTGCAGAGCTAAGCACCGCTCCCGGGCCTCTTTCGGCAGCAGGCGCACACCGCAGAGCACTGTGAGCGGCAGAATCGTCTTTGCGCGAAGAAGCAGCTTCTTCGTCTCCGGGAGCCGGAGAGAGCGGCAACTTGGCAAAGGTGATGAAACAAGGTGTACAACACTGCGATTGTGTGCGCAGCTTGCCAAGTGAGAGAAAACAGTACCTGACCACTCTCCTGCCTTTTGTAATCACATGAACATTCCATTGCAAGCTGTTTTGGACAACTTTCTTTCTCTTCTTGCAAAACACTCGGCAGACCTCCGTGCAGCCTCTAGAACACGATGGGAGATGTTTTCTGTGCTGGCACAGTTTCTCCTTGCCAGACAGAGTGGAAAAGCTTTTTGCTAAGATGTAGACCAGAAGAGAGGCTAAAGAAGCAGGTATGGTGCTCGGCAGAGCTAAGCACAGCTTCCGGGCCTCTTTCGGCAGAAGACACACACTGCAGAGCACAGTGAGCGGCAGAATGGTCTTTGCGCGAAGAAGCAGCTTCTTCGTCTCCGGGAGCCGGAGAGAGCGGCAGCTTCGCAAAGGTGATGAAACAAGCCGTACAACACTGCGATTGTGTGCGCAGCTTGCCAACTGAGAGAAAACAGTACCTGACCACTCTCCTGCCTTTTCTATTCACATGAACATTCGATTGCAAGCTGTTTTGGACAACTTTCTTTCTCTTCTTGCAAAACACTCGGCAGACCTCCGTGCAGCCTCTAGAACACGATGGGAGATGTTTTCTGTGCTGGCACAGTTTCTCCTTGCCAGACAGAGTGGAAAAGCTTTTTGCTAAGATGTAGACGAGAAGAGAGGCTAAAGAAGCAGGTAGAGTGCTCTGCAGAGCTAAGCACCGCTCCCGGGCCTCTTTCGGCAGAAGGCGCACACCGCAGAGCACTGTGAGCGGCAGAATCGTCTTTGCGCGAAGAAGCAGCTTCTTCGTCTCCTGGAGCCGGAGAGAGCGGCAACTTCGCAAAGGTGATGAAACAAGCTGTACAACACTGCAATTGTGTGCGCAGCTTGCCAACTGAGAGAAAACAGTACCTGACCACTCTCCTGCCTATTCTATACACTTGAACATTCGATTGCAAGCTGTTTTGGACAACTTTCTTTCTTTTCTTGCAAAACACTCGGCAGACCTCCGTGCAGCCTCTAGAACACGATGGGAGATGTTTTCTGTGCTGGCACAGTTTCTCCTTGCCAGACAGAGTGGAAAAGCTTTTTGCTAAGATGTAGACGAGAAGAGAGGCTAAAGACGAAGGTACGGTGCTCTGCAGAGCTAAGCACCGCTCCCGTGCCTCTTTCGGCAGAAGGCGCACACCGCAGAGCAGAGTGAGCGGCAGAATCGTCTTTGCGCGAAGAAGCAGCTTCTTCGTCTCCGGGAGCCGCAGAGAGCGGCAACTTCGCAAAGGTGATGAAACAAGCTGTACAACACTGCGATTGTGTGCGCAGCTTGCCAAGTGAGAGAAAACAGTACCTGACCACTCTCCTGCCTTTTCTATTCACATGAACATTCGATTGCAAGCTGTTTTGGACAACTGTCTTTCTCTTCTTGCAAAACACTCGGCAGACCTCCTTGCAGCTTCTAGAACACGATGGGAGATGTTTTCTGTGCTGGCACAGTTTCTCCTTGCCAGACAGAGTGGAAAAGCTTTTTGCTAAGATGTAGACGAGAAGAGAGGCTAAAGACGAAGGTACGGTGATCTGCAGAGCTAAGCACCGCTCCCGGGCCTCTTTCGGCAGAAGGCGCACACCGCAGAGCACTGTGAGCGGCAGAATCGTCTTTGCGCGAAGAAGCAGCTTCTTCGTCTCCGGGAGCCGGAGAGAGCGGCAACTTGGCAAAGGTGATGAAACAAGCTGTACAACACTGCGATTGTGTGCGCAGCTTGCCAAGTGAGAGAAAACAGTACCTGACCACTCTCCTGCCTTTTGTAATCACATGAACATTCGATTGCAAGCTGTTTTGGACAACTTTCTTTCTCTTCTTGCAAAACACTCGGCAGACCTCCGTGCAGCCTCTAGAACACGATGGGAGATGTTTTCTGTGCTGGCACAGTTTCTCCTTGCCAGACAGAGTGGAAAAGCTTTTTGCTAAGATGTAGACGAGAAGAGAGGCTAAAGAAGCAGGTATGGTGCTCGGCAGAGCTAAGCACAGCTTCCGGGCCTCTTTCGGCAGAAGACACACACTGCAGAGCACAGTGAGCGGCAGAATCGTCTTTGCGCGAAGAAGCAGCTTCTTCGTCTCCGGGAGCCGGAGAGAGCGGCAGCTTCGCAAAGGTGATGAAACAAGCCGTACAACACTGCGATTGTGTGCGCAGCTTGCCAACTGAGAGAAAACAGTACCTGACCACTCTCCTGCCTTTTCTATTCACATGAAAATTCGATTGCAAGCTGTTTTGGACAACTTTCTTTCTCTTCTTGCAAAACACTCGGCAGACCTCCGTGCAGCCTCTAGAACACGATGGGAGATGTTTTCTGTGCTGGCACAGTTTCTCCTTGCCAGACAGAGTGGAAAAGCTTTTTGCTAAGATGTAGACGAGAAGAGAGGCTAAAGAAGCAGGTAGAGTGCTCTGCAGAGCTAAGCACAGCTCCCGGGCCTCTTTCGGCAGAAGGCGCACACCGCAGAGCACTGTGAGCGGCAGAATCGTCTTTGCGCGAAGAAGCAGCTTCTTCGTCTCCGGGAGCCGGAGAGAGCGGCAACTTCGCAAAGGTGATGAAACAAGCTGTACAACACTGCGATTGTGTGCGCAGCTTGCCAAGTGAGAGAAAACAGTACCTGACCACTCTCCTGCCTTTTCTATTCACTTGAACATTCGATTGCAAGCTGATTTGGACAACTTTCTTTCTCTTCTTGCAAAACACTCGGCAGACCTCCGTGCAGCCTCTAGAACACGATGGGAGATGTTTTCTGTGCTGGCACAGTTTCTCCTTGCCAGACAGAGTGGAAAAGCTTTTTGCTAAGATGTAGACGAGAAGAGAGGCTAAAGAAGCAGGTAGAGTGCTCTGCAGAGCTAAGCACAGCTCCCGGACCTCTTTCGGCAGAAGGCGCACACCGCAGAGCACTGTGAGCGGCAGAATCGTCTTTGCGCTAAGAAGCAGCTTCTTCGTCTCCTGGAGCCGGAGAGAGCGGCAACTTCGCAAAGGTGATGAAACAAGCTGTACAACACTGCAATTGTGTGCGCAGCTTGCCAACTGAGAGAAAACAGTACCTGACAACTCTCCTGCCTTTTCTAATCACTTGAACATTCGATTGCAAGCTGTTTTGGACAACTTTCTTTCTTTTCTTGCAAAACACTCGGCAGACCTCCGTGCAGCCTCTAGAACACGATGGGAGATGTTTTCTGTGCTGGCACAGTTTCTCCTTGCCAGACAGAGTGGAAAAGCTTTTTGCTAAGATGTAGACGAGAAGAGAGGCTAAAGACGAAGGTACGGTGCTCTGCAGAGCTAAGCACCGCTCCCGGGCGTCTTTCGGCAGAAGGCGCACACCGCAGAGCAGAGTGGGCGGCAGAATCATCTTTGCGCGAAGAAGCAGCTTCTTCGTCTCCGGGAGCCGGAGAGAGCGGTAGCTTCGCAAAGGTGATGAAACAAGCTGTACAACACTGCAATTGCGTGCGCAGCTTGCCAACTGAGAGAAAACAGTACCTGACCACTCTCCTACCTTTTCTATTCACATGAACATTCGATTGCAAGCTGTTTTGGACAACTGTCTTTCTCTTCTTGCAAAACACTCGGCAGACCTCCTTGCAGCTTCTAGAACACGATGGGAGATGTTTTCTGTGCTGGCACAGTTTCTCCTTGCCAGACAGAGTGGAAAAGCTTTTTGCTAAGATGTAGACGAGAAGAGAGGCTAAAGACGAAGGTACGGTGCTCTGCAGAGCTAAGCACCGCTCCCGGGCCTCTTTCGGCAGCAGGCGCACACCGCAGAGCACTGTGAGCGGCAGAATCGTCTTTGCGCGAAGAAGCAGCTTCTTCGTCTCCGGGAGCCGGAGAGAGCGGCAACTTCGCAAAGGTGATGAAACAAGCTGTACAACACTGCGATTGTGTGCGCAGCTTGCCAACTGAGAGAAAACAGTACCTGACCACTCTCCTGCCTTTTGTAATCACATGAACATTCGATTGCAAGCTGTTTTGGACAACTTTCTTTCTCTTCTTGCAAAACACTCGGCAGACCTCCGTGCAGCCTCTAGAACACGATGGGAGATGTTTTCTGTGCTGGCACAGTTTCTCCTTGCCAGACAGAGTGGAAAAGCTTTTTGCTAAGATGTAGACGAGAAGAGAGGCTAAAGAAGCAGGTAGAGTGCTCTGCAGAGCTAAGCACAGCTCCCGGGCCTCTTTCGGCAGAAGGCGCACACCGCAGAGCACTGTGAGCGGCAGAATCGTCTTTGCGCGAAGAAGCAGCTTCTTCGTCTCCGGGAGCCGGAGAGAGCGGCAACTTCGCAAAGGTGATGAAACAAGCTGTACAACACTGCGATTGTGTGCGCAGCTTGCCAAGTGAGAGAAAACAGTACCTGACCACTCTCCTGCCTTTTCTATTCACTTGAACATTCGATTGCAAGCTGATTTGGACAACTTTCTTTCTCTTCTTGCAAAACACTCGGCAGACCTCCGTGCAGCCTCTAGAACACGATGGGAGATGTTTTCTGTGCTGGCACAGTTTCTCCTTGCCAGACAGAGTGGAAAAGCTTTTTGCTAAGATGTAGACGAGAAGAGAGGCTAAAGAAGCAGGTAGAGTGCTCTGCAGAGCTAAGCACAGCTCCCGGACCTCTTTCGGCAGAAGGCGCACACCGCAGAGCACTGTGAGCGGCAGAATCGTCTTTGCGCTAAGAAGCAGCTTCTTCGTCTCCTGGAGCCGGAGAGAGCGGCAACTTCGCAAAGGTGATGAAACAAGCTGTACAACACTGCAATTGTGTGCGCAGCTTGCCAACTGAGAGAAAACAGTACCTGACCACTCTCCTGCCTTTTCTAATCACTTGAACATTCGATTGCAAGCTGTTTTGGACAACTTTCTTTCTTTTCTTGCAAAACACTCGGCAGACCTCCGTGCAGCCTCTAGAACACGATGGGAGATGTTTTCTGTGCTGGCACAGTTTCTCCTTGCCAGACAGAGTGGAAAAGCTTTTTGCTAAGATGTAGACGAGAAGAGAGGCTAAAGACGAAGGTACGGTGCTCTGCAGAGCTAAGCACCGCTCCCGGGCGTCTTTCGGCAGAAGGCGCACACCGCAGAGCAGAGTGGGCGGCAGAATCATCTTTGCGCGAAGAAGCAGCTTCTTCGTCTCCGGGAGCCGGAGAGAGCGGTAGCTTCGCAAAGGTGATGAAACAAGCTGTACAACACTGCAATTGCGTGCGCAGCTTGCCAAGTGAGAGAAAACAGTACCTGACCACTCTCCTGCCTTTTCTATTCACATGAACATTCGATTGCAAGCTGTTTTGGACAACTGTCTTTCTCTTCTTGCAAAACACTCGGCAGACCTCCTTGCAGCTTCTAGAACACGATGGGAGATGTTTTCTGTGCTGGCACAGTTTCTCCTTGCCAGACAGAGTGGAAAAGCTTTTTGCTAAGATGTAGACGAGAAGAGAGGCTAAAGACGAAGGTACGGTGCTCTGCAGAGCTAAGCACCGCTCCCGGGCCTCTTTCGGCAGCAGGCGCACACCGCAGAGCACTGTGAGCGGCAGAATCGTCTTTGCGCGAAGAAGCAGCTTCTTCGTCTCCGGGAGCCGGAGAGAGCGGCAACTTCGCAAAGGTGATGAAACAAGCTGTACAACACTGCGATTGTGTGCGCAGCTTGCCAACTGAGAGAAAACAGTACCTGACCACTCTCCTGCCTTTTGTAATCACATGAACATTCCATTGCAAGCTGTTTTGGACAACTTTCTTTCTCTTCTTGCAAAACACTCGGCAGACCTCCGTGCAGCCTCTAGAACACGATGGGAGATGTTTTCTGTGCTGGCACAGTTTCTCCTTGCCAGACAGAGTGGAAAAGCTTTTTGCTAAGATGTAGACGAGAAGAGAGTCTAAAGAAGCAGGTAGAGTGCTCTGCAGAGCTAAGCACAGCTCCCGGACCTCTTTCGGCAGAAGGCGCACACCGCAGAGCACTGTGAGCGGCAGAATCGTCTTTGCGCGAAGAAGCAGCTTCTTCGTCTCCTGGAGCCGGAGAGAGCGGCAACTTCGCAAAGGTGATGAAACAAGCTGTACAACACTGCAATTGTGTGCGCAGCTTGCCAACTGAGAGAAAACAGTACCTGACCACTCTCCTGCCTTTTCTATTCACTTGAACATTCGATTGCAAGCTGTTTTGGACAACTTTCTTTCTCTTCTTGCAAAACACTCGGCAGACATCCGTGCAGCCTCTAGAACACGATGGGAGATGTTTTCTGTGCTGGCACAGTTTCTCCTTGCCAGACAGAGTGGAAAAGCTTTTTGCTAAGATGTAGACGAGAAGAGCGGCTAAAGACGAAGGTACGGTGCTCTGCAGAGCTAAGCACCGCTCCCGGACCTCTTTCGGCAGAAGGCGCACACCGCAGAGCACTGTGAGCGGCAGAATCGTCTTTGCGCGAAGAAGCAGCTTCTTCGTCTCCGGGAGCCGGAGAGAGCGGCAACTTCGCAAAGGTGATGAAACAAGCTGTACAACACTGCGATTGTGTGCGCAGCTTGCCAACTGAGAGAAAACAGTACCTGACCACTCTCCTGCCTTTTCTATTCACATGAACATTCGATTGCAAGCTGTTTTGGACAACTTTCTTTCTCTTCTTGCAAAACACTCGGCAGACCTCTGTGCAGCCTCTAGAAGACGATGGGAGATGTTTTTTGTGCTGGCACAGTTTCTCCTTGCCAGACAGAGTGGAAAAGCTTTTTGCTAAGATGTAGAACAGAAGAGAGGCTAAAGAAGCAGGTAGGGTGCGCTGCAAAGCTAAGCACAGCTCCCGGGCCTCTTTCGGCAGGAGGCGCACACCGCAGAGCACAGTGAGCGGCAGAATCGTCTTTGCGCGAAGAAGCAGCTTCTTCGTCTCCGGGAGCCGGAGAGAGCGGCACTTCGCAAAGGTGATGAAACAAGCTGTACAACACTGCGATTGTGTGCGCAGCTTGCCAACTGAGAGAAAACAGTACCTGACCACTCTCCTGCCTTTTCTATTCACATGAACATTCGATTGCAAGCTGTTTTGGACAACTTTCTTTCTCTTCTTGCAAAACACTCGGCAGACCTCCGTGCAGCCTCTAGAACACGATGGGAGATGTTTTCTGTGCTGGTAAAGTTTCTCCTTGCCAGACAGAGTGGAAAAGCTTTTTGCTAAGATGTAGACGAGAAGAGAGGCTAAAGAAGCAGGTATGGTGCTCGGCAGAGCTAAGCACAGCTCCCGGGCCTCTTTCGGCAGAAGACACACACTGCAGAGCACAGTGAGCGGCAGAATGGTCTTTGCGCGAAGAAGCAGCTTCCTCGTCTCCGGGAGCCGGAGAGAGCGGCAACTTCGCAAAGGTGATGAAACAAGACGTACAACACTGCGATTGTGTGCGCAGCTTGCCAACTGAGAGAAAACAGTACCTGACCACTCTCCTGCATTTTCTATTCACATGAACATTCGATTGCAAGCTGTTTTGGACAACTTTCTTTCTCTTCTTGCAAAACACTCGGCAGACCTCCGTGCAGCCTCTAGAACACGATGGGAGATGTTTTCTGTGCTGGCACAGTTTCTCCTTGCCAGACAGAGTGGAAAAGCTTTTTGCTAAGATGTAGACGAGAAGAGAGGCTAAAGAAGCAGGTAGAGTGCTCTTCAGAGCTAAGCACTGCTCCCGGACCTCTTTCGGCAGAAGGCGCACACCGCAGAGCACTGTGAGCGGCAGAATCGTCTTTGCGCGAAGAAGCAGCTTCTTCGTCTCCGGGAGCCGGAGAGAGCGGCAGCTTCGCAAAGGTGATGAAACAAGCTGTACAACACTGCGATTGTGTGCGCAGCATGATAACAGAGCGAAAACAGTACCTGACCACTCTCCTGCCTTTTCTATTCACATGAACATTCGATTGGAAGCTGTTTTGGACAACTTTCTTTCTCTTTTTGCAAAACACTCTGCAGACCTCCGTGCAGCCTCTAGAACACGATGGGAGATGTTTTCTGTGCTGGCACAGTTTCTCCTTGCCAGACAGAGTGGAAAAGCTTTTTGCTAAGATGTAGACGAGAAGAGAGGCTAAAGACGAAGGTACGGTGCTCTGCAGAGGTAAGCACCGCTCCCGGGCCTCTTTCGGCAGAAGGCGCACACCGCAGAGCACTGTGAGCGGCAGAATCGTCTTTGCGCGAAGAAGCAGCTTCTTCGTCTCCGGGAGCCGGAGAGAGCGGCAACTTCGCAAAGGTGATGAAACAAGCTGTACAACACTGCGATTGTGTGCGCAGCTTGCCAACTGAGAGAAAACAGTACCTGACCACTCTCCTGCCTTTTCTATTCACATGAACATTCGATTGCAAGCTGTTTTGGACAACTTTCTTTCTCTTCTTGCAAAACACTCGGCAGACCTCCGTGCAGCCTCTAGAACACGATGGGAGATGTTTTTTTTGCTGGCACAGTTTCTGCTTGCCAGACAGAGTGGAAAAGCTTTTTGCTAAGATGTAGACGAGAAGAGAGGCTAAAGAAGCAGGTATGGTGCTCTGCAGAGCTAAGCACCGCTCCCGGGCGTCTTTCGGCAGAAGGCGCACACCGCAGAGCACTGTGAGCGGCAGAATCGTCTTTGCTCGAAGAAGCAGCTTCTTCGTCTCCGGGAGCCGGAGAGAGCGGCAACTTCGCAAAGGTGATGAAACAAGCTGTACAACACTGCAATTGTGTGCGCAGCTTGCAAACTGAGAGAAAACAGTACCTGACCACTCTCCTGCCTTTTCTATTCACATGAACATTCGATTGGAAGCTGTTTTGGACAACTTTCTTTCTCTTCTTGAAAAAAAGTCGGCACATCTCCGTGCAGCTTCTAGAACACGATGGGGGATGTTTTCTGTGCTGGCACAGTTTCTCCTTGCCAGACAGAGTGGAAAAGCTTTTTGCTAAGATGTAGGCGAGAAGAGAGGCTAAAGACGAAGGTACGGTGCTCTGCAGAGCTAAGCACCGCTCCCGGGCGTCTTTCGGCAGAAGGCGCACACTGCAGAGCACTGTGAGCGGCAGAATGGTCTTTGCGCGAAGAAGCAGCTTCTTCGTCTCCGGGAGCCGGAGAGAGCGGCAGCTTCGCAAAGGTGATGAAACAATCTGTACAACACTGCGATTGTGTGCGCAGAATGACAACTGAGAGAAAACAGTACCTGACCACTCTCCTGCCTTTTCTATTCACATGAACATTCGATTGGAAGCTGTTTTGGACAACTTTCTTTCTCTTCTTGCAAAACACTCGGCAGACCTCTGTGCTGCCTCTAGAACACGATGGGAGATGTTTTCTGTGCTGGCACAGTTTCTCCTTGCCAGACAGAGTGGAAAAGCTTTTTGCTAAGATGTAGACGAGAAGAGAGGCTAAAGACGAAGGTACGGTGCTCTGCAGAGGTAAGCACCGCTCCCGGACCTCTTTCGGCAGAAGGCGCACACCGCAGAGCACTGTGAGCGGCAGAATGGTCTTTGCGCGAAGAAGCAGCTTCTTCGTCTCCGGGAGCCGGAGAGAGCGGCAACTTCGCAAAGGTGATGAAACAAGCTGTACAACACTGCGATTGTGTGCGCAGCTTGCCAACTGAGAGAAAACAGTACCTGACCACTCTCCTGCCTTTGTAATCACATGAACATTCGATTGCAAGCTGTTTTGGACAACTTTCTTTCTCTTCTTGCAAAACACTCGGCAGACCTCCGTGCAGCCTCTAGAACACGATGGGAGATGTTTTCTGTGCTGGCACAGTTTCTCCTTGCCAGACAGAGTGGAAAAGCTTTTTGCTAAGATGTCGACCAGAAGAGAGGCTAAAGACGAAGGTACGGTGCTCTGCAGAGCTAAGCACCGCTCCCGGACCTCTTTCGGCAGAAGGCGCACACCGCAGAGCACTGTGAGCGGCAGAATCGTCTTTGCGTGAAGAAGCAGCTTCTTCGTCTCCTGGAGCCGGAGAGAGCGGCAACTTCGCAAAGGTGATGAAACAAGCTGTACAACACTGCGATTGTGTGCGCAGCTTGCCAAGTGAGAGAAAACAGTACCTGACCACTCTCCTGCCTTTTCTATTCACATGAACATTCGATTGCAAACTGTTTTGGAAAACTTTCTTTCTCTTCTTGCAAAACACTCGGCAGACCTCCGTGCAGCCTCTAGAACACAGTGGGAGATGTTTTTTGGGCTGGCACAGTTTCTCCTTGCCAGACAGAGTGGAAAAGCTTTTTGCTAAGATGTAGACGAGAAGAGAGGCTAAAGACGAAGGTACGGTGCTCTGCAGAGCTAACCACCGCTCCCGGACCTCTTTCGGCATGAGGCGCACACCGCAGAGCACTGTGAGCGGCAGAATCGTCTTTGCGCGAAGAAGCAGCTTCTTCGTCTCCGGGAGCCGGAGAGAGCGGCAGCTTTGCAAAGGTGATGAAACAAGCTGTACAACACTGCGATTGTGTGCGCAGCTTGCCAACTGAGAGAAAACAGTACCTGACCACTCTCCTGCCTTTTCTATTCACATGAACATTCGATTGCAAGCTGTTTTGGACAACTTTCTTTCTCTTCTTGCAAAACACTCGGCAGACCTCCGTGCAGCCTCTAGAACACGATGGGAGATGTTTTTTGTGCTGGCACAGTTTCTCCTTGCCAGACAGAGTGGAAAATATTTTTCCTAAGATGTAGACGAGAAGAGAGGCTAAAGAAGCAGGTATGGTGCTCTGCAGAGCAAAGCAGAGATCTCGGGCCTCTTTCGGCAGAAGGCGCACACCGCAGAGCACTGTGAGCGGCAGAATGGTCTTTGCGCGAAGAAGCAGCTTCTTCGTCTCCGGGAGCCGGAGAGAGCGGCAGCTTGGCAAAGGTGATGAAACAAGCTGTACAACACTGCGATTGTGTGCGCAGCTTGCCAACTGAGAGAAAACAGTACCTGACCACTCTCCTGCCTTTTCTACTCACTTGAACATTCGATTGCAAGCTGTTTTGGACAACTTTCTTTCTCTTCTTGCAAAACACTCGGCAGACCTCCGTGCAGCCTCTAGAACACGATGGGAGATGTTTTCTGTGCTGGCACAGTTTCTCCTTGCCAGACAGAGTGGAAAAGCTTTTTGCTAAGATGTAGACGAGAAGAGAGGCTAAAGACGAAGGTACGGTGCTCTGCAGAGCTAAGCACCGCTCCCGGACCTCTTTCGGCAGAAGGCGCACACCGCAGAGCACTGTGAGCGGCAGAATCGCCTTTGCACGAAGAAGCAGCTTCTTCGTCTCCGGGAGCCGGAGAGAGCGGCAACTTCGCAAAGGTGATGAAACAAGCTGTACAACACTGCGATTGTGTGCGCAGCTTGCCAACTGAGAGAAAACAGTACCTGACCACTCTCCTGCCTTTTCTAATCACATGAACATTCGATTGCAAGCTGTTTTGGACAACTTTCTTTCTCTTCTAGCAAAACACTCGGCAGACCTCCGTGCAGACTCTAGAACACGATGGGAGATGTTTTTTGTGCTGGCACAGTTTCTCCTTGCCAGACAGAGTGGAAAATCTTTCTGCTAAGATGTAGACGAGAAGAGAGGCTAAAGAAGCAGGTAGGGTGCTCTGCAGAGCTAAGCACAGCTCCCGGGCCTCTTTCGGCAGGAGGCGCACACCGCAGAGCACTGTGAGCGGCAGAATCGTCTTTGCGCGAAGAAGCAGCTTCTTCGTCTCCGGGAGCCGGAGAGAGCGGCAACTTCGCAAAGGTGATGAAACAAGCTGTACAACACTGCGATTGTGTGCGCAGCTTGCCAAGTGAGAGAAAAGAGTACCTGACCACTCTCCTGCCTTTTCTATTCACATGAACATTCGATTGCAAGCTGTTTTGGACAACTTTCTTTCTCTTCTTGCAAAACACTCGGCAGACCTGCGTGCAGCCTCTAGAACACGATGGGAGATGTTTTCTGTGCTGGCAGAGTTTCTCCTTGCCAGACAGAGTGGAAAAGCTTTTTGCTAAGATGTAGACGAGAAGAGAGGCTAAAGACGAAGGTACGGTGCTCTGCAGAGCTAAGCACAGCTCCCGGAACTCTTTCGGCAGAAGGCGCACACCGCAGAGCACTGTGAGCGGCAGAATCGTCTTTGCCCGAAGAAGCAGCTTCTTCGTCTCCGGGAACCGGAGAGAGCGGCAACTTCGCAAAGGTGATGAAACAAGCTGTACAACACTGCGATTGTGTGCGCAGCTTGCCAAGTGAGAGAAAACAGTACCTGACCACTCTCCTGCCTTTTCTATTCACATGAACATTCGATTGCAAGCTGTTTTGGACAACTTTCTTTCTCTTCTTGCAAAACACTCGGCAGACCTCCGTGCAGCCTCTAGAACACGATGGGAGATGTTTTTTGTGCTGGCACAGTTTCTCCTTGCCAGACAGAGTTGAAAAGCTTTTTGCTAAGATGTAGACGAGAAGAGAGGCTAAAGACGAAGGTATGGTGCTCTGCAGAGCTAAGCACCGCTCCCGGACCTCTTTCGGCATGAGGCGCACACCGCAGAGCACTGTGAGCGGCAGAATCGTCTTTGCGCGAAGAAGCAGCTTCTTCGTCTCCGGGAGCCGGAGAGAGCGGCAGCTTCGCAAAGGTGATGAAACAAGCTGTACGACACTGCGATTGTGTGCGCAGCTTGCCAAGTGAGAGAAAACAGTACCTGACCACTCTCCTGCCTTTTCTATTCACATGAACATTCGATTGCAAGCTGTTTTGGACAACTTTCTTTCTCTTCTTGCAAAACACTCGGCAGACCTCCGTGCAGCCTCTAGAACACGATGGGAGATGTTTTTTGTGCTGGCACAGTTTCTCCTTGCCAGACAGAGTGGAAAAGCTTTTTGCTAAGATGTAGACGAGAAGAGAGGCTAAAGACGAAGGTACGGTGCTCTGCAGAGGTAAGGACCGCTCCCGGACCTCTTTCGGCAGAAGGCGCACACCGCAGAGCACTGTGAGCGGCAGAATCGTCTTTGCGCGAAGAAGCAGCTTCTTCGTCTCCGGGAGCCGGAGAGAGCGGCAACTTCGCAAAGGTGATGAAACAAGCTGTACAACACTGCGATTGTGTGCGCAGCTTGCCAAGTGAGAGAAAACAGTACCTGACCACTCTCCTGCCTTTTCTATTCACATGAACATTCGATTGCAAGCTGTTTTGGACAACTTTCTTTCTCTTCTTGCAAAACACTCGGCAGACCTCCGTGCAGCCTCTAGAACACGATGGGAGATGTTTTTTTTGCTGGCACAGTTTCTGCTTGCCAGACAGAGTGGAAAAGCTTTTTGCTAAGATGTAGACGAGAAGAGAGGCTAAAGAAGCAGGTATGGTGCTCTGCAGAGCTAAGCACCGCTCCCGGGCGTCTTTCGGCAGAAGGCGCACACCGCAGAGCACTGTGAGCGGCAGAATCGTCTTTGCTCGAAGAAGCAGCTTCTTCGTCTCCGGGAGCCGGAGAGAGCGGCAACTTCGCAAAGGTGATGAAACAAGCTGTACAACACTGCAATTGTGTGCGCAGCTTGCAAACTGAGAGAAAACAGTACCTGACCACTCTCCTGCCTTTTCTATTCACATGAACATTCGATTGGAAGCTGTTTTGGACAACTTTCTTTCTCTTCTTGAAAAAAAGTCGGCAGATCTCCGTGCAGCTTCTAGAACACGATGGGGGATGTTTTCTGTGCTGGCACAGTTTCTCCTTGCCAGACAGAGTGGAAAAGCTTTTTGCTAAGATGTAGGCGAGAAGAGAGGATAAAGACGAAGGTACGGTGCTCTGCAGAGCTAAGCACCGCTCCCGGGCGTCTTTCGGCAGAAGGCGCACACCGCAGAGCACTGTGAGCGGCAGAATGGTCTTTGCGCGAAGAAGCAGCTTCTTCGTCTCCGGGAGCCGGAGAGAGCGGCAGCTTCGCAAAGGTGATGAAACAATCTGTACAACACTGCGATTGTGTGCGCAGAATGACAACTGAGAGAAAACAGTACCTGACCACTCTCCTGCCTTTTCTATTCACATGAACATTCGATTGGAAGCTGTTTTGGACAACTTTCTTTCTCTTCTTGCAAAACACTCGGCAGACCTCTGTGCAGCCTCTAGAACACGATGGGAGATGTTTTCTGTGCTGGCACAGTTTCTCCTTGCCAGACAGAGTGGAAAAGCTTTTTGCTAAGATGTAGACGAGAAGAGAGGCTAAAGACGAAGGTACGGTGCTCTGCAGAGGTAAGCACCGCTCCCGGACCTCTTTCGGCAGAAGGCGCACACCGCAGAGCACTGTGAGCGGCAGAATGGTCTTTGCGCGAAGAAGCAGCTTCTTCGTCTCCGGGAGCCGGAGAGAGCGGCAACTTCGCAAAGGTGATGAAACAAGCTGTACAACACTGCGATTGTGTGCGCAGCTTGCCAACTGAGAGAAAACAGTACCTGACCACTCTCCTGCCTTTGTAATCACATGAACATTCGATTGCAAGCTGTTTTGGACAACTTTCTTTCTCTTCTTGCAAAACACTCGGCAGACCTCCGTGCAGCCTCTAGAACACGATGGGAGATGTTTTCTGTGCTGGCACAGTTTCTCCTTGCCAGACAGAGTGGAAAAGCTTTTTGCTAAGATGTCGACCAGAAGAGAGGCTAAAGACGAAGGTACGGTGCTCTGCAGAGCTAAGCACCGCTCCCGGACCTCTTTCGGCAGAAGGCGCACACCGCAGAGCACTGTGAGCGGCAGAATCGTCTTTGCGTGAAGAAGCAGCTTCTTCGTCTCCTGGAGCCGGAGAGAGCGGCAACTTCGCAAAGGTGATGAAACAAGCTGTACAACACTGCGATTGTGTGCGCAGCTTGCCAAGTGAGAGAAAACAGTACCTGACCACTCTCCTGCCTTTTCTATTCACATGAACATTCGATTGCAAACTGTTTTGGAAAACTTTCTTTCTCTTCTTGCAAAACACTCGGCAGACCTCCGTGCAGCCTCTAGAACACAGTGGGAGATGTTTTTTGGGCTGGCACAGTTTCTCCTTGCCAGACAGAGTGGAAAAGCTTTTTGCTAAGATGTAGACGAGAAGAGAGGCTAAAGACGAAGGTACGGTGCTCTGCAGAGCTAAGCACCGCTCCCGGACCTCTTTCGGCATGAGGCGCACACCGCAGAGCACTGTGAGCGGCAGAATCGTCTTTGCGCGAAGAAGCAGCTTCTTCGTCTCCGGGAGCCGGAGAGAGCGGCAGCTTCGCAAAGGTGATGAAACAAGCTGTACAACACTGCGATTGTGTGCGCAGCTTGCCAACTGAGAGAAAACAGTACCTGACCACTCTCCTGCCTTTTCTATTCACATGAACATTCGATTGCAAGCTGTTTTGGACAACTTTCTTTCTCTTCTTGCAAAACACTCGGCAGACCTCCGTGCAGCCTCTAGAACACGATGGGAGATGTTTTTTGTGCTGGCACAGTTTCTCCTTGCCAGACAGAGTGGAAAATATTTTTCCTAAGATGTAGACGAGAAGAGAGGCTAAAGAAGCAGGTATGGTGCTCTGCAGAGCAAAGCAGAGATCTCGGGCCTCTTTCGGCAGAAGGCGCACACCGCAGAGCACTGTGAGCGGCAGAATCGTCTTTGCGCGAAGAAGCAGCTTCTTCGTCTCCGGGAGACGGAGAGAGCGGCAACTTCGCAAAGGTGATGAAACAAGCTGTACAACACTGCGATTGTGTGCGCAGCTTGCCAAGTGAGAGAAAACAGTACCTGACCACTCTCCTGCCTTTTCTATTCACATGAACATTCGATTGCAAGCTGTTTTGGACAACTTTCTTTCTCTTCTTGCAAAACACTTGGCAGACCTCCGTGCAGCCTCTAGAACACGATGGGAGATGTTTTCTGTGCTGGCACAGTTTCTCCTTGCCAGACAGAGTGGAAAAGCTTTTTGCTAAGATGTAGACGAGAAGAGAGGCTAAAGACGAATGTACGGTGCTCTGCAGAGCTAAGCACCGCTCCCGGACCTCTTTCGGCAGAAGGCGCACACCGCAGAGCACTGTGAGCGGCAGAATCGTCTTTGCGCGAAGAAGCAGCTTCTTCGTCTCCGGGAGCCGGAGAGAGCGGCAACTTCGCAAAGGTGATGAAACAAGCTGTACAACACTGCGATTGTGTGCGCAGCTTGCCAAGTGAGAGAAAACAGTACCTGACCACTCTCCTGCCTTTTCTATTCACATGAACATTCGATTGCAAGCTGTTTTGGACAACTTTGTTTCTCTTCTTGCAAAACACTCGGCAGACCTCCGTGCAGCCTCTAGAACACATTGGGAGATGTTTTTTGTGCTGGCACAGTTTCTCCTTGCCAGACAGAGTTGAAAAGCTTTTTGCTAAGATGTAGACGAGAAGAGAGGCTAAAGACGAAGGTATGGTGCTCTGCAGAGCTAAGCACCGCTCCCGGACCTCTTTCGGCATGAGGCGCACACCGCAGAGCACTGTGAGCGGCAGAATCGTCTTTGCGCGAAGAAGCAGCTTCTTCGTCTCCGGGAGCCGGAGAGAGCGGCAGATTCGCAAAGGTGATGAAACAAGCCATACAACACTGCGATTGTGTGCGCAGCTTGCCAACTGAGAGAAAACAGTACCTGACCACTCTCCTGCCTTTTCTATTCACTTGAATATTCGATTGCAAGCTGTTTCGGACAACTTTCTTTCTCTTCTTGCAAAACACTCGGCAGACCTCCGTGCAGCCTCTAGAACACGATGGGAGATGTTTTTTGTGCTGGCACAGTTTCTCCTTGCCAGACAGAGTGGAAAAGCTTTTTGCTAAGATGTAGACGAGAAGAGTGGCTAAAGAAGCAGGTAGGGTGCTCTGCAGAGCTAAGCACAGCTCCCGGGCCTCTTTCGGCAGGAGGCGCACACCGCAGAGCACTGTGAGCGGCAGAATCGTCTTTGCGCGAAGAAGCAGCTTCTTCGTCTCCGGGAGCCGGAGAGAGCGGCAACTTCGCAAAGGTGATGAAACAAGCCATACAACACTGCGATTGTGTGCGCAGCTTGCCAACTGAGAGAAAACAGTACCTGACCACTCTCCTGCCTTTTCTAATCACTTGAACATTTGATTCCAAGCTGTTTTTGACAACTTTCTTTCTCTTCTTGCAAAACACTCGGCAGACCTCCGTGCAGCCTCTAGAACACGATGGGAGATGTTTTCTGTGCTGGCACAGTTTCTCCTTGCCAGACAGAGTGGAAAAGCTTTTTGCTAAGATGTAGACGAGAAGAGAGGCTAAAGACGAAGGTACGGTGCTCTGCAGAGCTAAGCACCGCTCCCGGGCGTCTTTCGGCAGAAAGCGCACACCGCAGAGCACTGTGAGCGGCAGAATCGTCTTTGCGCGAAGAAGCAGCTTCTTCGTCTCCGGGAGCCGGAGAGAGCGGCAGCTTCGCAAAGGTGATGAAACAAGCTGTACAACACTGCGATTGTGTGCGCAGCTTGCCAAGTGAGAGAAAACAGTACCTGACCACTCTCCTGCCTTTTCCATTCACTTGAACAGTTGATTGCATGCTGTTTTGGACAACTTTATTTCTCTTCTTGCAAAACACTCGGCAGACCACCGTGCAGCCTCTAAAAAACGATGGGAGATGTTTTCTGTGCTGGCACAGTTTCTCCTTGCCAGACAGAGTGGAAAAGCTTTTTGCTAAGATGTAGGCGAGAAGAGAGGCTAAAGACGAAGGTACGGTGCTCTGCAGAGCTAAGCACCGCTCCCGGGCGTCTTTCGGCAGAAGGCGCACACCGCAGAGCACTGTGAGCGGCAGAATCGTCTTTGCGCGAAGAAGCAGCTTCTTCGTCTCCGGGAGCCGGAGAGAGCGGCAGCTTCGCAAAGGTGATGAAACAAGCTGTACAACACTGCGATTGTGTGCGCAGCTTGCCAAGTGAGAGAAAACAGTACCTGACCACTCTCCTGCCTTTTCTATTCACATGAACATTCGATTGCAAGCTGTTTTGGACAACTTTCTTTCTCTTCTTGCAAAACACTCGGCAGACCTCCGTGCAGCCTCTAGAACACGATGGGAGATGTTTTCTGTGCTGGCACAGTTTCTCCTTGCCAGACAGAGTGGAAAATCTTTTTGCTAAGATGTAGACGAGAAGAGAGGCTAAAGACGAAGGTACGGTGCTCTGCAGAGCAAAGCACAGCTCCCGGGCGTCTTTCGGCAGAAGGCGCACACCGCAGAGCACTGTGAGCGGCAGAATCGTCTTTGCGCGAAGAAGCAGCTTCTTCGTCTCCGGGAGCCGGAGAGAGCGGCAACTTCGCAAAGGTGATGAAACAAGCTGTACAACACTGCGATTGTGTGCGCAGCTTGCCAACTGAGAGAAAAGAGTACCTGACCACTCTCCTGCCTTTTCAATTCACTTGAACAGTTGATTGCATGCTGTTTTTGACAACTTTCTTTCTCTTCTTGCAAAACACTCGGCAGACCTCCGTGCAGCCTCTAGAACACGATGGGAGATGTTTTCTGTGCTGGCACAGTTTCTCCTTGCCAGACAGAGTGGAAAAGCTTTTTGCTAAGATGTAGACGAGAAGAGAGGCTAAAGACGAAGGTACGGTGCTCTGCAGAGGTAAGCACAGCTCCCGGACCTCTTTCGGCAGAAGGCGCACACCGCAGAGCACTGTGAGCGGCAGAATCGTCTTTGCGCGAAGAAGCAGCTTCTTCGTCTCCGGGAGCCGGAGAGAGCGGCAGCTTCGCAAAGGTGATGAAACAAGCTGTACAACACTGCGATTGTGTGCGCAGCTTGCCAACTGAGAGAAAACAGTACCTGACCACTCTCCTGCCTTTTCTATTCACATGAACATTCGATTGCAAACTGCTTTGGACAACTTTCTTTCTCTTCTTGCAAAACACTCGGCAGACCTCCGTGCAGCCTCTAGAACACAGTGGGAGATGTTTTCTGTGCTGACATAGTTTCTCCTTGCCAGACAGAGTTGAAAAGCTTTTTGCTAAGATGTAGAGGAGAAGAGAGGCTAAAGACGAAGGTACGGTGCTCTGCAGAGCTAAGCACCGCTCCCGGGCGTCTTTCGGCAGAAGGCGCACACCGCAGAGCACTGTGAGCGGCAGAATGGTCTTTGCGCGAAGAAGCAGCTTCTTCGTCTCCGGGAGCCGGAGAGAGCGGCAACTTCGCAAAGGTGATGAAACAAGCTGTACAACACTGCGATTGTGTGCGCAGCTTGCCAAGTGAGAGAAAACAGTACCTGACCACTCTCCTGCCTTTTCTATTCACATGAACATTCGATTGCAAGCTGTTTTGGACAACTTCTTTCTCTTCTTGCAAAACACTCGGCAGACCTCCGTGCAGCCTCTAGAACACGATGGGAGATGTTTTCTGTGCTGGCACAGTTTCTCCTTGCCAGACAGAGTGGAAAAGCTTTTTGCTAAGATGTAGACGAGAAGAGAGGCTAAAGACGAAGGTACGGTGCTCTGCAGAGGTAAGCACCGCTCCCGGACCTCTTTCGGCAGAAGGCGCACACCGCAGAGCACTGTGAGCGGCAGAATCACCTTTGCGCGAAGAAGCAGCTTCTTCGTCTCCGGGAGCCGGAGAGAGCGGCAACTTCGCAAAGGTGATGAAACAAGCTGTACAACACTGCGATTGTGTGCGCAGCTTGCCAAGTGAGAGAAAACAGTACCTGACCACTCTCCTGCCTTTTCTATTCACATGAACATTCGATTGCAAGCTGTTTTGGACAACTTTCTTTCTCTTCTTGCAAAACACTCGGCAGACCTCCGTGCAGCCTCTAGAACACGATGGGAGATGTTTTCTGTGCTGGCACAGTTTCTCCTTGCCAGACAGAGTGGAAAAGCTTTTTGCTAAGATGTAGACGAGAAGAGAGGCTAAAGACGAAGGTACGGTGCTCTGCAGAGCTAAGCACCGCTCCCGGGCGTCTTTCGGCAGAAAGCGCACACCGCAGAGCACTGTGAGCGGCAGAATCGTCTTTGCGCGAAGAAGCAGCTTCTTCGTCTCCGGGAGCCGGAGAGAGCGGCAGCTTCGCAAAGGTGATGAAACAAGCTGTACAACACTGCGATTGTGTGCGCAGCTTGCCAAGTGAGAGAAAACAGTACCTGACCACTCTCCTGCCTTTTCCATTCACTTGAACAGTTGATTGCATGCTGTTTTGGACAACTTTATTTCTCTTCTTGCAAAACACTCGGCAGACCTCCGTGCAGCCTCTAAAAAACGATGGGAGATGTTTTCTGTGCTGGCACAGTTTCTCCTTGCCAGACAGAGTGGAAAAGCTTTTTGCTAAGATGTAGGCGAGAAGAGAGGCTAAAGACGAAGGTACGGTGCTCTGCAGAGCTAAGCACCGCTCCCGGGCGTCTTTCGGCAGAAGGCGCACACCGCAGAGCACTGTGAGCGGCAGAATCGTCTTTGCGCGAAGAAGCAGCTTCTTCGTCTCCGGGAGCCGGAGAGAGCGGCAGCTTCGCAAAGGTGATGAAACAAGCTGTACAACACTGCGATTGTGTGCGCAGCTTGCCAAGTGAGAGAAAACAGTACCTGACCACTCTCCTGCCTTTTCTATTCACATGAACATTCGATTGCAAGCTGTTTTGGACAACTTTCTTTCTCTTCTTGCAAAACACTCGGCAGACCTCCGTGCAGCCTCTAGAACACGATGGGAGATGTTTTCTGTGCTGGCACAGTTTCTCCTTGCCAGACAGATTGGAAAATCTTTTTGCTAAGATGTAGACGAGAAGAGAGGCTAAAGACGAAGGTACGGTGCTCTGCAGAGCAAAGCACAGCTCCCGGGCGTCTTTCGGCAGAAGGCGCACACCGCAGAGCACTGTGAGCGGCAGAATCGTCTTTGCGCGAAGAAGCAGCTTCTTCGTCTCCGGGAGCCGGAGAGAGCGGCAACTTCGCAAAGGTGATGAAACAAGCTGTACAACACTGCGATTGTGTGCGCAGCTTGCCAACTGAGAGAAAAGAGTACCTGACCACTCTCCTGCCTTTTCAATTCACTTGAACAGTTGATTGCATGCTGTTTTTGACAACTTTCTTTCTCTTCTTGCAAAACACTCGGCAGACCTCCGTGCAGCCTCTAGAACACGATGGGAGATGTTTTCTGTGCTGGCACAGTTTCTCCTTGCCAGACAGAGTGGAAAAGCTTTTTGCTAAGATGTAGACGAGAAGAGAGGCTAAAGACGAAGGTACGGTGCTCTGCAGAGGTAAGCACAGCTCCCGGACCTCTTTCGGCAGAAGGCGCACACCGCAGAGCACTGTGAGCGGCAGAATCGTCTTTGCGCGAAGAAGCAGCTTCTTCGTCTCCGGGAGCCGGAGAGAGCGGCAACTTCGCAAAGGTGATGAAACAAGCTGTACAACACTGCGATTGTGTGCGCAGCTTGCCAACTGAGAGAAAACAGTACCTGACCACTCTCCTGCCTTTTCTATTCACATGAACATTCGATTGCAAACTGCTTTGGACAACTTTCTTTCTCTTCTTGCAAAACACTCGGCAGACCTCCGTGCAGCCTCTAGAACACAGTGGGAGATGTTTTCTGTGCTGACATAGTTTCTCCTTGCCAGACAGAGTTGAAAAGCTTTTTGCTAAGATGTAGAGGAGAAGAGAGGCTAAAGACGAAGGTACGGTGCTCTGCAGAGCTAAGCACCGCTCCCGGGCGTCTTTCGGCAGAAGGCGCACACCGCAGAGCACTGTGAGCGGCAGAATGGTCTTTGCGCGAAGAAGCAGCTTCTTCGTCTCCGGGAGCCGGAGAGAGCGGCAACTTCGCAAAGGTGATGAAACAAGCTGTACAACACTGCGATTGTGTGCGCAGCTTGCCAAGTGAGAGAAAACAGTACCTGACCACTCTCCTGCCTTTTCTATTCACATGAACATTCGATTGCAAGCTGTTTTGGACAACTTCTTTCTCTTCTTGCAAAACACTCGGCAGACCTCCGTGCAGCCTCTAGAACACGATGGGAGATGTTTTCTGTGCTGGCACAGTTTCTCCTTGCCAGACAGAGTGGAAAAGCTTTTTGCTAAGATGTAGACGAGAAGAGAGGCTAAAGACGAAGGTACGGTGCTCTGCAGAGGTAAGCACCGCTCCCGGACCTCTTTCGGCAGAAGGCGCACACCGCAGAGCACTGTGAGCGGCAGAATCACCTTTGCGCGAAGAAGCAGCTTCTTCGTCTCCGGGAGCCGGAGAGAGCGGCAACTTCGCAAAGGTGATGAAACAAGCTGTACAACACTGCGATTGTGTGCGCAGCTTGCCAAGTGAGAGAAAACAGTACCTGACCACTCTCCTGCCTTTTCTATTCACATGAACATTCGATTGCAAACTGTTTTGGACAACTTTCTTTCTCTTCTTGCAAAACACTCGGCAGACCTCCGTGCAGCCTCTAGAACACAGTGGGAGATGTTTTTTGGGCTGGCACAGTTTCTCCTTGCCAGACAGAGTGGAAAATCTTTTTGCTAAGATGTAGACGAGAAGAGAGGCTAAAGACGAAGGTACGGTGCTCTGCAGAGCTAAGCACCGCTCCCGTGCCTCTTTCGGCATGAGGGGCACACCGCAGAGCACTGTGAGCGGCAGAATCGTCTTTGCGCGAAGAAGCAGCTTCTTCGTCTCCGGGAGCCGGAGAGAGCGGCAGCTTCGCAAAGGTGATGAAACAAGCTGTACGACACTGCGATTGTGTGCGCAGCTTGCCAACTGAGAGAAAACAGTACCTGACCACTCTCCTGCCTTTTCTATTCACATGAACATTCGATTGCAAGCTGTTTTTGACAACTTTCTTTCTCTTCTTGCAAAACACTCGGCAGACCTCCGTGCAGCCTCTAGAACACGATGGGAGATGTTTTTTGTGCTGGCACAGTTTCTCCTTGCCAGACAGAGTGGAAAAGCTTTTTGCTAAGATGTAGACGAGAAGAGAGGCTAAAGAAGCAGGTATGGTGCTCTGCAGAGCTAAGCACAGATCCCGGGCCTCTTTCGGCAGAAGGCGCACACCGCAGAGCACTGTGAGCGGCAGAATCGCCTTTGCGCGAAGAAGCAGCTTCTTCGTCTCCGGGAGCCGGAGAGAGCGGCAACTTCGCAAAGGTGATGAAACAAGCTGTACAACACTGCGATTGTGTGCGCAGCTTGCCAACTGAGAGAAAACAGTACCTGACCACTCTCCTGCCTTTTCTAATCACTTGAACATTTGATTCCAAGCTGTTTTTGACAACTTTCTTTCTCTTCTTGCAAAACACTCGGCAGACCTCCGTGCAGCCTCTAGAACACGATGGGAGATGTTTTCTGTGCTGGCACAGTTTCTCCTTGCCAGACAGAGTGGAAAAGCTTTTTGCTAAGATGTAGACGAGAAGAGAGGCTAAAGACGAAGGTACGGTGCTCTGCAGAGCTAAGCACCGCTCCCGGGCGTCTTTCGGCAGAAAGCGCACACCGCAGAGCACTGTGAGCGGCAGAATCGTCTTTGCGCGAAGAAGCAGCTTCTTCGTCTCCGGGAGCCGGAGAGAGCGGCAGCTTCGCAAAGGTGATGAAACAAGCTGTACAACACTGCGATTGTGTGCGCAGCTTGCCAAGTGAGAGAAAACAGTACCTGACCACTCTCCTGCCTTTTCCATTCACTTGAACAGTTGATTGCATGCTGTTTTGGACAACTTTATTTCTCTTCTTGCAAAACACTCGGCAGACCTCCGTGCAGCCTCTAAAAAACGATGGGAGATGTTTTCTGTGCTGGCACAGTTTCTCCTTGCCAGACAGAGTGGAAAAGCTTTTTGCTAAGATGTAGGCGAGAAGAGAGGCTAAAGACGAAGGTACGGTGCTCTGCAGAGCTAAGCACCGCTCCCGGGCGTCTTTCGGCAGAAGGCGCACACCGCAGAGCACTGTGAGCGGCAGAATCGTCTTTGCGCGAAGAAGCAGCTTCTTCGTCTCCGGGAGCCGGAGAGAGCGGCAGCTTCGCAAAGGTGATGAAACAAGCTGTACAACACTGCGATTGTGTGCGCAGCTTGCCAAGTGAGAGAAAACAGTACCTGACCACTCTCCTGCCTTTTCTATTCACATGAACATTCGATTGCAAGCTGTTTTGGACAACTTTCTTTCTCTTCTTGCAAAACACTCGGCAGACCTCCGTGCAGCCTCTAGAACACGATGGGAGATGTTTTCTGTGCTGGCACAGTTTCTCCTTGCCAGACAGAGTGGAAAATCTTTTTGCTAAGATGTAGACGAGAAGAGAGGCTAAAGACGAAGGTACGGTGCTCTGCAGAGCAAAGCACAGCTCCCGGGCGTCTTTCGGCAGAAGGCGCACACCGCAGAGCACTGTGAGCGGCAGAATCGTCTTTGCGCGAAGAAGCAGCTTCTTCGTCTCCGGGAGCCGGAGAGAGCGGCAACTTCGCAAAGGTGATGAAACAAGCTGTACAACACTGCGATTGTGTGCGCAGCTTGCCAACTGAGAGAAAACAGTACCTGACCACTCTCCTGCCTTTTCTATTCACATGAACATTCGATTGCAAACTGCTTTGGACAACTTTCTTTCTCTTCTTGCAAAACACTCGGCAGACCTCCGTGCAGCCTCTAGAACACAGTGGGAGATGTTTTCTGTGCTGACATAGTTTCTCCTTGCCAGACAGAGTTGAAAAGCTTTTTGCTAAGATGTAGAGGAGAAGAGAGGCTAAAGACGAAGGTACGGTGCTCTGCAGAGCTAAGCACCGCTCCCGGGCGTCTTTCGGCAGAAGGCGCACACCGCAGAGCACTGTGAGCGGCAGAATGGTCTTTGCGCGAAGAAGCAGCTTCTTCGTCTCCGGGAGCCGGAGAGAGCGGCAACTTCGCAAAGGTGATGAAACAAGCTGTACAACACTGCGATTGTGTGCGCAGCTTGCCAAGTGAGAGAAAACAGTACCTGACCACTCTCCTGCCTTTTCTATTCACATGAACATTCGATTGCAAGCTGTTTTGGACAACTTCTTTCTCTTCTTGCAAAACACTCGGCAGACCTCCGTGCAGCCTCTAGAACACGATGGGAGATGTTTTCTGTGCTGGCACAGTTTCTCCTTGCCAGACAGAGTGGAAAAGCTTTTTGCTAAGATGTAGACGAGAAGAGAGGCTAAAGACGAAGGTACGGTGCTCTGCAGAGGTAAGCACCGCTCCCGGACCTCTTTCGGCAGAAGGCGCACACCGCAGAGCACTGTGAGCGGCAGAATCACCTTTGCGCGAAGAAGCAGCTTCTTCGTCTCCGGGAGCCGGAGAGAGCGGCAACTTCGCAAAGGTGATGAAACAAGCTGTACAACACTGCGATTGTGTGCGCAGCTTGCCAAGTGAGAGAAAACAGTACCTGACCACTCTCCTGCCTTTTCTATTCACATGAACATTCGATTGCAAACTGTTTTGGACAACTTTCTTTCTCTTCTTGCAAAACACTCGGCAGACCTCCGTGCAGCCTCTAGAACACAGTGGGAGATGTTTTTTGGGCTGGCACAGTTTCTCCTTGCCAGACAGAGTGGAAAATCTTTTTGCTAAGATGTAGACGAGAAGAGAGGCTAAAGACGAAGGTACGGTGCTCTGCAGAGCTAAGCACCGCTCCCGTGCCTCTTTCGGCATGAGGGGCACACCGCAGAGCACTGTGAGCGGCAGAATCGTCTTTGCGCGAAGAAGCAGCTTCTTCGTCTCCGGGAGCCGGAGAGAGCGGCAGCTTCGCAAAGGTGATGAAACAAGCTGTACGACACTGCGATTGTGTGCGCAGCTTGCCAACTGAGAGAAAACAGTACCTGACCACTCTCCTGCCTTTTCTATTCACATGAACATTCGATTGCAAGCTGTTTTTGACAACTTTCTTTCTCTTCTTGCAAAACACTCGGCAGACCTCCGTGCAGCCTCTAGAACACGATGGGAGATGTTTTTTGTGCTGGCACAGTTTCTCCTTGCCAGACAGAGTGGAAAAGCTTTTTGCTAAGATGTAGACGAGAAGAGAGGCTAAAGAAGCAGGTATGGTGCTCTGCAGAGCTAAGCACAGATCCCGGGCCTCTTTCGGCAGAAGGCGCACACCGCAGAGCACTGTGAGCGGCAGAATCGCCTTTGCGCGAAGAAGCAGCTTCTTCGTCTCCGGGAGCCGGAGAGAGCGGCAACTTCGCAAAGGTGATGAAACAAGCTGTACAACACTGCGATTGTGTGCGCAGCTTGCCAAGTGAGAGAAAACAGTACCTGACCACTCTCCTGCCTTTTCTAATCACATGAACATTCGATTGCAAGCTGTTTTGGACAACTTTCTTTCTCTTCTAGCAAAACACTCGGCAGACCTCCGTGCAGCCTCTAGAACACGATGGGAGATGATTTTTGTGCTGGCACAGTTTCTCCTTGCCAGACAGAGTGGAAAAGCTTTTTGCTAAGATGTAGACGAGAAGAGAGGCTAATGAAGCAGGTAGGGTGCTCTGCAGAGCTAAGCACAGCTCCCGGGCCTCTTTCGGCAGCAGGCGCACACCGCAGAGCAGAGTGAGCGGCAGAATCGTTTTTGCGCGAAGAAGCAGCTTCTTCGTCTCCGGGAGCCAGAGAGAGCGGCAACTTCGCAAAGGTGATGAAACAAGCCGTACTACACTGCGATTGTGTGCGCAGCTTGCCAAGTGAGAGAAAACAGTACCTGACCACTCTCCTGCCTTTTCTATTCACTTGAACATTTGATTGAAAGCTGTTTTGGACAACTTTCTTTCTCTTCTTGCAAAACACTCGGCAGACCTCCGTGCAGCCTCTAGAACACGATGGGAGATGTTTTCTGTGCTGGCACAGTTTCTCCTTGCCAGACAGAGTGGAAAAGCTTTTTGCTAAGATGTAGACGAGAAGAGAGGCTAAAGATGAAGGTACGGTGCTCTGCAGAGCTAAGCACCGCTCCCGGGCGTCTTTCGGCAGAAAGCGCACACCGCAGAGCACTGTGAGCGGCAGAATCGTCTTTGCGCGAAGAAGCAGCTTCTTCGTCTCCGGGAGCCGGAGAGAGCGGCAACTTCGCAAAGGTGATGAAACAAGCTGTACAACACTGCGATTGTGTGCGCAGCTTGCCAACTGAGAGAAAACAGTACCTGACCACTCTCCTGCCTTTTCTATTCACTTGAACATTCGATTGCAAGCTGTTTTGGACAACTTTCTTTCTCTTCTTGCAAAACACTCGGCAGACCTCCGTGCAGCCTCTAGAACACGATGGGAGATGTTTTCTGTGCTGGCACAGTTTCTCCTTTCCAGACAGAGTGGAAAAGCTTTTTGCTAAGATGTAGACGAGAAGAGAGGCTAAAGACGAAGGTACGGTGCTCTGCAGAGCTAAGCACCGCTCCCGGGCGTCTTTCGGCAGAAGGCGTACACCGCAGAGCACTGTGAGCGGCAGAATCGTCTTTGCGCGAAGAAGCAGCTTCTTCGTCTCCGGGAGCCGGAGAGAGCGACAAGTTCGGAAAGGTGATGAAACAAGCAGTACAACACTGCGATTGTGTGCGCAGCTTGCCAAGTGAGAGAAAACAGTACCTGACCACTCTCCTGCCTTTTGTAATCACATGAACATTCGATTGCAAGCTGTTTTGGACAACTTTCTTTCTCTTCTTGCAAAACACTCGGCAGACCTCCGTGCAGCCTCTAGAACACGATGGGAGATGTTTTCTGTGCTGGCACAGTTTCTCCTTGCCAGACAGAGTGGAAAAGCTTTTTGCTAAGATGTAGACGAGAAGAGAGGCTAAAGACGAACGTACGGTGCTCTGCAGAACGAAGCACAGCTCCCGGGCCACTTTCGGCAGAAGGCGCACACCGCAAAGCACTGTGAGGGGCAGAATCGTCTTTGCGCGAAGAAGCAGCTTCTTCGTCTCCGGGAGCCGGAGAGAGCGGCAACTTCGCAAAGGTGATGAAACAAGCTGTACAACACTGCGATTGTGTGCGCAGCTTGCCAAGTGAGAGAAAACAGTACCTGACCACTCTCCTGCCTTTTCTATTCACTTGAACAGTTGATTGCATGCTGTTTTGGACAACTTTCTTTCTCTTCTTGCAAAACACTCGGCAGACCTCCGTGCAGCCTCTAGAACACGATGGGAGATGTTTTCTGTGCTGGCACAGTTTCTCCTTGCCAGACAGAGTGGAAAAGATTTTTGCTAAGATGTAGACGAGAAGAGAGGCTAAAGACGAAGGTACGGTGCTCTGCAGAGGTAAGCACCGCTCCCGGACCTCTTTCGGCAGAAGGCGCACACCGCAGAGCACTGTGAGCGGCAGAATCGTCTTTGCGCGAAGAAGCAGCTTCTTCGTCTCCGGGAGCCGGAGAGAGCGGCAGCTTCGCAAAGGTGATGAAACAAGCTGTACAACACTGCGATTGTGTGCGCAGCTTGCCAAGTGAGAGAAAACAGTACCTGACCACTCTCCTGCCTTTTCTATTCACATGAACATTCGATTGCAAGCTGTTTTGGACAACTTTCTTTCTCTTCTTGCAAAACACTCGGCAGACCTCCGTGCAGCCTCTAGAACACGATGGGAGATGTTTTCTGTGCTGGCACAGTTTCTCCTTGCCAGACAGAGTGGAAAATCTTTTTGCTAAGATGTAGACGAGAAGAGAGGCTAAAGACGAAGGTACGGTGCTCTGCAGAGCAAAGCACAGCTCCCGGGCGTCTTTCGGCAGAAGGCGCACACCGCAGAGCACTGTGAGCGGCAGAATCGTCTTTGCGCGAAGAAGCAGCTTCTTCGTCTCCGGGAGCCGGAGAGAGCGGCAACTTCGCAAAGGTGATGAAACAAGCTGTACAACACTGCGATTGTGTGCGCAGCTTGCCAAGTGAGAGAAAACAGTACCTGACCACTCTCCTGCCTTTTCTATTCACATGAACATTCGATTGCAAGCTGTTTTGGACAACTTTCTTTCTCTTCTTGCAAAACACTCGGCAGACCTCCGTGCAGCCTCTAGAACACGATGGGAGATGTTTTTTTTGCTGGCACAGTTTCTGCTTGCCAGACAGAGTGGAAAAGCTTTTTGTTAAGATGTAGACGAGAAGAGAGGCGAAAGAAGCAGGTATGGTGCTCTGCAGAGCTAAGCACCGCTCCCGGGCGTCTTTCGGCAGAAGGCGCACACCGCAGAGCACTGTGAGCGGCAGAATCGTCTTTGCGCGAAGAAGCAGCTTCTTCGTCTCCGGGAGCCGGAGAGAGCGGCAACTTCGCAAAGGTGATGAAACAAGCTGTACAAGACTGCGATTGTGTTCGCAGCTTGCCAACTGAGAGAAAACAGTACCTGACCACTCTCCTGCCTTTTCTATTCACATGAACATTCGATTGGAAGCTGTTTTGGACAACTTTCTTTCTCTTCTTGAAAAATAGTCGGCAGATCTCCGTGCAGCTTCTTGAACACGATGGGAGATGTTTTCTGTGCTGGCACAGTTTCTTCTTGCCAGACAGAGTGGAAAAGATTTTTGCTAAGATGTAGACGAGAAGAGAGGCTAAAGACGAAGGTACGGTGCTCTGCAGAGCTAAGCACCGCTCCCGGACCTCTTTCGGCAGAAGGCGCACACCGCAGAGCACTGTGAGCGGCAGAATCGTCTTTGCGCGAAGAAGCAGCTTCTTCGTCTCCGGGAGCCGGAGAGAGCGGCAGCTTCGCAAAGGTGATGAAACAATCTGTACAACACTGCGATTGTGTGCGCAGCATGACAACTGAGAGAAAACAGTACCTGACCACTCTCCTGCCTTTTCTATTCACATGAACATTCGATTGGAAGCTGTTTTGGACAACTTTCTTTCTCTTCTTGCAAAACACTCGGCAGACCTCCGTGCAGCCTCTAGAACACGATGGGAGATGTTTTCTGTGCTGGCACAGTTTCTCCTTGCCAGACAGAGTGGAAAAGCTTTTTGCTAAGATGTAGACGAGAAGAGAGGCTAAAGACGAAGGTACGGTGCTCTGCAGAGCAAAGCACCGCTCCCGGACCTCTTTCGGCAGAAGGCGCACACCGCAGAGCACTGTGAGCGGCAGAATCACCTTTGCGCGAAGAAGCAGCTTCTTCGTCTCCGGGAGCCGGAGAGAGCGGCAACTTCGCAAAGGTGATGAAACAAGCTGTACAACACTGCGATTGTGTGCGCAGCTTGCCAACTGAGAGAAAACAGTACCTGACCACTCTCCTGCCTTTTCTATTCACTTGAACATTCGATTGCAAGCTGTTTTGGACAACTTTCTTTCTCTTCTTGCAAAACACTCGGCAGACCTCCGTGCAGCCTCTAGAAAACGGTGGGAGATGTTTTCTGTGCTGGCACAGTTTCTCCTTGCCAGACAGAGTGGAAAAGCTTTTTGCTAAGATGTAGACGAGAAGAGAGGCTAAAGACGAAGGTACGGTGCTCTGCAGAGCTAAGCACCGCTCCCGGACCTCTTTCGGCAGAAGGCACACACCGCAGAGCTCTGTGAGTGGCAGAATTGTCTTTGCGCGAAGAAGCAGCTTCTTCATCTCCGGGAGCCGGAGAGAGCGGCAACTTCGCAAAGGTGATGAAACAAGCTGTACAACACTGCGATTGTGTGCGCAGCTTGCCAAGTGAGAGAAAACAGTACCTGACCACTCTCCTGCCTTTTCTATTCACATGAACATTCGATTGCAAACTGTTTTGGACAACTTTCTTTCTCTTCTAGCAAAACACTCGGCAGACCTCCGTGCAGCCTCTAGAACACAGTGGGAGATGTTTTTTGGGCTGGCACAGTTTCTCCTTGCCAGACAGAGTGGAAAAGCTTTTTGCTAAGATGTAGACGAGAAGAGAGGCTAAAGACGAAGGTACGGTGCTCTGCAGAGCAAAGCACCGCTCCCGGACCTCTTTCGGCATGAGGCGCACACCGCAGAGCACTGTGAGCGGCAGAATCGTCTTTGCGCGAAGAAGCAGCTTCTTCGTCTCCGGGAGCCGGAGAGAGCGGCAGCTTCGCAAAGGTGATGAAACAAGCTGTACGACACTGCGATTGTGTGCGCAGCTTGCCAAGTGAGAGAAAACAGTACCTGACCACTCTCCTGCCTTTTGTAATCACATGAACATTCGATTGCAAGCTGTTTTGGACAACTTTCTTTCTCTTCTTGCAAAACACTCGGCAGACCTCCGTGCAGCCTCTAGAACACGATGGGAGATGTTTCCTGTGCTGGCACAGTTTCTCCTTGCCAGACAGAGTGGAAAAGCTTTTTGCTAAGATGTAGACGAGAAGAGAGGCTAAAGACGAACGTACGGTGCTCTGCAGAACTAAGCACAGCTCCCGGGCCACTTTCGGCAGAAGGCGCACACCGCAAAGCACTGTGAGGGGCAGAATCGTCTTTGCGCGAAGAAGCAGCTTCTTCGTCTCCGGGAGCCGGAGAGAGCGGCAACTTCGCAAAGGTGATGAAACAAGCTGTACAACACTGCGATTGTGTGCGCAGCTTGCCAACTGAGAGAAAACAGTACCTGACCACTCTCCTGCCTTTTCTATTCACTTGAACAGTTGATTGCATGCTGTTTTTGACAACTTTCTTTCTCTTCTTGCAAAACACTCGGCAGACCTCCGTGCAGCCTCTAGAACACGATGGGAGATGTTTTCTGTGCTGGCACATTTTCTCCTTGCCAGACAGAGTGGAAAAGCTTTTTGCTAAGATGTAGACGAGAAGAGAGGCTAAAGACGAAGGTACGGTGCTCTGCAGAGCTAAGCACCGCTCCCGGACCTCTTTCGGCAGAAGGCGCACACCGCAGAGCACTGTGAGCGGCAGAATCGTCTTTGCGCGAAGAAGCAGCTTCTTCGTCTCCGGGAGCCGGAGAGAGCGGCAACTTCGCAAAGGTGATGAAACAAGCTGTACAACACTGCGATTGTGTGCGCAGCTTGCCAACTGAGAGAAAACAGTACCTGACCACTCTCCTGCCTTTTCTATTCACATGAACATTCGATTGCAACCTGTTTTGGACAACTTTCTTTCTCTTCTTGCAAAACACTCGGCAGAGCTCCGTGCAGCCTCTAGAACACATTGGGAGATGTTTTTTGTGCTGGCACAGTTTCTCCTTGCCAGACAGAGTTGAAAAGCTTTTTGCTAAGATGTAGACGAGAAGAGAGGCTAAAGACGAAGGTATGGTGCTCTGCAGAGCTAAGCACCGCTCCCGGACCTCTTTCGGCATGAGGCGCACACCGCAGAGCACTGTGAGCGGCAGAATCGTCTTTGCGCGAAGAAGCAGCTTCTTCGTCTCCGGGAGCCGGAGAGAGCGGCAGCTTCGCAAAGGTGATGAAACAAGCTGTACGACACTGCGATTGTGTGCGCAGCTTGCCAACTGAGAGAAAACAGTACCTGATCACTCTCCTGCCATTTCTATTCACTTGAACATTCGATTGCAAGCTGTTTCGGACAACTTTATTTCTCTTCTTGCAAAACACTCGGCAGACCTCCGTGCAGCCTCTAGAACACGATGGGAGATGTTTTCTGTGCTGGCACAGTTTCTCCTTGCCAGACAGAGTGGAAAAGCTTTTTGCTAAGGTGTAGACCAGAAGAGAGGCTAAAGACGAAGGTACGGTGCTCTGCAGAGCAAAGCACAGCTCCCGGGTGTCTTTCGGCAGAAGGCGCACACCGCAGAGCACTGTGAGCGGCAGAATCGTCTTTGCGCGAAGAAGCAGCTTCTTCGTCTCCGGGAGCCGGAGAGAGCGGCAACTTTGCAAAGGTGATGAAACAAGCTGTACAACACTGCGATTGTGTGCGCAGCTTGCCAACTGAGAGAAAACAGTACCTGACCACTCTCCTGCCTTTTCTATTCACATGAACATTCGATTGCAAGCTGTTTTGGACAACTTTCTTTCTCTTCTTGCAAAACACTCGGCAGACCTGCGTGCAGCCTCTAGAACACGATGGGAGATGTTTTCTGTGCTGGCACAGTTTCTCCTTGCCAGACAGAGTGGAAAAGCTTTTTGCTAAGATGTAGACGAGAAGAGAGGCTAAAGAAGCAGGTATGGTGCTCTGCAGAGCTAAGCACCGCTCCCGGGCGTCTTTCGGCAGAAGGCGCACACCGCAGAGCACTGTGAGCGGCAGAATCGTCTTTGCGCGAAGAAGCAGCTTCTTCGTCTCCGGGAGCCGGAGAGAGCGGCAACTTCGCAAAGGTGATGAAACAAGCTGTACAACACTGCGATTGTGTGCGCAGCTTGCCAAGTGAGAGAAAACAGTACCTGACCACTCTCCTGCCTTTTCTATTCACATGAACATTCGATTGGAAGCTGTTTTGGACAACTTTCTTTCTCTTCTTGAAAAATAGTCGGCAGATCTCCGTGCAGCTTCTAGAACACGATGGGAGATGTTTTCTGTGCTGGCACAGTTTCTCCTTGCCAGACAGAGTGGAAAAGCTTTTTGCTAAGATGTAGACCAGAAGAGAGGCTAAAGACGAAGGTACGGTGCTCTGCAGAGCTAAGCACCGCTCCCGGACCTCTTTCGGCAGAAGGCGCACACCGCAGAGCACTGTGAGCGGCAGAATCGTCTTTGCGCGAAGAAGCAGCTTCTTCGTCTCCGGGAGCCGGAGAGAGCGGCAGCTTCGCAAAGGTGATGAAACAATCTGTACAACACTGCGATTGTGTGCGCAGCATGACAACTGAGAGAAAACAGTACCTGACCACTCTCCTGCCTTTTCTATTCACATGAACATTCGATTGCAAGCTGTTTTTGACAACTTTCTTTCTCTTCTTGCAAAACACTCGGCAGACCTCCGTGCAGCCTCTAGAACACGATGGGAGATGTTTTCTGTGCTGGCACAGTTTCTCCTTGCCAGACAGAGTGGAAAAGCTTTTTGCTAAGATGTAGACGAGAAGAGAGGCTAAAGACGAAGGTACGGTGCTCTGCAGAGCTAAGCACCGCTCCCGGGCGTCTTTCGGCAGAAGGCGCACACCGCAGAGCACTGTGAGCGGCAGAATCGTCTTTGCGCGAAGAAGCAGCTTCTTCGTCTCCGGGAGCCGGAGAGAGCGGCAACTTCGCAAAGGTGATGAAACAAGCTGTACAACACTGCGATTGTGTGCGCAGCTTGCCAACTGAGAGAAAACAGTACCTGACCACTCTCCTGCCTTTTCTATTCACATGAACATTCGATTGCAAACTGTTTTGGACAACTTTCTTTCTCTTCTTGCAAAACACTCGGCAGACCTCCGTGCAGCCTCTAGAACACGATGGGAGATGTTTTTTGTGCTGGCACAATTTCCTCTTTGCCAGACAGAGTGGAAAAGCTTTTTGCTAAGATGTAGGCGAGAAGAGAGGCTAAAGACGAAGGTACGGTGCTCTGCAGAGCTAAGCACCGCTCCCGGGCGTCTTTCGGCAGAAGGCGCACACCGCAGAGCACTGTGAGCGGCAGAATCGTCTTTGCGCGAAGAAGCAGCTTCTTCGTCTCCGGGAGCCGGAGAGAGCGGCAACTTCGCAAAGGTGATGAAACAAGCTGTACAACACTGCGATTGTGTGCGCAGCTTGCCAACTGAGAGAAAACAGTACCTGAACACTCTCCTGCCTTTTCTACTCATTTGAACATTCGATTGCAAGCTGTTTTGGACAACTTTCTTTCTCTTCTTGCAAAACACTCTGCAGACCTCCGTGCAGCCTCTAGAACACGATGGGAGATGTTTTCTGTGCTGGCACAGTTTCTCCTTGCCAGACAGAGTGGAAAAGCTTTTTGCTAAGATGTAGACGAGAAGAGAGGCTAAAGACGAAGGTACGGTGCTCTGCAGAGCTAAGCACCGCTCCCGGACCTCTTTCGGCAGAAGGCGCACACCGCAGAGCACTGTGAGCGGCAGAATCGCCTTTGCGCGAAGAAGCAGCTTCTTCGTCTCCGGGAGCCGGAGAGAGCGGCAACTTCGCAAAGGTGATGAAACAAGCTGTACGACACTGCGATTGTGTGCGCAGCTTGCCAAGTGAGAGAAAACAGTACCTGACCACTCTCCTGCCTTTTCTAATCACATGAACATTCGATTGCATGCTGTTTTGGACAACTTTCTTTCTCTTCTAGCAAAACACTCGGCAGACCTCCGTGCAGCCTCTAGAACACGATGGGAGATGTTTTTTGTGCTGGCACAGTTTCTCCTTGCCAGACAGAGTGGAAAAGCTTTTTGCTAAGATGTAGACGAGAAGAGAGGCTAAAGAAGCAGGTAGGGTGCTCTGCAGAGCTAAGCACCGCTCCCGGGCCTCTTTCGGCAGGAGGCGCACACCGCAGAGCACTGTGAGCGGCAGAATCGTCTTTGCGCGAAGAAGCAGCTTCTTCGTCTCCGGGAGCCGGAGAGAGCGGCAACTTCGCAAAGGTGATGAAACAAGCCGTACAACAATGCGATTGTGTGCGCAGCTTGCCAACTGAGAGAAAACAGTACCTGACCACTCTCCTGCCTTTTGTATTCACTTGAACATTTGATTGAAAGCTGTTTTGGACAACTTTCTTTCTCTTCTTGCAAAACACTCGGCAGACCTCCGTGCAGCCTCTAGAACACGATGGGAGATGTTTTCTGTGCTGGCACAGTTTCTCCTTGCCAGACAGAGTGGAAAAGCTTTTTGCTAAGATGTAGACGAGAAGAGAGGCTAAAGACGAAGGTACGGTGCTCTGCAGAGCTAAGCACCGCTCCCGGGCGTCTTTCGGCAGAAGGCGCACACCGCAGAGCACTGTGAGCGGCAGAATCGTCTTTGCGCGAAGAAGCAGCTTCTTCGTCTCCGGGAGCCGGAGAGAGCGGCAACTTCGCAAAGGTGATGAAACAAGCTGTACAACACTGCGATTGTGTGCGCAGCTTGCCAACTGAGAGAAAACAGTACCTGACCACTCTCCTGCCTTTTCTATTCACTTGAACATTCGATTGCAAGCTGTTTTGGACAACTTTCTTTCTCTTCTTGCAAAACACTCGGCAGACCTCCGTGCAGCCTCTAGAACACGATGGGAGATGTTTTTTGTACTGGCACAGTTTCTCCTTTCCAGACAGAGTGGAAAACCTTTTTGCTAAGATGTAGACGAGAAGAGAGGCTAAAGACGAAGGTACGGTGCTCTGCAGAGCTAAGCACCGCTCCCGGGCGTCTTTCGGCAGAAGGCGCACACCGCAGAACACTGTGAGCGGCAGAATCGTCTTTGCGCGAAGAAGCAGCTTCTTCGTCTCCGGGAGCCGGAGAGAGCGGCAACTTCGCAAAGGTGATGAAACAAGCTGTACAACACTGCGATTGTGTGCGCAGCTTGCCAACTGAGAGAAAACAGTACCTGACCACTCTCCTGCCTTTTGTAATCACATGAACATTCGATTGCAAGCTGTTTTGGACAACTTTCTTTCTCTTCTTGCAAAACACTCGGCAGACCTCCGTTCAGCCTCTAGAACACGATGGGAGATGTTTTCTGTGCTGGCACAGTTTCTCCTTGCCAGACAGAGTGGAAAAGCTTTTTGCTAAGATGTAGACGAGAAGAGAGGCTAAAGACGAAGGTACGGTGCTCTGCAGAGCTAAGCACCGCTCCCGGACCTCTTTCGGCAGAAGGCGCACACCGCAGAGCACTGTGAGCGGCAGAATCGTCTTTGCGCGAAGAAGCAGCTTCTTCGTCTCCGGGAGCCGGAGAGAGCGGCAGCTTCGCAAAGGTGATGAAACAATCTGTACAACACTGCGATTGTGTGCGCAGCATGACAACTGAGAGAAAACAGTACCTGACCACTCTCCTGCCTTTTCTATTCACATGAACATTCGATTGGAAGCTGTTTTGGACAACTTTCTTTCTCTTCTTGCAAAACACTCGGCAGACCTCCGTGCAGCCTCTAGAACACGATGGGAGATGTTTTCTGTGCTGGCACAGTTTCTCCTTGCCAGACAGAGTGGAAAAGCTTTTTGCTAAGATGTAGACGAGAAGAGAGGCTAAAGACGAAGGTACGGTGCTCTGCAGAGGTAAGCACCGCTCCCGGACCTCTTTCGGCAGAAGGCGCACACCGCAGAGCACTGTGAGCGGCAGAATCACCTTTGCACGAAGAAGCAGCTTCTTCGTCTCCGGGAGCCGGAGAGAGCGGCAACTTCGCAAAGGTGATGAAACAAGCTGTACAACACTGCGATTGTGTGCGCAGCTTGCCAACTGAGAGAAAACAGTACCTGACCACTCTCCTGCCTTTTCTATTCACTTGAACATTCGATTGCAAGCTGTTTTGGACAACTTTCTTTCTCTTCTTGCAAAACACTCGGCAGACCTCCGTGCAGCTTCTAGAACACGATGGGAGATGTTTTCTGTGCTGGCACAGTTTCTCCTTGCCAGACAGAGTGGAAAAGCTATTTGCTAAGATGTCGACCAGAAGAGAGGCTAAAGACGAAGGTACGGTGCTCTGCAGAGCTAAGCACCGCTCCCGGACATCTTTCGGCAGAAGGCGCACACCGCAGAGCACTGTGAGCGGCTGAATCATCTTTGCGCGAAGAAGCAGCTTCTTCGTCTCCGGGAGCCGGAGAGAGCGGCAACTTCGCAAAGGTGATGAAACAATCTGTACAACACTGCGATTGTGTGCGCAGCTTGCCAAGTGAGAGAAAACAGTACCTGACCACTCTCCTGCCTTTTCTATTCACATGAACATTCGATTGCAAGCTGTTTTGGACAACTTTCTTTCTCTTCTTGCAAAACACTCGGCAGACCTCCGTGCAGCCTCTAGAACACAGTGGGAGATGTTTTTTGGGCTGGCACAGTTTCTCCTTGCCAGACAGAGTGGAAAAGCTTTTTGCTAAGATGTAGACGAGAAGAGAGGCTAAAGACGAAGGTACGGTGCTCTGCAGAGCTAAGCACCGCTCCCGGACCTCTTTCGGCATGAGGCGCACACCGCAGAGCACTGTGAGCGGCAGAATCGTCTTTGCGCGAAGAAGCAGCTTCTTCGTCTCCGGGAGCCGGAGAGAGCGGCAGCTTCGCAAAGGTGATGAAACAAGCTGTACGACACTGCGATTGTGTGCGCAGCTTGCCAACTGAGAGAAAACAGTACCTGACCACTCTCCTGCCTTTTCTATTCACATGAACATTCGATTGCAAGCTGTTTTGGACAACTTTCTTTCTCTTCTTGCAAAACACTCGGCAGACCTCCGTGCAGCCTCTAGAACACGATGGGAGATGTTTTTTGTGCTGGCACAGTTTCTCCTTGCCAGACAGAGTGGAAAATATTTTTGCTAAGATGTAGACGAGAAGAGAGGCTAAAGAAGCAGGTATGGTGCTCTGCAGAGCTAAGCACAGATCCCGGGCCTCTTTCGGCAGAAGGCGCACACCGCAGAGCACTGTGAGCGGCAGAATCGTCTTTGCGCGAAGAAGCAGCTTCTTCGTCTCCGGGAGCCGGAGAGAGCGGCAGCTTCGCAAAGGTGATGAAACAAGCTGTACAACACTGCGATTGTGTGCGCAGCTTGCCAACTGAGAGAAAACAGTACCTGACCACTCTCCTGCATTTTCTACTCACTTGAACATTCGATTGCAAGCTGTTTTGGACAACTTTCTTTCTCTTCTTGCAAAACACTCGGCAGACCTCCGTGCAGCCTCTAGAACACGATGGGAGATGTTTTCTGTGCTGGCACAGTTTCTCCTTGCCAGACAGAGTGGAAAAGCTTTTTGCTAAGTTGTAGACGAGAAGAGAGGCTAAAGACGAAGGTACGGTGCTCTGCAGAGCTAAGCACCGCTCCCGGACCTCTTTCGACAGAAGGCGCACACCGCAGAGCACTGTGAGCGGCAGAATCGTCTTTGCGCGAAGAAGCAGCTTCTTCGTCTCCGGGAGCCGGAGAGAGCGGCAACTTCGCAAAGGTGATGAAACAAGCTGTACAACACTGCGATTGTGTGCGCAGTTTGCCAACTGAGAGAAAACAGTACCTGACCACTCTCCTGCCTTTTGTAATCACATGAACATTCGATTGCAAGCTGTTTTGGACAACTTTCTTTCTCTTCTTGCAAAACACTCAGCAGACCTCCGTGCAGCCTCTAGAACACGATGGGAGATGTTTTCGGTGCTGGCACAGTTTCTCCTTGCCAGACAGAGTGGAAAAGCTTTTTGCTAAGATGTAGACGAGAAGAGAGGCTAAAGAAGCAGGTATGGTGCTCGGCAGAGCTAAGCACAGCACCCGGGCCTCTTTCGGCAGAAGACACACACTGCAGAGCACAGTGAGTGGCAGAATCGTCTTTGCGCGAAGAAGCAGCTTCTTCGTCTCCGGGAGCCGGAGAGAGCGGCAACTTCGCAAAGGTGATGAAACAAGCCGTACAACACTGCGATTGTGTGCGCAGCTTGCCAACTGAGAGAAAACAGTACCTGACCACTCTCCTGCCTTTTCTATTCACATGAACATTTGATTGCAAGCTGTTTTGGACAACTTTCTTTCTCTTCTTGCAAAACACTCGGCAGACCTCCGTGCAGCCTCTAGAACACGATGGGAGATGTTTTCTGTGCTGGCACAGTTTCTCCTTGCCAGACAGAGTGGAAATGCATTTTGCTAAGATGTAGACGAGAAGAGAGGCTAAAGACGAAGGTACGGTGCTCTGCAGAGCTAAGCACCGCTCCCGGACCTCTTTCGGCAGAAGGCGCACACCGCAGAGCACTGAGAGCGGCAGAATCACCTTTGCGCGAAGAAGCAGCTTCTTCGTCTCCGGGAGCCGGAGAGAGCGGCAACTTCGCAAAGGTGATGAAACAAGCTGTACAACACTGCGATTGTGTGCGCAGCTTGCCAACTGAGAGAAAACAGTACCTGACCACTCTCCTGCCTTTTCTAATCACTTGACCATTCGATTGCAAGCTGTTTTGGACAACTTTCTTTCTCTTCTTGCAAAACACTCGGCAGACCTCCGTGCAGCTTCTAGAACACGATGGGAGATGTTTCCTGTGCTGGCAAAGTTTCTCCTTGCCAGACTGAGTGGAAAAGCTTTTTGCTAAGATGTAGACGAGAAGAGAGGCTAAAGACGAAGGTACGGTGCTCTGCAGAGCTAAGCACCGCTCCCGGGCGTCTTTCGGCAGAAGCCGCACACCGCAGAGCACTGTGAGCGGCAGAATTGTCTTTGCGCGAAGAAGCAGCTTCTTCGTCTCCGGGAGCCGGAGAGAGCGGCAACTTCGCAAAGGTGATGAAACAAGCTGTACAACACTGCGTTTGTGTGCGCAGCTTGCCAAGTGAGAGAAAACAGTACCTGACCACTCTCCTGCCTTTTCTATTCACATGAACATTCGATTGCAACCTGTTTTGGACAACTTTCTTTCTCTTCTTGCAAAACACTCGGCAGACCTCCGTGCAGCTTCTAGAACACGATGGGAGATGTTTTCTGTGCTGGCACAGTTTCTCCTTGCCAGACAGAGTGGAAAAGCTTTTTGCTAAGATGTAGACGAGAAGAGAGGCTAAAGACGAAGGTACGGTGCTCTGCAGAGCTAAGCACCGCTCCCGGGCGTCTTTCGGCAGAAGGCGCACACCGCAGAGCACTGTGAGCGGCAGAATCGTCTTTGCGCGAAGAAGCAGCTTCTTGGTCTCCCGGAGGGCCGGAGAGAGCGGCAACTTCGTAAAGGTGATGAAACAAGCTGTACAACACTGCGATTGTGTGCGCAGCTTGCCAACTGAGAGAAAACAGTACCTGACCACTCTCCTGCCTTTTCTATTCACATGAACATTCGATTGCAAGCTGTTTTGGACAACTTTCTTTCTCTTCTTGCAAAACACTCGGCAGACCTCCGTGCAGCCTCTAGAACACGATGGGAGATGTTTTTTGTGCTGGCACAGTTTCTCCTTGCCAGACAGAGTGGAAAAGCTTTTTGCTAAGATGTAGACGAGAAGAGAGGCTAAAGACGAAGGTACGGTGCTCTGCAGAGCTAAGCACCGCTCCCGGGCCTCTTTCGGCAGAAGGCGCACACCGCAGAGCACTGTGAGCGGCAGAATCACCTTTGCGCGAAGAAGCAGCTTCTTCGTCTCCGGGAGCCGGAGAGAGCGGCAACTTCGCAAAGGTGATGAAACAAGCTGTACAACACTGCAATTGTGTGCGCAGCTTGCCAACTGAGAGAAAACAGTACCTGACCACTCTCCTGCCTTTTCTATTCACATGAACATTCGATTGCAAGCTGTTTTGGACAACTTTCTTTCTCTTCTTGCAAAACACTCGGCAGACCTCCGTGTAGCCTCTAGAACACGATGGGAGATGTTTTCTGTGCTGGCACAGTTTCTCCTTGCCAGACAGAGTGGAAAAGCTTTTTGCTAAGATGTAGACGAGAAGAGAGGCTAAAGACGAAGGTACGGTGCTCTGCAGAGGTAAGCACCGCTCCCGTGCGTCTTTCGGCAGAAGGCGCACACCGCAGAGCACTGTGAGCGGCAGAATCGTCTTTGCGCGAAGAAGCAGCTTCTTCGTCTCCGGGAGCCGGAGAGAGCGGCAACTTGGCAAAGGTGATGAAACAAGCTGTACAACACTGCGATTGTGTGCGCAGCTTGCCAACTGAGAGAAAACAGTACCTGACCACTCTCCTGCCTTTTCTATTCACATGAACATTCGATTGCAAGCTGTTTTGGACAACTTTCTTTCTCTTCTTGCAAAACACTCGGCAGACCTCCGTGCAGCCTCTAAAACACGATGGGAGATGTTTTCTGTGCTGGCACAGTTTCTCCTTGCCAGACAGAGTGGAAAAGCTTTTTGCTAAGATGTAGGCGAGAAGAGAGGCTAAAGACGAAGGTACGGTGCTCTGCAGAGCTAAGCACCGCTCCCGGGCGTCTTTCGGCATGAGGCGCACACCGCAGAGCACTGTGAGCGGCAGAATCGTCTTTGCGCGAAGAAGCAGCTTCTTCGTCTCCGGGAGCCGGAGAGAGCGGCAGCTTCGCAAAGGTGATGAAACAAGCTGTACAACACTGCGATTGTGTGCGCAGCTTGCCAAGTGAGAGAAAACAGTACCTGACCACTCTCCTGCCTTTTCTATTCACATGAACATTCGATTGCAAGCTCTTTTGGACAACTTTCTTTCTCTTCTTGCAAAACACTCGGCAGACCTCCGTGCAGCCTCTAGAACACGATGGGAGATGTTTTCTGTGCTGGCACAGTTTCTCCTTTCCAGACAGAGTGGAAAAGCTTTTTGCTAAGATGTAGACGAGAAGAGAGGCTAAAGACGAAGGTACGGTGCTCTGCAGAGCAAAGCACCGTTCCCGGGCCTCTTTCGGCAGAAGGCGCACACCGCAGAGCACTGTGAGCGGCAGAATCGTCTTTGCGCGAAGAAGCAGCTTCTTCGTCTCCGGGAGCCGGAGAGAGCGGCAACTTGGCAAAGGTGATGAAACAAGCTGTACAACACTGCGATTGTGCGCGCAGTTTGCCAAGTGAGAGAAAACAGTACCTGACCACTCTCCTGCCTTTTCTATTCACATGAATATTCGATTGCAAGCTGTTTTGGACAACTTTCTTTCTCTTCTTTCAAAATACTCGGCAGACCTCCGTGCAGCCTCTAGAACACGATGGGAGATGTTTTTTGTGCTGGCACAGTTTCTCCTTGCCAGACAGAGTGGAATAGCTTTTTGCTAAGATGTAGACGAGAATAGAGGCTAAAGACGAAGGTACGGTGCTCTGCAGAGCTAAGCACTGCTCCCGGACCTCTTTCAGCAGAAGGCGCACACCGCAGAGCACTGTGAGCGGCAGAATCGTCTTTGCGCGAAGAAGCAGCTTCTTCGTCTCCGGGAGCCGGAGAGAGCGGCAGCTTCGCAAAGGTGATGAAACAAGCTGTACAACACTGCGATTTTGTGCGCAGCTTGCCAAGTGAGAGAAAACAGTACCTGACCACTCTCCTGCCTTTTCTATTCACATGAACATTCGATTGCAAGATGTTTTGGACAACTTTCTTTCTCTTCTTGCAAAACACTCGGCAGACCTCCGTACAGCCTCTAGAACACGATGGGAGATGTTTTCTGTGCTGGCACAGTTTCTCCTTGCCAGACAGAGTGGAAAAGCTTTTTGCTAAAATGTAGACGAGAAGAGAGGCTAAAGACGAAGGTACGGTGCTCTGCAGAGCTAAGCACCGCTCCCGGACCTCTTTCGGCAGAAGGCGCACACCGCAGAGCACTGTGAGCGGCAGAATCGTCTTTGCGCGAAGAAGCAGCTTCTTCGTCTCCGGGAGCCGGAGAGAGCGGCAACTTCGCAAAGGTGATGAAACAAGCTGTACAACACTGCGATTGTGTGCGCAGCTTGCCAACTGAGAGAAAACAGTACCTGACCACTCTCCTGCCTTTTCTATTCACATGAACATTCGATTGCAAACTGTTTTGGACAACTTTCTTTCTCTTCTTGCAAAACACTCGGCAGACCTCCGTGCAGCCTCTAGAACACGATGGGAGATGTTTTTTGTGCTGGCACAATTTCCTCTTTAGCAGACAGAGTTGAAAAGCTTTTTGCTAAGATGTAGACGAGAAGAGAGGCTAAAGACGAAGGTACGGTGCTCTGCAGAGCTAAGCACCGCTCCCGGGCGTCTTTCGGCAGAAGGCGCACACCGCAGAGCACTGTGAGCGGCAGAATCGTCTTTGCGCGAAGAAGCAGCTTCTTCGTCTCCGGGAGCCGGAGAGAGCGGCAACTTGGCAAAGGTGATGAAACAAGCTGTACAACACTGCGATTGTGTGCGCAGCTTGCCAACTGAGAGAAAACAGTACCTGACCACTCTGCTGGCTTTTCTATTCACATGAACATTCGATTGCAAGCTGTTTTGGACAACTTTCTTTCTCTTCTTGCAAAACACTCGGCAGACCTGCGTGCAGCCTCTAGAACACGATGGGAGATGTTTTCTGTGCTGGCACAGTTTCTCCTTGCCAGACAGAGTGGAAAAGCTTTTTGCTAAGATGTAGACCAGAAGAGAGGCTAAAGACGAAGGTACGGTGCTCTGCAGAGCTAAGCACTGCTCCCGGACCTCTTTCGGCAGAAGGCGCACACCGCAGAGCACTGTGAGCGGCAGAATCGTCTTTGCGCGAAGAAGCAGCTTCTTTGTCTCCGGGAGCCGGAGAGAGCGGCAACTTCGCAAAGTTGATGAAACAAGCTGTACAACACTGCGATTGTGTGCGCAGCTTGCCAACTGAGAGAAAACAGTACCTGACCACTCTCCTGCCTTTTCTATTCACATGAACATTCGATTGCATGCTGTTTTGGACAACTTTCTTTCTCTTCTTGCAAAACACTCGGCAGACCTCCGTGCAACCTCTAGAACACGATGGGAGAGGTTTTTTTTCCTGGCAGAGTTTCTGCTTGCCAGACAGAGTGGAAAAGCTTTATGCTAAGATGTAGACGAGAAGAGAGGCTAAAGACGAAGGTACGGTGCTCTGCAGAGCTAAGCACCGCTCCCGGACCTCTTTCGGCAGAAGGCGCACACTGCAGAACACTGGGAGGGGCAGAATCGTCTTTGCGCGAAGAAGCAGCTTCTTCGTCTCCGGGAGCCGGAGAGAGCGGCAACTTCGCAAAGGTGATGAAACAAGCTGTACAACACTGCGATTGTGTGCGCAGCTTGCCAACTGAGAGAAAACAGTACCTGACCACTCTCCTGCCTTTTCTATTCACATGAACATTCGATTGCAAGCTGTTTTGGACAACTTTCTTTCTCTTCTTGCAAAACACTCGGCAGACCTCCGTGCAGCTTCTAGAACACGATGGGAGATGTTTTCTGTGCTGGCACAGTTTCTCCTTGCCAGACAGAGTGGAAAAGCTTTTTGCTAAGATGTAGACGAGAAGAGAGGCTAAAGACGAAGGTACGGTGCTCTGCAGAGCTAAGCACCGCTCCCGGACCTCTTTCGGCAGAATGCGCACACCGCAGAGCACTGTGAGTGGCAGAATCGTCTTTGCGCGAAGAAGCAGCTTCTTCGTCACCGGGAGCCGGAGAGAGCGGCAACTTCGCAAAGGTGATGAAACAAGCTGTACAACACTGCGATTGTGTGCGCCGCTTGCCAATTGAGAGAAAACAGTACCTGACCACTCTCCTGCCTTTTCTATTCACATGAACATTCGATTGCAAACTTTTTTGGACAACTTTCTTTCTCTTCTTGCAAAACACTCGGCAGACCTCCGTGCAGCCTCTAGAACACAGTGGGAGATGTTTTTTGGGCTGGCACAGTTTCTCCTTGCCAGACAGAGTGGAAAAGCTTTTTGCTAAGATGTAGACGAGAAGAGAGGCTAAAGACGAAGGTACGGTGCTCTGCAGAGCTAAGCACCGCTCCCGGACCTCTTTCGGCATGAGGCGCACACCGCAGAGCACTGTGAGCGGCAGAATCGTCTTTGCGCGAAGAAGCAGCTTCTTCGTCTCCGGGAGCCGGAGAGAGCGGCAGCTTCGCAAAGGTGATGAAACAAGCTGTACGACACTGCGATTGTGTGCGCAGCTTGCCAACTGAGAGAAAACAGTACCTGACCACTCTCCTGCCTTTTCTATTCACATGAACATTCGATTGCAAGCTGTTTTGGACAACTTTCTTTCTCTTCTTGCAAAACACTCGGCAGACCTCCGTGCAGCCTCTAGAACACGATGGGAGATGTTTTTTGTGCTGGCACAGTTTCTCCTTGCCAGACAGAGTGGAAAAGCTTTTTGCTAAGATGTAGACGAGAAGAGAGGCTAAAGAAGCAGGTATGGTTCTCTGCAGAGCTAAGCACCGCTCCCGGGCCTCTTTCGGCAGAAGGCGCACACCGCAGAGCACTGTGAGCGGCAGAATCGTCTTTGCGCGAAGAAGCAGCTTCTTCGTCTCCGGGAGCCGGAGAGAGCGGCAACTTCGCAAAGGTGATGAAACAAGCTGTACAACACTGCGATTGTGTGCGCAGCTTGCCAACTGAGAGAAAACAGTACCTGACCACTCTCCTGCCTTTTCTACTCACTTGAATATTCGATTGCAAGCTGTTTTGGACAACTTTCTTTCTCTTCTTGCAAAACACTCGGCAGACCTCCGTGCAGCCTCTAGAACACGATGGGAGATGTTTTCTGTGCTGGCACAGTTTCTCCTTGCCAGACAGAGTGGAAAAGCTTTTTGCTAAGATGTAGACGAGAAGAGAGGCTAAAGACGAAGGTACGGTGCTCTGCAGAGCTAAGCACCGCTCCCGGACCTCTTTCGGCAGAAGGCGCACACCGCAGAGCACTGTGAGCGGCAGAATCGCCTTTGCGCGAAGAAGCAGCTTCTTCGTCTCCGGGAGCCGGAGAGAGCGGCAACTTCGCAAAGGTGATGAAACAAGCTGTACAACACTGCGATTGTGTGCGCAGCTTGCCAACTGAGAGAAAACAGTACCTGACCACTCTCCTGCCTTTTCTAATCACATGAACATTCGATTGCAAGCTGTTTTGGACACCTTTTTTCTCTTCTAGCAAAACACTCGGCAGACCTCCGTGCAGCCTCTAGAACACGATGGGAGATGTTTTTTGTGCTGGCACAGTTTCTCCTTGCCAGACAGAGTGGAAAATCTTTTTGCTAAGATGTAGACGAGAAGAGAGGCTAAAGAAGCAGGTAGGGTGCTCTGCAGAGCTAAGCACAGCTCCCGGGCCTCTTTCGGCAGGAGGCGCACACCGCAGAGCACTGTGAGCGGCAGAATCGTCTTTGCGCGAAGAAGCAGCTTCTTCGTCTCCGGGAGCCAGAGAGAGCGGCAACTTCGCAAAGGTGATGAAACAAGCCGTACAACACTGCGATTGTGTGCGCAGCTTGCCAACTGAGAGAAAACAGTACCTGACCACTCTCCTGCCTTTTCTATTCACTTGAACATTCGATTGCAAGCTGTTTTGGACAACTTTCTTTCTCTTCTTGCAAAACACTCGGCAGACCTCCGTGCAGCCTCTAGAACACGATGGGAGATGTTTTCTGTGCTGGCACAGTTTCTCCTTGCCAGACAGAGTGGAAAAGCTTTTTGCTAAGATGTAGACGAGAAGAGAGGCTAAAGACGAAGGTACGGTGCTCTGCAGAGCTAAGCACCGCTCCCGGACCTCTTTCGGCAGAAGGCGCACACCGCAGAGCACTGTGAGCGGCAGAATCGTCTTTGCGCGAAGAAGCAGCTTCTTCGTCTCCGGGAGCCGGAGAGAGCGGCAACTTCGCAAAGGTGATGAAACAATCTGTACAACACTGCGATTGTGTGCGCAGCATGACAACTGAGAGAAAACAGTACCTGACCACTCTCCTGCCTTTTCTATTCACATGAACATTCGATTGGAAGCTGTTTTGGACAACTTTCTTTCTCTTCTTGCAAAACACTCGGCAGACCTCCGTGCAGCCTCTAGAACACGATGGGAGATGTTTTCTGTGCTGGCACAGTTTCTCCTTGCCAGACAGAGTGGAAAAGCTTTTTGCTAAGATGTAGACGAGAAGAGAGGCTAAAGACGAAGGTACGGTGCTCTGCAGAGGTAAGCACCGCTCCCGGGCGTCTTTCGGCAGAAGGCGCACACCGCAGAGCACTGTGAGCGGCAGAATCACCTTTGCGCGAAGAAGCAGCTTCTTCGTCTCCGGGAGCCGGAGAGAGCGGCAACTTCGCAAAGGTGATGAAACAAGCTGTACAACACTGCGATTGTGTGCGCAGCTTGCCAAGTGAGAGAAAACAGTACCTGACCACTCTCCTGCCTTTTCTATTCACATTAACATTCGATTGCAAGCTGTTTTGGACAACTTTCTTTCTCTTCTTGCAAAACACTCGGCAGACCACCGTGCAGCCTCTAGAACACGATGGGAGATGTTTTCTGTGCTGGCACAGTTTCTCCTTGCCAGACAGAGTGGAAAAGCTTTTTGCTAAGATGTAGACGAGAAGAGAGGCTAAAGACGAAGGTACGGTGCTCTGCAGAGCAAAGCACCGTTCCCGGGCCTCTTTCGGCAGAAGGCGCACACCGCAGAGCACTGTGAGCGGCAGAATCGTCTTTGCGCGAAGAAGCAGCTTCTTCGTCTCCGGGAGCCGGAGAGAGCGGCAACTTCGCAAAGGTGATGAAACAAGCTGTACAACACTGCGATTGTGCGCGCAGTTTGCCAACTGAGAGAAAACAGTACCTGACCACTCTCCTGCCTTTTCTAATCACATGAACATTCGATTGCAAGCTGTTTTGGACAACTTTCTTTCTCTTCTTGCAAAACACTCGGCAGACCTCCGTGCAGCCTCTAGAACACGATGGGAGATGTTTTTTGTGCTGGCACAGTTTCTCCTTGCCAGACAGAGTGGAAAAGCTTTTTGCTAAAATGTAGACGAGAAGAGAGGCTAAAGACGAAGGTACGGTGCTCTGCAGAGCTAAGCACCGCTCCCGGGCGTCTTTCGGCAGAAGGCGCACACCGCAGAGCAGAGTGAGCGGCAGAATCGTCTTTGCGCGAAGAAGCAGCTTCTTCGTCTCCAGGAGCCGGAGAGAGCGGCAACTTCGCAAAGGTGATGAAACAAGCTGTACAACACTGCGATTGTGTGCGCAGCTTGCCAAGTGAGAGAAAACAGTACCTGACCACTCTCCTGCCTTTTCTATTCACATGAACATTCGATTGCAAGATGTTTTGGACAACTTTCTTTCTCTTCTTGCAAAACACTCGGCAGACCTCCGTACAGCCTCTAGAACACGATGGGAGATGTTTTCTGTGCTGGCACAGTTTCTCCTTGCCAGACAGAGTGGAAAAGCTTTTTGCTAAGATGTAGACGAGAAGAGAGGCTAAAGACCAAGGTACGGTGCTCTGCAGAGCTAAGCACCGCTCCCGGGCGTCTTTCGGCAGAAGGCGCACACCGCAGAGCAGAGTGAGCGGCAGAATCGTCTTTGCGCGAAGAAGCAGCTTCTTCGTCTCCAGGAGCCGGAGAGAGCGGCAACTTCGCAAAGGTGATGAAACAAGCTGTACAACACTGCGATTGTGTGCGCAGCTTGCCAAGTGAGAGAAAACAGTACCTGACCACTCTCCTGCCTTTTCTATTCACATGAACATTCGATTGCAGGTGCTTTGGACAACTTTCTTTCTCTTCTTGCAAAACACTCGGCAGACCTCCGTGCAGCCTCTAGAACACGATGGGAGATGTTTTCTGTGCTGGCACAGTTTCTCCTTGCCAGACAGAGTGGAAAAGCTTTTTGCTAAGATGTAGACGAGAAGAGAGGCTAAAGACGAACGTACGGTGCTCTGCAGAACTAAGCACAGCTCCCGGGCCTCTTTCGGCAGAAGGCGCACACCGCAAAGCAATGTGAGGAGCAGAATCGTCTTTGCGCGAAGAAGCAGCTTCTTCGTCTCCGGGAGCCGGAGAGAGCGGCAGCTTCGCAAAGGTGATGAAACAAGCTGTACAACACTGCGATTGTGTGCGCAGCTTGCCAAGTGAGAGAAAACAGTACCTGACCACTCTCCTGCCTTTTCTATTCACTTGAACAGTTGATTGCATGCTGTTTTTGACAACTTTCTTTCTCTTCTTGCAAAACACTCGGCAGAACTCCGTGCAGCCTCTAGAACACGATGGGAGATGTTTTCTGTGCTGGCACAGTTTCTCCTTGCCAGACAGAGTGGAAAAGCTTTTTGCTAAGATGTAGACGAGAAGAGAGGCTAAAGACGAAGGTACGGTGCTCTGCAGAGGTAAGCACCGCTCCCGGACCTCTTTCGGCAGAAGGCGCACACCGCAGAGCACTGTGAGCGGCAGAATCGTCTTTGCGCGAAGAAGCACCTTCTTCGTCTCCGGGAGCCGGAGAGAGCGGCAACTTCGCAAAGGTGATGAAACAAGCTGTACAACACTGCGATTGTGTGCGCAGCTTGCCAACTGAGAGAAAACAGTACCTGACCACTCTCCTGCCTTTTCTATTCACATGAACATTCGATTGCAAGCTGTTTTGGACAACTTTCTTTCTCTTCTTGCAAAACACTCGGCAGACCTCCGTGCAGCCTCTAGAACACATTGGGAGATGTTTTCTGTGCTGGCACAGTTTCTCCTTGCCAGACAGAGTTGAAAAGCTTTTTGCTAAGATGTAGACGAGAAGAGAGGCTAAAGACGAAGGTATGGTGCTCTGCAGAGCTAAGCACCGCTCCCGGACCTCTTTCGGCATGAGGCGCACACCGCAGAGCACTGTGAGCGGCAGAATCGTCTTTGCGCGAAGAAGCAGCTTCTTCGTCTCCGGGAGCCGGAGAGAGCGGCAGCTTCGCAAAGGTGATGAAACAAGCTGTACGACACTGCGATTGTGTGCGCAGCTTGCCAACTGAGAGAAAACAGTACCTGACCACTCTCCTGCATTTTCTATTCACATGAACATTCGATTGCAAGCTGTTTTGGACAACTTTCTTTCTCTTCTTGCAAAACACTCGGCAGACCTCCGTGCAACCTCTAGAACACGATGGGAGATGTTTTTTGTGCTGGCACAGTTTCTCCTTGCCAGACAGAGTATAAAAGCTTTTTGCTAAGATGTAGACGAGAAGAGAGGCTAAAGAAGAAGGTAGGGTGCTCTGCAGAGCTAAGCGCCGCTCCCGGGCCTCTTTCGGCAGGAGGCGCACACCGCAGAGCACTGTGAGCGGCAGAATCGTCTTTGCGCGAAGAAGCAGCTTCTTCGTCTCCGGGAGCCGGAGAGAGCGGCAACTTCGCAAAGGTGATGAAACAAGCTGTACAACACTGCGATTGTGTGCGCAGCTTGCCAACTGAGAGAAAACAGTACCTGACCACTCTCCTGCCTTTTCTATTCACATGAACATTCGATTGCAAGCTGTTTTGGACAACTTTCTTTCTCTTCTTGCAAAACACTCGGCAGACCTCCGTGCAGCCTCTAGAACACATTGGGAGATGTTTTCTGTGCTGGCAAAGTTTCTCCTTGCCAGACAGAGTTGAAAAGCTTTTTGCTAAGATGTAGACGAGAAGAGAGGCTAAAGACGAAGGTATGGTGCTCTGCAGAGCTAAGCACCGCTCCCGGACCTCTTTCGGCATGAGGCGCACACCGCAGAGCACTGTGAGCGGCAGAATCGTCTTTGCGCGAAGAAGCAGCTTCTTCGTCTCCGGGAGCCGGAGAGAGCGGCAGCTTCGCAAAGGTGATGAAACAAGCTGTACGACACTGCGATTGTGTGCGCAGCTTGCCAACTGAGAGAAAACAGTACCTGACCACTCTCCTGCCTTTTCTATTCACATGAACATTCGATTGCAAGCTGTTTTGGACAACTTTCTTTCTCTTCTTGCAAAACACTCGGCAGACCTCCGTGCAGCCTCTAGAACACGATGGGAGATGTTTTCTGTGCTGGCACAGTTTCTCCTTGCCAGACAGAGTGGAAAAGCTTTTTGCTAAGATGTAGACGAGAAGAGAGGCTAAAGACGAAGGTACGGTGCTCTGCAGAGCAAAGCACAGCTCCCGGGCGTCTTTCGGCAGAAGGCGCACACCGCAGAGCACTGTGAGCGGCAGAATCGTCTTTGCGCGAAGAAGCAGCTTCTTCGTCTCCGGGAGCCGGAGAGAGCGGCAACTTTGCAAAGGTGATGAAACAAGCTGTACAACACTGCGATTGTGTGCGCAGCTTGCCAAGTGAGAGAAAACAGTACCTGACCACTCTCCTGCCTTTTCTATTCACTTGAACAGTTGATTGCATGCTGTTTTTGACAACTTTCTTTCTCTTCTTGCAAAACACTCGGCAGACCTCCGTGCAGCCTCTAGAACACGATGGGAGATGTTTTCTGTGCTGGCACAGTTTCTCCTTGCCAGACAGAGTGGAAAAGCTTTTTGCTAAGATGTAGACGAGAAGAGAGGCTAAAGACGAAGGTACGGTGCTCTGCAGAGCTAAGCACCGCTCCCGGGCGTCTTTCGGCAGAAGGCGCACACCCGCAGAGCACTGTGAGCGGCAGAATCGTCTTTGCGCGAAGAAGCAGCTTCTTCGTCTCCGGGAGCCGGAGAGAGCGGCAACTTCGCAAAGGTGATGAAACAAGCTGTACAACACTGCGATTGTGTGCGCAGCTTGCCAAGTGAGAGAAAACAGTACCTGACCACTCTCCTGCCTTTTCTATTCACATGAACATTCGATTGCAAGCTGTTTTGGACAACTTTCTTTCTCTTCTTGCAAAACACTCGGCAGACCTGCGTGCAGCCTCTAGAACACGATGGGAGATGTTTTCTGTGCTGGCACAGTTTCTCCTTGCCAGACAGAGTGGAAAAGCTTTTTGCTAAGATGTAGACCAGAAGAGAGGCTAAAGACGAACGTACGGTGCTCTGCAGAACTAAGCACAGCTCCCGGACCTCTTTCGGCAGAAGGCGCACACCGCAGAGCACTGTGAGCGGCAGAATCGTCTTTGCGCGAAGAAGCAGCTTCTTCGTCTCCGGGAGCCGGAGAGAGCGGCAGCTTCGCAAAGGTGATGAAACAAGCTGTACAACACTGCGATTGTGTGAGCAGCTTGCCAAGTGAGAGAAAACAGTAGCTGACCACTCTCCTGCCTTTTCTATTCACATGAACATTCGATTGCACACTGTTTTGGACAACTTTCTTTCTCTTCTTGCAAAACACTCGGCAGACCTCCGTGCAACCTCTAGAACACGAGGGGAGATGATTTTTTTCCTGGCACAGTTTCTGCTTGCCAGACAGAGTGGAAAAGCTTTATGCTACGATGTAGACGAGAAGAGAGGCTAAAGACGAAGGTACGGTGCTCTGCAGAGCTAAGCACCGCTCCCGGACCTCTTTCGGCAGAAGGCGCACACCGCAGAGCACTGGGAGGGGCAGAATCGTCTTTGCGCGAAGAAGCAGCTTCTTCGTCTCCGGGAGCCGGAGAGAGCGGCAACTTGGCAAAGGTGATGAAACAAGCTGTACAACACTGCGATTGTGTGCGCAGCTTGCCAAGTGAGAGAAAACAGTACCTGACCACTCTCCTGCCTTTTCTATTCACATGAACATTCGATTGCAAACTGTTTTGGACAATTTTCTTTCTCTTCTTGCAAAACACTCGGCAGACATCCGTGCAGCCTCTAGAACACAGTGGGAGATGTTTTTTGGGCTGGCACAGTTTCTCCTTGCCAGACAGAGTGGAAAAGCTTTTTGCTAAGATGTAGACGAGAAGAGAGGCTAAAGACGAAGGTACGGTGCTCTGCAGAGCTAAGCACCGATCCCGGACCTCTTTCGGCATGAGGCGCACACCGCAGAGCACTGTGAGCGGCAGAATCGTCTTTGCGCGAAGAAGCAGCTTCTTCGTCTCCGGGAGCCGGAGAGAGCGGCAACTTCGCAAAGGTGATGAAACAAGCTGTACGACACTGCGATTGTGTGCGCAGCTTGCCAACTGAGAGAAAACAGTACCTGACCACTCTCCTGCCTTTTCTATTCACATGAACATTCGATTGCAAGCTGTTTTGGACAACTTTCTTTCTCTTCTTGCAAAACACTCGGCAGACCTCCGTGCAGCTTCTAGAACACGATGGGAGATGTTTTCTGTGCTGGCACAGTTTCTCCTTGCCAGACAGAGTGGAAAAGCTTTTTGCTAAGATGTAGACGAGAAGAGAGGCTAAAGACGAAGGTACGGTGCTCTGCAGAGCTAAGCACCGCTCCCGGACCTCTTTCGGCAGAAGGCGCACACCGCAGAGCACTGTGAGTGGCAGAATCGTCTTTGCGCGAAGAAGCAGCTTCTTCGTCTCCGGGAGCCGGAGAGAGCGGCAACTTCGCAAAGGTGATGAAACAAGCTGTACAACACTGCGATTGTGTGCGCAGCTTGCCAAGTGAGAGAAATCAGTACCTGACCACTCTCCTGCCTTTTCTATTCACATGAACATTCGATTGCAAACTGTTTTGGACAACTTTCTTTCTCTTCTTGCAAAACACTCTGCAGACCTCCGTGCAGCCTCTAGAACACAGTGGGAGATGTTTTTTGGGCTGGCACAGTTTCTCCTTGCCAGACAGAGTGGAAAAGCTTTTTGCTAAGATGTAGACGAGAAGAGAGGCTAAAGACGAAGGTACGGTGCTCTGCAGAGCTAAGCACCGCTCCCGGACCTCTTTCGGCATGAGGCGCACACCGCAGAGCACTGTGAGCGGCAGAATCGTCTTTGCGCGAAGAAGCAGCTTCTTCGTCTCCGGGAGCCGGAGAGAGCGGCAGCTTCGCAAAGGTGATGAAACAAGCTGTACGACACTGCGATTGTGTGCGCAGCTTGCCAACGGAGAGAAAACAGTACCTGACCACTCTCCTGCCTTTTCTATTCACATGAACATTCGATTGCAAGCTGTTTTGGACAACTTTCTTTCTCTTCTTGCAAAACACTCGGCAGACCTCCGTTCAACCTCTAGAACACGATGGGAGATGTTTTTTGTGCTGGCACAGTTTCTCCTTGCCAGACAGATTGTAAAAGCTTTTTGCTAAGATGTAGACGAGAAGAGAGGCTAAAGAAGCAGGTATGGTGCTCTGCAGAGCTAAGCACCGCTCCCGGGCCTCTTTCGGCAGAAGGCGCACACCGCAGAGCACTGTGAGCGGCAGAATCGCCTTTGCGCGAAGAAGCAGCTTCTTCGTCTCCGGGAGCCGGAGAGAGCGGCAACTTCGCAAAGGTGATGAAACAAGCTGTACAACACTGCGATGGTGTGCGCAGCTTGCCAACTGAGAGAAAACAGTACCTGACCACTCTCCTGCCTTTTCTACTCACTTGAACATTCGATTGCAAGCTGTTTTGGACAACTTTCTTTCTCTTCTTGCAAAACACTCGGCAGACCTCCGTGCAGCCTCTAGAACACGATGGGAGATGTTTTCTGTGCTGGCACAGTTTCTCCTTGCCAGACAGAGTGGAAAAGCTTTTTGCTAAGATGTAGACGAGAATAGAGGCTAAAGACGAAGGTACGGTGCTCTGCAGAGCTAAGCACCGCTCCCGGACCTCTTTCGGCAGAAGGCGCACACCGCAGAGCACTGTGAGTGGCAGAATCGTCTTTGCGCGAAGAAGCAGCTTCTTCGTCTCCGGGAGCCGGAGAGAGCGGCAACTTCGCAAAGGTGATGAAACAAGCTGTACAACACTGCGATTGTGTGCGCAGCTTGCCAACTGAGAGAAAACAGTACCTGACCACTCTCCTGCCTTTTCTATTCACATGAACATTCGATTGCAAACTGTTTTGGACAACTTTCTTTCTCTTCTTGCAAAACACTCGGCAGACCTCCGTGCAGCCTCTAGAACACAGTGGGAGATGTTTTTTGGGCTGGCACAGTTTCTCCTTGCCAGACAGAGTGGAAAAGCTTTTTGCTAAGATGTAGACGAGAAGAGAGGCTAAAGACGAAGGTACGGTGCTCTGCAGAGCTAAGCACTGCTCCCGGACCTCTTTCGGCATGAGGCGCACACCGCAGAGCACTGTGAGCGGCAGAATCGTCTTTGCGCGAAGAAGCAGCTTCTTCGTCTCCGGGAGCCGGAGAGAGCGGCAGCTTCGCAAAGGTGATGAAACAAGCTGTACGACACTGCGATTGTGTGCGCAGCTTGCCAACTGAGAGAAAACAGTACCTGACCACTCTCCTGCATTTTCTATTCACATGAACATTCGATTGCAAGCTGTTTTGGACAACTTTCTTTCTCTTCTTGCAAAACACTCGGCAGACCTCCGTGCAACCTCTAGAACACGATGGGAGATGTTTTTTGTGCTGGCACAGTTTCTCCTTGCCAGACAGAGTATAAAAGCTTTTTGCTAAGATGTAGACGAGAAGAGAGGCTAAAGAAGCAGGTATGGTGCTCTGCAGAGCTAAGCACCGCTCCCGGGCCTCTTTCGGCAGAAGGCGCACACCGCAGAGCACTGTGAGCGGCAGAATCGTCTTTGCGCGAAGAAGCAGCTTCTTCGTCTCCGGGAGCCGGAGAGAGCGGCAACTTCGCAAAGGTGATGAAACAAGCTGTACAACACTGCGATTGTGGGCGCAGCTTGCCAACTGAGAGAAAACAGTACCTGACCACTCTCCTGCCTTTTCTACTCACTTGAACATTCGATTGCAAGCTGTTTTGGACAACTTTCTTTCTCTTCTTTCAAAACACTCGGCAGACCTCCGTGCAGCCTCTAGAACACGATGGGAGATGTTTTCTGTGCTCTCACAGTTTCTCCTTGCCAGACAGAGTGGAAAAGCTTTTTGCTAAGATGTAGACGAGAAGAGAGGCTAAAGACGAAGGTACGGTGCTCTGCAGAGCTAAGCACCGCTCCCGGACCTCTTTCGGCAGAAGGCGCACACCGCAGAGCACTGTGAGCGGCAGAATCGCCTTTGCGCGAAGAAGCAGCTTCTTCGTCTCCGGGAGCCGGAGAGAGCGGCAACTTGGCAAAGGTGATGAAACAAGCTGTACAACACTGCGATTGTGTGCGCAGCTTGCCAAGTGAGAGAAAACAGTACCTGACCACTCTCCTGGCTTTTCTAATCACATGAACATTCGATTGCAAGCTGTTTTGGACAACTTTCTTTCTCTTCTAGCAAAACACTCGGCAGACCTCCGTGCAGCCTCTAGAACACGATGGGAGATTTTTTTTGTGCTGGCACAGTTTCTCCTGGCCAGACAGAGTGGAAAATCTTTTTGCTAAGATGTAGACGAGAAGAGAGGCTAAAGAAGCAGGTAGGGTGCTCTGCAGAGCTAAGCACAGCTCCCGGGCCTCTTTCGGCAGGAGGCGCACACCGCAGAGCACTGTGAGCGGCAGAATCGTCTTTGCGCGAAGAAGCAGCTTCTTCGTCTCCGGGAGCCAGAGAGAGCGGCAACTTCGCAAAGGTGATGAAACAAGCCGTACAACACTGCGATTGTGTGCGCAGCTTGCCAACTGAGAGAAAACAGTACCTGACCACTCTCCTGCCTTTTCTATTCACTTGAACATTTGATTGAAAGCTGTTTTGGACAACTTTCTTTCTCTTCTTGCAAAACACTCGGCAGACCTCCGTGCAGCCTCTAGAACACGATGGGAGATGTTTTCTGTGCTGGCACAGTTTCTGCTTGCCAGACAGAGTGGAAAAGCTTTTTGCTAAGATGTAGACGAGAAGAGAGGCTAAAGACGAAGGTACGGTGCTCTGCAGAGCTAAGCACCGCTCCCGGACCTCTTTCGGCAGAAGGCGCACACCACAGAGCACTGTGAGCGGCAGAATCGTCTTTGCGCGAAGAAGCAGCTTCTTCGTCTCCGGGAGCCGGAGAGAGCGGCAGCTTCGCAAAGGTGATGAAACAAGCTGTACAACACTGCGATTGTGTGCGCAGCATGACAACTGAGAGAAAACAGTACCTGAGCACTCTCCTGCCTTTTCAATTCACATGAACATTCGATTGGAAGCTGTTTTGGACAACTTTCTTTCTCTTCTTGCAAAACACTCGGCAAACCTCCGTGCAGCCTCTAGAACACGATGGGAGATGTTTTCTGTGCTGGCACAGTTTCTCCTTGCCAGACAGAGTGGAAAAGCTTTTTGCTAAGATGTAGACGAGAAGAGAGGCTAAAGACGAAGGTACGGTGCTCTGCAGAGGTAAGCACCGCTCCCGGGCGTCTTTCGGCAGAAGGCGCACACCGCAGAGCACTGTGAGCGGCAGAATCACCTTTGCGCGAAGAAGCAGCTTCTTCGTCTCCGGGAGCCGGAGAGAGCGGCAACTTCGCAAAGGTAATGAAACAATCTGTACAACACTGCGATTGTGTGCGCAGCTTGCCAACTGAGAGAAAACAGTACCTGACCACTCTCCTGCCTTTTCTATTCACTTGAATATTCGATTGCAAGCTGTTTTGGACAACTTTCTTTCTCTTCTTGCAAAACACTCGGCAGACCTCCGTGCAGCCTCTAGAACACGATGGGAGATGTTTTCTGTGCTGGCACAGTTTCTCCTTGCCAGACAGAGTGGAAAAGCTATTTGCTAAGATGTCGACCAGAAGAGAGGCTAAAGACGAAGGTACGGTGCTCTGCAGAGCTAAGCACCGCTCCCGGACCTCTTTCGGCAGAAGGCGCACACCGCAGAGCACTGTGAGCGGCAGAATCGTCTTTGCGCGAAGAAGCAGCTTCTTCGTCTCCGGGAGCCGGAGAGAGCGGCAACTTCGCAAAGGTGATGAAACAATCTGTACAACACTGCGATTGTGTGCGCAGCTTGCCAAGTGAGAGAAAACAGTACCTGACCACTCTCCTGCCTTTTCTATTCACATGAACATTCGATTGCAAACTGTTTTGGACAACTTTCTTTCTCTTCTTGCAAAACACTCGGCAGACCTCCGTACAGCCTCTAGAACACAGTGGGAGATGTTTTTTGGGCTGGCACAGTTTCTCCTTGCCAGACAGAGTGGAAAAGCTTTTTGCTAAGATGTAGACGAGAAGAGAGGCTAAAGACGAAGGTACGGTGCTCTGCAGAGCTAAGCACCGCTCCCGGACCTCTTTCGGCATGAGGCGCACACCGCAGGGCACTGTGAGCGGCAGAATCGTCTTTGCGCGAAGAAGCAGCTTCTTCGTCTCCGGGAGCCGGAGAGAGCGGCAGCTTCGCAAAGGTGATGAAACAAGCTGTACGACACTGCGATTGTGTGCGCAGCTTGCCAAGTGAGAGAAAACAGTACCTGAGCACTCTCCTGCCTTTTCTATTCACATGAACATTCGATTGCAAGCTGTTATGGACAACTGTATTTCTCTTCTTGCAAAACACTCGGCAGACCTCCTTGCAGCTTCTAGAACACGATGGGAGATGTTTTCTGTGCTGGCACAGTTTCTCCTTGCCAGACAGAGTGGAAAAGCTTTTTGCTAAGATGTAGACGAGAAGAGAGGCTAAAGACGAAGGTACGGTGCTCTGCAGAGCTAAGCACCGCTCCCGGACCTCTTTCGGCAGCAGGCGCACACCGCAGAGCACTGTGAGCGGCAGAATCGTCTTTGCGCGAAGAAGCAGCTTCTTCGTCTCCGGGAGCTGGAGAGAGCGGCAACTTCGCAAAGGTGATGAAACAAGCTGTACAACACTGCGATTGTGTGCGCAGTTTGCCAACTGAGAGAAAACAGTACCTGACCACTCTCCTGCCTTTTCTATTCACATAAACATTCGATTGCAAGCTGTTTTGGACAACTTTCTTTCTCTTCTTGCAAAATACTCGGCAGACCTGCGTGCAGCCTCTAGAACACGATGGGAGATGTTTTCTGTGCTGGCACAGTTTCTCCTTGCCAGACAGAGTGGAAAAGCTTTTTGCTAAGATGTAGACGAGAATAGAGGCTAAAGACGAAGGTACGGTGCTCTGCAGAGCTAAGCACCGCTCCCGGGCGTCTTTCGGCAGAAGGCGCACACCGCAGAGCACTGTGAGCGGCAGAATCGTCTTTGCGCGAAGAAGCAGCTTCTTCGTCTCCGGGAGCCGGAGAGAGCGGCAGCTTCGCAAAGGTGATGAAACAAGCTGTACAACACTGCGATTGTGTGCGCAGCTTGCCAACTGAGAGAAAACAGTACCTGACCACTCTCCTGCCTTTTCTATTCACATGAACATTCGATTGCAAGCTGTTTTGGACAACTTTCTTTCTCTTCTTGCAAAACACTCGGCAGACCTCCGTGCAGCCTCTAGAACACGATGGGAGATGTTTTCTGTGCTGGCACAGTTTCTCCTTGCCAGACAGAGTGGAAAAGATTTTTGCTAAGATGTAGACGAGAAGAGAGGCTAAAGAAGCAGGTAGAGTGCTCTGCAGAGCTAAGCACAGCTCCCGGGCCTCTTTCGGCAGAAGGCGCACACCGCAGAGCACTGTGAGCGGCAGAATCGTCTTTGCGCGAAGAAGCAGCTTCTTCATCTCCTGGAGCCGGAGAGAGCGGCAACTTCGCAAAGGTGATGAAACAAGCTGTACAACACTGTGATTGTGTGCGCAGCTTGCCAACTGAGAGAAAACAGTACCTGACCACTCTCCTGCATTTTCTATTCACATAAACATTCGATTGCAAGCTGTTTTGGACAACTTTCTTTCTCTTCTTGCAAAACACTCGGCAGACCTCCGTACAGCCTCTAGAACACGATGGGAGATGTTTTTTGTGCTGGCACAGTTTCTCCTTGCCAGACAGAGTGGAAAAGCTTTTTGCTAAGATGTAGACGAGAAGAGAGGCTAAAGACGAAGGTACGGTGCTCTGCAGAGCTAAGCACCGCTCCCGTGCCTCTTTCGGCAGAAGGCGCACACCGCAGAGCACTGTGAGCGGCAGAATCGTCTTTGCGCGAAGAAGCAGCTTTTTCGTCTCCGGGAGCCGGAGAGAGCGGCAGCTTCGCAAAGGTGATGAAACAAGCTGTACAACACTGCGATTGTGTGCGCAGCTTGCCAAGTGAGAGAAAACAGTGCCTGACCACTCTCCTGCCTTTTCTATTCACATGAACATTCGATTGCAAGCTGTTTTTGACAACTGTCTTTCTCTTCTTGCAAAACACTCGGCAGACCTCCTTGCAGCTTCTAGAACACGATGGGAGATGTTTTCTGTGCTGGCACAGTTTCTCCTTGCCAGACAGAGTGGAAAAGCTTTTTGCTAAGATGTAGACGAGAAGAGAGGCTAAAGACGAAGGTACGGTGCTCTGCAGAGCTAAGCACCGCTCCCGGTCGTCTTTCGGCAGCAGGCGCACACCGCAGAGCACTGTGAGCGGCAGAATCGTCTTTGCGCGAAGAAGCAGCTTCTTCGTCTCCGGGAGCCGGAGAGAGCGGCAACTTGGCAAAGGTGATGAAACAAGCTGTACAACACTGCGATTGTGTGCGCAGCTTGCCAAGTGAGAGAAAACAGTACCTGACCACTCTCCTGCCTTTTCTAATCACATGAACATTCGATTGGAAGCTGTTTTGGACAACTTTCTTTCTCTTCTTGCAAAACACTCGGCAGACCTCCGTGCAGCCTCTAGAACACGATGGGAGATGTTTTCTGTGCTGGCACAGTTTCTCCTTGCCAGACAGAGTGGAAAAGCTTTTTGCTAAGATGTAGACGAGAAGAGAGGCTAAAGAAGCAGGTATGGTGCTCGGCAGAGCTAAGCACAGCTTCCGGGCCTCTTTCGGCAGAAGACACACACTGCAGAGCACAGTGAGCGGCAGAATCGTCTTTGCGCGAAGAAGCAGCTTCTTCGTCTCCGGGAGCCGGAGAGAGCGGCAGCTTCGCAAAGGTGATGAAACAAGCCGTACAACAATGCGATTGTGTGCGCAGCTTGCCAACTGAGAGAAAACAGTACCTGACCACTCTCCTGCCTTTTCTATTCACATGAACATTCGATTGCAAGCTGTTTTGGACAACTTTCTTTCTCTTCTTGCAAAACACTCGGCAGACGTCCGTGCAGCCTCTAGAACACGATGGGAGATGTTTTCTGTGCTGGTAAAGTTTCTCCTTGCCAGACAGAGTGGAAAAGCTTTTTGCTAAGATGTAGACCAGAAGAGAGGCTAAAGAAGCAGGTAGAGTGCTCTGCAGAGCTAAGCACAGCTCCCGGGCCTCTTTCGGCAGAAGAAACACACTGCAGAGCACAGTGAGCGGCAGAATCGTCTTTGCGCGAAGAAGCAGCTTCTTCGTCTCCGGGAGCCGGAGAGAGCGGCAACTTCGCAAAGGTGATGAAACAAGCTGTACAACACTGCGATTGTGTGCGCAGCTTGCCAACTGAGAGAAAACAGTACCTGACCACTCTCCTGCCTTTTCTATTCACATGAACATTCGATTGCAAGCTGTTTTGGACAACTTTCTTTCTCTTCTTGCAAAACACTCGGCAGACCTCCGTGCAGCCTCTAGAACACAGTGGGAGATGTTTTTTGGGCTGGCACAGTTTCTCCTTGCCAGACAGAGTGGAAAAGCTTTTTGCTAAGATGTAGACGAGAAGAGAGGCTAAAGACGAAGGTACGGTGCTCTGCAGAGCTAAGCACCGCTCCCGGACCTCTTTCGGCATGAGGCGCACACCGCAGAGCACTGTGAGCGGCAGAATCGTCTTTGCGCGAAGAAGCAGCTTCTTCGTCTCCGGGAGCCGGAGAGAGCGGCAGCTTCGCAAAGGTGATGAAACAAGCTGTACGACACTGCGATTGTGTGCGCAGCTTGCCAAGTGAGAGAAAACAGTACCTGAGCACTCTCCTGCCTTTTCTATTCACATGAACATTCGATTGGAAGCTGTTTTGGACAACTTTCTTTCTCTTCTTGCAAAACACTCGGCAGACGTCCGTGCAGCCTCTAGAACACGATGGGAGATGTTTTCTGTGCTGGCACAGTTTCTCCTTGCCAGACAGAGTGGAAAAGCTTTTTGTTAAGATGTAGACGAGAAGAGAGGCTAAAGAAGCATGTATGGTGCTCGGCAGAGCTAAGCACTGCTCCCGGGCCTCTTTCGGCAGAAGACACACACTGCAGAGCAGAGTGAGCGGCAGAATCGTCTTTGCGCGAAGAAGCAGCTTCTTCGTCTCCGGGAGCCGGAGAGAGCGGCAGCTTCGCAAAGGTGATGAAACAAGCCGTACAACACTGCGATTGTGTGCGCAGCTTGCCAAGTGAGAGAAAACAGTACCTGACCACTCTCCTGCCTTTTCTATTCACATGAACATTCGATTGCAAGCTGTTTTGGACAACTTTCTTTCTCTTCTTGCAAAACACTCGGCAGACCTCCGTGCAGCCTCTAGAACACGATGGGAGATGTTTTCTGTGCTGGTAAAGTTTCTCCTTGCCAGACAGAGTTGAAAAGCTTTTTGCTAAGATGTAGACCAGAAGAGAGGCTAAAGAAGCAGGTAGAGTGCTCTGCAGAGCTAAGCACATCTCCCGGGCCTCTTTCGGCAGAAGACACACACTGCAGGGCACAGTGAGCGGCAGAATCGTCTTTGCGCGAAGAAGCAGCTTTTTCGTCTCCGGGAGCCGGAGAGAGCGGCAACTTCGCAAAGGTGATGAAACAAGCCGTACAACACTGCGATTGTGTGCGCAGCTTGCCAACTGAGAGAAAACAGTACCTGACCACTCTCCTGCATTTTCTATTCACATGAACATTCGATTGCAAGCTGTTTTGGACAACTTTCTTTCTCTTCTTGCAAAACACTCGGCAGACCTCCGTGCAGCCTCTAGAACACGATGGGAGATGTTTTCTGTGCTGGCACAGTTTCTCCTTGCCAGACAGAGTGGAAAAGATTTTTGCTAAGATGTAGACGAGAAGAGAGGCTAAAGAAGCAGGTAGAGTGCTCTGCAGAGCTAAGCACAGCTCCCGGGCCTCTTTCGGCAGAAGGCGCACACCGCAGAGCACTGTGAGCGGCAGAATCGTCTTTGCGCGAAGAAGCAGCTTCTTCGTCTCCTGGAGCCGGAGAGAGCGGCAACTTCGCAAAGGTGATGAAACAAGCTGTACAACACTGTGATTGTGTGCGCAGCTTGCCAACTGAGAGAAAACAGTACCTGACCACTCTCCTGCCTTTTCTATTCACATAAACATTCGATTGCAAGCTGTTTTGGACAACTTTCTTTCTCTTCTTGCAAAACACTCGGCAGACCTCCGTACAGCCTCTAGAACACGATGGGAGATGTTTTTTGGGCTGGCACAGTTTCTCCTTGCCAGACAGAGTGGAAAAGCTTTTTGCTAAGATGTAGACGAGAAGAGAGGCTAAAGACGAAGGTACGGTGCTCTGCAGACCTAAGCACCGCTCCCGTGCCTCTTTCGGCAGAAGGCGCACACCGCAGAGCAGAGTGAGCGGCAGAATCGTCTTTGCGCGAAGAAGCAGCTTCTTCGTCTCCGGGAGCCGGAGAGAGCGGCAGCTTCGCAAAGGTGATGAAACAAGCTGTACAACACTGCGATTGTGTGCGCAGCTTGCCAAGTGAGAGAAAACAGTGCCTGACCACTCTCCTGCCTTTTCTATTCACATGAACATTCGATTGCAAGCTGTTTTTGACAACTGTCTTTCTCTTCTTGCAAAACACTCGGCAGACCTCCTTGCAGCTTCTAGAACACAATGGGAGATGTTTTCTGTGCTGGCACAGTTTCTCCTTGCCAGACAGAGTGGAAAAGCTTTTTGCTAAGATGTAGACGAGAAGAGAGGCTAAAGACGAAGGTACGGTGCTCTGCAGAGCTAAGCACCGCTCCCGGTCGTCTTTCGGCAGCAGGCGCACACCGCAGAGCACTGTGAGCGGCAGAATCGTCTTTGCGCGAAGAAGCAGCTTCTTCGTCTCCGGGAGCCGGAGAGAGCGGCAACTTGGCAAAGGTGATGAAACAAGCTGTACAACACTGCGATTGTGTGCGCAGCTTGCCAACTGAGAGAAAACAGTACCTGACCACTCTCCTGCCTTTTCTAATCACATGAACATTCGATTGCAAGCTGTTTTGGACAACTTTCTTTCTCTTCTTGCAAAACACTCGGCAGACCTCCGTGCAGCCTCTAGAACACGATGGGAGATGTTTTCTGTGCTGGCACAGTTTCTCCTTGCCAGACAGAGTGGAAAAGCTTTTTGCTAAGATGTAGACGAGAAGAGAGGCTAAAGAAGCAGGTATGGTGCTCGGCAGAGCTAAGCACAGCTTCCGGGCCTCTTTCGGCAGAAGACACACACTGCAGAGCACAGTGAGCGGCAGAATCGTCTTTGCGCGAAGAAGCAGCTTCTTCGTCTCCGGGAGCCGGAGAGAGCGGCAGCTTCGCAAAGGTGATGAAACAAGCCGTACAACACTGCGATTGTGTGCGCAGCTTGCCAACTGAGAGAAAACAGTACCTGACCACTCTCCTGCCTTTTCTATTCACATGAACATTCGATTGCAAGCTGTTTTGGACAACTTTCTTTCTCTTCTTGCAAAACACTCGGCAGACCTCCGTGCAGCCTCTAGAACACGATGGGAGATGTTTTCTGTGCTGGTAAAGTTTCTCCTTGCCAGACAGAGTGGAAAAGCTTTTTGCTAAGATGTAGACCAGAAGAGAGGCTAAAGAAGCAGGTAGAGTGCTCTGCAGAGCTAAGCACAGCTCCCGGGCCTCTTTCGGCAGAAGACACACACTGCAGAGCACAGTGAGCGGCAGAATCGTCTTTGCGCGAAGAAGCAGCTTCTTCGTCTCCGGGAGCCGGAGAGAGCGGCAACTTCGCAAAGGTGATGAAACAAGCTGTACAACACTGCGATTGTGTGCGCAGATTGCCAACTGAGAGAAAACAGTACCTGACCACTCTCCTGCCTTTTCTATTCACATGAACATTCGATTGCAAGCTGTTTTGGACAACTTTCTTTCTCTTCTTGCAAAACACTCGGCAGACCTCCGTGCAGCCTCTAGAACACGATGGGAGATGTTTTCTGTGCTGGTAAAGTTTCTCCTTGCCAGACAGAGTGGAAAAGCTTTTTGCTAAGATGTAGACCAGAAGAGAGGCTAAAGAAGCAGGTAGAGTGCTCTGCAGAGCTAAGCACGGCTCCCGGGCCTCTTTCGGCAGAAGACACACACTGCAGAGCACAGTGAGCGGCAGAATCGTCTTTGCGCGAAGAAGCAGCTTTTTCGTCTCCGGGAGCCGGAGAGAGCGGCAACTTCGCAAAGGTGATGAAACAAGCCGTACAACACTGCGATTGTGTGCGCAGCTTGCCAACTGAGAGAAAACAGTACCTGACCACTCTCCTGCATTTTCTATTCACATGAACATTCGATTGCAAGCTGTTTTGGACAACTTTCTTTCTCTTCTTGCAAAACACTCGGCAGACCTCCGTGCAGCCTCTAGAACACGATGGGAGATGTTTTCTGTGCTGGCACAGTTTCTCCTTGCCAGACAGAGTGGAAAAGATTTTTGCTAAGATGTAGACGAGAAGAGAGGCTAAAGAAGCAGGTAGAGTGCTCTGCAGAGCTAAGCACAGCTCCCGGGCCTCTTTCGGCAGAAGGCGCACACCGCAGAGCACTGTGAGCGGCAGAATCGTCTTTGCGCGAAGAAGCAGCTTCTTCGTCTCCTGGAGCCGGAGAGAGCGGCAACTTCGCAAAGGTGATGAAACAAGCTGTACAACACTGCAATTGTGTGCGCAGCTTGCCAACTGAGAGAAAACAGTACCTGACCACTCTCCTGCCTATTCTATACACTTGAACATTCGATTGCAAGCTGTTTTGGACAACTTTCTTTCTTTTCTTGCAAAACACTCGGCAGACCTCCGTGCAGCCTCTAGAACACGATGGGAGATGTTTTCTGTGCTGGCACAGTTTCTCCTTGCCAGACAGAGTGGAAAAGCTTTTTGCTAAGATGTAGACGAGAAGAGAGGCTAAAGACGAAGGTACGGTGCTCTGCAGAGCTAAGCACCGCTCCCGGGCGTCTTTCGGCAGGAGGCGCACACCGCAGAGCACTGTGAGCGGCAGAATCGTCTTTGCGCGAAGAAGCAGCTTCTTCGTCTCCGGGAGCCGGAGAGAGCGGCAACTTCGCAAAGGTGATGAAACAAGCTGTACAACACTGCGATTGTGTGCGCAGATTGCCAACTGAGAGAAAACAGTACCTGACCACTCTCCTGCCTTTTCTATTCACTTGAACATTCGATTGCAAGCTGATTTGGACAACTTTCTTTCTCTTCTTGCAAAACACTCGGCAGACCACCGTGCAGCCTCTAGAACACGATGGGAGATGTTTTCTGTGCTGGCAGAGTTTCTCCTTGCCAGACAGAGTGGAAAAGCTTTTTGCTAAGATGTAGACGAGAAGAGAGGCTAAAGAAGCAGGTAGAGTGCTCTGCAGAGCTAAGCACAGCTCCCGGACCTCTTTCGGCAGAAGGCGCACACCGCAGAGCACTGTGAGCGGCAGAATCGTCTTTGCGCGAAGAAGCAGCTTCTTCGTCTCCGGGAGCCGGAGAGAGCGGCAACTTCGCAAAGGTGATGAAACAAGCTGTACAACACTGCAATTGTGTGCGCAGCTTGCCAACTGAGAGAAAACAGTACCTGACCACTCTCCTGCCTTTTCTAATCACTTGAACATTCGATTGCAAGCTGTTTTGGACAACTTTCTTTCTTTTCTTGCAAAACACTCGGCAGACCTCCGTGCAGCCTCTAGAACACGATGGGAGATGTTTTCTGTGCTGGCACAGTTTCTCCTTGCCAGACAGAGTGGAAAAGCTTTTTGCTAAGATATAGACGAGAAGAGAGGCTAAAGACGAAGGTACGGTGCTCTGCAGAGCTAAGCACCGCTCCCGGACCTCTTTCGGCAGAAGGCGCACACCGCAGAGCACTGTGAGCGGCAGAATCGTCTTTGCGCGAAGAAGCAGCTTCTTCGTCTCCGGGAGCCGGAGAGAGCGGCAACTTCGCAAAGGTGATGAAACAAGCTGTACAACACTGCGATTGTGTGCGCAGCTTGCCAAGTGAGAGAAAACAATACCTGACCACTCTCCTGCCTTTTCTAATCACATGAACATTCGATTGCAAGCTGTTTTGGACAACTTTCTTTCTCTTCTTGCAAAACACTCGGCAGACCTCTGTGCAGCCTCTAGAACACGATGGGAGATGATTTTTGTGCTGGCACAGTTTCTCCTTGCCAGACAGAGTGGAAAAGCTTTTTGCTAAGATGTAGACGAGAAGAGAGGCTAAAGAAGCAGGTAGGGTGCGCTGCAAAGCTAAGCACAGCTCCCGGGCCTCTTTCGGCAGGAGGCGCACACCGCAGAGCACTGTGAGCGGCAGAATCGTCTTTGCGCGAAGAAGCAGCTTCTTCGTCTCCGGGAGCCGGAGAGAGCGGCACTTCGCAAAGGTGATGAAACAAGCTGTACAACACTGCGATTGTGTGCGCAGCTTGCCAACGGAGAGAAAACAGTACCTGACCACTCTCCTGCCTTTTCTATTCACATGAACATTCGATTGCAAGCTGTTTTGGACAACTTTCTTTCTCTTCTTGCAAAACACTCGGCAGACCTCCGTGCAGCCTCTAGAACACGATGGGAGATGTTTTCTGTGCTGGTAAAGTTTCTCCTTGCCAGACAGAGTGGAAAAGCTTTTTGCTAAGATGTAGACCAGAAGAGAGGGTAAAGAAGCAGGTAGAGTGCTCTGCAGAACTAAGCACAGCTCCCGGACCTCTTTCGGCAGAAGACACACACTGCAGAGCACAGTGAGCGGCAGAATCGTCTTTGCGCGAAGAAGCAGCTTCTTCGTCTCCGGGAGCCGGAGAGAGCGGCAACTTGGCAAAGGTGATGAAACAAGCTGTACAACACTGCGATTGTGTGCGCAGCTTGCCAAGTGAGAGAAAACAGTACCTGACCACTCTCCTGCCTTTTCTATTCACATGAACATTTGATTGCAAGATGTTTTGGACAACTTTCTTTCTCTTCTTGCAAAACACTCGGCAGACCTCCGTGCAGCCTCTAGAACACGATGGGAGATGTTTTCTGTGCTGGCACAGTTTCTCCTTGCCAGACAGAGTGGAAAAGCTTTTTGCTAAGATGTAGACGAGAAGAGAGGCTAAAGAAGCAGGTATGGTGCTCGGCAGAGCTAAGCACAGCTCCCGGGCCTCTTTCGGCAGAAGACACACACTGCAGAGCACAGTGAGCGGCAGAATCGTCTTTGCGCGAAGAAGCAGCTTCTTCGTCTCCGTGAGCCGGAGAGAGCGGCAGCTTCGCAAAGGTGATGAAACAAGCCGTACAACACTGCGATTGTGTGCGCAGCTTGCCAACTGAGAGAAAACAGTACCTGACCACTCTCCTGCCTTTTCTATTCACATGAACATTCGATTGCAAGCTGTTTTGGACAACTTTCTTTCTCTTCTTGCAAAACACTCGGCAGACCTCCGTGCAGCCTCTAGAACACGATGGGAGATGTTTTCTGTGCTGGTAAAGTTTCTCCTTGCCAGACAGAGTGGAAAAGCTTTTTGCTAAGATGTAGACCAGAAGAGAGGCTAAAGAAGCAGGTAGAGTGCTCTGCAGAGCTAAGCACAGCTCCCGGGCCTCTTTCGGCAGAAGACACACACTGCAGAGCACTGTGAGCGGCAGAATCGTCTTTGCGCGAAGAAGCAGCTTCTTCGTCTCCTGGAGCCGGAGAGAGCGGCAACTTCGCAAAGGTGATGAAACAAGCTGTACAACACTGCGATTGTGTGCGCAGCTTGCCAACTGAGAGAAAACAGTACCTGACCACTCTCCTGCCTTTTCTATTCACTTGAACATTCGATTGCAAGCTGTTTTGGACAACTTTCTTTCTCTTCTTGCAAAACACTCGGCAGACCTCCGTGCAGCCTCTAGAACATGATGGGAGATGTTTTCTGTGCTGGCACAGTTTCTCCTTGCCAGACAGAGTGGAAAAGATTTTTGCTAAGATGTAGACGAGAAGAGAGGCTAAAGACGAAGGTACGGTGCTCTGCAGAGCTAAGCACCGCTCCCGGACCTCTTTCGGCAGAAGGCGCACACCGCAGAGCACTGTGAGCGGCAGAATCGTCTTTGCGCGAAGAAGCAGCTTCTTCGTCTCCGGGAGCCGGAGAGAGCGGCAACTTCGCAAAGGTGATGAAATAAGCTGTACAACACTGCGATTGTGTGCGCAGCTTGCCAAGTGAGAGAAAACAGTACCTGACCACTCTCCTGCCTTTTCTATTCACATGAACATTCGATTGCAAGCTGTTTTGGACAACAGTCTTTCTCTTCTTGCAAAACACTCGGCAGACCTCCGTGCAGCCTCTAGAACACGATGGGAGATGTTTTCTGTGCTGGCACAGTTTCTCCTTGCCAGACAGAGTGGAAAAGCTTTTTGCTAAGATGTAGACGAGAAGAGAGGCTAAAGACGAAGGTACGGTGCTCTGCAGAGCTAAGCACCGCTCCCGGGCCTCTTTCGGCAGAAGGCGCACACCGCAGAGAACTGTGAGCGGCAGAATCGTCTTTGCGCGAAGAAGCAGCTTCTTCGTCTCCGGGAGCCGGAGAGAGCGGCAACTTCGCAAAGGTGATGAAACAAGCTGTACAAAACTGCGATTGTGTGCGCAGCTTGCCAACTGAGAGAAAACAGTACCTGACCACTCTCCTGCCTTTTCTATTCACTTGAACATTCGATTGCAAGCTGTTTTGGACAACTTTCTTTCTCTTCTTGCAAAACACTCGGCAGACCTCCGTGCAGCCTCTAGAACACGATGGGAGATGTTTTCTGTGCTGGCACAGTTTCTCCTTGCCAGACAGAGTGGAAAAGATTTTTGCTAAGATGTACACGAGAAGAGAGGCTAAAGAAGCAGGTAGAGTGCTCTGCAGAGCTAAGCACAGCTCCCGGACCTCTTTCGGCAGAAGGCGCACACCGCAGAGCACTGTGAGCGGCAGAATCGTCTTTGCGCGAAGAAGCAGCTTCTTCGTCTCCTGGAGCCGGAGAGAGCGGCAACTTCGCAAAGGTGATGAAACAAGCTGTACAACACTGCAATTGTGTGCGCAGCTCGCCAACTGAGAGAAAACAGTACCTGACCACTCTTCTGCCTTTTCTAATCACTTGAACATTCGATTGCAAGCTGTTTTGGACAACTTTCTTTCTCTTCTTGCAAAACACTCGGCAGACCTCCGTGCAGCCTCTAGAACACGATGGGAGATGTTTTCTGTGCTGGCACAGTTTCTCCTTGCCAGACAGAGTGGAAAAGCTTTTTGCTAAGATGTAGACGAGAAGAGAGGCTAAAGACGAAGGTACGGTGCTCTGCAGAGCTAAGCACCGCTCCCGGACCTCTTTCGGCAAAAGGCGCACACCGCAGAGCACTGTGAGCGGCAGAATCGTCTTTGCGCGAAGAAGCAGCTTCTTCGTCTCCGGGAGCCGGAGAGAGCGGCAACTTCGCAAAGGTGATGAAACAAGCTGTACAACACTGCGATTGTGTGCGCAGCTTGCCAACTGAGAGAAAACAGTACCTGACCACTCTCCTGCCTTTTCCAATCACATGAACATTCGATTGCAAGCTGTTTTGGACAACTTTCTTTCTCTTCTAGCAAAACACTCGGCAGACCTCCGTGCAGCCTCTAGAACACGATGGGAGATGATTTTTGTGCTGGCACAGTTTCTCCTTGCCAGAAAGAGTGGAAAAGCTTTTTGCTAAGATGTAGACGAGAAGAGAGGCTAAAGAAGCAGGTAGGGTGCGCTGCAAAGCTAAGCACAGCTCCCGGGCCTCTTTCGGCAGGAGGCGCACACCGCAGAGCACTGTGAGCGGCAGAATCGTCTTTGCGCGAAGAAGCAGCATCTTCGTCTCCGGGAACCGGAGAGAGCAGCACTTCGCAAAGGTGATGAAACAAGCTGTACAACACTGCGATTGTGTGCGCAGCTTGCCAACTGAGAGAAAACAGTACCTGACCACTCTCCTGCCTTTTCTATTCACATGAACATTCGATTGCAAGCTGTTTTGGACAACTTTCTTTCTCTTCTTGCAAAACACTCGGCAGACCTCCGTGCAGCTTCTAGAACACGATGGGAGATGTTTTTTGTGCTGGCACTGTTTCTCCTTGCCAGACAGAGTGGAAAAGCTTTTTGCTAAGATGTAGACGAGAAGAGAGGCTAAAGAAGCAGGTATGGTGCTCGGCAGAGCTAAGCACAGCTCCCGGGCCTCTTTCGGCAGAAGACACACACTGCAGAGCACAGTGAGCGGCAGAATCTTCTTTGCGCGAAGAAGCAGCTTCCTCGTCTCCGGGAGCCGGAGAGAGCGGCAACTTCGCAAAGGTAATGAAACAAGCCGTACAACACTGCGATTGTGTGCGCAGCTTGCCAACTGAGAGAAAACAGTACCTGACCACTCTCCTGCATTTTCTATTCACATGAACATTCGATTGCAAGCTGTTTTGGACAACTTTCTTTCTCTTCTTGCAAAACACTCGGCAGACCTCCGGGCAGCCTCTAGAACACGATGGGAGATGTTTTCTGTGCTGGCACAGTTTCTCCTTGCCAGACAGAGTGGAAAAGCTTTTTGCTAAGATGTAGACGAGAAGAGAGGCTAAAGAAGCAGGTAGAGTGCTCTGCAGAGCTAAGCACTGCTCCCGGACCTCTTTCGGCAGAAGGCGCACACCGCAGAGCACTGTGAGCGGCAGAATCGTCTTTGCGCGAAGAAGCAGCTTCTTCGTCTCCGGGAGCCGGAGAGAGCGGCAGCTTCGCAAAGGTGATGAAACAAGCTGTACAACACTGCGATTGTGTGCGCAGCTTGCCAACTGAGAGAAAACAGTACCTGACCACTCTCCTGCCTTTTCTATTCACATGAACATTCGATTGGAAGCTGTTTTGGACAACTTTCTTTCTCTTCTTGAAAAAAAGTCGGCAGATCTCCGTGCAGCTTCTAGAACACGATGGGAGATGTTTTCTGTGCTGGCACAGTTTCTCCTTGCCAGACAGAGTGGAAAAGCTTTTTGCTAAGATGTAGACGAGAAGAGAGGCTAAAGACGAAGGTACGGTGCTCTGCAGAGCTAAGCACCGCTCCCGGACCTCTTTCGGCAGAAGGCGCACACCGCAGAGCACTGTGAGCGGCAGAATCACCTTTGCGCGAAGAAGCAGCTTCTTCGTCTCCGGGAGCCGGAGAGAGCGGCAACTTCGCAAAGGTGATGAAACAAGCTGTACAACACTGCGATTGTGTGCGCAGCTTGCCAACTGAGAGAAAACAGTACCTGACCACTCTCCTGCCTTTTCTATTCACTTGAACATTCGATTGCAAGCTGTTTTGGACAACTTTCTTTCTCTTCTTGCAAAACACTCGGCAGACCTCCGTGCAGCTTCTAGAACACGATGGGAGATGTTTTCTGTGCTGGCACAGTTTCTCCTTGCCAGACAGAGTGGAAAAGCTATTTGCTAAGATGTCGACCAGAAGAGAGGCTAAAGACGAAGGTACGGTGCTCTGCAGAGCTAAGCACCGCTCCCGGACCTCTTTCGGCAGAAGGCGCACACCGCAGAGCACTGTGAGCGGCAGAATCGTCTTTGCACGAAGAAGCAGCTTCTTCGTCTCCGGGAGCCGGAGAGAGCGGCAACTTCGCAAAGGTGATGAAACAATCTGTACAACACTGCGATTGTGTGCGCAGCTTGCCAACTGAGAGAAAACAGTACCTGACCACTCTCCTGCCTTTTCTATTCACATGAACATTCGATTGCAAACTGTTTTGGACAACTTTCTTTCTCTTCTTGCAAAACACTCGGCAGACCTCCGTGCAGCCTCTAGAACACAGTGGGAGATGTTTTTTGGGCTGGCACAGTTTCTCCTTGCCAGACAGAGTGGAAAAGCTTTTTGCTAAGATGTAGACGAGAAGAGAGGCTAAAGACGAAGGTACGGTGCTCTGCAGAGCTAAGCACCGCTCCCGGACCTCTTTCGGCATGAGGCGCACACCGCAGAGCACTGTGAGCGGCAGAATCGTCTTTGCGCGAAGAAGCAGCTTCTTCGTCTCCGGGAGCCGGAGAGAGCGGCAGCTTCGCAAAGGTGATGAAACAAGCTGTACGACACTGCGATTGTGTGCGCAGCTTGCCAACTGAGAGAAAACAGTACCTGACCACTCTCCTGCCTTTTCTATTCACATGAACATTCGATTGCAAGCTGTTTTGGACAACTTTCTTTCTCTTCTTGCAAAACACTCGGCAGACCTCCGTGCAGCCTCTAGAACACGATGGGATATGTTTTTTGTGCTGGCACCGTTTGTGCTTGCCAGACAGAGTGGAAAATCTTTTTGCTAAGATGTAGACGAGAAGAGAGGCTAAAGAAGCAGGTAGGGTGCTCTGCAGAGCTAAGCACAGCTCCCGGGCCTCTTTCGGCAGAAGGCGCACACCGCAGAGCACTGTGAGCGGCAGAATCGTCTTTGCGCGAAGAAGCAGCTTCTTCGTCTCCGGGAGCCAGAGAGAGCGGCAACTTCGCAAAGGTGATGAAACAAGCCGTACAACACTGCGATTGTGTGCGCAGCTTGCCAACTGAGAGAAAACAGTACCTGACCACTCTCCTGCCTTTTCTATTCACTTGAATATTCGATTGCAAGCTGTTTTGGACAACTTTCTTTCTCTTCTAGCAAAACACTCGGCAGACCTCCGTGCAGCCTCTAGAACACGATGGGAGATGTTTTTTGTGCTGGCACAGTTTCTCCTTTCCAGACAGAGTGGAAAAGCTTTTTGCTAAGATGTAGACGAGAAGAGAGGCTAAAGACGAAGGTACGGTGCTCTGCAGAGCTAAGCACAGCTCCCGGGCGTCTTTCGGCAGAAGGCGCACACCGCAGAGCACTGTGAGCGGCAGAATCGTCTTTGCGCGAAGAAGCAGCTTCTTCGTCTCCGGGAGCCGGAGAGAGCGACAAGTTCGGAAAGGAGATGAAACAAGCAGTACAACACTGCGATTGTGTGCGCAGCTTGCCAACTGAGAGAAAACAGTACCTGACCACTCTCCTGCCTTTTGTAATCACATGAACATTCGATTGCAAGCTGTTTTGGACAACTTTCTTTCTCTTCTTGCAAAACACTCGGCAGACCTCCGTGCAGCCTCTAGAACACGATGGGAGATGTTTTCTGTGCTGGCACAGTTTCTCCTTGCCAGACAGAGTGGAAAAGCTTTTTGCTAAGATGTAGACGAGAAGAGAGGCTAAAGACGAACGTACGGTGCTCTGCAGAACTAAGCACAGCTCCCGGGCCTCTTTCGGCAGAAGGCGCACACCGCAAAGCACTGTGAGGGGCAGAATCGTCTTTGAGCGAAGAAGCAGCTTCTTCGTCTCCGGGAGCCGGAGAGAGCGGCAGCTTCGCAAAGGTGATGAAACAAGCTGTACAACACTGCGATTGTGTGCGCAGCTTGCCAAGTGAGAGAAAACAGTACCTGACCACTCTCCTGCCTTTTCTATTCACTTGAACAGTTGATTGCATGCTGTTTTGGACAACTTTCTTTCTCTTTTGCAAAACACTCGGCAGACCTCCGTGCAGCCTCTAAAACACGATGGGAGATGTTTTCTGTGCTGGCACAGTTTCTCCTTGCCAGACAGAGTGTAAAAGCTTTTTGCTAAGATGTAGGCGAGAAGAGAGGCTAAAGACGAAGGTACGGTGCTCTGCAGAGCTAAGCACCGCTCCCGGGCGTCTTTCGGCAGAAGGCGCACACCGCAGAGCACTGTGAGCGGCAGAATCGTCATGGCGCGAAGAAGCAGCTTCTTCGTCTCCGGGAGCCGGAGAGAGCGGCAACTTCGCAAAGGTGATGAAACAAGCTGTACAACACTGCGATTGTGTGCGCAGCTTGCCAAGTGAGAGAAAACAGTACCTGACCACTCTCCTGCCTTTTCTATTCACATGAACATTCGATTGCAAGCTGTTTTGGACAACTTTCTTTCTCTTCTTGCAAAACACTCGGCAGACCTCCGTGCAGCCTCTAGAACACGATGGGAGATGTTTTCTGTGCTGGCACAGTTTCTCCTTGCCAGACAGAGTGGAAAAGCTTTTTGCTAAGATGTAGACGAGAAGAGAGGCTAAAGACGAAGGTACGGTGCTCTGCAGAGGTAAGCACCCCTCCCGGACCACTTTCGGCAGAAGGCGCACACCGCAGAGCACTGTGAGCGGCAGAATCGTCTTTGCGCGAAGAAGCAGCTTCTTCGTCTCCGGGAGCCGGAGAGAGCGGCAACTTGGCAAAGGTGATGAAACAAGCTGTACAACACTGCGATTGTGTGCGCAGCTTGCCAACTGAGAGAAAACAGTACCTGACCACTCTCCTGCCTTTTGTAATCACATGAACTTTCGATTGCAAGCTGTTTTGGACAACTTTCTTTCTCTTCTTGCAAAACACTCGGCAGACCTCCGTGCAGCCTCTAGAACACGATGGGAGATGTTTTCTGTGCTGGCACAGTTTCTCCTTGCCAGACAGAGTGGAAAAGCTTTTTGCTAAGATGTAGACGAGAAGAGAGGCTAAAGAAGCAGGTATGGTGCTCGGCAGAGCTAAGCACAGCTCCCGGTCCTCTTTCGGCAGAAGACACACACTGCAGAGCACAGTGAGCGGCAGAATCGTCTTTGCGCGAAGAAGCAGCTTCTTCGTCTCCGGGAGCCGGAGAGAGCGGCAACTTCGCAAAGGTGATGAAACAAGCCGTACAACACTGCGATTGTGTGCGCAGCTTGCCAAGTGAGAGAAAACAGTACCTGACCACTCTCCTGCCTTTTCTAATCACATGAACATTCGATTGCAAGCTGTTTTGGACAACTTTATTTCTCTTCTTGCAAAACACTCGGCAGACCTCCGTGCAGCCTCTAGAACACGATGGGAGATGTTTTCTGTGCTGGCACAGTTTCTCCTTGCCAGACAGAGTGGAAAAGCTTTTTGCTAAGATGTAGACGAGGAGAGAGGCTAAAGAAGCAGGTATGGTGCTCTGCAGAGCTAAGCACAGCTCCCGGGCCTCTTTCGGCAGAAGACACACACTGCAGAGCACTGTGAGCGGCAGAATCGTCTTTGTGCGAAGAAGCAGCTTCTTCGTCTCCGGGAGCCGGAGAGAGCGGCAACTTCGCAAAGGTGATGAAACAAGCTGTACAACACTGCGATTGTGTGCGCAGCTTGCCAACTGAGAGAAAACAGTACCTGACCACTCTCCTGCCTTTTCTATTCACATGAACATTCGATTGCAAGCTGTTTTGGACAACTTTCTTTCTCTTCTTGAAAAAAAGTCGGCAGATCTCCGTGCAGCTTCTAGAACACGATGGGAGATGTTTTCTGTGCTGGCACAGTTTCTCCTTGCCAGACAGAGTGGAAAAGCTTTTTGCTAAGATGTAGACGAGAAGAGAGGCTAAAGACGAAGGTACGGTGCTCTGCAGAGCTAAGCACCGCTCCCGGACCTCTTTCGGCAGAAGGCGCACACCGCAGAGCACTGTGAGCGGCAGAATCGTCTTTGCGCGAAGAAGCAGCTTCTTCGTCTCCGGGAGCCGGAGAGAGCGGCAGCTTCGCAAAGGTGATGAAACAATCTGTACAACACTGCGATTGTGTGCGCAGCATGACAACTGAGAGAAAACAGTACCTGACCACTCTCCTGCCTTTTCTATTCACATGAACATTCGATTGGAAGCTGTTTTGGACAACTTTCTTTCTCTTCTTGCAAAACACTCGGCAGACCTCCGTGCAGCCTCTAGAACACGATGGGAGATGTTTTCTGTGCTGGCACAGTTTCTCCTTGCCAGACAGAGTGGAAAAGCTTTTTGCTAAGATGTAGACGAGAAGAGAGGCTAAAGACGAAGGTACGGTGCTCTGCATAGGTAAGCACCGCTCCCGGACCTCTTTCGGCAGAAGGCGCACACCGCAGAGCACTGTGAGCGGCAGAATCACCTTTGCGCGAAGAAGCAGCTTCTTCGTCTCCGGGAGCCGGAGAGAGCGGCAACTTCGCAAAGGTGATGAAACAAGCTGTACAACACTGCGATTGTGTGCGCAGCTTGCCAACTGAGAGAAAACAGTACCTGACCACTCTCCTGCCTTTTCTATTCACTTGAACATTCGATTGCAAGCTGTTTTGGACAACTTTCTTTCTCTTCTTGCAAAACACTCGGCAGACCTCCGTGCAGCTTCTAGAACACGATGGGAGATGTTTTCTGTGCTGGCACAGTTTCTCCTTGCCAGACAGAGTGGAAAAGCTATTTGCTAAGATGTCGACCAGAAGAGAGGCTAAAGACGAAGGTACGGTGCTCTGCAGAGCTAAGCACCGCTCCCGGACCTCTTTCGGCAGAAGGCGCACACCGCAGAGCACTGTGAGCGGCAGAATCGTCTTTGCACGAAGAAGCAGCTTCTTCGTCTCCGGGAGCCGGAGAGAGCGGCAACTTCGCAAAGGTGATGAAACAATCTGTACAACACTGCGATTGTGTGCGCAGCTTGCCAAGTGAGAGAAAACAGTACCTGACCACTCTCCTGCCTTTTCTATTCACATGAACATTCGATTGCAAACTGTTTTGGACAACTTTCTTTCTCTTCTTGCAAAACACTCGGCAGACCTCCGTGCAGCCTCTAGAACACAGTGGGAGATGTTTTTTGGGCTGGCACAGTTTCTCCTTGCCAGACAGAGTGGAAAAGCTTTTTGCTAAGATGTAGACGAGAAGAGAGGCTAAAGACGAAGGTACGGTTCTCTGCAGAGCTAAGCACCGCTCCCGGACCTCTTTCGGCATGAGGCGCACACCGCAGAGCACTGTGAGCGGCAGAATCGTCTTTGCGCGAAGAAGCAGCTTCTTCGTCTCCGGGAGCCGGAGAGAGCGGCAGCTTCGCAAAGGTGATGAAACAAGCTGTACGACACTGCGATTGTGTGCGCAGCTTGCCAACTGAGAGAAAACAGTACCTGACCACTCTCCTGCCTTTTCTATTCACATGAACATTCGATTGCAAACTCTTTTGGACAACTTTCTTTCTCTTCTTGCAAAACACTCGGCAGACCTCCGTGCAGCCTCTAGAACACGATGGGAGATGTTTTTTGTGCTGGCACAGTTTCTCCTAGCCAGACAGAGCGGAAAATATTTTTGCAAATATGTAGACGAGAAGAGAGGCTAAAGAAGCAGGTATGGTGCTCTGCAGAGCTAAGCAGAGATCCCGGGCGTCTTTCGGCAGAAAGCGCACACCGCAGAGCACTGTGAGCGGCAGAATCGTCTTTGCGCGAAGAAACAGCTTCTTCGTCTCCGGGAGCCGGAGAGAGCCGCAGCTTCGCAAAGGTGATGAAACAAGCTGTACAACACTGCGATTGTGTGCGCAGCTTGCCAACTGAGAGAAAACAGTACCTGACCACTCTCCTGCCTTTTGTAATCACATGAACATTCGATTGCAAGCTGTTTTGGACAACTTTCTTTCTCTTCTTGCAAAACACTCGGCAGACATCCGTGCAGCCTCTAGAACACGATGGGAGATGTTTTCTGTGCTGGCACAGTTTCTCCTTGCCAGACAGAGTGGAAAAGCTTTTTGCTAAGATGTAGACGAGAAGAGAGGCTAAAGACGAGGGTACGGTGCTCTGCAGAGCTAAGCACCGCTCCCGGACCTCTTTCGGCAGAAGGCGCACACCGCAGAGCACTGTGAGCGGCAGAATCGCCTTTGCACGAAGAAGCCGCTTCTTCGTCTCCGGGAGCCGGAGAGAGCGGCAACTTCGCAAAGGTGATGAAACAAGCTGTACAACACTGCGATTGTGTGCGCAGCTTGCCAACTGAGAGAAAACAGTACCTGACCACTCTCCTGCCTTTTCTAATCACATGAACATTCGATTGCAAGCTGTTTTGGACAACTTTCTTTCTCTTCTTGCAAAACACTCGGCAGACCTCCGTGCAGCCTCTAGAACACGATGGGAGATGTTTTTTGTGCTGGCACCGTTTGTGCTTGCCAGACAGAGTGGAAAATCTTTTTGCTAAGATGTAGACGAGAAGAGAGGCTAAAGAAGCAGGTAGGGTGCTCTGCAGAGCTAAGCACAGCTCCCGGTCGTCTTTCGGCAGAAGGCGCACACCGCAGAGCACTGTGAGCGGCAGAATCGTCTTTGCGCGAAGAAGCAGCTTCTTCGTCTCCGGGAGCCAGAGAGAGCGGCAACTTCGCAAAGGTGATGAAACAAGCCGTACAACACTGCGATTGTGTGCGCAGCTTGCCAACTGAGAGAAAACAGTACCTGACCACTCTCCTGCCTTTTCTATTCACTTGAATATTCGATTGCAAGCTGTTTTGGACAACTTTCTTTCTCTTCTTGCAAAACACTCGGCAGACCTCCGTGCAGCCTCTAGAACACGATGGGAGATGTTTTTTGTGCTGGCACAGTTTCTCCTTTCCAGACAGAGTGGAAAAGCTTTTTGCTAAGATGTAGACGAGAAGAGAGGCTAAAGACGAAGGTACGGTGCTCTGCAGAGCTAAGCACAACTCCCGGGCGTCTTTCGGCAGAAGGCGCACACCGCAGAGCACTGTGAGCGGCAGAATCGTCTTTGCGCGAAGAAGCAGCTTCTTCGTCTCCGGGAGCCGGAGATTGCGACAAGTTCGGAAAGGAGATGAAACAAGCAGTACAACACTGCGATTGTGTGCGCAGCTTGCCAACTGAGAGAAAACAGTACCTGACCACTCTCCTGCCTTTTGTAATCACATGAACATTCGATTGCAAGCTGTTTTGGACAACTTTCTTTCTCTTCTTGCAAAACACTCGGCAGACCTCCGTGCAGCCTCTAGAACACGATGGGAGATGTTTTCTGTGCTGGCACAGTTTCTCCTTGCCAGACAGAGTGGAAAAGCTTTTTGCTAAGATGTAGACGAGAAGAGAGGCTAAAGACGAACGTACGGTGCTCTGCAGAACTAAGCACAGCTCCCGGGCCTCTTTCGGCAGAAGGCGCACACCGAAAAGCACTGTGAGGGGCAGAATCGTCTTTGAGCGAAGAAGCAGCTTCTTCGTCTCCGGGAGCCGGAGAGAGCGGCAGCTTCGCAAAGGTGATGAAACAAGCTGTACAACACTGCGATTGTGTGCGCAGCTTGCCAAGTGAGAGAAAACAGTACCTGACCACTCTCCTGCCTTTTCTATTCACTTGAACAGTTGATTGCATGCTGTTTTGGACAACTTTCTTTCTCTTTTGCAAAACACTCGGCAGACCTCCGTGCAGCCTCTAAAACACGATGGGAGATGTTTTCTGTGCTGGCACAGTTTCTCCTTGCCAGACAGAGTGTAAAAGCTTTTTGCTAAGATGTAGGCGAGAAGAGAGGCTAAAGACGAAGGTACGGTGCTCTGCAGAGCTAAGCACCGCTCCCGGGCATCTTTCGGCAGAAGGCGCACACCGCAGAGCACTGTGAGCGGCAGAATCGTCATGGCGCGAAGAAGCAGCTTCTTCGTCTCCGGGAGCCGGAGAGAGCGGCAACTTCGCAAAGGTGATGAAACAAGCTGTACAACACTGCGATTGTGTGCGCAGCTTGCCAACTGAGAGAAAACAGTACCTGACCACTCTCCTGCCTTTTCTATTCACATGAACATTCGATTGCAAGCTGTTTTGGACAACTTTCTTTCTCTTCTTGCAAAACACTCGGCAGACCTCCGTGCAGCCTCTAGAACACGATGGGAGATGTTTTCTGTGCTGGCACAGTTTCTCCTTGCCAGACAGAGTGGAAAAGCTTTTTGCTAAGATGTAGACGAGAAGAGAGGCTAAAGACGAAGGTACGGTGCTCTGCAGAGGTAAGCACCCCTCCCGGACCTCTTTCGGCAGAAGGCGCACACCGCAGAGCACTGTGAGCGGCAGAATCGTCTTTGCGCGAAGAAGCAGCTTCTTCGTCTCCGGGAGCCGGAGAGAGCGGCAACTTGGCAAAGGTGATGAAACAAGCTGTACAACACTGCGATTGTGTGCGCAGCTTGCCAACTGAGAGAAAACAGTACCTGACCACTCTCCTGCCTTTTGTAATCACATGAACATTCGATTGCAAGCTGTTTTGGACAACTTTCTTTCTCTTCTTGCAAAACACTCGGCAGACCTCCGTGCAGCCTCTAGAACACGATGGGAGATGTTTTCTGTGCTGGCACAGTTTCTCCTTGCCAGACAGAGTGGAAAAGCTTTTTGCTAAGATGTAGACGAGAAGAGAGGCTAAAGAAGCAGGTATGGTGCTCGGCAGAGCTAAGCACAGCTCCCGGGCCTCTTTCGGCAGAAGACACACACTGCAGAGCACAGTGAGCGGCAGAATCGTCTTTGCGCGAAGAAGCAGCTTCTTCGTCTCCGGGAGCCGGAGAGAGCGGCAACTTCGCAAAGGTGATGAAACAAGCCGTACAACACTGCGATTGTGTGCGCAGCTTGCCAAGTGAGAGAAAACAGTACCTGACCACTCTCCTGCCTTTTCTATTCACATGAACATTCGATTGCAAGCTGTTTTGGACAACTTTCTTTCTCTTCTTGCAAAACACTCGGCAGACCTCCGTGCAGCCTCTAGAACACGATGGGAGATGTTTTCTGTGCTGGCACAGTTTCTCCTTGCCAGACAGAGTGGAAAAGCTTTTTGCTAAGATGTAGACGAGAAGAGAGGCTAAAGAAGCAGGTATGGTGCTCGGCAGAGCTAAGCACAGCTCCCGGGCCTCTTTCGGCAGAAGACACACACTGCAGAGCACAGTGAGCGGCAGAATCGTCTTTGCGCGAAGAAGCAGCTTCTTCGTCTCCGGGAGCCGGAGAGAGCGGCAACTTCGCAAAGGTGATGAAACAAGCCGTACAACACTGCGATTGTGTGCGCAGCTTGCCAACTGAGAGAAAACAGTACCTGACCACTCTCCTGCCTTTTCTAATCACATGAACATTCGATTGCAAGCTGTTTTGGACAACTTTCTTTCTCTTCTTGCAAAACACTCGGCAGACCTCCGTGCAGCCTCTAGAACACGATGGGAGATGTTTTCTGTGCTGGTAAAGTTTCTCCTTGCCAGACAGATTGGAAAAGCTTTTTGCTAAGATGTAGACCAGAAGAGAGGCTAAAGAAGCAGGTAGAGTGCTCTGCAGAGCTAAGCACAGCTCCCAGGCCTCTTTCGGCAGAAGGCGCACACTGTAGAGCACAGTGAGCGGCAGAATCGTCTTTGCGCGAAGAAGCAGCTTCTTCGTCTCCGGGAGCCGGAGAGAGCGGCAACTTGGCAAAGGTGATGAAACAAGCTGTACAACACTGCGATTGTGTGCGCAGCTTGCCAACTGAGAGAAAACAGTACCTGACCACTCTCCTGCCTTTTCTATTCACATGAATATTCGATTGCAAGATGTTTTGGACAACTTTCTTTCTCTTCTTGCAAAACACTCGGCAGACCTCCGTACAGCCTCTAGAACACGATGGGAGATGTTTTTTGTGCTGGCACAGTTTCTCCTTGCCAGACAGAGTGGAAAAGCTTTTTGCTAAGATGTAGACGAGAAGAGAGGCTAAAGAGGAAGGTACGGTGCTCTGCAGAGCTAAGCACCGCTCCCGGGCGTCTTTCGGCAGAAGGCGCACACCGCAGAGCAGAGTGGGCGGCAGAATCATCTTTGCGCGAAGAAGCAGCTTCTTCGTCTCCGGGAGCCGGAGAGAGCGGCAACTTCGCAAAGGTGATGAAACAAGCTGTACAACACTGCGATTGTGTGCGCAGCTTGCCAAGTGAGAGAAAACAGTACCTGACCACTCTCCTGCATTTTCTATTCACATGAACATTCGATTGCAAGCTGTTTTGGACAACTGTCTTTCTCTTCTTGCAAAACACTCGGCAGACCTCCTTGCAGCCTCTAGAACACGATGGGAGATGTTTTCTGTGCTGGCACAGTTTCTCCTTGCCAGACAGAGTGGAAAAGCTTTTTGCTAAGATGTAGACGAGAAGAGAGGCTAAAGACGAAGGTACGGTGCTCTGCAGAGCTAAGCACCGCTCCCGGGCCTCTTTCGGCAGCAGGCGCACACCGCAGAGCACTGTGAGCGGCAGAATCGTCTTTGCGCGAAGAAGCAGCTTCTTCGTCTCCGGGAGCCGGAGAGAGCGGCAACTTCGCAAAGGTGATGAAACAAGCTGTACAACACTGCGATTGTGTGCGCAGCTTGCCAAGTGAGAGAAAACAGTACCTGACCACTCTCCTGCCTTTTCTATTCACATGAACATTCGATTGCAAGCTGTTTTGGACAACTTTCTTTCTCTTCTTGCAAAACACTCGGCAGACCTCCGTGCAGCCTCTAGAACACGATGGGAGATATTTTTTGTGCTGGCACAGTTTCTCCTTGCCAGACAGAGTGGAAAAGCTTTTTGCTAAGATGTAGACGAGAATAGAGGCTAAAGACGAAGGTACGGTGCTCTGCAGAGCTAAGCACCGCTCCCGGGCGTCTTTCGGCAGAAGGCGCACACCGCAGAGCACTGTGAGCGGCAGAATCGTCTTTGCGCGAAGAAGCAGCTTCTTCGTCTCCGGGAGCCGGAGAGAGCGGCAACTTGGCAAAGGTGATGAAACAAGCTGTACAACACTGCGATTGTGTGCGCAGCTTGCCAACTGAGAGAAAACAGTACCTGACCACTCTCCTGCCTTTTCTATTCACATGAACATTCGATTGCAAGATGTTTTGGACAACTTTCTTTCTCTTCTTGCAAAACACTCGGCAGACCTCCGTACAGCCTCTAGAACACGATGGGAGATGTTTTTTGTGCTGGCACAGTTTCTCCTTGCCAGACAGAATGGAAAAGCTTTTTGCTAAGATGTAGACGAGAAGAGAGGCTAAAGACGAAGGTACGGTGCTCTGCAGAGCTAAGCACCGCTCCCGTGCCTCTTTCGGCAGAAGGCGCACACCGCAGAGCAGAGTGAGCGGCAGAATCGTCTTTGCGCGAAGAAGCAGCTTCTTCGTCTCCGGGAGCCGGAGAGAGCGGCAACTTCGCAAAGGTGATGAAACAAGCTGTACAACACTGCGATTGTGTGCGCAGCTTGCCAACTGAGAGAAAACAGTACCTGACCACTCTCCTGCCTTTTCTATTCACATGAACATTCGATTGCAAGCTGTTTTGGACAACTTTCTTTCTCTTCTTGCAAAACACTCGGCAGACCTCCGTGCAGCCTCTAGAACACGATGGGAGATGTTTTCTGTGCTGGTAAAGTTTCTCCTTGCCAGACAGAGTGGAAAAGCTTTTTGCTAAGATGTAGACCAGAAGAGAGGCTAAAGAAGCAGGTATGGTGCTCGGCAGAGCTAAGCACACCTCCCGGGCCTCTTTCGGCAGAAGACACACACTGCAGAGCACAGTGAGCGGCAGAATCGTCTTTGCGCGAAGAAGCAGCTTCCTCGTCTCCGGGAGCCGGAGAGAGCGGCAACTTCGCAAAGGTGATGAAACAAGCTGTACAACACTGCGATTGTGTGCGCAGCTTGCCAACTGAGAGAAAACAGTACCTGACCACTCTCCTGCATTTTCTATTCACAAGAACATTCGATTGCAAGCTGTTTTGGACAACTTTCTTTCTCTTCTTGCAAAACACTCGGCAGACCTCCGTGCAGCCTCTAGAACACGATGGGAGATGTTTTCTGTGCTGGCACAGTTTCTCCTTGCCAGACAGAGTGGAAAAGCTTTTTGCTAAGATGTAGACGAGAAGAGAGGCTAAAGAAGCAGGTAGAGTGCTCTGCAGAGCTAAGCACTGCTCCCGGACCTCTTTCGGCAGAAGGCGCACACCGCAGAGCACTGTGAGCGGCAGAATCGTCTTTGCGCGAAGAAGCAGCTTCTTCGTCTCCGGGAGCCGGAGAGAGCGGCAGCTTCGCAAAGGTGATGAAACAAGCTGTACAACACTGCGATTGTGTGCGCAGCATGACAACAGAGCGAAAACAGTACCTGACCACTCTCCTGCCTTTTCTATTCACATGAACATTCAATTGGAAGCTGTTTTGGACAACTTTCTTTCTCTTCTTGCAAAACACTCTGCAGACCTCCGTGCAGCCTCTAGAACACGATGGGAGATGTTTTCTGTGCTAGCACAGTTTCTCCTTGCCAGACAGAGTGGAAAAGCTTTTTGCTAAGATGTAGACGAGAAGAGAGGCTAAAGACGAAGGTACGGTGCTCTGCAGAGCTAAGCACCGCTCCCGGACCTCTTTCGGCAGAAGGCGCACACCGCAGAGCACTGTGAGCGGCAGAATCACCTTTGCGCGAAGAAGCAGCTTCTTCGTCTCCGGGAGCCGGAGAGAGCGGCAACTTCGCAAAGGTGATGAAACAAGCTGTACAACACTGCGATTGTGTGCGCAGCTTGCCAACTGAGAGAAAACAGTACCTGACCACTCTCCTGCCTTTTCTATTCACATGAACATTCGATTGCAAGCTGTTTTGGACAACTTTCTTTCTCTTCTTGCAAAACACTCGGCAGACCTCCGTGCAGCCTCTAGAACACGATGGGAGATGTTTTTTGTCCTGGCACAGTTTCTCCTTTCCAGACAGAGTGGAAAAGCTTTTTGCTAAGATGTAGACGAGAAGAGAGGCTAAAGACGAAGGTACGGTGCTCTGCAGAGCTAAGCACAGCTCCCGGGCGTCTTTCGGCAGAAGGCGCACACCGCAGAGCACTGTGAGCGGCAGAATCGTCTTTGCGCGAAGAAGCAGCTTCTTCGTCTCCTGGAGCCGGAGAGAGCGGCAGCTTCGCAAAGGTGATGAAACAAGCTGTACAACACTGCGATTGTGTGCGCAGCTTGCCAACTGAGAGAAAACAGTACCTGACCACTCTCCTGCCTTTTGTAATCACATGAACATTCGATTGCAAGCTGTTTTGGACAACTTTCTTTCTCTTCTTGCAAAACACTCGGCAGACCTCCGTGCAGCCTCTAGAACACGATGGGAGATGTTTTCTGTGCTGGCAAAGTTTCTCCTTGCCAGACAGAGTGGAAAAGCTTTTTGCTAAGATGTAGACGAGAAGAGAGGCTAAAGACGAAGGTACGGTGCTCTGCAGAGCTAAGCACCGCTCCCGGACCTCTTTCGGCAGAAGGCGCACACCGCAAAGCACTGTGAGGGGCAGAATCGTCTTTGCGCGAAGAAGCAGCTTCTTCGTCTCCGGGAGCCGGAGAGAGCGGCAGCTTCGCAAAGGTGATGAAACAAGCTGTACAACACTGCGATTGTGTGCGCAGCTTGCCAAGTGAGAGAAAACAGTACCTGACCACTCTCCTACCTTTTCTATTCACTTGAACAGTTGATTGCATGCTGTTTTGGACAACTTTCTTTCTCTTTTGCAAAACACTCGGCAGACCTCCGTGCAGCCTCTAAAACATGATGGGAGATGTTTTCTGTGCTGGCACAGTTTCTCCATGCCAGACAGAGTGTAAAAGCTTTTTGCTAAGATGTAGGCGAGAAGAGAGGCTAAAGACGAAGGTACGGTGCTCTGCAGAGCTAAGCACCGCTCCCGGGCGTCTTTCGGCAGAAGGCGCACACCGCAGAGCACTGTGAGCGGCAGAATCGTCTTTGCGCGAAGAAGCAGCTTCTTCGTCTCCGGGAGCCGGAGAGAGCGGCAACTTCGCAAAGGTGATGAAACAAGCTGTACAACACTGCGATTGTGTGCGCAGCTTGCCAACTGAGAGAAAACAGTACCTGACCACTCTCCTGCCTTTTCTATTCACTTGAACATTCGATTGCAAGCTGTTTTGGACAACTTTCTTTCTCTTCTTGCAAAACACTCGGCAGACCTCCGTGCAGCCTCTAGAACACGATGGGAGATGTTTTCTGTGCTGGCACAGTTTCTCCTTGCCAGACAGAGTGGAAAAGCTTTTTGCTAAGATGTAGACGAGAAGAGAGGCTAAAGACGAAGGTACGGTGCTCTGCAGAGGTAAGGACCGCTCCCGGACCTCTTTCGGCAGAAGGCGCACACCGCAGAGCACTGTGAGCGGCAGAATCGTCTTTGCGCGAAGAAGCAGCTTCTTCGTCTCCGGGAGCCGGAGAGAGCGGCAACTTGGCAAAGGTGATGAAACAAGCTGTACAACACTGCGATTGTGTGCGCAGCTTGCCAACTGAGAGAAAACAGTACCTGACCACTCTCCTGCCTTTTCTATTCACATGAATATTCGATTGCAAGCTGTTTTGGACAACTTTCTTTCTCTTCTTGCAAAACACTCGGCAGACCTCCGTGCAGCCTCTAGAACACATTGGGAGATGTTTTTTGTGCTGGCACATTTTCTCCTTGCCAGACAGAGTTGAAAATCTTTTTGCTAAGATGTAGACGAGAAGAGAGGCTAAAGACGAAGGTATGGTGCTCTGCAGAGCTAAGCACCGCTCCCGGACCTCTTTCGGCATGAGGCGCACACCGCAGAGCACTGTGAGCGGCAGAATCGTCTTTGCGCGAAGAAGCAGCTTCTTCGTCTCCGGGAGCCGGAGAGAGCGGCAACTTCGCGAAGGTGATGAAACAAGCTGTACGACACTGCGATTGTGTGCGCAGCTTGCCAACTGAGAGAAAACAGTACCTGACCACTCTCCTGCCTTTTCTATTCACTTGAACATTCGATTGCAAGCTGTTTCGGACAACTTTCTTTCTCTTCTTGCAAAACACTCGGCAGACCTCCGTGCAGCCTCTAGAACACGATGGGAGATGTTTTTTGTGCTGGCACAGTTTCTCCTTGCCAGACAGAGTGGAAAAGCTTTTTGCTAAGATGTAGACGAGAAGAGAGGCTAAAGAAGCAGGTAGGGTGCTCTGCAGAGCTAAGCACCGCTCCCGGGCCTCTTTCGGCAGGAGGCGCACACCGCAGAGCACTGTGAGCGGCAGAATCGTCTTTGCGCGAAGAAGCAGCTTCTTCGTCTCCTGGAGCCGGAGAGAGCGGCAACTTCGCAAAGGTGATGAAACAAGCCATACAACACTGCGATTGTGTGCGCAGCTTGCCAACTGAGAGAAAACAGTACCTGACCACTCTCCTGCCTTTTCTAATCACTTGAACATTTGATTGCAAGCTGTTTTTGACAACTTTCTTTCTCTTCTTGCAAAACACTCGGCAGACCTCCGTGCAGCCTCTAGAACACGATGGGAGATGTTTTCTGTGCTGGCACAGTTTCTCCTTGCCAGACAGAGTGGAAAAGCTTTTTGCTAAGATGTAGACGAGAAGAGAGGCTAAAGACGAAGGTACGGTGCTCTGCAGAGCTAAGCACCGCTCCCGGGCGTCTTTCGGCAGAAAGCGCATATTGCAGAGCACTGTGAGCGGCAGAATCGTCTTTGCGCGAAGAAGCAGCTTCTTCGTCTCCGGGAGCCGGAGAGAGCGGCAGCTTCGCAAAGGTGATGAAACAAGCTGTACAACACTGCGATTGTGTGCGCAGCTTGCCAACTGAGAGAAAACAGTACCTGACCACTCTCCTGCCTTTTCTATTCACTTGAACAGTTGATTGCATACTGTTTTTGACAACTTTCTTTCTCTTCTTGCAAAACACTCGGCAGACCTGCGTGCAGCCTCTAGAACACGATGGGAGATGTTTTCTGTGCTGGCACAGTTTCTCCTTGCCAGACAGAGTGGAAAAGCTTTTTGCTAAGATGTAGACGAGAAGAGAGGCTAAAGAAGCAGGTATGGTGCTCTGCAGAGCTAAGCACCGCTCCCGGACCTCTTTCGGCAGAAGGCGCACACCGCAGAGCACTGTGAGCGGCAGAATCGTCTTTGCGCGAAGAAGCAGCTTCTTCGTCTCCGGGAGCCGGAGAGAGCGGCAACTTGGCAAAGGTGATGAAACAAGCTGTACAACACTGCGATTGTGTGCGCAGCTTGCCAAGTGAGAGAAAACAGTACCGGACCACTCTCCTGCCTTTTCTATTCACATGAACATTCGATTGCAAACTGTTTTGGACAACTTTCTTTCTCTTCTTGCAAAACACTCGGCAGACCTCCGTGCAGCCTCTAGAACACAGTGGGAGATGTTTTTTGTGCTGGCACAGTTTCTCCTTGCCAGACAGAGTGGAAAAGCTTTTTGCAAAGATGTAGACGAGAAGAGAGGCTAAAGACGAAGGTACGGTGCTCTGCAGAGCTAAGCACCGCTCCCGGGCGTCTTTCGGCAGAAGGCGCACACCGCAGAGCCCTGTGAGCGGCAGAATCGTCTTTGCGCGAAGAAGCAGCTTCTTCGTCTCCGGGAGCCGGAGAGAGCGGCAACTTCGCAAAGGTGATGAAACAAGCTGTACAACACTGCGATTGTGTGCGCAGCTTGCCAACTGAAGAGAAAACAGTACCTGACCACTCTCCTGCCTTTTCTATTCACTTGAACATTCGATTGCAAGCTGTTTTGGACAACTTTCTTTCTCTTCTTGCAAAACACTCGGCAGACCTCCGTGCAGCCTCTAGAACACGATGGGAGATGTTTTCTGTGCTGGCACAGTTTCTCCTTGCCAGACAGAGTGGAAAAGCTTTTTGCTAAGATGTAGACGAGAAGAGAGGCTAAAGACGAAGGTACGGTGCTCTGCAGAGGTAAGGACCGCTCCCGGACCTCTTTCGGCAGAAGGCGCACACCGCAGAGCACTGTGAGCGGCAGAATCGTCTTTGCGCGAAGAAGCAGCTTCTTCGTCTCCGGGAGCCGGAGAGAGCGGCAACTTGGCAAAGGTGATGAAACAAGCTGTACAACACTGCGATTGTGTGCGCAGCTTGCCAAGTGAGAGAAAACAGTACCTGACCACTCTCCTGCCTTTTCTATTCACATGAATATTCGATTGCAAGCTGTTTTGGACAACTTTCTTTCTCTTCTTGCAAAACACTCGGCAGACCTCCGTGCAGCCTCTAGAACACATTGGGAGATGTTTTTTGTGCTGGCACAGTTTCTCCTTGCCAGACAGAGTTGAAAATCTTTTTGCTAAGATGTAGACGAGAAGAGAGGCTAAAGACGAAGGTATGGTGCTCTGCAGAGCTAAGCACCGCTCCCGGACCTCTTTCGGCATGAGGCGCACACCGCAGAGCACTGTGAGCGGCAGAATCGTCTTTGCGCGAAGAAGCAGCTTCTTCGTCTCCGGGAGCCGGAGAGAGCGGCAACTTCGCGAAGGTGATGAAACAAGCTGTACGACACTGCGATTGTGTGCGCAACTTGCCAACTGAGAGAAAACAGTACCTGACCACTCTCCTGCCTTTTCTATTCACTTGAACATTCGATTGCAAGCTGTTTCGGACAACTTTCTTTCTCTTCTTGCAAAACAGTCGGCAGACCTCCGTGCAGCCTCTAGAACACGATGGGAGATGTTTTTTGTGCTGGCACAGTTTCTCCTTGCCAGACAGAGTGGAAAAGCTTTTTGCTAAGATGTAGACGAGAAGAGAGGCTAAAGACGAAGGTACGGTGCTCTGCAGAGGTAAGCACCGCTCCCGGACCTCTTTCGGCAGAAGGCGCACACCGCAGAGCACTGTGAGCGGCAGAATCGTCTTTGCGCGAAGAAGCAGCTTCTTCGTCTCCGGGAGCCGGAGAGAGCGGCAACTTCGCAAAGGTGATGAAACAAGCTGTACAACACTGCGATTGTGTGCGCAGCTTGCCAACTGAGAGAAAACAGTACCGGACCACTCTCCTGCCTTTTCTATTCACATGAACATTCGATTGCAAACTGTTTTGGACAACTTTCTTTCTCTTCTTGCAAAACACTCGGCAGACCTCCGTGCAGCCTCTAGAACACGATGGGAGATGTTTTTTGTGCTGGCACAGTTTCTCCTTGCCAGACAGAGTGGAAAAGCTTTTTGCTAAGATGTAGACGAGAAGAGAGGCTAAAGACGAAGGTACGGTGCTCTGCAGAGCTAAGCACCGCTCCCGGGCGTCTTTCGGCAGAAGGCGCACACCGCAGAGCACTGTGAGCGGCAGAATCGTCTTTGCGCGAAGAAGCAGCTTCTTCGTCTCCGGGAGCCGGAGAGAGCGGCAACTTCGCAAAGGTGATGAAACAAGCTGTACAACACTGCGATTGTGTGCGCAGCTTGCCAAGTGAGAGAAAACAGTACCTGACCACTCTGCTGGCTTTTCTATTCACATGAACATTCGATTGCAAGCTGTTTTGGACAACTTTCTTTCTCTTCTTGCAAAACACTCGGCAGACCTCCGTGCAGCCTCTAGAACACGATGGGAGATGTTTTCTGTGCTGGCACAGTTTCTCCTTGCCAGACAGAGTGGAAAAGCTTTTTGCTAAGATGTAGACGAGAAGAGAGGCTAAAGAAGCAGGTAGGGTGCTCTGCAGAGCTAAGCACCGCTCCCGGGCCTCTTTCGGCAGGAGGCGCACACCGCAGAGCACTGTGAGCGGCAGAATCGTCTTTGCGCGAAGAAGCAGCTTCTTCGTCTCCTGGAGCCGGAGAGAGCGGCAACTTCGCAAAGGTGATGAAACAAGCCATACAACACTGCGATTGTGTGCGCAGCTTGCCAACTGAGAGAAAACAGTACCTGACCACTCTCCTGCCTTTTCTAATCACTTGAACATTTGATTGCAAGCTGTTTTTGACAACTTTCTTTCTCTTCTTGCAAAACACTCGGCAGACCTCCGTGCAGCCTCTAGAACACGATGGGAGATGTTTTCTGTGCTGGCACAGTTTCTCCTTGCCAGACAGAGTGGAAAAGCTTTTTGCTAAGATGTAGACGAGAAGAGAGGCTAAAGACGAAGGTACGGTGCTCTGCAGAGCTAAGCACCGCTCCCGGGCGTCTTTCGGCAGAAAGCGCATATTGCAGAGCACTGTGAGCGGCAGAATCGTCTTTGCGCGAAGAAGCAGCTTCTTCGTCTCCGGGAGCCGGAGAGAGCGGCAGCTTCGCAAAGGTGATGAAACAAGCTGTACAACACTGCGATTGTGTGCGCAGCTTGCCAAGTGAGAGAAAACAGTACCTGACCACTCTCCTGCCTTTTCTATTCACTTGAACAGTTGATTGCATGCTGTTTTTGACAACTTTCTTTCTCTTCTTGCAAAACACTCGGCAGACCTCCGTGCAGCCTCTAAAACACGATGGGAGATGTTTTCTGTGCTGGCACAGTTTCTCCTTGCCAGACAGAGTGGAAAAGCTTTTTGCTAAGATGTAGACGAGAAGAGAGGCTAAAGACGAAGGTACGGTGCTCTGCAGAGCTAAGCACCGCTCCCGGGCGTCTTTCGGCAGAAGGCGCACACCGCAGAGCACTGTGAGCGGCAGAATCGTCTTTGCGCGAAGAAGCAGCTTCTTCGTCTCCGGGAGCCGGAGAGAGCGGCAGCTTCGCAAAGGTGATGAAACAAGCTGTACAACACTGCGATTGTGTGCGCAGCTTGCCAAGTGAGAGAAAACAGTACCTGACCACTCTCCTGCCTTTTCTATTCACATGAACATTCGATTGCAAGCTGTTTTGGACAACTTTCTTTCTCTTCTTGCAAAACACTCGGCAGACCTCCGTGCAGCCTCTAGAACACGATGGGAGATGTTTTCTGTGCTGGCACAGTTTCTCCTTGCCAGACAGAGTGGAAAAGCTTTTTGCTAAGATGTAGACGAGAAGAGAGGCTAAAGACGAAGGTACGGTGCTCTGCAGAGCAAAGCACAGCTCCCGGGCGTCTTTCGGCAGAAGGCGCACACCGCAGAGCACTGTGAGCGGCAGAATCGTCTTTGCGCGAAGAAGCAGCTTCTTCGTCTCCGGGAGCCGGAGAGAGCGGCAACTTTGCAAAGGTGATGAAACAAGCTGTACAACACTGCGATTGTGTGCGCAGCTTGCCAACTGAGAGAAAACAGTACCTGACCACTCTCCTGCCTTTTCAATTCACTTGAAGAGTTGATTGCATACTGTTTTTGACAACTTTCTTTCTCTTCTTGCAAAACACTCGGCAGACCTGCGTGCAGCCTCTAGAACACGATGGGAGATGTTTTCTGTGCTGGCACAGTTTCTCCTTGCCAGACAGAGTGGAAAAGCTTTTTGCTAAGATGTAGACGAGAAGAGAGGCTAAAGACGAAGGTACGGTGCTCTGCAGAGGTAAGCACCGCTCCCGGACCTCTTTCGGCAGAAGGCGCACACCGCAGAGCACTGTGAGCGGCAGAATCGTCTTTGCGCGAAGAAGCAGCTTCTTCGTCTCCGGGAGCCGGAGAGAGCGGCAACTTCGCAAAGGTGATGAAACAAGCTGTACAACACTGCGATTGTGTGCGCAGCTTGCCAAGTGAGAGAAAACAGTACCGGACCACTCTCCTGCCTTTTCTATTCACATGAACATTCGATTGCAAAACTGTTTTGGACAACTTTCTTTCTCTTCTTGCAAAACACTCGGCAGACCTCCGTGCAGCCTCTAGAACACAGTGGGAGATGTTTTTTGTGCTGGCACAGTTTCTCCTTGCCAGACAGAGTGGAAAAGCTTTTTGCAAAGATGTAGACGAGAAGAGAGGCTAAAGACGAAGGTACGGTGCTCTGCAGAGCTAAGCACCGCTCCCGGGCGTCTTTCGGCAGAAGGCGCACACCGCAGAGCACTGTGAGCGGCAGAATCGTCTTTGCGCGAAGAAGCAGCTTCTTCGTCTCCGGGAGCCGGAGAGAGCGGCAACTTTGCAAAGGTGATGAAACAAGCTGTACAACACTGCGATTGTGTGCGCAGCTTGCCAAGTGAGAGAAAACAGTACCTGACCACTCTGCTGGCTTTTCTATTCACATGAACATTCGATTGCAAGCTGTTTTGGACAACTTTCTTTCTCTTCTTGCAAAACACTCGGCAGACCTGCGTGCAGCCTCTAGAACACGATGGGAGATGTTTTCTGTGCTGGCACAGTTTCTCCTTGCCAGACAGAGTGGAAAAGCTTTTTGCTAAGATGTAGACCAGAAGAGAGGCTAAAGAAGCAGGTACGGTGCTCTGCAGAGCTAAGCACTGCTCCCGGACCTCTTTCGGCAGAAGGCGCACACCGCAGAGCAGAGTGAGCGGCAGAATCGTCTTTGCGTGAAGAAGCAGCTTCTTCGTCTCCGGGAGCCGGAGAGAGCGGCAACTTCGCAAAGGTGATGAAACAAGCTGTACAACACTGCGATTGTGTGCGCAGCTTGCCAAGTGAGAGAAAACAGTACCTGACCACTCTGCTGGCTTTTCTATTCACATGAACATTCGATTGCAAGCTGTTTTGGACAACTTTCTTTCTCTTCTTGCAAAACACTCGGCAGACCTCCGTGCAGCCTCTAGAACACGATGGGAGATGTTTTTTTTGCTGGCAAAGTTTCTGCTTGCCAGACAGAGTGGAAAAGCTTTTTGCTAAGATGTAGACGAGAAGAGAGGCTAAAGAAGCAGGTATGGTGCTCTGCAGAGCTAAGCACCGCTCCCGGGCGTCTTTCGGCAGAAGGCGCACACCGCAGAGCACTGTGAGCGGCAGAATCGTCTTTGCGCGAAGAAGCAGCTTCTTCGTCTCCGGGAGCCGGAGAGAGCGGCAACTTCGCAAAGGTGATGAAACAAGCTGTACAAGACTGCGATTGTGTGCGCAGCTTGCCAACTGAGAGAAAACAGTACCTGACCACTCTCCTGCCTTTTCTATTCACATGAACATTCGATTGGAAGCTGTTTTGGACAACTTTCTTTCTCTTCTTGAAAATAGTCGGCAGATCTCCGTGCAGCTTCTTGAACACGATGGGAGATGTTTTCTGTGCTGGCACAGTTTCTCCTTGCCAGACAGAGTGGAAAAGATTTTTTCTAAGATGTAGACGAGAAGAGAGGCTAAAGACGAAGGTACGGTGCTCTGCAGAGGTAAGCACCGCTCCCGGACCTCTTTCGGCAGAAGGCGCACACCGCAGAGCACTGTGAGCGGCAGAATCGTCTTTGCGCGAAGAAGCAGCTTCTTCGTCTCCGGGAGCCGGAGAGAGCGGCAGCTTCGCAAAGGTGATGAAACAAGCTGTACAACACTGCGATTGTGTGCGCAGCATGACAATTGAGAGAAAACAGTACCTGACCACTCTCCTGCCTTTTCTATTCACATGAACATTCGATTGGAAGCTGTTTTGGACAACTTTCTTTCTCTTCTTGCAAAACACTCGGCAGACCTCCGTGCAGCCTCTAGAACACGATGGGAGATGTTTTCTGTGCTGGCACAGTTTCTCCTTGCCAGACAGAGTGGAAAAGCTTTTTGCTAAGATGTAGACGAGAAGAGAGGCTAAAGATGAAGGTACGGTGCTCTGCAGAGCTAAGCACCGCTCCCGGACCTCTTTCGGCAGAAGGCGCACACCGCAGAGCACTGTGAGCGGCAGAATCACCTTTGCGCGAAGAAGCAGCTTCTTCGTCTCCGGGAGCCGGAGAGAGCGGCAACTTGGCAAAGGTGATGAAACAAGCTGTACAACACTGCGATTGTGTGCGCAGCTTGCCAACTGAGAGAAAACAGTACCTGACCACTCTCCTGCCTTTTCTATTCACTTGAACATTCGATTGCAAGCTGTTTTGGACAACTTTCTTTCTCTTCTTGCAAAACACTCGTCAGACCTCCGTGCAGCCTCTAGAAAACGGTGGGAGATGTTTTCTGTGCTGGCACAGTTTCTCCTTGCCAGACAGAGTGGAAAAGCTTTTTGCTAAGATGTAGACGAGAAGAGAGGCTAAGGACGATGGTATGGTGCTCTGCAGAGCTAAGCACAGATCCCGGGCCTCTTTCGGCAGAAGGCGCACACCGCAGAGCACTGTGAGCGGCAGAATCGTCTTTGCGCGAAGAAGCAGCTTCTTCGTCTCCGGGAGCCGGAGAGAGCGGCAACTTCGCAAAGGTGATGAAACAAGCTGTACAACACTGCGATTGTGTGCGCAGCTTGCCAACTGAGAGAAAACAGTACCTGACCACTCTCCTGCCTTTTCTATTCACTTGAACATTCGATTGCAAGCTGTTTTGGACAACTTTCTTTCTCTTCTTGCAAAACACTCGGCAGACCTCCGTGCAGCCTCTAGAACACGATGGGAGATGTTTTCTGTGCTGGCACAGTTTCTCCTTGCCAGACAGAGTGGAAAAGCTTTTTGCTAAGATGTAGACGAGAAGAGAGGCTAAAGACGAAGGTACGGTGCTCTGCAGAGCTAAGCACCGCTCCCGGACCTCTTTCGGCAGAAGGCGCACACCGCAGAGCACTGTGAGCGGCAGAATCGTCTTTGCGCGAAGAAGCAGCTTCTTCGTCTCCGGGAGCCGGAGAGAGCGGCAACTTCGCAAAGGTGATGAAACAAGCTGTACAACACTGCGATTGTGTGCGCAGCTTGCCAAGTGAGAGAAAACAGTACCTGACCACTCTCCTGCCTTTTCTACTCACATGAACATTCGATTGCAAGCTGTTTTGGACAACTTTCTTTCTCTTCTTGCAAAACACTCGGCAGACCTCCGTGCAGCCTCTAGAACACGATGGGAGATGTTTTTTGTGCTGGCACAGTTTCTCCTTGCCAGACAGAGTGGAAAAGCTTTTTGCTAAGATGTAGACGAGAAGAGAGGCTAATGAAGTAGGTAGGGTGCTCTGCAGAGCTAAGCACAGCTCCCGGGCCTCTTTCGGCAGGAGGCGCACACCGCAGAGCACTGTGAGCGGCAGAATCGTCTTTGCGCGAAGAAGCAGCTTCTTCGTCTCCGGGAGCCGGAGAGAGCGGCAACTTCGCAAAGGTGATGAAACAAGCCGTACAACACTGCGATTGTGTGCGCAGCATGACAACTGAGAGAAAACAGTACCTGACCACTCTCCTGCCTTTTGTAATCACATGAACATTCGATTGCAAGCTGTTTTGGACAACTTTCTTTCTCTTCTTGCAAAACACTCGGCAGACCTCCGTGCAGCCTCTAGAACACGATGGGAGATGTTTTCTGTGCTGGCACAGTTTCTCCTTGCCAGACAGAGTGGAAAAGCTTTTTGCTAAGATGTAGACGAGAAGAGAGGCTAAAGAGGAACGTAGGGTGCTCTGCAGAACTAAGCACAGCTCCCGGGCCTCTTTCGGCAGAAGGCGCACACCGCAAAGCACTGTGAGGGGCAGAATCGTCTTTGCGCGAAGAAGCAGCTTCTTCGTCTCCGGGAGCCGGAGAGAGCGGCAGCTTCGCAAAGGTGATGAAACAAGCTGTACAACACTGCGATTGTGTGCGCAGCTTGCCAAGTGAGAGAAAACAGTACCTGACCACTCTCCTGCCTTTTCTATTCACTTGAACAGTTGATTGCATGCTGTTTTTGACAACTTTCTTTCTCTTCTTGCAAAACACTCGGCAGACCTCCGTGCAGCCTCTAGAACACGATGGGAGATGTTTTCTGTGCTGGCACAGTTTCTCCATGCCAGACAGAGTGGAAAAGCTTTTTGCTAAGATGTAGACGAGAAGAGAGGCTAAAGACGAAGGTACGGTGCTCTGCAGAGGTAAGCACCGCTCCCGGACCTCTTTCGGCAGAAGGCGCACACCGCAGAGCACTGTGAGCGGCAGAATCGTCTTTGCGCGAAGAAGCAGCTTCTTCGTCTCCGGGAGCCGGAGAGAGCGGCAACTTCGCAAAGGTGATGAAACAAGCTGTACAACACTGCGATTGTGTGCGCAGCTTGCCAACTGAGAGAAAAGAGTACCTGACCACTCTCCTGCATTTTCTATTCACATGAACATTCGATTGCAAGCTGTTTTGGACAACTTTCTTTCTCTTCTTGCAAAACACTCGGCAGACCTCCGTGCAGCCTCTAGAACACATTGGGAGATGTTTTTTGTGCTGGCACAGTTTCTCCTTGCCAGACAGAGTTGAAAAGCTTTTTGCTAAAATGTAGACGAGAAGAGAGGCTAAAGACGAAGGTATGGTGCTCTGCAGAGCTAAGCACCGCTCCCGGACCTCTTTCGGCATGAGGCGCACACCGCAGAGCACTGTGAGCGGCAGAATCGTCTTTGCGCGAAGAAGCAGCTTCTTCGTCTCCGGGAGCCGGAGAGAGCGGCAACTTCGCAAAGGTGATGAAACAAGCTGTACAACACTGCGATTGTGTGCGCAGCTTGCCAACTGAGAGAAAACAGTACCTGACCACTCTCCTGCCTTTTCTATTCACTTGAACATTCGATTGCAAGCTGTTTTGGACAACTTTCTTTCTCTTCTTGCAAAACACTCGGCAGACCTCCGTGCAGCCTCTAGAACACGATGGGAGATGTTTTTTGTGCTGGCACAGTTTCTCCTTGCCAGACAGAGTGGAAAAGCTTTTTGCTAAGATGTAGACGAGAAGAGAGGCTAAAGAAGCAGGTAGGGTGCTCTGCAGAGCTAAGCACAGCTCCCGGGCCTCTTTCGGCATGAGGCGCACACCGCAGAGCACTGTGAGCGGCAGAATCGTCTTTGCGCGAAGAAGCAGCTTCTTCGTCTCCGGGAGCCGGAGAGAGCGGCAGCTTCGCAAAGGTGATGAAACAAGCTGTACGACACTGCGATTGTGTGCGCAGCTTGCCAACTGAGAGAAACCAGTACCTGACCACTCTCCTGCCTTTTCTATTCACATGAACATTCGATTGCAAGCTGTTTTGGACAACTTTCTTTCTCTTCTTGCAAAACACTCGGCAGACCTCCGTGCAGCCTCTAGAACACGATGGGAGATGTTTTTTGTGCTGGCACAGTTTCTCCTTGCCAGACAGAGTGGAAAAGCTTTTTGCTAAGTTGTAGACGAGAAGAGAGGCTAAAGAAGCGGGTATGGTGCTCTGCAGAGCTAAGCACAGATCCCGGGCCTCTTTCGGCAGAAGGCGCACACCGCAGAGCACTGTGAGCGGCAGAATCGTCTTTGCGCGAAGAAGCAGCTTCTTCGTCTCCGGGAGCCGGAGAGAGCGGCAACTTCGCAAAGGTGATGAAACAAGCTGTACAACACTGCGATTGTGTGCGCAGCTTGCCAACTGAGAGAAAACAGTACCTGACCACTCTCCTGCCTTTTCTACTCACTTGAACATTCGATTGCAAGCTGTTTTGGACAACTTTCTTTCTCTTCTTGCAAAACACTCGGCAGACCTCCGTGCAGCCTCTAGAACACGATGGGAGATGTTTTCTGTGCTGGCACAGTTTCTCCTTGCCAGACAGAGTGGAAAAGCTTTTTGCTAAGATGTAGACGAGAAGAGAGGCTAAAGACGAAGGTACGGTGCTCTGCAGAGCTGAGCACCGATCCCGGACCTCTTTCGGCAGAAGGCGCACACCGCAGAGCACTGTGAGCGGCAGAATCACCTTTGCGCGAAGAAGCAGCTTCTTCGTCTCCGGGAGCCGGAGAGAGCGGCAACTTCGCAAAGGTGATGAAACAAGCTGTACAACACTGCGATTGTGTGCGCAGCTTGCCAAGTGAGAGAAAACAGTACCTGACCACTCTCCTGCCTTTTCTACTCACATGAACATTCGATTGCAATCTGTTTTGGACAACTTTCTTTCTCTTCTTGCAAAACACTCGGCAGACCTCCGTGCAGCCTCTAGAACACGATGGGAGATGTTTTTTGTGCTGGCACAGTTTCTCCTTGCCAGACAGAGTGGAAAAGCTTTTTGCTAAGATGTAGACGAGAAGAGAGGCTAATGAAGTCGGTAGGGTGCTCTGCAGAGCTAAGCACAGCTCCCGGGCCTCTTTCGGCAGGAGGCGCACACCGCAGAGCACTGTTAGCGGCAGAATCGTCTTTGCGCGAAGAAGCAGCTTCTTCGTCTCCGGGAGCCAGAGAGAGCGGCAACTTCGCAAAGGTGATGAAACAAGCCGTACAACACTGCGATTGTGTGCGCAGCTTGCCAACTGAGAGAAAACAGTACCTGACCACTCTCCTGCCTTTTCTATTCACTTGAACATTTGATTGAAAGCTGTTTTGGACAACTTTCTTTCTCTTCTTGCAAAACACTCGGCAGACCTCCGTGCAGCCTCTAGAACACGATGGGAGATGTTTTCTGTGCTGGCACAGTTTCTCCTTGCCAGACAGAGTGGAAAAGCTTTTTGCTAAGATGTAGACGAGAAGAGAGGCTAAAGACGAAGGTACGGTGCTCTGCAGAGCTAAGCACCGCTCCCGGGCGTCTTTCGGCAGAAAGCGCACACCGCAGAGCACTGTGAGCGGCAGAATCGTCTTTGCGCGAAGAAGCAGCTTCTTCGTCTCCGGGAGCCGGAGAGAGCGGCAGCTTCGCAAAGGTGATGAAACAAGCTGTACAACACTGCGATTGTGTGCGCAGCTTGCCAACTGAGAGAAAACAGTACCTGACCACTCTCCTGCCTTTTCTATTCACTTGAACATTCGATTGCAAGCTGTTTTGGACAACTTTCTTTCTCTTCTTGCAAAACACTCGGCAGACCTCCGTGCAGCCTCTAGAACACGATGGGAGATGTTTTCTGTGCTGGCACAGTTTCTCCTTTCCAGACAGAGTGGAAAAGCTTTTTGCTAAGATGTAGACGAGAAGAGAGGCTAAAGACGAAGGTACGGTGCTCTGCAGAGCTAAGCACCGCTCCCGGGCGTCTTTCGGCAGAAGGCGCACACCGCAGAGCACTGTGAGCGGCAGAATCGTCTTTGCGCGAAGAAGCAGCTTCTTCGTCTCCGGGAGCCGGAGAGAGCGACAAGTTCGGAAAGGTGATGAAACAAGCTGTACAACACTGCGATTGTGTGCGCAGCTTGCCAACTGAGAGAAAACAGTACCTGACCACTCTCCTGCCTTTTGTAATCACATGAACATTCGATTGCAAGCTGTTTTGGACAACTTTGTTTCTCTTCTTGCAAAACACTCGGCAGACCTCCGTGCAGCCTCTAGAACACGATGGGAGATGTTTTCTGTGCTGGCACAGTTTCTCCTTGCCAGACAGAGTGGAAAAGCTTTTTGCTAAGATGTAGACGAGAAGAGAGGCTAAAGAAGCAGGTAGGGTGCGCTGCAAAGCTAAGCACAGCTCCCGGGCCTCTTTTGGCAGGAGGCGCACACCGCAGAGCACTGTGAGCGGCAGAATCGTCTTTGCGCGAAGAAGCAGCTTCTTCGTCTCCGGGAGCCGGAGAGAGCGGCAACTTCGAAAGGTGATGAAACAAGCTGTACAACACTGCGATTGTGTGCGCAGCTTGCCAACTGAGAGAAAACAGTACCTGACCACTCTCCTGCCTTTTCTATTCACATGAACATTCGATTGCAAGCTGTTTTGGACAACTTTCTTTCTCTTCTTGCAAAACACTCGGCAGACCTCCGTGCAGCCTCTAGAACACGATGGGAGATGTTTTCTGTGCTGGTAAAGTTTCTCCTTGCCAGACAGAGTGGAAAAGCTTTTTGCTAAGATGTAGACCAGAAGAGAGGCTAAAGAAGCAGGTATGGTGCTCGGCAGAGCTAAGCACAGCTCCCGGGCCTCTTTCGGCAGAAGACACACACTGCAGAGCACAGTGAGCGGCAGAATCGTCTTTGCGCGAAGAAGCAGCTTCTTCGTCTCCGGGAGCCGGAGAGAGCGGCAACTTCGCAAAGGTGATGAAACAAGCTGTACAACACTGCGATTGTGTGCGCAGCTTGCCAACTGAGAGAAAACAGTACCTGACCACTCTCCTGCATTTTCTATTCACATGAACATTCGATTGCAAGCTGTTTTGGACAACTTTCTTTCTCTTCTTGCAAAACACTCGGCAGACCTCCGTGCAGCCTCTAGAACACAGTGGGAGATGTTTTCTGTGCTGGCACAGTTTCTCCTTGCCAGACAGAGTGGAAAAGCTTTTTGCTAAGATGTAGACCAGAAGAGAGGCTAAAGAAGCAGGTATGGTGCTCGGCAGAGCTAAGCACAGCTCCCGGGCCTCTTTCGGCAGAAGACACACACTGCAGAGCACAGTGAGCGGCAGAATCGTCTTTGCGCGAAGAAGCAGCTTCTTCGTCTCCGGGAGCCGGAGAGAGCGGCAACTTCGCAAAGGTGATGAAACAAGCTGTACAACACTGCGATTGTGTGCGCAGCTTGCCAACTGAGAGAAAACAGTACCTGACCACTCTCCTGCATTTTCTATTCACATGAACATTCGATTGCAAGCTGTTTTGGACAACTTTCTTTCTCTTCTTGCAAAACACTCGGCAGACCTCCGTGCAGCCTCTAGAACACGATGGGAGATGTTTTCAGTGCTGGCACAGTTTCTCCTTGCCAGACAGAGTGGAAAAGCTTTTTGCTAAGATGTAGACGAGAAGAGAGGCTAAAGAAGCAGGTAGAGTGCTCTGCAGAGCTAAGCACCGCTCCCGGACCTCTTTCGGCATGAGGCGCACACCGCAGAGCACTTTGAGCGGCAGAATCGTCTTTGCGCGAAGAAGCAGCTTCTTCGTCTCCGGGAGCCGGAGAGAGCGGCAGCTTCGCAAAGGTGATGAAACAAGCTGTACGACACTGCGATTGTGTGCGCAGCTTGCCAACTGAGAGAAAACAGTACCTGACCACTCTCCTGCCTTTTCTATTCACTTGAACATTCGATTGCAAGCTGTTTTGGACAACTTTCTTTCTCTTCTTGCAAAACACTCGGCAGACCTCCGTGCAGCCTCTAGAACACGATGGGAGATGTTTTTTGTCCTGGCACAGTTTCTCCTTTCCAGACAGAGTGGAAAAGCTTTTTGCTAAGATGTAGACGAGAAGAGAGGCTAAAGACGAAGGTACGGTGCTCTGCAGAGCTAAGCACAGCTCCCGGGCGTCTTTCGGCAGAAGGCGCACACCGCAGAGCACTGTGAGCGGCAGAATCGTCTTTGCGCGAAGAAGCAGCTTCTTCGTCTCCTGGAGCCGGAGAGAGCGGCAGCTTCGCAAAGGTGATGAAACAAGCTGTACAACACTGCGATTGTGTGCGCAGCTTGCCAACTGAGAGAAAACAGTACCTGACCACTCTCCTGCCTTTTGTAATCACATGAACATTCGATTGCAAGCTGTTTTGGACAACTTTCTTTCTCTTCTTGCAAAACACTCGGCAGACCTCCGTGCAGCCTCTAGAACACGATGGGAGATGTTTTCTGTGCTGGCAAAGTTTCTCCTTGCCAGACAGAGTGGAAAAGCTTTTTGCTAAGATGTAGACGAGAAGAGAGGCTAAAGACGAAGGTACGGTGCTCTGCAGAGCTAAGCACCGCTCCCGGACCTCTTTCGGCAGAAGGCGCACACCGCAAAGCACTGTGAGGGGCAGAATCGTCTTTGCGCGAAGAAGCAGCTTCTTCGTCTCCGGGAGCCGGAGAGAGCGGCAGCTTCGCAAAGGTGATGAAACAAGCTGTACAACACTGCGATTGTGTGCGCAGCTTGCCAAGTGAGAGAAAACAGTACCTGACCACTCTCCTGCCTTTTCTATTCACTTGAACAGTTGATTGCATGCTGTTTTGGACAACTTTCTTTCTCTTTTGCAAAACACTCGGGAGACCTCCGTGCAGCCTCTAAAACACGATGGGAGATGTTTTCTGTGCTGGCACAGTTTCTCCTTGCCAGACAGAGTGGAAAAGCTTTTTGCTAAGATGTAGACGAGAAGAGAGGCTAAAGAAGCAGGTAGGGTGCTCTGCAGAGCTAAGCACCGCTCCCGGGCCTCTTTCGGCAGAAGGCGCACACCGCAGAGCACTGTGAGCGGCAGAATCGTCTTTGCGCGAAGAAGCAGCTTCTTCGTCTCCTGGAGCCGGAGAGAGCGGCAACTTCGCAAAGGTGATGAAACAAGCCATACAACACTGCGATTGTGTGCGCAGCTTGCCAACTGAGAGAAAACAGTACCTGACCACTCTCCTGCCTTTTCTAATCACTTGAACATTTGATTGCAAGCTGTTTTTGACAACTTTCTTTCTCTTCTTGCAAAACACTCGGCAGACCTCCGTGCAGCCTCTAGAACACGATGGGAGATGTTTTCTGTGCTGGCACAGTTTCTCCTTGCCAGACAGAGTGTAAAAGCTTTTTGCTAAGATGTAGACGAGAAGAGAGGCTAAAGACGAAGGTACGGTGCTCTGCAGAGCTAAGCACCGCTCCCGGGCGTCTTTCGGCAGAAAGCGCATATTGCAGAGCACTGTGAGCGGCAGAATCGTCTTTGCGCGAAGAAGCAGCTTCTTCGTCTCCGGGAGCCGGAGAGAGCGGCAGCTTCGCAAAGGTGATGAAACAAGCTGTACAACACTGCGATTGTGTGCGCAGCTTGCCAAGTGAGAGAAAACAGTACCTGACCACTCTCCTGACTTTTCTATTCACTTGAACAGTTGATTGCATGCTGTTTTTGACAACTTTCTTTCTCTTCTTGCAAAACACTCGGCAGACCTCCGTGCAGCCTCTAAAACACGATGGGAGATGTTTTCTGTGCTGGCACAGTTTCTCCTTGCGAGACAGAGTGGAAAAGCTTTTTGCTAAGATGTAGGCGAGAAGAGAGGCTAAAGACGAAGGTACGGTGCTCTGCAGAGCTAAGCACCGCTCCCGGGCGTCTTTCGGCAGAAGGCGCACACCGCAGAGCACTGTGAGCGGCAGAATCGTCTTTGCGCGAAGAAGCAGCTTCTTCGTCTCCGGGAGCCGGAGAGAGCGGCAGCTTCGCAAAGGTGATGAAACAAGCTGTACAACACTGCGATTGTGTGCGCAGCTTGCCAAGTGAGAGAAAACAGTACCTGACCACTCTCCTGCCTTTTCTATTCACATGAACATTCGATTGCAAGCTGTTTTGGACAACTTTCTTTCTCTTCTTGCAAAACACTCGGCAGACCTCCGTGCAGCCTCTAGAACACGATGGGAGATGTTTTCTGTGCTGGCACAGTTTCTCCTTGCCAGACAGAGTGGAAAAGCTTTTTGCTAAGATGTAGACGAGAAGAGAGGCTAAAGACGAAGGTACGGTGCTCTGCAGAGCAAAGCACAGCTCCCGGGCGTCTTTCGGCAAAAGGCGCACACCGCAGAGCACTGTGAGCGGCAGAATCGTCTTTGCGCGAAGAAGCAGCTTCTTCGTCTCCGGGAGCCGGAGAGAGCGGCAACTTTGCAAAGGTGATGAAACAAGCTGTACAACACTGCGATTGTGTGCGCAGCTTGCCAACTGAGAGAAAACAGTACCTGACCACTCTCCTGCCTTTTCAATTCACTTGAAGAGTTGATTGCATACTGTTTTTGACAACTTTCTTTCTCTTCTTGCAAAACATTCGGCAGACCTGCGTGCAGCCTCTAGAACACGATGGGACATGTTTTCTGTGCTGGCACAGTTTCTCCTTGCCAGACAGAGTGGAAAAGCTTTTTGCTAAGATGTAGACGAGAAGAGAGGCTAAAGATGAAGGTACGGTGCTCTGCAGAGGTAAGCACCGCTCCCGGACCTCTTTCGGCAGAAGGCGCACACCGCAGAGCACTGTGAGCGGCAGAATCGTCTTTGCGCGAAGAAGCAGCTTCTTCGTCTCCGGGAGCCGGAGAGAGCGGCAACTTCGCAAAGGTGATGAAACAAGCTGTACAACACTGCGATTGTGTGCGCAGCTTGCCAACTGAGAGAAAACAGTACCGGACCACTCTCCTGCCTTTTCTAATCACATGAACATTCGATTGCAAACTGTTTTGGACAACTTTCTTTCTCTTCTTGCAAAACACTCGGCAGACCTCCGTGCAGCCTCTAGAACACAGTGGGAGATGTTTTTTGTGCTGGCACAGTTTCTCCTTGCCAGACAGAGTGGAAAAGCTTTTTGCAAAGATGTAGACGAGAAGAGAGGCTAAAGACGAAGGTACGGTGCTCTGCAGAGCTAAGCACCGCTCCCGGGCGTCTTTCGGCAGAAGGCGCACACCGCAGAGCACTGTGAGCGGCAGAATCGTCTTTGCGCGAAGAAGCAGCTTCTTCGTCTCCGGGAGCCGGAGAGAGTGGCAACTTCGCAAAGGTGATGAAACAAGCTGTACAACACTGCGATTGTGTGCGCAGCTTGCCAAGTGAGAGAAAACAGTACCTGACCACTCTGCTGGCTTTTCTATTCACATGAACATTCGATTGCAAGCTGTTTTGGACAACTTTCTTTCTCTTCTTGCAAAACACTCGGCAGACCTCCGTGCAGCCTCTAGAACACGATGGGAGATGTTTTCTGTGCTGGCACAGTTTCTCCTTGCCAGACAGAGTGGAAAAGCTTTTTGCTAAGATGTAGACGAGAAGAGGGGCTAAAGAAGCAGGTAGGGTGCTCTGCAGAGCTAAGCACCGCTCCCGGGCCTCTTTCGGCAGGAGGCGCACACCGCAGAGCACTGTGAGCGGCAGAATCGTCTTTGCGCGAAGAAGCAGCTTCTTCGTCTCCGGGAGCCGGAGAGAGCGGCAACTTCGCAAAGGTGATGAAACAAGCCATACAACACTGCGATTGTGTGCGCAGCTTGCCAACTGAGAGAAAACAGTACCTGACCACTCTCCTGCCTTTTCTAATCACTTGAACATTTGATTGCAAGCTGTTTTTGACAACTTTCTTTCTCTTCTTGCAAAACACTCGGCAGACCTCCGTGCAGCCTCTAGAACACGATGGGAGATGTTTTCTGTGCTGGCACAGTTTCTCCTTGCCAGACAGAGTGGAAAAGCTTTTTGCTAAGATGTAGACGAGAAGAGAGGCTAAAGACGAAGGTACGGTGCTCTGCAGAGCTAAGCACCGCTCCCGGGCGTCTTTCGGCAGAAAGCGCATATTGCAGAGCACTGTGAGCGGCAGAATCGTCTTTGCGCGAAGAAGCAGCTTCTTCGTCTCCGGGAGCCGGAGAGAGCGGCAGCTTCGCAAAGGTGATGAAACAAGCTGTACAACACTGCGATTGTGTGCGCAGCTTGCCAAGTGAGAGAAAACAGTACCTGACCACTCTCCTGCCTTTTCTATTCACATGAACATTCGATTGCAAGCTGTTTTGGACAACTTTCTTTCTCTTCTTGCAAAACACTCGGCAGACCTCCGTGCAGCCTCTAGAACACGATGGGAGATGTTTTCTGTGCTGGCACAGTTTCTCCTTGCCAGACAGAGTGGAAAAGCTTTTTGCTAAGATGTAGACGAGAAGAGAGGCTAAAGACGAAGGTACGGTGCTCTGCAGAGCAAAGCACAGCTCCCGGGCGTCTTTCGGCAGAAGGCGCACACCGCAGAGCACTGTGAGCGGCAGAATCGTCTTTGCGCGAAGAAGCAGCTTCTTCGTCTCCGGGAGCCGGAGAGAGCGGCAACTTGGCAAAGGTGATGAAACAAGCTGTACAACACTGCGATTGTGTGCGCAGCTTGCCAAGTGAGAGAAAACAGTACCTGACCACTCTCCTGCCTTTTCTATTCACTTGAACAGTTGATTGCATGCTGTTTTTGACAACTTTCTTTCTCTTCTTGCAAAACACTCGGCAGACCTCCGTGCAGCCTCTAAAACACGATGGGAGATGTTTTCTGTGCTGGCACAGTTTCTCCTTGCCAGACAGAGTGGAAAAGCTTTTTGCTAAGATGTAGGCGAGAAGAGAGGCTAAAGACGAAGGTACGGTGCTCTGCAGAGCTAAGCACCGCTCCCGGGCGTCTTTCGGCAGAAGGCGCACACCGCAGAGCACTGTGAGCGGCAGAATCGTCTTTGCGCGAAGAAGCAGCTTCTTCGTCTCCGGGAGCCGGAGAGAGCGGCAGCTTCGCAAAGGTGATGAAACAAGCTGTACAACACTGCGATTGTGTGCGCAGCTTGCCAAGTGAGAGAAAACAGTACCTGACCACTCTCCTGCCTTTTCTATTCACATGAACATTCGATTGCAAGCTGTTTTGGACAACTTTCTTTCTCTTCTTGCAAAACACTCGGCAGACCTCCGTGCAGCCTCTAGAACACGATGGGAGATGTTTTCTGTGCTGGCACAGTTTCTCCTTGCCAGACAGAGTGGAAAAGCTTTTTGCTAAGATGTAGACGATAAGAGAGGCTAAAGACGAAGGTACGGTGCTCTGCAGAGCAAAGCACCTCTCCCGGGCGTCTTTCGGCAGCAGGCGCACACCTTTGAGCACTGTGAGCGGCAGAATCGTCTTTGCGCGAAGAAGCAGCTTCTTCGTCTCCGGGAGCCGGAGAGAGCGGCAACTTTGCAAAGGTGATGAAACAAGCTGTACAACACTGCGATTGTGTGCGCAGCTTGCCAACTGAGAGAAAACAGTACCTGACCACTCTCCTGCCTTTTCAATTCACTTGAAGAGTTGATTGCATACTGTTTTTGACAACTTTCTTTCTCTTCTTGCAAAACACTCGGCAGACCTCCGTGCAGCCTCTAGAACACGATGGGACATGTTTTCTGTGCTGGCACAGTTTCTCCTTGCCAGACAGAGTGGAAAAGCTTTTTGCTAAGATGTAGACGAGAAGAGAGGCTAAAGACGAAGGTACGGTGCTCTGCAGAGGTAAGCACCGCTCCCGGACCTCTTTCGGCAGAAGGCGCACACCGCAGAGCACTGTGAGCGGCAGAATCGTCTTTGCGCGAAGAAGCAGCTTCTTCGTCTCCGGGAGCCGGAGAGAGCGGCAACTTCGCAAAGGTGATGAAACAAGCTGTACAACACTGCGATTGTGTGCGCAGCTTGCCAACTGAGAGAAAACAGTACCGGACCACTCTCCTGCCTTTTCTATTCACATGAACATTCGATTGCAAACTGTTTTGGACAACTTTCTTTCTCTTCTTGCAAAACACTCGGCAGACCTCCGTGCAGCCTCTAGAACACGATGGGAGATGTTTTTTGTGCTGGCACAGTTTCTCCTTGCCAGACAGAGTGGAAAAGCTTTTTGCTAAGATGTAGACGAGAAGAGAGGCTAAAGACGAAGGTACGGTGCTCTGCAGAGCTAAGCACCGCTCCCGGGCGTCTTTCGGCAGAAGGCGCACACCGCAGAGCACTGTGAGCGGCAGAATCGTCTTTGCGCGAAGAAGCAGCTTCTTCGTCTCCGGGAGCCGGAGAGAGCGGCAACTTCGCAAAGGTGATGAAACAAGCTGTACAACACTGCGATTGTGTGCGCAGCTTGCCAAGTGAGAGAAAACAGTACCTGACCACTCTGCTGGCTTTTCTATTCACATGAACATTCGATTGCAAGCTGTTTTGGACAACTTTCTTTCTCTTCTTGCAAAACACTCGGCAGACCTCCGTGCAGCCTCTAGAACACGATGGGAGATGTTTTCTGTGCTGGCACAGTTTCTCCTTGCCAGACAGAGTGGAAAAGCTTTTTGCTAAGATGTAGACGAGAAGAGAGGCTAAAGAAGCAGGTAGGGTGCTCTGCAGAGCTAAGCACCGCTCCCGGGCCTCTTTCGGCAGGAGGCGCACACCGCAGAGCACTGTGAGCGGCAGAATCGTCTTTGCGCGAAGAAGCAGCTTCTTCGTCTCCTGGAGCCGGAGAGAGCGGCAACTTCGCAAAGGTGATGAAACAAGCCATACAACACTGCGATTGTGTGCGCAGCTTGCCAACTGAGAGAAAACAGTACCTGACCACTCTCCTGCCTTTTCTAATCACTTGAACATTTGATTGCAAGCTGTTTTTGACAACTTTCTTTCTCTTCTTGCAAAACACTCGGCAGACCTCCGTGCAGCCTCTAGAACACGATGGGAGATGTTTTCTGTGCTGGCACAGTTTCTCCTTGCCAGACAGAGTGGAAAAGCTTTTTGCTAAGATGTAGACGAGAAGAGAGGCTAAAGACGAAGGTACGGTGCTCTGCAGAGCTAAGCACCGCTCCCGGGCGTCTTTCGGCAGAAAGCGCATATTGCAGAGCACTGTGAGCGGCAGAATCGTCTTTGCGCGAAGAAGCAGCTTCTTCGTCTCCGGGAGCCGGAGAGAGCGGCAGCTTCGCAAAGGTGATGAAACAAGCTGTACAACACTGCGATTGTGTGCGCAGCTTGCCAAGTGAGAGAAAACAGTACCTGACCACTCTCCTGCCTTTTCTATTCACTTGAACAGTTGATTGCATGCTGTTTTTGACAACTTTCTTTCTCTTCTTGCAAAACACTCGGCAGACCTCCGTGCAGCCTCTAAAACACGATGGGAGATGTTTTCTGTGCTGGCACAGTTTCTCCTTGCCAGACAGAGTGGAAAAGCTTTTTGCTAAGATGTAGACGAGAAGAGAGGCTAAAGACGAAGGTACGGTGCTCTGCAGAGCTAAGCACCGCTCCCGGGCGTCTTTCGGCAGAAGGCGCACACCGCAGAGCACTGTGAGCGGCAGAATCGTCTTTGCGCGAAGAAGCAGCTTCTTCGTCTCCGGGAGCCGGAGAGAGCGGCAGCTTCGCAAAGGTGATGAAACAAGCTGTACAACACTGCGATTGTGTGCGCAGCTTGCCAAGTGAGAGAAAACAGTACCTGACCACTCTCCTGCCTTTTCTATTCACATGAACATTCGATTGCAAGCTGTTTTGGACAACTTTCTTTCTCTTCTTGCAAAACACTCGGCAGACCTCCGTGCAGCCTCTAGAACACGATGGGAGATGTTTTCTGTGCTGGCACAGTTTCTCCTTGCCAGACAGAGTGGAAAAGCTTTTTGCTAAGATGTAGACGAGAAGAGAGGCTAAAGACGAAGGTACGGTGCTCTGCAGAGCAAAGCACAGCTCCCGGGCGTCTTTCGGCAGAAGGCGCACACCGCAGAGCACTGTGAGCGGCAGAATCGTCTTTGCGCGAAGAAGCAGCTTCTTCGTCTCCGGGAGCCGGAGAGAGCGGCAACTTTGCAAAGGTGATGAAACAAGCTGTACAACACTGCGATTGTGTGCGCAGCTTGCCAACTGAGAGAAAACAGTACCTGACCACTCTCCTGCCTTTTCAATTCACTTGAAGAGTTGATTGCATACTGTTTTTGACAACTTTCTTTCTCTTCTTGCAAAACACTCGGCAGACCTGCGTGCAGCCTCTAGAACACGATGGGAGATGTTTTCTGTGCTGGCACAGTTTCTCCTTGCCAGACAGAGTGGAAAAGCTTTTTGCTAAGATGTAGACGAGAAGAGAGGCTAAAGACGAAGGTACGGTGCTCTGCAGAGGTAAGCACCGCTCCCGGACCTCTTTCGGCAGAAGGCGCACACCGCAGAGCACTGTGAGCGGCAGAATCGTCTTTGCGCGAAGAAGCAGCTTCTTCGTCTCCGGGAGCCGGAGAGAGCGGCAACTTCGCAAAGGTGATGAAACAAGCTGTACAACACTGCGATTGTGTGCGCAGCTTGCCAAGTGAGAGAAAACAGTACCGGACCACTCTCCTGCCTTTTCTATTCACATGAACATTCGATTGCAAACTGTTTTGGACAACTTTCTTTCTCTTCTTGCAAAACACTCGGCAGACCTCCGTGCAGCCTCTAGAACACAGTGGGAGATGTTTTTTGTGCTGGCACAGTTTCTCCTTGCCAGACAGAGTGGAAAAGCTTTTTGCAAAGATGTAGACGAGAAGAGAGGCTAAAGACGAAGGTACGGTGCTCTGCAGAGCTAAGCACCGCTCCCGGGCGTCTTTCGGCAGAAGGCGCACACCGCAGAGCACTGTGAGCGGCAGAATCGTCTTTGCGCGAAGAAGCAGCTTCTTCGTCTCCGGGAGCCGGAGAGAGCGGCAGCTTCGCAAAGGTGATGAAACAAGCTGTACAACACTGCGATTGTGTGCGCAGCTTGCCAAGTGAGAGAAAACAGTACCTGACCACTCTCCTGCCTTTTCTATTCACATGAACATTCGATTGCAAGCTGTTTTGGACAACTTTCTTTCTCTTCTTGCAAAACACTCGGCAGACCTCCGTGCAGCCTCTAGAACACGATGGGAGATGTTTTCTGTGCTGGCACAGTTTCTCCTTGCCAGACAGAGTGGAAAAGCTTTTTGCTAAGATGTAGACGATAAGAGAGGCTAAAGACGAAGGTACGGTGCTCTGCAGAGCAAAGCACCTCTCCCGGGCGTCTTTCGGCAGCAGGCGCACACCTTTGAGCACTGTGAGCGGCAGAATCGTCTTTGCGCGAAGAAGCAGCTTCTTCGTCTCCGGGAGCCGGAGAGAGCGGCAACTTTGCAAAGGTGATGAAACAAGCTGTACAACACTGCGATTGTGTGCGCAGCTTGCCAACTGAGAGAAAACAGTACCTGACCACTCTCCTGCCTTTTCAATTCACTTGAAGAGTTGATTGCATACTGTTTTTGACAACTTTCTTTCTCTTCTTGCAAAACACTCGGCAGACCTCCGTGCAGCCTCTAGAACACGATGGGACATGTTTTCTGTGCTGGCACAGTTTCTCCTTGCCAGACAGAGTGGAAAAGCTTTTTGCTAAGATGTAGACGAGAAGAGAGGCTAAAGACGAAGGTACGGTGCTCTGCAGAGGTAAGCACCGCTCCCGGACCTCTTTCGGCAGAAGGCGCACACCGCAGAGCACTGTGAGCGGCAGAATCGTCTTTGCGCGAAGAAGCAGCTTCTTCGTCTCCGGGAGCCGGAGAGAGCGGCAACTTCGCAAAGGTGATGAAACAAGCTGTACAACACTGCGATTGTGTGCGCAGCTTGCCAACTGAGAGAAAACAGTACCGGACCACTCTCCTGCCTTTTCTATTCACATGAACATTCGATTGCAAACTGTTTTGGACAACTTTCTTTCTCTTCTTGCAAAACACTCGGCAGACCTCCGTGCAGCCTCTAGAACACGATGGGAGATGTTTTTTGTGCTGGCACAGTTTCTCCTTGCCAGACAGAGTGGAAAAGCTTTTTGCTAAGATGTAGACGAGAAGAGAGGCTAAAGACGAAGGTACGGTGCTCTGCAGAGCTAAGCACCGCTCCCGGGCGTCTTTCGGCAGAAGGCGCACACCGCAGAGCACTGTGAGCGGCAGAATCGTCTTTGCGCGAAGAAGCAGCTTCTTCGTCTCCGGGAGCCGGAGAGAGCGGCAACTTCGCAAAGGTGATGAAACAAGCTGTACAACACTGCGATTGTGTGCGCAGCTTGCCAAGTGAGAGAAAACAGTACCTGACCACTCTGCTGGCTTTTCTATTCACATGAACATTCGATTGCAAGCTGTTTTGGACAACTTTCTTTCTCTTCTTGCAAAACACTCGGCAGACCTCCGTGCAGCCTCTAGAACACGATGGGAGATGTTTTCTGTGCTGGCACAGTTTCTCCTTGCCAGACAGAGTGGAAAAGCTTTTTGCTAAGATGTAGACGAGAAGAGAGGCTAAAGAAGCAGGTAGGGTGCTCTGCAGAGCTAAGCACCGCTCCCGGGCCTCTTTCGGCAGGAGGCGCACACCGCAGAGCACTGTGAGCGGCAGAATCGTCTTTGCGCGAAGAAGCAGCTTCTTCGTCTCCTGGAGCCGGAGAGAGCGGCAACTTCGCAAAGGTGATGAAACAAGCCATACAACACTGCGATTGTGTGCGCAGCTTGCCAACTGAGAGAAAACAGTACCTGACCACTCTCCTGCCTTTTCTAATCACTTGAACATTTGATTGCAAGCTGTTTTTGACAACTTTCTTTCTCTTCTTGCAAAACACTCGGCAGACCTCCGTGCAGCCTCTAGAACACGATGGGAGATGTTTTCTGTGCTGGCACAGTTTCTCCTTGCCAGACAGAGTGGAAAAGCTTTTTGCTAAGATGTAGACGAGAAGAGAGGCTAAAGACGAAGGTACGGTGCTCTGCAGAGCTAAGCACCGCTCCCGGGCGTCTTTCGGCAGAAAGCGCATATTGCAGAGCACTGTGAGCGGCAGAATCGTCTTTGCGCGAAGAAGCAGCTTCTTCGTCTCCGGGAGCCGGAGAGAGCGGCAGCTTCGCAAAGGTGATGAAACAAGCTGTACAACACTGCGATTGTGTGCGCAGCTTGCCAAGTGAGAGAAAACAGTACCTGACCACTCTCCTGCCTTTTCTATTCACTTGAACAGTTGATTGCATGCTGTTTTTGACAACTTTCTTTCTCTTCTTGCAAAACACTCGGCAGACCTCCGTGCAGCCTCTAAAACACGATGGGAGATGTTTTCTGTGCTGGCACAGTTTCTCCTTGCCAGACAGAGTGGAAAAGCTTTTTGCTAAGATGTAGACGAGAAGAGAGGCTAAAGACGAAGGTACGGTGCTCTGCAGAGCTAAGCACCGCTCCCGGGCGTCTTTCGGCAGAAGGCGCACACCGCAGAGCACTGTGAGCGGCAGAATCGTCTTTGCGCGAAGAAGCAGCTTCTTCGTCTCCGGGAGCCGGAGAGAGCGGCAGCTTCGCAAAGGTGATGAAACAAGCTGTACAACACTGCGATTGTGTGCGCAGCTTGCCAAGTGAGAGAAAACAGTACCTGACCACTCTCCTGCCTTTTCTATTCACATGAACATTCGATTGCAAGCTGTTTTGGACAACTTTCTTTCTCTTCTTGCAAAACACTCGGCAGACCTCCGTGCAGCCTCTAGAACACGATGGGAGATGTTTTCTGTGCTGGCACAGTTTCTCCTTGCCAGACAGAGTGGAAAAGCTTTTTGCTAAGATGTAGACGAGAAGAGAGGCTAAAGACGAAGGTACGGTGCTCTGCAGAGCAAAGCACAGCTCCCGGGCGTCTTTCGGCAGAAGGCGCACACCGCAGAGCACTGTGAGCGGCAGAATCGTCTTTGCGCGAAGAAGCAGCTTCTTCGTCTCCGGGAGCCGGAGAGAGCGGCAACTTTGCAAAGGTGATGAAACAAGCTGTACAACACTGCGATTGTGTGCGCAGCTTGCCAACTGAGAGAAAACAGTACCTGACCACTCTCCTGCCTTTTCAATTCACTTGAAGAGTTGATTGCATACTGTTTTTGACAACTTTCTTTCTCTTCTTGCAAAACACTCGGCAGACCTGCGTGCAGCCTCTAGAACACGATGGGAGATGTTTTCTGTGCTGGCACAGTTTCTCCTTGCCAGACAGAGTGGAAAAGCTTTTTGCTAAGATGTAGACGAGAAGAGAGGCTAAAGACGAAGGTACGGTGCTCTGCAGAGGTAAGCACCGCTCCCGGACCTCTTTCGGCAGAAGGCGCACACCGCAGAGCACTGTGAGCGGCAGAATCGTCTTTGCGCGAAGAAGCAGCTTCTTCGTCTCCGGGAGCCGGAGAGAGCGGCAACTTCGCAAAGGTGATGAAACAAGCTGTACAACACTGCGATTGTGTGCGCAGCTTGCCAAGTGAGAGAAAACAGTACCGGACCACTCTCCTGCCTTTTCTATTCACATGAACATTCGATTGCAAACTGTTTTGGACAACTTTCTTTCTCTTCTTGCAAAACACTCGGCAGACCTCCGTGCAGCCTCTAGAACACAGTGGGAGATGTTTTTTGTGCTGGCACAGTTTCTCCTTGCCAGACAGAGTGGAAAAGCTTTTTGCAAAGATGTAGACGAGAAGAGAGGCTAAAGACGAAGGTACGGTGCTCTGCAGAGCTAAGCACCGCTCCCGGGCGTCTTTCGGCAGAAGGCGCACACCGCAGAGCACTGTGAGCGGCAGAATCGTCTTTGCGCGAAGAAGCAGCTTCTTCGTCTCCGGGAGCCGGAGAGAGCGGCAACTTTGCAAAGGTGATGAAACAAGCTGTACAACACTGCGATTGTGTGCGCAGCTTGCCAAGTGAGAGAAAACAGTACCTGACCACTCTGCTGGCTTTTCTATTCACATGAACATTCGATTGCAAGCTGTTTTGGACAACTTTCTTTCTCTTCTTGCAAAACACTCGGCAGACCTGCGTGCAGCCTCTAGAACACGATGGGAGATGTTTTCTGTGCTGGCACAGTTTCTCCTTGCCAGACAGAGTGGAAAAGCTTTTTGCTAAGATGTAGACCAGAAGAGAGGCTAAAGAAGCAGGTACGGTGCTCTGCAGAGCTAAGCACTGCTCCCGGACCTCTTTCGGCAGAAGGCGCACACCGCAGAGCAGAGTGAGCGGCAGAATCGTCTTTGCGTGAAGAAGCAGCTTCTTCGTCTCCGGGAGCCGGAGAGAGCGGCAACTTCGCAAAGGTGATGAAACAAGCTGTACAACACTGCGATTGTGTGCGCAGCTTGCCAAGTGAGAGAAAACAGTACCTGACCACTCTGCTGGCTTTTCTATTCACATGAACATTCGATTGCAAGCTGTTTTGGACAACTTTCTTTCTCTTCTTGCAAAACACTCGGCAGACCTCCGTGCAGCCTCTAGAACACGATGGGAGATGTTTTTTTTGCTGGCAAAGTTTCTGCTTGCCAGACAGAGTGGAAAAGCTTTTTGCTAAGATGTAGACGAGAAGAGAGGCTAAAGAAGCAGGTATGGTGCTCTGCAGAGCTAAGCACCGCTCCCGGGCGTCTTTCGGCAGAAGGCGCACACCGCAGAGCACTGTGAGCGGCAGAATCGTCTTTGCGCGAAGAAGCAGCTTCTTCGTCTCCGGGAGCCGGAGAGAGCGGCAACTTCGCAAAGGTGATGAAACAAGCTGTACAAGACTGCGATTGTGTGCGCAGCTTGCCAACTGAGAGAAAACAGTACCTGACCACTCTCCTGCCTTTTCTATTCACATGAACATTCGATTGGAAGCTGTTTTGGACAACTTTCTTTCTCTTCTTGAAAAATAGTCGGCAGATCTCCGTGCAGCTTCTTGAACACGATGGGAGATGTTTTCTGTGCTGGCACAGTTTCTCCTTGCCAGACAGAGTGGAAAAGATTTTTTCTAAGATGTAGACGAGAAGAGAGGCTAAAGACGAAGGTACGGTGCTCTGCAGAGGTAAGCACCGCTCCCGGACCTCTTTCGGCAGAAGGCGCACACCGCAGAGCACTGTGAGCGGCAGAATCGTCTTTGCGCGAAGAAGCAGCTTCTTCGTCTCCGGGAGCCGGAGAGAGCGGCAGCTTCGCAAAGGTGATGAAACAAGCTGTACAACACTGCGATTGTGTGCGCAGCATGACAATTGAGAGAAAACAGTACCTGACCACTCTCCTGCCTTTTCTATTCACATGAACATTCGATTGGAAGCTGTTTTGGACAACTTTCTTTCTCTTCTTGCAAAACACTCGGCAGACCTCCGTGCAGCCTCTAGAACACGATGGGAGATGTTTTCTGTGCTGGCACAGTTTCTCCTTGCCAGACAGAGTGGAAAAGCTTTTTGCTAAGATGTAGACGAGAAGAGAGGCTAAAGATGAAGGTACGGTGCTCTGCAGAGCTAAGCACCGCTCCCGGACCTCTTTCGGCAGAAGGCGCACACCGCAGAGCACTGTGAGCGGCAGAATCACCTTTGCGCGAAGAAGCAGCTTCTTCGTCTCCGGGAGCCGGAGAGAGCGGCAACTTGGCAAAGGTGATGAAACAAGCTGTACAACACTGCGATTGTGTGCGCAGCTTGCCAACTGAGAGAAAACAGTACCTGACCACTCTCCTGCCTTTTCTATTCACTTGAACATTCGATTGCAAGCTGTTTTGGACAACTTTCTTTCTCTTCTTGCAAAACACTCGTCAGACCTCCGTGCAGCCTCTAGAAAACGGTGGGAGATGTTTTCTGTGCTGGCACAGTTTCTCCTTGCCAGACAGAGTGGAAAAGCTTTTTGCTAAGATGTAGACGAGAAGAGAGGCTAAGGACGATGGTATGGTGCTCTGCAGAGCTAAGCACAGATCCCGGGCCTCTTTCGGCAGAAGGCGCACACCGCAGAGCACTGTGAGCGGCAGAATCGTCTTTGCGCGAAGAAGCAGCTTCTTCGTCTCCGGGAGCCGGAGAGAGCGGCAACTTCGCAAAGGTGATGAAACAAGCTGTACAACACTGCGATTGTGTGCGCAGCTTGCCAACTGAGAGAAAACAGTACCTGACCACTCTCCTGCCTTTTCTATTCACTTGAACATTCGATTGCAAGCTGTTTTGGACAACTTTCTTTCTCTTCTTGCAAAACACTCGGCAGACCTCCGTGCAGCCTCTAGAACACGATGGGAGATGTTTTCTGTGCTGGCACAGTTTCTCCTTGCCAGACAGAGTGGAAAAGCTTTTTGCTAAGATGTAGACGAGAAGAGAGGCTAAAGACGAAGGTACGGTGCTCTGCAGAGCTAAGCACCGCTCCCGGACCTCTTTCGGCAGAAGGCGCACACCGCAGAGCACTGTGAGCGGCAGAATCGTCTTTGCGCGAAGAAGCAGCTTCTTCGTCTCCGGGAGCCGGAGAGAGCGGCAACTTCGCAAAGGTGATGAAACAAGCTGTACAACACTGCGATTGTGTGCGCAGCTTGCCAAGTGAGAGAAAACAGTACCTGACCACTCTCCTGCCTTTTCTACTCACATGAACATTCGATTGCAAGCTGTTTTGGACAACTTTCTTTCTCTTCTTGCAAAACACTCGGCAGACCTCCGTGCAGCCTCTAGAACACGATGGGAGATGTTTTTTGTGCTGGCACAGTTTCTCCTTGCCAGACAGAGTGGAAAAGCTTTTTGCTAAGATGTAGACGAGAAGAGAGGCTAATGAAGTAGGTAGGGTGCTCTGCAGAGCTAAGCACAGCTCCCGGGCCTCTTTCGGCAGGAGGCGCACACCGCAGAGCACTGTGAGCGGCAGAATCGTCTTTGCGCGAAGAAGCAGCTTCTTCGTCTCCGGGAGCCGGAGAGAGCGGCAACTTCGCAAAGGTGATGAAACAAGCCGTACAACACTGCGATTGTGTGCGCAGCATGACAACTGAGAGAAAACAGTACCTGACCACTCTCCTGCCTTTTGTAATCACATGAACATTCGATTGCAAGCTGTTTTGGACAACTTTCTTTCTCTTCTTGCAAAACACTCGGCAGACCTCCGTGCAGCCTCTAGAACACGATGGGAGATGTTTTCTGTGCTGGCACAGTTTCTCCTTGCCAGACAGAGTGGAAAAGCTTTTTGCTAAGATGTAGACGAGAAGAGAGGCTAAAGAGGAACGTAGGGTGCTCTGCAGAACTAAGCACAGCTCCCGGGCCTCTTTCGGCAGAAGGCGCACACCGCAAAGCACTGTGAGGGGCAGAATCGTCTTTGCGCGAAGAAGCAGCTTCTTCGTCTCCGGGAGCCGGAGAGAGCGGCAGCTTCGCAAAGGTGATGAAACAAGCTGTACAACACTGCGATTGTGTGCGCAGCTTGCCAAGTGAGAGAAAACAGTACCTGACCACTCTCCTGCCTTTTCTATTCACTTGAACAGTTGATTGCATGCTGTTTTTGACAACTTCCTTTCTCTTCTTGCAAAACACTCGGCAGACCTCCGTGCAGCCTCTAGAACACGATGGGAGATGTTTTCTGTGCTGGCACAGTTTCTCCATGCCAGACAGAGTGGAAAAGCTTTTTGCTAAGATGTAGACGAGAAGAGAGGCTAAAGACGAAGGTACGGTGCTCTGCAGAGGTAAGCACCGCTCCCGGACCTCTTTCGGCAGAAGGCGCACACCGCAGAGCACTGTGAGCGGCAGAATCGTCTTTGCGCGAAGAAGCAGCTTCTTCGTCTCCGGGAGCCGGAGAGAGCGGCAACTTCGCAAAGGTGATGAAACAAGCTGTACAACACTGCGATTGTGTGCGCAGCTTGCCAACTGAGAGAAAAGAGTACCTGACCACTCTCCTGCATTTTCTATTCACATGAACATTCGATTGCAAGCTGTTTTGGACAACTTTCTTTCTCTTCTTGCAAAACACTCGGCAGACCTCCGTGCAGCCTCTAGAACACATTGGGAGATGTTTTTTGTGCTGGCACAGTTTCTCCTTGCCAGACAGAGTTGAAAAGCTTTTTGCTAAAATGTAGACGAGAAGAGAGGCTAAAGACGAAGGTATGGTGCTCTGCAGAGCTAAGCACCGCTCCCGGACCTCTTTCGGCATGAGGCGCACACCGCAGAGCACTGTGAGCGGCAGAATCGTCTTTGCGCGAAGAAGCAGCTTCTTCGTCTCCGGGAGCCGGAGAGAGCGGCAACTTCGCAAAGGTGATGAAACAAGCTGTACAACACTGCGATTGTGTGCGCAGCTTGCCAACTGAGAGAAAACAGTACCTGACCACTCTCCTGCCTTTTCTATTCACTTGAACATTCGATTGCAAGCTGTTTTGGACAACTTTCTTTCTCTTCTTGCAAAACACTCGGCAGACCTCCGTGCAGCCTCTAGAACACGATGGGAGATGTTTTTTGTGCTGGCACAGTTTCTCCTTGCCAGACAGAGTGGAAAAGCTTTTTGCTAAGATGTAGACGAGAAGAGAGGCTAAAGAAGCAGGTAGGGTGCTCTGCAGAGCTAAGCACAGCTCCCGGGCCTCTTTCGGCATGAGGCGCACACCGCAGAGCACTGTGAGCGGCAGAATCGTCTTTGCGCGAAGAAGCAGCTTCTTCGTCTCCGGGAGCCGGAGAGAGCGGCAGCTTCGCAAAGGTGATGAAACAAGCTGTACGACACTGCGATTGTGTGCGCAGCTTGCCAACTGAGAGAAACCAGTACCTGACCACTCTCCTGCCTTTTCTATTCACATGAACATTCGATTGCAAGCTGTTTTGGACAACTTTCTTTCTCTTCTTGCAAAACACTCGGCAGACCTCCGTGCAGCCTCTAGAACACGATGGGAGATGTTTTTTGTGCTGGCACAGTTTCTCCTTGCCAGACAGAGTGGAAAAGCTTTTTGCTAAGTTGTAGACGAGAAGAGAGGCTAAAGAAGCGGGTATGGTGCTCTGCAGAGCTAAGCACAGATCCCGGGCCTCTTTCGGCAGAAGGCGCACACCGCAGAGCACTGTGAGCGGCAGAATCGTCTTTGCGCGAAGAAGCAGCTTCTTCGTCTCCGGGAGCCGGAGAGAGCGGCAACTTCGCAAAGGTGATGAAACAAGCTGTACAACACTGCGATTGTGTGCGCAGCTTGCCAACTGAGAGAAAACAGTACCTGACCACTCTCCTGCCTTTTCTACTCACTTGAACATTCGATTGCAAGCTGTTTTGGACAACTTTCTTTCTCTTCTTGCAAAACACTCGGCAGACCTCCGTGCAGCCTCTAGAACACGATGGGAGATGTTTTCTGTGCTGGCACAGTTTCTCCTTGCCAGACAGAGTGGAAAAGCTTTTTGCTAAGATGTAGACGAGAAGAGAGGCTAAAGACGAAGGTACGGTGCTCTGCAGAGCTGAGCACCGATCCCGGACCTCTTTCGGCAGAAGGCGCACACCGCAGAGCACTGTGAGCGGCAGAATCACCTTTGCGCGAAGAAGCAGCTTCTTCGTCTCCGGGAGCCGGAGAGAGCGGCAACTTCGCAAAGGTGATGAAACAAGCTGTACAACACTGCGATTGTGTGCGCAGCTTGCCAAGTGAGAGAAAACAGTACCTGACCACTCTCCTGCCTTTTCTATTCACATGAACATTCGATTGCAATCTGTTTTGGACAACTTTCTTTCTCTTCTTGCAAAACACTCGGCAGACCTCCGTGCAGCCTCTAGAACACGATGGGAGATGTTTTTTGTGCTGGCACAGTTTCTCCTTGCCAGACAGAGTGGAAAAGCTTTTTGCTAAGATGTAGACGAGAAGAGAGGCTAATGAAGTCGGTAGGGTGCTCTGCAGAGCTAAGCACAGCTCCCGGGCCTCTTTCGGCAGGAGGCGCACACCGCAGAGCACTGTTAGCGGCAGAATCGTCTTTGCGCGAAGAAGCAGCTTCTTCGTCTCCGGGAGCCAGAGAGAGCGGCAACTTCGCAAAGGTGATGAAACAAGCCGTACAACACTGCGATTGTGTGCGCAGCTTGCCAACTGAGAGAAAACAGTACCTGACCACTCTCCTGCCTTTTCTATTCACTTGAACATTTGATTGAAAGCTGTTTTGGACAACTTTCTTTCTCTTCTTGCAAAACACTCGGCAGACCTCCGTGCAGCCTCTAGAACACGATGGGAGATGTTTTCTGTGCTGGCACAGTTTCTCCTTGCCAGACAGAGTGGAAAAGCTTTTTGCTAAGATGTAGACGAGAAGAGAGGCTAAAGACGAAGGTACGGTGCTCTGCAGAGCTAAGCACCGCTCCCGGGCGTCTTTCGGCAGAAAGCGCACACCGCAGAGCACTGTGAGCGGCAGAATCGTCTTTGCGCGAAGAAGCAGCTTCTTCGTCTCCGGGAGCCGGAGAGAGCGGCAGCTTCGCAAAGGTGATGAAACAAGCTGTACAACACTGCGATTGTGTGCGCAGCTTGCCAACTGAGAGAAAACAGTACCTGACCACTCTCCTGCCTTTTCTATTCACTTGAACATTCGATTGCAAGCTGTTTTGGACAACTTTCTTTCTCTTCTTGCAAAACACTCGGCAGACCTCCGTGCAGCCTCTAGAACACGATGGGAGATGTTTTCTGTGCTGGCACAGTTTCTCCTTTCCAGACAGAGTGGAAAAGCTTTTTGCTAAGATGTAGACGAGAAGAGAGGCTAAAGACGAAGGTACGGTGCTCTGCAGAGCTAAGCACCGCTCCCGGGCGTCTTTCGGCAGAAGGCGCACACCGCAGAGCACTGTGAGCGGCAGAATCGTCTTTGCGCGAAGAAGCAGCTTCTTCGTCTCCGGGAGCCGGAGAGAGCGACAAGTTCGGAAAGGTGATGAAACAAGCTGTACAACACTGCGATTGTGTGCGCAGCTTGCCAACTGAGAGAAAACAGTACCTGACCACTCTCCTGCCTTTTGTAATCACATGAACATTCGATTGCAAGCTGTTTTGGACAACTTTGTTTCTCTTCTTGCAAAACACTCGGCAGACCTCCGTGCAGCCTCTAGAACACGATGGGAGATGTTTTCTGTGCTGGCACAGTTTCTCCTTGCCAGACAGAGTGGAAAAGCTTTTTGCTAAGATGTAGACGAGAAGAGAGGCTAAAGACGAAGGTACGGTGCTCTGCAGAACTAAGCACAGCTCCCGGGCCTCTTTCGGCAGAAGGCGCACACCGCAAAGCACTGTGAGGGGCAGAATCGTCTTTGCGCGAAGAAGCAGCTTCTTCGTCTCCGGGAGCCGGAGAGAGCGGCAGCTTCGCAAAGGTGATGAAACAAGCTGTACAACACTGCGATTGTGTGCGCAGCTTGCCAAGTGAGAGAAAACAGTACCTGACCACTCTCCTGCCTTTTCTATTCACATGAACATTCGATTGCAAGCTGTTTTGGACAACTTTCTTTCTCTTCTTGCAAAACACTCGGCAGACCTCCGTGCAGCCTCTAGAACACGATGGGAGATGTTTTCTGTGCTGGCACAGTTTCTCCTTGCCAGACAGAGTGGAAAAGCTTTTTGCTAAGATGTAGACGAGAAGAGAGGCTAAAGACGAAGGTACGGTGGTCTGCAGAGCAAAGCACCGCTCCCGGGCGTCTTTCGGCAGAAGGCGCACACCGCAGAGCACTGTGAGCGGCAGAATCGTCTTTGCGCGAAGAAGCAGCTTCTTCGTCTCCGGGAGCCGGAGAGAGCGGCAACTTTGCAAAGGTGATGAAACAAGCTGTACAACACTGCGATTGTGTGCGCAGCTTGCCAACTGAGAGAAAACAGTACCTGACCACTCTCCTGCCTTTTCTATTCACTTGAACAGTTGATTGCATGCTGTTTTTGACAACTTTCTTTCTCTTCTTGCAAAACACTCGGCAGACCTCCGTGCAGCCTCTAGAACACGATGGGAGATGTTTTCTGTGCTGGCACAGTTTCTCCTTGCCAGACAGAGTGGAAAAGCTTTTTGCTAAGATGTAGACGAGAAGAGAGGCTAAAGACGAAGGTACGGTGCTCTGCAGAGGTAAGCACCGCTCCCGGACCTCTTTCGGCAGAAGGCGCACACCGCAGAGCACTGTGAGCGGCAGAATCGTCTTTGCGCGAAGAAGCAGCTTCTTCGTCTCCGGGAGCCGGGGAGAGCGGCAACTTCGCAAAGGTGATGAAACAAGCTGTACAACACTGCGATTGTGTGCGCAGCTTGCCAACTGAGAGAAAACAGTACCTGACCACTCTCCTGCCTTTTCTATTCACATGAACATTCGATTGCAAACTGTTTTGGACAACTTTCTTTCTCTTCTTGCAAAACACTCGGCAGACCTCCGTGCAGCCTCTAGAACACAGTGGGAGATGTTTTTTGTGCTGGCACAGTTTCTCCTTGCCAGACAGAGTTGGAAAGCTTTTTGCTAAGATGTAGACGAGAAGAGAGGCTAAAGACGAAGGTACGGTGCTCTGCAGAGCTAAGCACCGCTCCCGGGCCTCTTTCGGCAGAAGGCGCACACCGCAGAGCACTGTGAGCGGCAGAATCGTCTTTGCGCGAAGAAGCAGCTTCTTCGTCTCCGGGAGCCGGAGAGAGCGGCATCTTCGCAAAGGTGATGAAACAAGCTGTACAACACTGCGATTGTGTGCGCAGCTTGCCAAGTGAGAGAAAACAGTACCTGACCACTCTGCTGGCTTTTCTATTCACATGAACATTCGATTGCAAGCTGTTTTGGACAACTTTCTTTCTCTTCTTGCAAAACACTCGGCAGACCTCCGTGCAGCCTCTAGAACACGATGGGAGATGTCTTCTGTGCTGGCACAGTTTCTCCTTGCCAGACAGAGTGGAAAAGCTTTTTGCTAAGATGTAGACCAGAATAGAGGCTAAAGACGAAGGTACGGTGCTCTGCAGAGCTAAGCACTGCTCCCGGACCTCTTTCGGCAGAAGGCGCACACCGCAGAGCACTGTGAGCGGCAGAATCGTCTTTGCGCGAAGAAGCAGCTTCTTCGTCTCCGGGAGCCGGAGAGAGCGGCAGCTTCGCAAAGGTGATGAAACAAGCTGTACAACACTGCGATTGTGTGCGCAGCTTGCCAACTGAGAGAAAACAGTACCTGACCACTCTCCTGCCTTTTCTATTCACATGAACATTCGATTGCAAACTGTTTTGGACAACTTTCTTTCTCTTCTTGCAAAACACTCGGCAGACCTCCGTGCAGCCTCTAGAACACAGTGGGAGATGTTTTTTGTGCTGGCACAGTTTCTCCTTGCCAGACAGAGTTGAAAAGCTTTTTGCTAAGATGTAGACGAGAAGAGAGGCTAAAGACGAAGGTACGGTGCTCTGCAGAGCTAAGCACCGCTCCCGGGCGTCTTTCGGCAGAAGGCGCACACCGCAGAGCACTGTGAGCGGCAGAATCGTCTTTGCGCGAAGAAGCAGCTTCTTCGTCTCCGGGAGCCGGAGAGAGCGGCAACTTCGCAAAGGTGATGAAACAAGCTGTACAACACTGCGATTGTGTGCGCAGCTTGCCAAGTGAGAGAAAACAGTACCTGACCACTCTGCTGGCTTTTCTATTCACATGAACATTCGATTGCAAGCTGTTTTGGACAACTTTCTTTCTCTTCTTGCAAAACACTCGGCAGACCTGCGTGCAGCCTCTAGAACACGATGGGAGATGTTTTTTGTGCTGGCACAGTTTCTCCTTGCCAGACAGAGTGGAAAAGCTTTTTGCTAAGATGTAGACGAGAAGAGAGGCTAAAGACGAAGGTACGGTGCTCTGCAGAGCTAAGCACTGCTCCCGGACCTCTTTCGGCAGAAGGCGCACACCGCAGAGCACTGTGAGCGGCAGAATCGTCTTTGCGCGAAGAAGCAGCTTCTTCGTCTCCGGGAGCCGGAGAGAGCGGCAGCTTCGCAAAGGTGATGAAACAAGCTGTACAACACTGCGATTGTGTGCGCAGCTTGCCAAGTGAGAGAAAACAGTACCTGACCACTCTCCTGCCTTTTCTATTCACATGAACATTCGATTGCAAGCTGTTTTGGACAACTTTCTTTCTCTTCTTGCAAAACACTCGGCAGACCTCCGTGCAGCCTCTAGAACACGATGGGAGATGTTTTTTGTGCTGGCACAGTTTCTCCTTGCCAGACAGAGTGGAAAAGCTTTTTGCTAAGATGTAGACGAGAAGAGAGGCTAAAGAAGCAGGTATGGTGCTCTGCAGAGCTAAGCACCGCTCCCGGGCGTCTTTCGGCAGAAGGCGCACACCGCAGAGCACTGTGAGCGGCAGAATCGTCTTTGCGCGAAGAAGCAGCTTCTTCGTCTCCGGGAGCCGGAGAGAGCGGCAACTTCGCAAAGGTGATGAAACAAGCTGTACAAGACTGCGATTGTGTGCGCAGCTTGCCAACTGAGAGAAAACAGTACCTGACCACTCTCCTGCCTTTTCTATTCACATGAACATTCGATTGGAAGCTGTTTTGGACAACTTTCTTTCTCTTCTTGAGAAATAGTCGGCAGATCTCTGTGCAGCTTCTAGAACACGATGGGAGATGTTTTCTGTGCTGGCACAGTTTCTCCTTGCCAGACAGAGTGGAAAAGCTTTTTGCTAAGATGTAGACGAGAAGAGAGGCTAAAGACGAAGGTACGGTGCTCTGCAGAGCTAAGCACCGCTCCCGGACCTCTTTCGGCAGAAGGCGCACACCGCAGAGCACTGTGAGCGGCAGAATCGTCTTTGCGCGAAGAAGCAGCTTCTTCGTCTCCGGGAGCCGGAGAGAGCGGCAGCTTCGCAAAGGTGATGAAACAAGCTGTACAACACTGCGATTGTGTGCGCAGCTTGCCAACTGAGAGAAAACAGTACCTGACCACTCTCCTGCCTTTTCTATTCACATGAACATTCGATTGCAAACTGTTTTGGACAACTTTCTTTCTCTTCTTGCAAAACACTCGGCAGACCTCCGTGCAGCCTCTAGAACACGATGGGAGATGTTTTTTGTGCTGGCACAATTTCCTCTTTGCCAGACAGAGTTGAAAATCTTTTTGCTAAGATGTAGACGAGAAGAGAGGCTAAAGACGAAGGTACGGTGCTCTGCAGAGCTAAGCACCGCTCCCGGGCGTCTTTCGGCAGAAGGCGCACACCGCAGAGCACTGTGAGCGGCAGAATCGTCTTTGCGCGAAGAAGCAGCTTCTTCGTCTCCGGGAGCCGGAGAGAGCGGCAACTTCGCAAAGGTGATGAAACAAGCTGTACAACACTGCGATTGTGTGCGCAGCTTGCCAAGTGAGAGAAAACAGTACCTGACCACTCTCCTGCCTTTTCTATTCACATGAACATTCGATTGGAAGCTGTTTTGGACAACTTTCTTTCTCTTCTTGCAAAACACTCGGCAGACCTGCGTGCAGCCTCTAGAACACGATGGGAGATGTTTTCTGTGCTGGCACAGTTTCTCCTTGCCAGACAGAGTGGAAAAGCTTTTTGCTAAGATGTAGACGAGAAGAGAGGCTAAAGACGAAGGTACGGTGCTCTGCAGAGCTAAGCACTGCTCCCGGACCTCTTTCGGCAGAAGGCGCACACCGCAGAGCACTGTGAGCGGCAGAATCGTCTTTGCGCGAAGAAGCAGCTTCTTCGTCTCCGGGAGCCGGAGAGAGCGGCAACTTGGCAAAGGTGATGAAACAAGCTGTACAACACTGCGATTGTGTGCGCAGCTTGCCAAGTGAGAGAAAACAGTACCTGACCACTCTCCTGCCTTTTCTATTCACATGAACATTCGATTGCAAGCTGTTTTGGACAACTTTCTTTCTCTTCTTGCAAAACACTCGGCAGACCTCCGTGCAGCCTCTAGAACACGATGGGAGATGTTTTTTTTGCTGGCACATTTTCTGCTTGCCAGACAGAGTGGAAAAGCTTTTTGCTAAGATGTAGACGAGAAGAGAGGCTAAAGACGAAGGTACGGTGCTCTGCAGAGCTAAGAACCGCTCCCGGACCTCTTTCGGCAGAAGGCGCACACCGCAGAGCACTGTGAGGGGCAGAATCGTCTTTGCGCGAAGAAGCAGCTTCTTCCTCTCCGGGAGCCGGAGAGAGCGGCAACTTCGCAAAGGTGATGAAACAAGCTGTACAACACTGCGATTGTGTGCGCAGCTTGCCAAGTGAGAGAAAACAGTACCTGACCACTCTCCTGCCTTTTCTATTCACATGAACATTCGATTGCAAACTGTTTTGGACAATTTTCTTTCTCTTCTTGCAAAACACTCGGCAGACTTCCGTGCAGCCTCTAGAACACAGTGGAGATGTTTTTTGTGCTGGCACAGTTTCTCCTTGCCAGACAGAGTGGAAAAGCTTTTTGCTAAGATGTAGACGAGAAGAGAGGCTAAAGACGAAGGTACGGTGCTCTGCAGAGCTAAGCACCGCTCCCGGACCTCTTTCGGCATGAGGCGCACACCGCAGAGCACTGTGAGCGGCAGAATCGTCTTTGCGCGAAGAAGCAGCTTCTTCGTCTCCGGGAGCCGGAGAGAGCGGCAGTTTCGCAAAGGTGATGAAACAAACTGTACGACACTGCGATTGTGTGCGCAGCTTGCCAACTGAGAGAAAACAGTACCTGACCACTCTCCTGCCTTTTCTATTCACATGAACATTCGATTGCAAACTGTTTTGGACAACTTTCTTTCTCTTCTTGCAAAACACTCGGCAGACCTCCGTGCAGCTTCTAGAACACGATGGGAGATGTTTTCTGTGCTGGCGCAGTTTCTCCTTGCCAGACAGAGTGGAAAAGCTTTTTGCTAAGATGTAGACGAGAAGAGAGGCTAAAGACGAAGGTACGGTGCTCTGCAGAGCTAAGCACCGCTCCCGGACCTCTTTCGGCAGAAGGCGCACACCGCAGAGCACTGTGAGTGGCAGAATCGTCTTTGCGCGAAGAAGCAGCTTCTTCGTCTCCGGGAGCCGGAGAGAGCGGCAACTTCGCAAAGGTGATGAAACAAGCTGTACAACACTGCGATTGTGTGCGCAGCTTGCCAACTGAGAGAAAACAGTACCTGACCACTCTCCTGCCATTTCTATTCACATGAACATTCGATTGCAAACTGTTTTGGACAACTTTCTTTCTCTTCTTGCAAAACACTCGGCAGACCTCCGTGCAGCCTCTAGAACACAGTGGGAGATGTTTTTTGGGCTGGCACAGTTTCTCCTTGCCAGACAGAGTGGAAAAGCTTTTTGCTAAGATGTAGACGAGAAGAGAGGCTAAAGACGAAGGTACGGTGCTCTGCAGAGCTAAGCACCGCTCCCGGACCTCTTTCGGCATGAGGCGCACACCGCAGAGCACTGTGAGCGGCAGAATCGTCTTTGCGCGAAGAAGCAGCTTCTTCGTCTCCGGGAGCCGGAGAGAGCGGCAGCTTCGCAAAGGTGATGAAACAAGCTGTACGACACTGCGATTGTGTGCGCAGCTTGCCAACTGAGAGAAAACAGTACCTGACCACTCTCCTGCCTTTTCTATTCACATGAACATTCGATTGCAAACTGTTTTGGACAATTTTCTTTCTCTTCTTGCAAAACACTCGGCAGACATCCGTGCAGCCTCTAGAACACAGTGGGAGATGTTTTTTGGGCTGGCACAGTTTCTCCTTGCCAGACAGAGTGGAAAAGCTTTTTGCTAAGATGTAGATGAGAAGAGAGGCTAAAGACGAAGGTACGGTGCTCTGCAGAGCTAAGCACCGCTCCCGGACCTCTTTCGGCATGAGGCGCACACCGCAGAGCACTGTGAGCGGCAGAATCGTCTTTGCGCGAAGAAGCAGCTTCTTCGTCTCCGGGAGCCGGAGAGAGCGGCAGCTTCGCAAAGGTGATGAAACAAGCTGTACGACACTGCGATTGTGTGCGCAGCTTGCCAACTGAGAGAAAACAGTACCTGACCACTCTCCTGCCTTTTCTATTCACATGAACATTCGATTGCAAGCTGTTTTGGACAACTTTGTTTCTCTTCTTGCAAAACACTCGGCAGACCTGCGTGCAGCCTCTAGAACACGATGGGAGATGTTTTCTGTGCTGGCACAGTTTCTCCTTGCCAGACAGAGTGGAAAAGCTTTTTGCTAAGATGTAGACCAGAATAGAGGCTAAAGACGAAGGTACGGTGCTCTGCAGAGCTAAGCACTGCTCCCGGACCTCTTTCGGCAGAAGGCGCACACCGCAGAGCACAGTGAGTGGCAGAATCGTCTTTGCGCGAAGAAGCAGCTTCTTCGTCTCCGGGAGCCGGAGAGAGCGGCAACTTCGCAAGGTGATTAAACAAGCTGTACAACACTGCGATTGTGTGCGCAGCTTGCCAAGTGAGAGAAAACAGTACCTGACCACTCTCCTGCCATTTCTATTCACATGAACATTCGATTGCAAACTGTTTTGGACAAATTTCTTTCTCTTCTTGCAAAACACTCGGCAGACCTCCGTGCAGCCTCTAGAACACAGTGGGAGATGTTTTTTGGGCTGGCACAGTTTCTCCTTGCCAGACAGAGTGGAAAAGCTTTTTGCTAAGATGTAGACGAGAAGAGAGGCTAAAGACGAAGGTACGGTGCTCTGCAGAGCTAAGCACTGCTCCCGGACCTCTTTCGGCAGAAGGCGCACACCGCAGAGCACTGTGAGCGGCAGAATCGTCTTTGCGCGAAGAAGCAGCTTCTTCGTCTCCGGGAGCCGGAGAGAGCGGCAGCTTCGCAAAGGTGATGAAACAAGCTGTACAACACTGCGATTGTGTGCGCAGCTTGCCAACTGAGAGAAAACAGTGCCTGACCACTCTCCTGCCTTTTCTATTCACATGAACATTCGATTGCAAGCTGTTTTGGACAACTTTCTTTCTCTTCTTGCAAAACACTCGGCAGACCTCCGTGCAGCCTCTAGAACACGATGGGAGATGTTTTTTGTGCTGGCACAGTTTCTCCTTGCCAGACAGAGTGGAAAAGCTTTTTGCTAAGATGTAGACGAGAAGAGAGGCTAAAGAAGCAGGTATGGTGCTCTGCAGAGCTAAGCACCGCTCCCGGGCGTCTTTCGGCAGAAGGCGCACACCGCAGAGCACTGTGAGCGGCAGAATCGTCTTTGCGCGAAGAAGCAGCTTCTTCGTCTCCGGGAGCCGGAGAGAGCGGCAACTTCGCAAAGGTGATGAAACAAGCTGTACAAGACTGCGATTGTGTGCGCAGCTTGCCAACTGAGAGAAAACAGTACCTGACCACTCTCCTGCCTTTTCTATTCACATGAACATTCGATTGGAAGCTGTTTTGGACAACTTTCTTTCTCTTCTTGAGAAATAGTCGGCAGATCTCTGTGCAGCTTCTAGAACACGATGGGAGATGTTTTCTGTGCTGGCACAGTTTCTCCTTGCCAGACAGAGTGGAAAAGCTTTTTGCTAAGATGTAGACGAGAAGAGAGGCTAAAGACGAAGGTACGGTGCTCTGCAGAGCTAAGCACCGCTCCCGGACCTCTTTCGGCAGAAGGCGCACACCGCAGAGCACTGTGAGCGGCAGAATCGTCTTTGCGCGAAGAAGCAGCTTCTTCGTCTCCGGGAGCCGGAGAGAGCGGCAGCTTCGCAAAGGTGATGAAACAAGCTGTACAACACTGCGATTGTGTGCGCAGCTTGCCAACTGAGAGAAAACAGTACCTGACCACTCTCCTGCCTTTTCTATTCACATGAACATTCGATTGCAAACTGTTTTGGACAACTTTCTTTCTCTTCTTGCAAAACACTCGGCAGACCTCCGTGCAGCCTCTAGAACACGATGGGAGATGTTTTTTGTGCTGGCACAATTTCCTCTTTGCCAGACAGAGTTGAAAATCTTTTTGCTAAGATGTAGACGAGAAGAGAGGCTAAAGACGAAGGTACGGTGCTCTGCAGAGCTAAGCACCGCTCCCGGGCGTCTTTCGGCAGAAGGCGCACACCGCAGAGCACTGTGAGCGGCAGAATCGTCTTTGCGCGAAGAAGCAGCTTCTTCGTCTCCGGGAGCCGGAGAGAGCGGCAACTTCGCAAAGGTGATGAAACAAGCTGTACAACACTGCGATTGTGTGCGCAGCTTGCCAAGTGAGAGAAAACAGTACCTGACCACTCTCCTGCCTTTTCTATTCACATGAACATTCGATTGGAAGCTGTTTTGGACAACTTTCTTTCTCTTCTTGCAAAACACTCGGCAGACCTGCGTGCAGCCTCTAGAACACGATGGGAGATGTTTTCTGTGCTGGCACAGTTTCTCCTTGCCAGACAGATTGGAAAAGCTTTTTGCTAAGATGTAGACGAGAAGAGAGGCTAAAGACGAAGGTACGGTGCTCTGCAGAGCTAAGCACTGCTCCCGGACCTCTTTCGGCAGAAGGCGCACACCGCAGAGCACTGTGAGCGGCAGAATCGTCTTTGCGCGAAGAAGCAGCTTCTTCGTCTCCGGGAGCCGGAGAGAGCGGCAACTTGGCAAAGGTGATGAAACAAGCTGTACAACACTGCGATTGTGTGCGCAGCTTGCCAAGTGAGAGAAAACAGTACCTGACCACTCTCCTGCCTTTTCTATTCACATGAACATTCGATTGCAAGCTGTTTTGGACAACTTTCTTTCTCTTCTTGCAAAACACTCGGCAGACCTCCGTGCAGCCTCTAGAACACGATGGGAGATGTTTTTTTTGCTGGCACATTTTCTGCTTGCCAGACAGAGTGGAAAAGCTTTTTGCTAAGATATAGACGAGAAGAGAGGCTAAAGACGAAGGTACGGTGCTCTGCAGAGCTAAGAACCGCTCCCGGACCTCTTTCGGCAGAAGGCGCACACCGCAGAGCACTGTGAGGGGCAGAATCGTCTTTGCGCGAAGAAGCAGCTTCTTCCTCTCCGGGAGCCGGAGAGAGCGGCAACTTCGCAAAGGTGATGAAACAAGCTGTACAACACTGCGATTGTGTGCGCAGCTTGCCAAGTGAGAGAAAACAGTACCTGACCACTCTCCTGCCTTTTCTATTCACATGAACATTCGATTGCAAACTGTTTTGGACAATTTTCTTTCTCTTCTTGCAAAACACTCGGCAGACTTCCGTGCAGCCTCTAGAACACAGTGGAGATGTTTTTTGGGCTGGCACAGTTTCTCCTTGCCAGACAGTGTGGAAAAGCTTTTTGCTAAGATGTAGACGAGAAGAGAGGCTAAAGACGAAGGTACGGTGCTCTGCAGAGCTAAGCACCGCTCCCGGACCTCTTTCGGCATGAGGCGCACACCGCAGAGCACTGTGAGCGGCAGAATCGTCTTTGCGCGAAGAAGCAGCTTCTTCGTCTCCGGGAGCCGGAGAGAGCGGCAGCTTCGCAAAGGTGATGAAACAAACTGTACGACACTGCGATTGTGTGCGCAGCTTGCCAACTGAGAGAAAACAGTACCTGACCACTCTCCTGCCTTTTCTATTCACATGAACATTCGATTGCAAACTGTTTTGGACAACTTTCTTTCTCTTCTTGCAAAACACTCGGCAGACCTCCGTGCAGCTTCTAGAACACGATGGGAGATGTTTTCTGTGCTGGCGCAGTTTCTCCTTGCCAGACAGAGTGGAAAAGCTTTTTGCTAAGATGTAGACGAGAAGAGAGGCTAAAGACGAAGGTACGGTGCTCTGCAGAGCTAAGCACCGCTCCCGGACCTCTTTCGGCAGAAGGCGCACACCGCAGAGCACTGTGAGTGGCAGAATCGTCTTTGCGCGAAGAAGCAGCTTCTTCGTCTCCGGGAGCCGGAGAGAGCGGCAACTTCGCAAAGGTGATGAAACAAGCTGTACAACACTGCGATTGTGTGCGCAGCTTGCCAACTGAGAGAAAACAGTACCTGACCACTCTCCTGCCATTTCTATTCACATGAACATTCGATTGCAAACTGTTTTGGACAACTTTCTTTCTCTTCTTGCAAAACACTCGGCAGACCTCCGTGCAGCCTCTAGAACACAGTGGGAGATGTTTTTTGGGCTGGCACAGTTTCTCCTTGCCAGACAGAGTGGAAAAGCTTTTTGCTAAGATGTAGACGAGAAGAGAGGCTAAAGACGAAGGTACGGTGCTCTGCAGAGCTAAGCACCGCTCCCGGACCTCTTTCGGCATGAGGCGCACACCGCAGAGCACTGTGAGCGGCAGAATCGTCTTTGCGCGAAGAAGCAGCTTCTTCGTCTCCGGGAGCCGGAGAGAGCGGCAGCTTCGCAAAGGTGATGAAACAAGCTGTACGACACTGCGATTGTGTGCGCAGCTTGCCAACTGAGAGAAAACAGTACCTGACCACTCTCCTGCCTTTTCTAATCACATGAACATTCGATTGCAAACTGTTTTGGACAATTTTCTTTCTCTTCTTGCAAAACACTCGGCAGACCTCCGTGCAGCCTCTAGAAAACAGTGGGAGATGTTTTTTGGGCTGGCACAGTTTCTCCTTGCCAGACAGAGTGGAAAAGCTTTTTGCTAAGATGTAGATGAGAAGAGAGGCTAAAGACGAAGGTACGGTGCTCTGCAGAGCTAAGCACCGCTCCCGGACCTCTTTCGGCATGAGGCGCACACCGCAGAGCACTGTGAGCGGCAGAATCGTCTTTGCGCGAAGAAGCAGCTTCTTCGTCTCCGGGAGCCGGAGAGAGCGGCAGCTTCGCAAAGGTGATGAAACAAGCTGTACGACACTGCGATTGTGTGCGCAGCTTGCCAACTGAGAGAAAACAGTACCTGACCACTCTCCTGCCTTTTCTATTCACATGAACATTCGATTGCAAGCTGTTTTGGACAACTTTGTTTCTCTTCTTGCAAAACACTCGGCAGACCTGCGTGCAGCCTCTAGAACACGATGGGAGATGTTTTCTGTGCTGGCACAGTTTCTCCTTGCCAGACAGAGTGGAAAAGCTTTTTGCTAAGATGTAGACCAGAATAGAGGCTAAAGACGAAGGTACGGTGCTCTGCAGAGCTAAGCACTGCTCCCGGACCTCTTTCGGCAGAAGGCGCACACCGCAGAGCACAGTGAGTGGCAGAATCGTCTTTGCGCGAAGAAGCAGCTTCTTCGTCTCCGGGAGCCGGAGAGAGCGGCAACTTCGCAAGGTGATGAAACAAGCTGTACAACACTGCGATTGTGTGCGCAGCTTGCCAAGTGAGAGAAAACAGTACCTGACCACTCTCCTGCCATTTCTATTCACATGAACATTCGATTGCAAACTGTTTTGGACAAATTTCTTTCTCTTCTTGCAAAACACTCGGCAGACCTCCGTGCAGCCTCTAGAACACAGTGGGAGATGTTTTTTGGGCTGGCACAGTTTCTCCTTGCCAGACAGAGTGGAAAAGCTTTTTGCTAAGATGTAGACGAGAAGAGAGGCTAAAGACGAAGGTACGGTGCTCTGCAGAGCTAAGCACCGCTCCCGGACCTCTTTCGGCATGAGGCGCACACCGCAGAGCACTGTGAGCGGCAGAATCGTCTTTGCGCGAAGAAGCAGCTTCTTCGTCTCCGGGAGCCGGAGAGAGCGGCAGCTTCGCAAAGGTGATGAAACAAGCTGTACGACACTGCGATTGTGTGCGCAGCTTGCCAACTGAGAGAAAACAGTACCTGACCACTCTCCTGCCTTTTCTATTCACATGAACATTCGATTGCAAGCTGTTTTGGACAACTTTTTTCTCTTCTTGCAAAACACTCGGCAGACCTCCGTGCAGCCTCTAGAACACGATGGGAGATGTTTTTTGTGCTGGCACAGTTTCTCCTTGCCAGACAGAGTGGAAAAGCTTTTTGCTAAGATGTAGACGAGAAGAGAGGCTAAAGACGAAGGTACGGTGCTCTGCACAGCTAAGCACCGATCCCGGACATCTTTCGGCAGAAGGCGCACACCGCAGAGCACTGTGAGCGGCAGAATCGTCTTTGCGCGAAGAAGCAGCTTCTTCGTCTCCGGGAGCCGGAGAGAGCGACAAGTTCGGAAAGGTGATGAAACAAGCAGTACAACACTGCGATTGTGTGCGCAGCTTGCCAACTGAGAGAAAACAGTACCTGACCACTCTCCTGCCTTTTGTAATCACATGAATATTCGATTGCAAGCTGTTTTGGACAACTTTCTTTCTCTTCTTGCAAAACACTCGGCAGACCTCCGTGCAGCCTCTAGAACACGATGGGAGATGTTTTCTGTGCTGGCACAGTTTCTCCTTGCCAGACAGAGTGGAAAAGCTTTTTGCTAAGATGTAGACGAGAAGAGAGGCTAAAGACGAAGGTACGGTGCTCTGCAGAACTAAGCACAGCTCCCGGGCCTCTTTCGGCAGAAGGCGCACACCGCAAAGCACTGTGAGGGGCAGAATCGTCTTTGCGCGAAGAAGCAGCTTCTTCGTCTCCGGGAGCCGGAGAGAGCGGCAGCTTCGCAAAGGTGATGAAACAAGCTGTACAACACTGCGATTGTGTGCGCAGCTTGCCAAGTGAGAGAAAACAGTACCTGACCACTCTCCTGCCTTTTCTATTCACTTGAAGAGTTGATTGCATGCTGTTTTTGACAACTTTCTTTCTCTTCTTGCAAAACACTCGGCAGACCTCCGTGCAGCCTCTAAAACACGATGGGAGATGTTTTTTGTGCTGGCACAGTTTCTCCTTGCCAGACAGAGTTGAAAAGCTTTTTGCTAAGATGTAGACGAGAAGAGAGGCTAAAGACGAAGGTACGGTGCTCTGCAGAGCTAAGCACCGCTCCCGGGCGTCTTTCGGCAGAAGGCGCACACCGCAGAGCACTGTGAGCGGCAGAATCGTCTTTGCGCGAAGAAGCAGCTTCTTCGTCTCCGGGAGCCGGAGAGAGCGGCAACTTCGCAAAGGTGATGAAACAAGCTGTACAACACTGCGATTGTGTGCGCAGCTTGCCAAGTGAGAGAAAACAGTACCTGACCACTCTGCTGGCTTTTCTATTCACATGAACATTCGATTGCAAGCTGTTTTGGACAACTTTCTTTCTCTTCTTGCAAAACAATCGGCAGACCTGCGTGCAGCCTCTAGAACACGATGGGAGATGTTTTCTGTGCTGGCACAGTTTCTCCTTGCCAGACAGAGTGGAAAAGCTTTTTGCTAAGATGTAGACGAGAAGAGAGGCTAAAGACGAAGGTACGGTGCTCTGCAGAGCTAAGCACCGCTCCCGGACCTCTTTCGGCAGAAGGCGCACACCGCAGAGCACTGTGAGCGGCAGAATCGCCTTTGCGCGAAGAAGCAGCTTCTTCGTCTCCGGGAGCCGGAGAGAGCGGCAACTTCGCAAAGGTGATGAAACAAGCTGTACAACACTGCGATTGTGTGCGCAGCTTGCCAAGTGAGAGAAAACAGTACCTGACCACTCTCCTGCCTTTTCTAATCACATGAACATTCGATTGCAAGCTGTTTTGGACAACTTTCTTTCTCTTCTAGCAAAACACTCGGCAGACCTCCGTGCAGCCTCTAGAACACGATGGGAGATGTTTTTTGTGCTGGCACAGTTTCTCCTTGCCAGACAGAGTGGAAAAGCTTTTTGCTAAGATGTAGACGAGAAGAGAGGCTAAAGAAGCAGGTATGGTGCTCTGCAGAGCTAAGCACCGCTCCCGGGCCTCTTTCGGCAGAAGGCGCACACCGCAGAGCACTGTGAGCGGCAGAATCGTCTTTGCGCGAAGAAGCAGCTTCTTCGTCTCCGGGAGCCGGAGAGAGCGGCAACTTCGCAAAGGTGATGAAACAAGCTGTACAACACTGCGATTGTGTGCGCAGCATGACAACTGAGAGAAAACAGTACCTGACCACTCTCCTGCCTTTTCTACTCACTTGAACATTCGATTGCAAGCTGTTTTGGACAACTTTCTTTCTCTTCTTGCAAAACACTCTGCAGACCTCCGTGCAGCCTCTAGAACACGATGGGAGATGTTTTCTGTGCTGGCACAGTTTCTCCTTGCCAGACAGAGTGGAAAAGCCTTTTGCTAAGATGTAGACGAGAAGAGAGGCTAAAGACGAAGGTACGGTGCTCTGCAGAGCTAAGCACCGCTCCCGGGCGTCTTTCGGCAGAAGGCGCACACCGCAGAGCACTGTGAGCGGCAGAATCGCCTTTGCGCGAAGAAGCAGCTTCTTCGTCTCCGGGAGCCGGAGAGAGCGGCAACTTCGCAAAGGTGATGAAACAAGCTGTACAACACTGCGATTGTGTGCGCAGCTTGCCAAGTGAGAGAAAACAGTACCTGACCACTCTCCTGCCTTTTCTAATCACATGAACATTTGATTGCAAGCTGTTTTGGACAACTTTCTTTCTCTTCTAGCAAAACACTCGGCAGACCTCCGTGCAGCCTCTAGAACACGATGGGAGATGTTTTTTGTGCTGGCACAGTTTCTCCTTGCCAGACAGAGTGGAAAAGCTTTTTGCTAAGATGTAGACGAGAAGAGAGGCTAAAGACGAAGGTACGGTGCTCTGCAGAGCTAAGCACAGCTCCCGGGCCTCTTTCGGCAGGAGGCGCACACCGCAGAGCACTGTGAGCGGCAGAATCGTCTTTGCGTGAAGAAGCAGCTTCTTCGTCTCCGTTAGCCAGAGAGAGCGGCAACTTCGCAAAGGTGATGAAACAAGCCGTACAACACTGCGATTGTGTGCGCAGCTTGCCAACTGAGAGAAAACAGTACCTGACCACTCTCCTGCCTTTTCTATTCACTTGAATATTTGATTGAAAGCTGTTTTGGACAACTTTCTTTCTCTTCTTGCAAAACACTCGGCAGACCTCCGTGCAGCCTCTAGAACACGATGGGAGATGTTTTTTGTGCTGGCACAGTTTCTCCTTGCCAGACAGAGTGGAAAAGCTTTTTGCTAAGATGTAGACGAGAAGAGAGGCTAAAGACGAAGGTATGGTGCTCGGCAGAGCTAAGCACCGCTCCCGGACCTCTTTCGGCATGAGGCGCACACCGCAGAGCACTGTGAGCGGCAGAATCGTCTTTGCGCGAAGAAGCAGCTTCTTCGTCTCCGGGAGCCGGAGAGAGCGGCAGCTTCGCAAAGGTGATGAAACAAGCTGTACAACACTGCGATTGTGTGCGCAGCTTGCCAACTGAGAGAAAACAGTACCTGACCACTCTCCTGCCTTTTCTATTCACTTGAACATTCGATTGCAAGCTGTTTCGGACAACTTTCTTTCTCTTCTTGCAAAACACTCGGCAGACCTCCGTGCAGCCTCTAGAACACGATGGGAGATGTTTTTTGTGCTGGCACAGTTTCTCCTTGCCAGACAGAGTGGAAAAGCTTTTTGCTAAGATGTAGACGAGAAGAGAGGCTAAAGAAGCAGGTAGGGTGCTCTGCAGAGCTAAGCACAGCTCCCGGGCCTCTTTCGGCAGGAGGCGCACACCGCAGAGCACTGTGAGCGGCAGAATCGTCTTTGCGCGAAGAAGCAGCTTCTTCGTCTCCGGGAGCCGGAGAGAGCGGCAACTTCGCAAAGGTGATGAAACAAGCCGTACAACACTGTGATTGTGTGCGCAGCTTGCCAAGTGAGAGAAAACAGTACCTGACCACTCTCCTGCCTTTTCTAATCACTTGAACATTTGATTGCAAGCTGTTTTTGACAACTTTCTTTCTCTTCTTGCAAAACACTCGGCAGACCTCCGTGCAGCCTCTAGAACACGATGGGAGATGTTTTCTGTGCTGGCACAGTTTCTCCTTGCCAGACAGAGTGGAAAAGCTTTTTGCTAAGATGTAGACGAGAAGAGAGGCTAAAGACGAAGGTACGGTGCTCTGCAGAGCTAAGCACAGCTCCCGGGCGTCTTTCGGCTGAAAGCGCACACCGCAGAGCACTGTGAGCGGCAGAATCGTCTTTGCGCGAAGAAGCAGCTTCTTCGTCTCCGGGAGCCGGAGAGAGCGGCAGCTTCGCAAAGGTGATGAAACAAGCAGTACAACACTGCGATTGAGTGCGCAGCTTGCCAACTGAGAGAAAACAGTACCTGACCACTCTCCTGCCTTTTCTATTCACTTGAACAGTTGATTGCATGCTGTTTTTGACAACTTTCTTTCTCTTCTTGCAAAACACTCGGCAGACCTCCGTGCAGCCTCTAAAACACGATGGGAGATGTTTTCTGTGCTGGCACAGTTTCTCCTTGCCAGACAGAGTGGAAAAGCTTTTTGCTAAGATGTAGACGAGAAGAGAGGCTAAAGACGAAGGTACGGTGCTCTGCAGAGCTAAGCACCGCTCCCGGGCGTCTTTCGGCAGAAGGCGCACACCGCAGAGCACTGTGAGCGGCAGAATCGTCTTTGCGCGAAGAAGCAGCTTCTTCGTCTCCGGGAGACGGAGAGAGCGGCAGCTTCGCAAAGGTGATGAAACAAGCTGTACAACACTGCGATTGTGTGCGCAGCTTGCCAAGTGAGAGAAAACAGTACCTGACCACTCTCCTGCCTTTTCTATTCACATGAACATTCGATTGCAAGCTGTTTTGGACAACTTTCTTTCTCTTCTTGCAAAACACTCGGCAGACCTCCGAGCAGCCTCTAGAACACGATGGGAGATGTTTTCTGTGCTGGCACAGTTTCTCCTTGCCAGACAGAGTGGAAAAGCTTTTTGCTAAGATGTAGACGAGAAGAGAGGCTAAAGACGAAGGTACGGTGCTCTGCAGAGCAAAGCACAGCTCCCGGGCGTCTTTCGGCAGAAGGCGCACACCGCAGAGCACTGTGAGTGGCAGAATCGTCTTTGCGCGAAGAAGCAGCTTCTTCGTCTCCGGGAGCCGGAGAGAGCGGCAACTTTGCAAAGGTGATGAAACAAGCTGTACAACACTGCGGTTGTGTGCGCAGCTTGCCAAGTGAGAGAAAACAGTACCTGACCACTCTCCTGCCTTTTCTATTCACTTGAACAGTTGATTGCATGCTGTTTTGGACAACTTTCTTTCTCTTCTTGCAAAACACTCGGCAGACCTCCGTGCAGCCTCTAGAACACGATGGGAGATGTTTTCTGTGCTGGCACAGTTTCTCCTTGCCAGACAGAGTGGAAAAGCTTTTTGCTAAGATGTAGACGAGAAGAGAGGCTAAAGACGAAGGTACGGTGCTCTGCAGAGGTAAGCACCGCTCCCGGACTTCTTTCGGCAGAAGGCGCACACCGCAGAGCACTGTGAGCGGCAGAATCGTCTTTGCGCGAAGAAGCAGCTTCTTCGTCTCCGGGAGCCGGAGAGAGCGGCAACTTCGCAAAGGTGATGAAACAAGCTGTACAACACTGCGATTGTGTGCGCAGCTTGCCAAGTGAGAGAAAACAGTACCTGACCACTCTCCTGCCTTTTCTATTCACATGAACATTCGATTGGAAGCTGTTTTGGACAACTTTCTTTCTCTTCTTGCAAAACACTCGTCAGACCTCCGTGCAGCCTCTAGAACACAGTGGGAGTTGTTTTTTGTGCTGGCACAGTTTCTCCTTGCCAGACAGAGTTGAAAAGCTTTTTGCTAAGATGTAGACGAGAAGAGAGGCTAAAGACGAAGGTACGGTGCTCTGCAGAGCTAAGCACCGCTCCCGGGCGTCTTTCGGCAGAAGGCGCACACCGCAGAGCACTGTGAGCGGCAGAATCGTCTTTGCGCGAAGAAGCAGCTTCTTCGTCTCCGGGAGCCGGAGAGAGCGGCAACTTCGCAAAGGTGATGAAACAAGCTGTACAACACTGCGATTGTGTGCGCAGCTTGCCAACTGAGAGAAAACAGTACCTGACCACTCTGCTGGCTTTTCTATTCACATGAACATTCGATTGCAAGCTGTTTTGGACAACTTTCTTTCTCTTCCTGCAAAACACTCGGCAGACCTCCGTGCAGCCTCTAGAACACGATGGGAGATGTTTTCTGTGCTGGCACAGTTTCTCCTTGCCAGACAGAGTGGAAAAGCTTTTTGCTAAGATGTAGACGAGAAGAGAGGCTAAAGACGAAGGTACGGTGCTCTGCAGAGCTAAGCACCGCTCCCGGACCTCTTTCGGCAGAAGGCGCACACCGCAGAGCACTGTGAGCGGCAGAATCGTCTTTGCGCGAAGAAGCAGCTTCTTCGTCTCCGGGAGCGGGAGAGAGCGGCAACTTCGCAAAGGTGATGAAACAAGCTGTACAACACTGCGATTGTGTGCGCAGCTTGCCAAGTGAGAGAAAACAGTACCTGACCACTCTCCTGCCTTTTCTATTCACTTGAACATTCGATTGAAAGCTGTTTTGGACAACTTTCTTTCTCTTCTTGCAAAACACTCGGCAGACCTCCGTGCAGCCTCTAGAACACGATGGGAGATGTTTTTTGTGCTGGCACAGTTTCTCCTTGCCAGACAGAGTGGAAAAGCTTTTTGCTAAGATGTAGACCAGAAGAGAGGCTAAAGACGAAGGTATGGTGCTCGGCAGAGCTAAGCACCGCTCCCGGACCTCTTTCGGCATGAGGCGCACACCGCAGAGCACTGTGAGCGGCAGAATCGTCTTTGCGCGAAGAAGCAGCTTCTTCGTCTCCGGGAGCCGGAGAGAGCGGCAGCTTCGCAAAGGTGATGAAACAAGCTGTACGACACTGCGATTGTGTGCGCAGCTTGCCAACTGAGAGAAAACAGTACCTGACCACTCTCCTGCCTTTTCTATTCACTTGAACATTCGATTGCAAGCTGTTTCGGACAACTTTCTTTCTCTTCTTGCAAAACACTCGGCAGACCTCCGTGCAGCCTCTAGAACACGATGGGAGATGTTTTTTGTGCTGGCACAGTTTCTCCTTGCCAGACAGAGTGGAAAAGCTTTTTGCTAAGATGTAGACGAGAAGAGAGGCTAAAGAAGCAGGTAGGGTGCTCTGCAGAGCTAAGCACAGCTCCCGGGCCTCTTTCGGCAGGAGGCGCACACCGCAGAGCACTGTGAGCGGCAGAATCGTCTTTGCGCGAAGAAGCAGCTTCTTCGTCTCCGGGAGCCGGAGAGAGCGGCAACTTCGCAAAGGTGATGAAACAAGCCGTACAACACTGCGATTGTGTGCGCAGCTTGCCAAGTGAGAGAAAACAGTACCTGACCACTCTCCTGCCTTTTCTAATCACTTGAACATTTGATTGCAAGCTGTTTTTGACAACTTTCTTTCTCTTCTTGCAAAACACTCGGCAGACCTCCGTGCAGCCTCTAGAACACGATGGGAGATGTTTTCTGTGCTGGCACAGTTTCTCCTTGCCAGACAGAGTGGAAAAGCTTTTTGCTAAGATGTAGACGAGAAGAGAGGCTAAAGACGAAGGTACGGTGCTCTGCAGAGCTAAGCACAGCTCCCGGGCGTCTTTCGGCAGAAAGCGCACACCGCAGAGCACTGTGAGGGGCAGAATCGTCTTTGCGCGAAGAAGCAGCTTCTTCGTCTCCGGGAGCCGGAGAGAGCGGCAGCTTCGCAAAGGTGATGAAACAAGCAGTACAACACTGCGATTGTGTGCGCAGCTTGCCAACTGAGAGAAAACAGTACCTGACCACTCTCCTGCCTTTTCTATTCACTTGAACAGTTGATTGCATGCTGTTTTTGACAACTTTCTTTCTCTTCTTGCAAAACACTCGGCAGACCTCCGTGCAGCCTCTAAAACACGATGGGAGATGTTTTCTGTGCTGGCACAGTTTCTCCTTGCCAGACAGAGTGGAAAAGCTTTTTGCTAAGATGTAGGTGAGAAGAGAGGCTAAAGACGAAGGTACGGTGCTCTGCAGAGCTAAGCACCGCTCCCGGGCGTCTTTCGGCAGAAGGCGCACACCGCAGAGCACTGTGAGCGGCAGAATCGTCTTTGCGCGAAGAAGCAGCTTCTTCGTCTCCGGGAGACGGAGAGAGCGGCAGCTTCGCAAAGGTGATGAAACAAGCTGTACAACACTACGATTGTGTGCGCAGCTTGCCAAGTGAGAGAAAACAGTACCTGACCACTCTCCTGCCTTTTCTATTCACATGAACATTCGATTGCAAGCTGTTTTGGACAACTTTCTTTCTCTTCTTGCAAAACACTCGGCAGACCTCCGAGCAGCCTCTAGAACACGATGGGAGATGTTTTCTGTGCTGGCACAGTTTCTCCTTGCCAGACAGAGTGGAAAAGCTTTTTGCTAAGATGTAGACGAGAAGAGAGGCTAAAGACGAAGGTACGGTGCTCTGCAGAGCAAAGCACAGCTCCCGGGCGTCTTTCGGCAGAAGGCGCACACCGCAGAGCACTGTGAGTGGCAGAATCGTCTTTGCGCGAAGAAGCAGCTTCTTCGTCTCCGGGAGCCGGAGAGAGCGGCAACTTTGCAAAGGTGATGAAACAAGCTGTACAACACTGCGGTTGTGTGCGCAGCTTGCCAAGTGAGAGAAAACAGTACCTGACCACTCTCCTGCCTTTTCTATTCACTTGAACAGTTGATTGCATGCTGTTTTGGACAACTTTCTTTCTCTTCTTGCAAAACACTCGGCAGACCTCCGTGCAGCCTCTAGAACACGATGGGAGATGTTTTCTGTGCTGGCACAGTTTCTCCTTGCCAGACAGAGTGGAAAAGCTTTTTGCTAAGATGTAGACGAGAAGAGAGGCTAAAGACGAAGGTACGGTGCTCTGCAGAGGTAAGCACCGCTCCCGGACTTCTTTCGGCAGAAGGCGCACACCGCAGAGCACTGTGAGCGGCAGAATCGTCTTTGCGCGAAGAAGCAGCTTCTTCGTCTCCGGGAGCCGGAGAGAGCGGCAACTTCGCAAAGGTGATGAAACAAGCTGTACAACACTGCGATTGTGTGCGCAGCTTGCCAACTGAGAGAAAACAGTACCTGACCACTCTCCTGCCTTTTCTATTCACATGAACATTCGATTGGAAGCTGTTTTGGACAACTTTCTTTCTCTTCTTGCAAAACACTCGGCAGACCTCCGTGCAGCCTCTAGAACACAGTGGGAGTTGTTTTTTGTGCTGGCACAGTTTCTCCTTGCCAGACAGAGTTGAAAAGCTTTTTGCTAAGATGTAGACGAGAAGAGAGTCTAAAGACGAAGGCACGGTGCTCTGCAGAGCTAAGCACCGCTCCCGGGCGTCTTTCGGCAGAAGGCGCACACCGCAGAGCACTGTGAGCGGCAGAATCGTCTTTGCGCGAAGAAGCAGCTTCTTCGTCTCCGGGAGCCGGAGAGAGCGGCAACTTCGCAAAGGTGATGAAACAAGCTGTACAACACTGCGATTGTGTGCGCAGCTTGCCAACTGAGAGAAAACAGTACCTGACCACTCTGCTGGCTTTTCTATTCACATGAACATTCGATTGCAAGCTGTTTTGGACAACTTTCTTTCTCTTCCTGCAAAACACTCGGCAGACCTCCGTGCAGCCTCTAGAACACGATGGGAGATGTTTTCTGTGCTGGCACAGTTTCTCCTTGCCAGACAGAGTGGAAAAGCTTTTTGCTAAGATGTAGACGAGAAGAGAGGCTAAAGACGAAGGTACGGTGCTCTGCAGAGCTAAGCACCGCTCCCGGACCTCTTTCGGCAGAAGGCGCACACCGCAGAGCACTGTGAGCGGCAGAATCGTCTTTGCGCGAAGAAGCAGCTTCTTCGTCTCCGGGAGCCGGAGAGAGCGGCAACTTCGCAAAGGTGATGAAACAAGCTGTACAACACTGCGATTGTGTGCGCAGCTTGCCAAGTGAGAGAAAACAGTACCTGACCACTCTCCTGCCTTTTCTATTCACTTGAACATTCGATTGAAAGCTGTTTTGGACAACTTTCTTTCTCTTCTTGCAAAACACTCGGCAGACCTCCGTGCAGCCTCTAGAACACGATGGGAGATGTTTTCTGTGCTGGCACAGTTTCTCCTTGCCAGACAGAGTGGAAAAGCTTTTTGCTAAGATGTAGACTAGAAGAGAGGCTAAAGACGAAGGTACGGTGCTCTGCAGAGCTAAGCACCGCTCCCAGGCGTCTTTCGGCAGAAAGCGCACACCGCAGAGCACTGTGAGCGGCAGAATCGTCTTTGCGCGAAGAAGCAGCTTCTTCGTCTCCGGGAGCCGGAGAGAGCGGCAACTTCGCAAAGGTGATGAAACAAGCTGTACAACACTGCGATTGTGTGCGCAGCATGCCAACTGAGAGAAAACAGTACCTGACCACTCTCCTGCCTTTTCTATTCACATGAACATTCGATTGCAAACTGTTTTGGACAACTTTCTTTCTCTTCTTGCAAAACACTCGGCAGACCTCCGTGCAGCCTCTAGAACACGATGGGAGATGTTTTCTGTGCTGGCACAGTTTCTCCTTGCCAGACAGAGTGGAAAAGCTTTTTGCTAAGATGTAGACGAGAAGAGAGGCTAAAGAAGCAGGTAGAGTGCTCTGCAGAGCTAAGCACATCTCCCGGACCTCTTTCGGCAGAAGGCGCACACCGCAGAGCACTGTGAGCGGCAGAATCGTCTTTGCGCGAAGAAGCAGCTTCTTCGTCTCCGGGAGCCGGAGAGAGCGGCAACTTCGCAAAGGTGATGAAACAAGCTGTACAACCCTGCGATTGTGTGCGCAGCTTGCCAACTAAGAGAAAACAGTACCTGACCACTCTCCTGCCTTTTCTAATCACATGAACATTCGATTGCAAGCTGTTTTGGACAACTTTCTTTCTCTTCTTGCAAAATACTGGGCAGATCTCCGTGCAGCTTCTAGAACACGATGGGAGATGTTTTCTGTGCTGGCAAAGTTTCTCCTGGCCAGACAGAGTGGAAAAGCTTTTTGCTAAGATGTAGACGAGAAGAGAGGCTAAAGACGAAGGTACGGTGCTCTGCAGAGCTATGCACCGCTCCCGGACCTCTTTCGGCAGAAGGCGCACACCGCAGAGCACTGTGAGCGGCAGAATCGTCTTTGCGCGAAGAAGCAGCTTCTTCGTCTCCGGGAGCCGGAGAGAGCGGCAACTTCGCAAAGGTGATGAAACAAGCTGTACAACACTGCGATTGTGTGCGCAGCATGACAACTGAGAGAAAACAGTACCTGACCACTCTCCTGCCTTTTCTATTCACATGAACATTCGATTGGAAGCTGTTTTGGACAACTTTCTTTCTCTTCTTGCAAAACACTCGGCAGACCTCCGTGCAGCCTCTAGAAAACGATGGGAGATGTTTTCTGTGCTGGCACAGTTTCTCCTTGCCAGACAGAGTGGAAAAGCTTTTTGCTAAGATGTAGACGAGAAGAGAGGCTAAAGACGAAGGTACGGTGCTCTGCAGAGCTAAGCACCGCTCCCGGACCTCTTTCGGCAGGAGGCGCACACCGCAGAGCACTGTGAGTGGCAGAATCGTCTTTGCGCGAAGAAGCAGCTTCTTCGTCTCCGGGAGCCGGAGAGAGCGGCAACTTCGCAAAGGTGATGAAACAAGCTGTACAACACTGCGATTGTGTGCGCAGCTTGCCAAGTGAGAGAAAACAGTACCTGACCACTCTCCTGCCTTTTCTATTCACATGAACATTCGATTGCAAGCTGTTTTGGACAACTTTCTTTCTCTTCTTGCAAAACACTCGGCAGACCTCCGTGCAGCTTCTAGAACACGATGGGAGATGTTTTCTGTGCTGGCACAGTTTCTCCTTGCCAGACAGAGTGGAAAAGCTTTTTGCTAAGATGTAGACGAGAAGAGAGGCTAAAGAAGAAGGTACGGTGCTCTGCAGAGCTAAGCACCGCTCCCGGGCGTCTTTCGGCAGAAGACACACACTGCAGAGCACAGTGAGCGGCAGAATCGTCTTTGCGCGAAGAAGCAGCTTCTTCGTCTCCGGGAGCCGGAGAGAGCGGCAACTTCGCAAAGGTGATGAAACAAGCTGTACAACACTGCGATTGTGTGCGCAGCTTGCCAACTGAGAGAAAACAGTACCTGACCACTCTCCTGCCTTTTGTAATCACATGAACATTCGATTGCAAGCTGTTTTGGACAACTTTCTTTCTCTTCTTGCAAAACACTCGGCAGACCTCCGTGCAGCCTCTAGAACACGATGGGAGATGTTTTTTGTGCTGGCACAGTTTCTCCTTGCCAGACAGAGTGGAAAAGCTTTTTGCTAAGATGTAGACGAGAAGAGAGGCTAAACACGAAGGTACGGTGCTCTGCAGAGCTAAGCACCGCTCCCGGACCTCTTTCGGCAGAAGGCGCACACCGCAGAGCACTGTGAGCGGCAGAATGGTCTTTGCGCGAAGAAGCAGCTTCTTCGTCTCCGGGAGCCGGAGAGAGCGGCAACTTCGCAAAGGTGATGAAACAAGCTGTACAACACTGCGATTGTGTGCGCAGCTTGCCAACTGAGAGAAAACAGTACCTGACCACTCTCCTGCCTTTTCTATTCACATGAACATTCGATTGCAAACTGTTTTGGACAACTTTCTTTCTCTTCTTGCAAAACACTCGGCAGACCTCCGTGCAGCTTCTAGAACACGATGGGAGATGTTTTCTGTGCTGGCAAAGTTTCTCCTGGCCAGACAGAGTGGAAAAGCTTTTTGCTAAGATGTAGACGAGAAGAGAGGCTAAAGACGAAGGTACGGTGCTCTGCAGAGCTAAGCACCGCTCCCGGACCTCTTTCGGCAGAAGGCGCACACCGCAGAGCACTGTGAGCGGCAGAATCGTCTTTGCGCGAAGAAGCAGCTTCTTCGTCTCCGGGAGCCGGAGAGAGCGGCAGCTTCGCAAAGGTGATGAAACAAGCTGTACAACACTGCGATTGTGTGCGCAGCATGACAACTGAGAGAAAACAGTACCTGACCACTCTCCTGCCTTTTCTATTCACATGAACATTCGATTGCAAGCTGTTTTGGACAACTTTCTTTCTCTTCTTGCAAAACACTCGGCAGACCTCCGTGCAGCCTCTAGAACACGATGGGAGATGTTTTCTGTGCTGGCACAGTTTCTCCTTGCCAGACAGAGTGGAAAAGCTTTTTGCTAAGATGTAGACGAGAAGAGAGGCTAAAGACGAAGGTACGGTGCTCTGCAGAGCTAAGCACCGCTCCCGGACCTCTTTCGGCATGAGGCGCACACCGCAGAGCACTGTGAGCGGCAGAATCGTCTTTGCGCGAAGAAGCAGCTTCTTCGTCTCCGGGAGCCGGAGAGAGCGGCAACTTCGCAAAGGTGATGAAACAAGCCGTACAACACTGCGATTGTGTGCGCAGCTTGCCAACTGAGAGAAAACAGTACCTGACCACTCTCCTGCCTTTTCTATTCACTTGAACATTCGATTGCAAGCTGTTTTGGACAACTTTCTTTCTCTTCTTGCAAAACACTCGGCAGACCTCCGTGCAGCTTCTAGAACACGATGGGAGATGTTTTTTGTGCTGGCACAGTTTCTCCTTGCCAGACAGAGTGGAAAAGCTTTTTGCTAAGATGTAGACGAGAAGAGAGGCTAAAGACGAAGGTACGGTGCTCTGCAGAGCTAAGCACCGCTCCCGGGCCTCTTTCGGCATGAGGCGCACACCGCAGAGCACTGTGAGCGGCAGAATCACCTTTGCGCGAAGAAGCAGCTTCTTCGTCTCCGGGAGACGGAGAGAGCGGCAACTTCGCAAAGGTGATGAAACAAGCTGTACAACACTGCGATTCTGTGCGCAGTTTGCCAAGTGAGAGAAAACAGTACCTGACCACTCTCCTGCCTTTTGTAATCACATGAACATTCGATTGCAAGCTGTTTTGGACAACTTTCTTTCTCTTCTTGCAAAATACTCGGCAGACCTCCGAGCAGCCTCTAGAACACGATGGGAGATGTTTTTTGTGCTGGCAGAGTTTCTCCTTGCCAGACAGAGTGGAAAAGCTTTTTGCTAAGATGTAGACGAGAAGAGAGGCTAAAGACGAAGGTACGGTGCTCTGCAGAGCTAAGCACCGCTCCCGGGCCTCTTTCGGCAGAAGGCGCACACCGCAGAGCACTGTGAGCGGCAGAATCGTCTTTGCGCGAAGAAGCAGCTTCTTCGTCTCCTGGAGCCGGAGAGAGCGGCAACTTCGCAAAGGTGATGAAACAAGCTGTACAACACTGCGATTGTGTGCGCAGCTTGCCAACTGAGAGAAAACAGTACCTGACCACTCTCCTGCCTTTTGTAATCACATGAACATTCGATTGCAAGCTGTTTTGGACAACTTTCTTTCTCTTCTTGCAAAACACTCGGCAGACCTCCGTGCAGCCTCTAGAACACGATGGGAGATGTTTTCTGTGCTGGCACAGTTTCTCCTTGCCAGACAGAGTGGAAAAGCTTTTTGCTAAGATGTAGACGAGAAGAGAGGCTAAAGAAGCAGGTATGGTGCTCGGCAGAGCTAAGCACAGCTCCCGGGACTCTTTCGGCAGAAGACACACACTGCAGAGCACAGTGAGCGGCAGAATCGTCTTTGCGCGAAGAAGCAGCTTCTTCGTCTCCGGGAGCCGGAGAGAGCGGCAACTTCGCAAAGGTGATGAAACAAGCTGTACAACCCTGCGATTGTGTGCGCAGCTTGCCAACTAAGAGAAAACAGTACCTGACCACTCTCCTGCCTTTTCTAATCACATGAACATTCGATTGCAAGCTGTTTTGGACAACTTTCTTTCTCTTCTTGCAAAATACTGGGCAGATCTCCGTGCAGCTTCTAGAACACGATGGGAGATGTTTTCTGTGCTGGCAAAGTTTCTCCTGGCCAGACAGAGTGGAAAAGCTTTTTGCTAAGATGTAGACGAGAAGAGAGGCTAAAGACGAAGGTACGGTGCTCTGCAGAGCTATGCACCGCTCCCGGACCTCTTTCGGCAGAAGGCGCACACCGCAGAGCACTGTGAGCGGCAGAATCGTCTTTGCGCGAAGAAGCAGCTTCTTCGTCTCCGGGAGCCGGAGAGAGCGGCAACTTCGCAAAGGTGATGAAACAAGCTGTACAACACTGCGATTGTGTGCGCAGCATGACAACTGAGAGAAAACAGTACCTGACCACTCTCCTGCCTTTTCTATTCACATGAACATTCGATTGGAAGCTGTTTTGGACAACTTTCTTTCTCTTCTTGCAAAACACTCGGCAGACCTCCGTGCAGCCTCTAGAAAACGATGGGAGATGTTTTCTGTGCTGGCACAGTTTCTCCTTGCCAGACAGAGTGGAAAAGCTTTTTGCTAAGATGTAGACTAGAAGAGAGGCTAAAGACGAAGGTACGGTGCTCTGCAGAGCTAAGCACCGCTCCCGGACCTCTTTCGGCAGAAGGCGCACACCGCAGAGCACTGTGAGTGGCAGAATCGTCTTTGCGCGAAGAAGCAGCTTCTTCGTCTCCGGGAGCCGGAGAGAGCGGCAACTTCGCAAAGGTGATGAAACAAGCTGTACAACACTGCGATTGTGTGCGCAGCTTGCCAAGTGAGAGAAAACAGTACCTGACCACTCTCCTGCCTTTTCTATTCACATGAACATTCGATTGCAAGCTGTTTTGGACAACTTTCTTTCTCTTCTTGCAAAACACTCGGCAGACCTCCGTGCAGCTTCTAGAACACGATGGGAGATGTTTTCTGTGCTGGCACAGTTTCTCCTTGCCAGACAGAGTGGAAAAGCTTTTTGCTAAGATGTAGACGAGAAGAGAGGCTAAAGAAGAAGGTACGGTGCTCTGCAGAGCTAAGCACCGCTCCCGGGCGTCTTTCGGCAGAAGACACACACTGCAGAGCACAGTGAGCGGCAGAATCGTCTTTGCGCGAAGAAGCAGCTTCTTCGTCTCCGGGAGCCGGAGAGAGCGGCAACTTCGCAAAGGTGATGAAACAAGCTGTACAACACTGCGATTGTGTGCGCAGCTTGCCAACTGAGAGAAAACAGTACCTGACCACTCTCCTGCCTTTTGTAATCACATGAACATTCGATTGCAAGCTGTTTTGGACAACTTTCTTTCTCTTCTTGCAAAACACTCGGCAGACCTCCGTGCAGCCTCTAGAACACGATGGGAGATGTTTTTTGTGCTGGCACAGTTTCTCCTTGCCAGACAGAGTGGAAAAGCTTTTTGCTAAGATGTAGACGAGAAGAGAGGCTAAACACGAAGGTACGGTGCTCTGCAGAGCTAAGCACCGCTCCCGGACCTCTTTCGGCAGAAGGCGCACACCGCAGAGCACTGTGAGCGGCAGAATGGTCTTTGCGCGAAGAAGCAGCTTCTTCGTCTCCGGGAGCCGGAGAGAGCGGCAACTTCGCAAAGGTGATGAAACAAGCTGTACAACACTGCGATTGTGTGCGCAGCTTGCCAAGTGAGAGAAAACAGTACCTGACCACTCTCCTGCCTTTTCTATTCACATGAACATTCGATTGCAAACTGTTTTGGACAACTTTCTTTCTCTTCTTGCAAAACACTCGGCAGACCTCCGTGCAGCTTCTAGAACACGATGGGAGATGTTTTCTGTGCTGGCAAAGTTTCTCCTGGCCAGACAGAGTGGAAAAGCTTTTTGCTAAGATGTAGACGAGAAGAGAGGCTAAAGACGAAGGTACGGTGCTCTGCAGAGCTAAGCACCGCTCCCGGACCTCTTTCGGCAGAAGGCGCACACCGCAGAGCACTGTGAGCGGCAGAATCGTCTTTGCGCGAAGAAGCAGCTTCTTCGTCTCCGGGAGCCGGAGAGAGCGGCAGCTTCGCAAAGGTGATGAAACAAGCTGTACAACACTGCGATTGTGTGCGCAGCATGACAACTGAGAGAAAACAGTACCTGACCACTCTCCTGCCTTTTCTATTCACATGAACATTCGATTGCAAGCTGTTTTGGACAACTTTCTTTCTCTTCTTGCAAAACACTCGGCAGACCTCCGTGCAGCCTCTAGAACACGATGGGAGATGTTTTCTGTGCTGGCACAGTTTCTCCTTGCCAGACAGAGTGGAAAAGCTTTTTGCTAAGATGTAGACGAGAAGAGAGGCTAAAGACGAAGGTACGGTGCTCTGCAGAGCTAAGCACCGCTCCCGGACCTCTTTCGGCATGAGGCGCACACCGCAGAGCACTGTGAGCGGCAGAATCGTCTTTGCGCGAAGAAGCAGCTTCTTCGTCTCCGGGAGCCGGAGAGAGCGGCAACTTCGCAAAGGTGATGAAACAAGCCGTACAACACTGCGATTGTGTGCGCAGCTTGCCAACTGAGAGAAAACAGTACCTGACCACTCTCCTGCCTTTTCTATTCACTTGAACATTCGATTGCAAGCTGTTTTGGACAACTTTCTTTCTCTTCTTGCAAAACACTCGGCAGACCTCCGTGCAGCTTCTAGAACACGATGGGAGATGTTTTTTGTGCTGGCACAGTTTCTCCTTGCCAGACAGAGTGGAAAAGCTTTTTGCTAAGATGTAGACGAGAAGAGAGGCTAAAGACGAAGGTACGGTGCTCTGCAGAGCTAAGCACCGCTCCCGGGCCTCTTTCGGCATGAGGCGCACACCGCAGAGCACTGTGAGCGGCAGAATCACCTTTGCGCGAAGAAGCAGCTTCTTCGTCTCCGGGAGACGGAGAGAGCGGCAACTTCGCAAAGGTGATGAAACAAGCTGTACAACACTGCGATTCTGTGCGCAGTTTGCCAAGTGAGAGAAAACAGTACCTGACCACTCTCCTGCCTTTTGTAATCACATGAACATTCGATTGCAAGCTGTTTTGGACAACTTTCTTTCTCTTCTTGCAAAATACTCGGCAGACCTCCGAGCAGCCTCTAGAACACGATGGGAGATGTTTTTTGTGCTGGCAGAGTTTCTCCTTGCCAGACAGAGTGGAAAAGCTTTTTGCTAAGATGTAGACGAGAAGAGAGGCTAAAGACGAAGGTACGGTGCTCTGCAGAGCTAAGCACCGCTCCCGGGCCTCTTTCGGCAGAAGGCGCACACCGCAGAGCACTGTGAGCGGCAGAATCGTCTTTGCGCGAAGAAGCAGCTTCTTCGTCTCCTGGAGCCGGAGAGAGCGGCAACTTCGCAAAGGTGATGAAACAAGCTGTACAACACTGCGATTGTGTGCGCAGCTTGCCAACTGAGAGAAAACAGTACCTGACCACTCTCCTGCCTTTTGTAATCACATGAACATTCGATTGCAAGCTGTTTTGGACAACTTTCTTTCTCTTCTTGCAAAACACTCGGCAGACCTCCGTGCAGCCTCTAGAACACGATGGGAGATGTTTTCTGTGCTGGCACAGTTTCTCCTTGCCAGACAGAGTGGAAAAGCTTTTTGCTAAGATGTAGACGAGAAGAGAGGCTAAAGAAGCAGGTATGGTGCTCGGCAGTGCTAAGCACAGCTCCCGGGACTCTTTCGGCAGAAGACACACACTGCAGAGCACAGTGAGCGGCAGAATCGTCTTTGCGCGAAGAAGCAGCTTCTTCGTCTCCGGGAGCCGGAGAGAGCGGCAACTTCGCAAAGGTGATGAAACAAGCCGTACAACACTGCGATTGTGTGCGCAGCTTGCCAACTGAGAGAAAACAGTACCTGACAACTCTCCTGCATTTTCTATTCACATGAACATTCGATTGCAAGATGTTTTGGACAACTTTGTTTCTCTTCCTGCAAAACACTCGGCAGACCTCCGTGCAGCCTCTAGAACACGATGGGAGATGTTTTCTGTGCTGGCACAGTTTCTCCTTGCCAGACAGAGTGGAAAAGCTTTTTGCTAAGATGTAGACGAGAAGAGAGGCTAAAGACGAAGGTACGGTGCTCTGCAGAGCTAAGCACCGCTCCCGGACCTCTTTCGGCAGAAGGCGCACACCGGAGAGCACTGTGAGCGGCAGAATCGTCTTTGCGCGAAGAAGCAGCTTCTTCGTCTCCGGGAGCCGGAGAGAGCGGCAACTTCGCAAAGGTGATGAAACAAGCCGTACAACACTGCGATTGTGTGCGCAGCTTGCCAACTGAGAGAAAACAGCACCTGACCACTCTCCTGCCTTTTCTATTCACATGAACATTCGATTGCAAGCTGTTTTTGACAACTTTCTTTCTCTTCTTGCAAAACACTCGGCAGACCTCCGTGCAGCCTCTAGAACACGATGGGAGATGTTTTCTGTGCTGGCACAGTTTCTCCTTGCCAGACAGAGTGGAAAAGCTTTTTGCTAAGATGTAGACGAGAAGAGAGGCTAAAGAAGCAGGTAGAGTGCTCTGCAGAGCTAAGCACCGCTCCCGGACCTCTTTCGGCAGAAGGCGCACACCGCAGAGCACTGTGAGCGGCAGAATCGTCTTTGCGCGAAGAAGCAGCTTCTTCGTCTCCGGGAGCCGGAGAGAGCGGCAACTTCGCAAAGGTGATGAAACAAGCTGTACAACACTGCGATTGTGTTCGCAGCTTGCCAAGTGAGAGAAAACAGTACCTGACCACTCTCCTGCCTTTTCTATTCACATGAACATTCGATTGCAAGCTGTTTTGGACAACTTTCTTTCTCTTCTTGCAAAACACTCGGCAGACCTCCGTGCAGCCTCTAGAACACGATGGGAGATGTTTTCTGTGCTGGTAAAGTTTCTCCTTGCCAGACAGAGTGGAAAAGCTTTTTGCTAAGATGTAGACGAGAAGAGAGGCTAAAGACGAAGGTACGGTGCTCTGCAGAGCTAAGCACCGCTCCCGGACCTCTTTCGGCAGAAGGCGCACACCGCAGAGCACTGTGAGCGGCAGAATCGTCTTTGCGCGAAGAAGCAGCTTCTTCGTCTCCGGGAGCCGGAGAGAGCGGCAACTTCGCAAAGGTGATGAAACAAGCTGTACAACACTGCGATTGTGTGCGCAGCTTGCCAAGTGAGAGAAAACAGTACCTGACCACTCTCCTGCCTTTTCTATTCACATGAACATTCGATTGCAAGCTGTTTTGGACAACTTTCTTTCTCTTCTTGCAAAACACTCTGCAGACCTCCGTGCAGCCTCTAGAACACGATGGGAGATGTTTTCTGTGCTGGCACAGTTTCTCCTTGCCAGACAGAGTGGAAAAGCTTTTTGCTAAGATGTAGACGAGAAGAGAGGCTAAAGAAGCAGGTAGAGTGCTCTGCAGAGCTAAGCACCGCTCCCGGGCGTCTTTCGGCATGAGGCGCACACCGCAGAGCACTGTGAGCGGCAGAATCGTCTTTGCGCGAAGAAGCAGCTTCTTCGTCTCCGGGAGCCGGAGAGAGCGGCAGCTTCGCAAAGGTGATGAAACAAGCTGTACAACACTGCGATTGTGTTCGCAGCTTGCCAAGTGAGAGAAAACAGTACCTGACCACTCTCCTGCCTTTTCTATTCACATGAACATTCGATTGCAAGCTGTTTTGGACAACTTTCTTTCTCTTCCTGCAAAACACTCGGCAGACCTCCGTGCAGCCTCTAGAACACGATGGGAGATGTTTTCTGTGCTGGTAAAGTTTCTCCTTGCCAGACAGAGTGGAAAAGTTTTTGCTAAGATGTAGACGAGAAGAGAGGCTAAAGACGAAGGTACGGTGCTCTGCAGAGCTAAGCACCGCTCCCGGACATCTTTCGGCAGAAGGCGCACACCGCAGAGCACTGTGAGCGGCAGAATGGTCTTTGCGCGAAGAAGCAGCTTCTTCGTCTCCGGGAGCCGGAGAGAGCGGCAACTTCGCAAAGGTGATGAAACAAGCTGTACAACACTGCGATTGTGTGCGCAGCTTGCCAACTGAGAGAAAACAGTACCTGACCACTCTCCTGCCTTTTCTATTCACATGAACATTCCATTCTAATCTGTTTTTGACAACTTTCTTTCTCTTCTTGCAAAACACTCGGCAGACCTCCGTGCAGCCTCTAGAACACGATGGGAGATGTTTTCTGTGCTGGCACAGTTTCTCCTTGCCAGACAGAGTGGAAAAGCTTTTTGCTAAGATGTAGACGAGAAGAGAGGCTAAAGAAGCAGGTAGAGTGCTCTGCAGAGCTAAGCACCGCTCCCGGACCTCTTTCGGCAGAAGGCGCACACCGGAGAGCGCTGTGAGGGGCAGAATCGTCTTTGCGCGAAGAAGCAGCTTCTTCGTCTCCGGGAGCCGGAGAGAGCGGCAACTTCGCAAAGGTGATGAAACAAGCTGTACAACACTGCGATTGTGTGCGCAGCTTGCCAACTGAGAGAAAACAGTACCTGACCACTCTCCTGCCTTTTCTATTCACTTGAACATTCGATTGCAAGCTGTTTTGGACAACTTTGTTTCTCTTCTTGCAAAACACTCGGCAGACCTCCGTGCAGCCTCTAGAACACGATGGGAGATGTTTTCTGTGCTGGCACAGTTTCTCCTTGCCAGACAGAGTGGAAAAGCTTTTTGCTAAGATGTAGACGAGAAGAGAGGCTAAAGACGAAGGTACGGTGCTCTGCAGAGCTAAGCACCGCTCCCGGGCCTCTTTCGGCAGGAGGCGCACACCGCAAAGCACTGTGAGCGGCAGAATCGTCTTTGCGCGAAGAAGCAGCTTCTTCGTCTCCGGGAGCCGGAGAGAGCGGCAACTTCGCAAAGGTGATGAAACAAGCTGTACAACACTGCGATTGTGTGCGCAGCATGACAACTGAGAGAAAACAGTACCTGACCACGCTCCTGGCTTTTCTATTCTCTTGAACATTTGATTGCAAGCTGGTTTTGACAACTTTCTTTCTCACCTTGCAAAACACTCGGCAGACCTCCGTGCAGCCTCTAGAACACGATGGGAGATGTTTTCTGTGCTGGCACAGTTTCTCCTTGCCAGACAGAGTGGAAAAGCTTTTTGCTAAGATGTAGACGAGAAGAGAGGCTAAAGACGAAGGTACGGTGCTCTGCAGGGCTAAGCACCGCTCCCGGGCGTCTTTCGGCAGAAGCCGCACACCGGAGAGCACTGTGAGCGGCAGAATCGTCTTTGCGCGAAGAAGCAGCTTCTTCGTCTCCGGGAGCCGGAGAGAGCGGCAGCTTCGCAAAGGTGATGAAACAAGCTGTACGACACTGCGATTGTGTGCGCAGCTTGCCAACTGAGAGAAAACAGTACCTGACCACTCTCCTGCCTTTTCTATTCACATGAACATTCGATTGGAAGCTGTTTTGGACAACTTTCTTTCTCTTCTTGCAAAACACTCGACAGACCTCCGTGCAGCCTCTATAACACGATGGGAGATGTTTTTTGTGCTGGCACAGTTTCTCCTTGCCAGACAGAGTGGAAAAGCTTTTTGCTAAGATGTAGACGAGAAGAGAGGCTAAAGACGAAGGTACGGTGCTCTGCAGAGCAAAGCACCGCTCCCGGGCGTCTTTCGGCAGAAGGCGCACACCGCAGAGCACTGTGAGCGGCAGAATCGTCTTTGCGCGAAGAAGCAGCTTCTTCGTCTCTGGGAGCCGGAGAGAGCGGCAACTTCGCAAAGGTGATGAAACAAGCTGTACAACACTGCGATTGTGTGCGCAGCATGACAACTGAGAGAAAACAGTACCTGACCACTCTGCTGGCTTTTCTATTCACATGAATATTCGATTGCAAGCTGTTTTGGACAACTTTCTTTCTCTTCCTGCAAAACACTCGGCAGACCTCGGTGCAGCCTCTAGAACACGATGGGAGATGTTTTCTGTGCTGGCACAGTTTCTCCTTGCCAGACAGAGTGGAAAAGCTTTTTGCTAAGATGTAGACGAGAAGAGAGGCTAAAGACGAAGGTACGGTGCTCTGCAGAGCTAAGCACCGCTCCCGGACCTCTTTCGGCAGAAAGAGCACACCGCAGATCACTGTGAGCGGCAGAATGGTCTTTGGCTAAAAAGCAGCTTCTTCGTCTCCGGGAGCCGGAGAGAGCGGCAACTTCGCAAAGGTGATGAAACAAGCTGTACAACACTGCGATTGTGTGCGCAGCTTGCCAACTGAGAGAAAACAGTACCTGACCACTCTCCTACATTTTCTATTCACATGAACATTCGATTGCAAGCTGTTTTGGACAACTTTCTTTCTCTTCTTGCAAAACACTCGGCAGAACTCCGTGCAGCCTCTAGAACACGATGGGAGATGTTTTCTGTGCTGGCACAGTTTCTCCTTGCCAGACAGAGTGGAAAAGCTTTTTGCTAAGATGTAGACGAGAAGAGAGGCTAAAGACGAAGGTACGGTGCTCTGCAGAACTAAGCACCGCTCCCGGGCGTCTCTCGGGTGAAGGCGCACACCGCAGAGCAGAGTGAGCGGCAGAATCGTCTTTGCGCGAAGAAGCAGCTTCTTCGTCTCCGGGAGCCGGAGAGAGCGGCAGCTTCGCAAAGGTGATGAAACAAGCCGTACAACACTGCGATTGTGTGCGCAGCTTGCCAAGTGAGAGAAAACAGTACCTGACCACTCTCCTGCCTTTTCTATTCACTTGAACATTTGATTGCAAGCTGGTTTTGACAACTTTCTTTCTCTTCTTGCAAAACACTCGGCAGACCTCCGTGCAGGCTCTAGGACACCATGGGAGATGTTTTCAGTGCTGGCACAGTTTCTCCTTGCCAGACAGAGTGGAAAAGCTTTTTGCTAAGATGTAGACGAGAAGAGAGGCTAAAGACGAAGGTACGGTGCTCTGCAGAGCTAAGCACCGCTCCCGGGCGTCTTTCGGCAGAAGGCGCACACCGCAGAGCACTGTGAGCGGCAGAATCGTCTTTGCGCGAAGAAGCAGCTTCTTCGTCTCCGGGAGCCGGAGAGAGCGGCAACTTCGCAAAGGTGATGAAACAAGCTGTACAACACTGCGATTGTGTGCGCAGCTTGCCAACTGAGAGAAAACAGTACCTGACCACTCTCCTGCCTTTTCTATTCACTTGAACATTCGATTGCAAGCTGTTTTGGACAACTTTCTTTCTCTTCTTGCAAAACACTCGGCAGACCTCCGTGCAGCCTCTAGAACACGATGGGAGATGTTTTCTGTGCTGGCACACTTTCTCCTTGCCAGACAGAGTGGAAAAGCTTTTTGCTAAGATGTAGACGAGAAGAGAGGCTAAAGACGAAGGTACGGTGCTCTGCAGAGCTAAGCACAGCTCCCGGGCCTCTTTCGGCAGGAGGCGCACACCGCAGAATACTGTGAGCGGCAGAATCGTCTTTGCGCGAAGAAGCAGCTTCTTCGTCTCCGGGAGCCGGAGAGAGCGGCAGCTTCGCAAAGGTGATGAAACAAGCCGTACAACACTGCGATTGTGTGCGCAGCTTGCCAAGTGAGAGAAAACAGTACCTGACCACTCTCCTGCCTTTTCTATTCACTTGAACATTTGATTGCAAGCTGGTTTTGACAACTTTCTTTCTCTTCTTGCAAAACACTCGGCAGACCTCCGTGCAGGCTCTAGGACACCATGGGAGATGTTTTCAGTGCTGGCACAGTTTCTCCTTGCCAGACAGAGTGGAAAAGCTTTTTGCTAAGATGTAGACGAGAAGAGAGGCTAAAGACGAAGGTACGGTGCTCTGCAGAGCTAAGCACCGCTCCCGGGCGTCTTTCGGCAGAAGGCGCACACCGCAGAGCACTGTGAGCGGCAGAATCGTCTTTGCGCGAAGAAGCAGCTTCTTCGTCTCCGGGAGCCGGAGAGAGCGGCAACTTCGCAAAGGTGATGAAACAAGCTGTACAACACTGCGATTGTGTGCGCAGCTTGCCAACTGAGAGAAAACAGTACCTGACCACTCTCCTGCCTTTTCTATTCACTTGAACATTCGATTGCAAGCTGTTTTGGACAACTTTCTTTCTCTTCTTGCAAAACACTCGGCAGACCTCCGTGCAGCCTCTAGAACACGATGGGAGATGTTTTCTGTGCTGGCACACTTTCTCCTTGCCAGACAGAGTGGAAAAGCTTTTTGCTAAGATGTAGACGAGAAGAGAGGCTAAAGACGAAGGTACGGTGCTCTGCAGAGCTAAGCACAGCTCCCGGGCCTCTTTCGGCAGGAGGCGCACACCGCAGAATACTGTGAGCGGCAGAATCGTCTTTGCGCGAAGAAGCAGCTTCTTCGTCTCCGGGAGCCGGAGAGAGCGGCAGCTTCGCAAAGGTGATGAAACAAGCTGTACAACACTGCGATTGTGTGCGCAGCTTGCCAAGTGAGAGAAAACAGTACCTGACCACTCTCCTGCCTTTTCTATTCACTTGAACAGTTGATTGCATGCTGTTTTTGACAACTTTCTTTCTCTTCTTGCAAAACACTCGGCAGACCTCCGTGCAGCCTCTAAAACACGATGGGAGATGTTTTCTGTGCTGGCACAGTTTCTCCTTGCCAGACAGAGTGGAAAAGCTTTTTGCTAAGATGTAGGCGAGAAGAGAGGCTAAAGACGAAGGTACGGTGCTCTGCAGAGCTAAGCACCGCTCCCGGGCGTCTTTCGGCAGAAGGCGCACACCGCAGAGCACTGTGAGCGGCAGAATCGTCTTTGCGCGAAGAAGCAGCTTCTTCGTCTCCGGGAGCCGGAGAGAGCGGCAGCTTCGCAAAGGTGATGAAACAAGCTGTACAACACTGCGATTGTGTGCGCAGCTTGCCAAGTGAGAGAAAACAGTACCTGACCACTCTCCTGCCTTTTCTATTCACATGAACATTCGATTGCAAGCTGTTTTGGACAACTTTCTTTCTCTTCTTGCAAAACACTCGGCAGACCTGTGTGCAGCCTCTAGAACACGATGGGAGATGTTTTCTGTGCTGGCACAGTTTCTCCTTGCCAGACAGAGTGGAAAAGCTTTTTGCTAAGATGTAGACGAGAAGAGAGGCTAAAGACGAAGGTACGGTGCTCTGCAGAGCAAAGCACAGCTCCCGGGCGTCTTTCGGCAGAAGGCGCACACCGCAGAGCACTGTGAGCGGCAGAATCGTCTTTGCGCGAAGAAGCAGCTTCTTCGTCTCCGGGAGCCGGAGAGAGCGGCAACTTTGCAAAGGTGATGAAACAAGCTGTACAACACTGCGATTGTGTGCGCAGCTTGCCAAGTGAGAGAAAACAGTACCTGACCACTCTCCTGCCTTTTCTATTCACTTGAAGAGTTGATTGCATGCTGTTTTTGACAACTTTCTTTCTCTTCTTGCAAAACACTCGGCAGACCTCCGTGCAGCCTCTAGAACACGATGGGAGATGTTTTCTGTGCTGGCACAGTTTCTCCTTGCCAGACAGAGTGGAAAAGCTTTTTGCTAAGATGTAGACGAGAAGAGAGGCTAAAGACGAAGGTACGGTGCTCTGCAGAGCTAAGCACCGCTCCCGGACCTCTTTCGGCAGAAGGCGCACACCGCAGAGCACTGTGAGCGGCAGAATCGTCTTTGCGCGAAGAAGCAGCTTCTTCGTCTCCGGGAGCCGGAGAGAGCGGCAACTTCGCAAAGGTGATGAAACAAGCTGTACAACACTGCGATTGTGTGCGCAGCTTGCCAACTGAGAGAAAACAGTACCTGACCACTCTCCTGCCTTTTCTATTCACATGAATATTCGATTGCAAACTGTTTTGGACAACTTTCTTTCTCTTCTTGCAAAACACTCGGCAGACCTCCGTGCAGCCTCTAGAACACAGTGGGAGATGTTTTCTGTGCTGGCACAGTTTCTCCTTGCCAGACAGAGTGGAAAAGCTTTTTGCTAAGATGTAGACGAGAAGAGAGGCTAAAGACGAAGGTACGGTGCTCTGCAGAGCTAAGCACCGCTCCCGGACCTCTTTCGGCAGAAGGCGCACACCGCAGAGCACTGTGAGCGGCAGAATCGTCTTTGCGCGAAGAAGCAGCTTCTTCGTCTCCGGGAGCCGGAGAGAGCGGCAGCTTCGCAAAGGTGATGAAACAATCTGTACAACACTGCGATTGTGTGCGCAGCATGACAACTGAGAGAAAACAGTACCTGACCACTCTCCTGCCTTTTCTATTCACATGAACATTCGATTGGAAGCTGTTTTGGACCACTTTCTTTCTCTTCTTGCAAAACACTCGGCAGACCTCCGTGCAGCCTCTAGAACACGATGGGAGATGTTTTCTGTGCTGGCACAGTTTCTCCTTGCCAGACAGAGTGGAAAAGCTTTTTGCTAAGATGTAGACGAGAAGAGAGGCTAAAGACGAAGGTACGGTGCTCTGCAGAGCTAAGCACCGCTCCCGGACCTCTTTCGGCAGAAGGCGCGCACCGCAGAGCACTGTGAGCGGCAGAATCACCTTTGCGCGAAGAAGCAGCTTCTTCGTCTCCGGGAGCCGGAGAGAGCGGCAACTTCGCAAAGGTGATGAAACAAGCTGTACAACACTGCGATTGTGTGCGCAGCTTGCCAACTGAGAGAAAACAGTACCTGACCACTCTCCTGCCTTTTCTATTCACTTGAACATTCGATTGCAAGCTGTTTTGGACAACTTTCTTTCTCTTCTTGCAAAACACTCGGCAGACCTCCGTGCAGCCTCTAGAACACAGTGGGAGATGTTTTTTGGGCTGGCACAGTTTCTCCTTGCCAGACAGAGTGGAAAAGCTTTTTGCTAAGATGTAGACGAGAAGAGAGGCTAAAGACGAAGGTACGGTGCTCTGCAGAGCTAAGCACCGCTCCCGGACCTCTTTCGGCATGAGGCGCACACCGCAGAGCACTGTGAGCGGCAGAATCACCTTTGCGCGAAGAAGCAGCTTCTTCGTCTCCGGGAGCCGGAGAGAGCGGCAGCTTCGCAAAGGTGATGAAACAAGCTGTACGACACTGCGATTGTGTGCGCAGCTTGCCAACTGAGAGAAAACAGTACCTGACCACTCTCCTGCCTTTTCTATTCACATGAACATTCGATTGCAAGCTGTTTTGGACAACTTTCTTTCTCTTCTTGCAAAACACTCGGCAGACCTCCGTGCAGCCTCTAGAACACGATGGGAGATGTTTTTTGTGCTGGCACAGTTTCTCCTTGCCAGACAGAGTGGAAAAGCTTTTTGCTAAGATGTAGACGAGAAGGGAGGCTAAAGAAGCAGGTATGGTGCTCTGCAGAGCTAAGCACAGCTCCCGGGCCTCTTTCGGCAGAAGGCGCACACCGCAGAGCACTGTGAGCGGCAGAATCGTCTTTGCGCGAAGAAGCAGCTTCTTCGTCTCCGGGCGCTAGACAGAGCGGCAACTTCGCAAAGGTGATGAAACAAGCCGTACAACACTGCGATTGTGTGCGCAGCTTGCCAACTGAGAGAAAACAGTACCTGACCACTCTCCTGCCTTTTCTATTCACTTGAATATTTGATTGAAAGCTGTTTTGGACAACTTTCTTTCTCTTCTTGCAAAACACTCGGCAGACCTCCGTGCAGCCTCTAGAACACGATGGGAGATGTTTTCTGTGCTGGCACAGTTTCTCCTTGCCAGACAGAGTGGAAAAGCTTTTTGCTAAGATGTAGACGAGAAGAGAGGCTAAAGACGAAGGTACGGTGCTCTGCAGAGCTAAGCACCGCTCCCGGGCGTCTTTCGGCAAAAATCGCACACCGCAGAGCACTGTGAGCGGCAGAATCGTCTTTGTGCGAAGAAGCAGCTTCTTCGTCTCCGGGAGCCGGAGAGAGCGGCAACTTCGCAAAGGTGATGAAACAAGCTGTACAACACTGCGATTGTGTGCGCAGCTTGCCAACTGAGAGAAAACAGTACCTGACCACTCTCCTGCCTTTTCTATTCACTTGAACATTCGATTGCAAGCTGTTTTGGACAACTTTCTTTCTCTTCTTGCAAAACACTCGGCAGACCTCCGTGCAGCCTCTAGAACACGATGGGAGATGTTTTTTGTGCTGGCACAGTTTCTCCTTTCCAGACAGAGTGGAAAAGCTTTTTGCAAAGATGTAGACGAGAAGAGAGGCTAAAGACGAAGGTACGGTGCTCTGCAGAGCTAAGCACCGCTCCCGGACCTCTTTCGGCAGAAGGCGCACACCGCAGAGCACTGTGAGCGGCAGAATCGTCTTTGCGCGAAGAAGCAGCTTCTTCGTCTCCGGGAGCCGGAGAGAGCGACAAGTTCGGAAAGGTGATGAAACAAGCAGTACAACACTGCGATTGTGTGCGCAGCTTGCCAACTGAGAGAAAACAGTACCTGACCACTCTCCTGCCTTTTGTAATCACATGAACATTCGATCGCAAGCTGTTTTTGACAACTTTCTTTCTCTTCTTGCAAAACACTCGGCAGACCTCCGTGCAGCCTCTAGAACACGATGGGAGATGTTTTCTGTGCTGGCACAGTTTCTCCTTGCCAGACAGAGTGGAAAAGCTTTTTGCTAAGATGTAGACGAGAAGAGAGGCTAAAGACGAACGTACGGTGCTCTGCAGAACTAAGCACAGCTCCCGGGCCTCTTTCGTCAGAAGGCGGACACCGCAAAGCACTGTGAGGGGCAGAATCGTCTTTGCGCGAAGAAGCAGCTTCTTCGTCTCCGGGAGCCGGAGAGAGCGGCAGCTTCGCAAAGGTGATGAAACAAGCTGTACAACACTGCGATTGTGTGCGCAGCTTGCCAACTGAGAGAAAACAGTACCTGAACACTCTCCTGCCTTTTCTATTCACTTGAATATTTGATTGAAAGCTGTTTTGGACAACTTTCTTTCTCTTCTTGCAAAACACTCGGCAGACCTCCGTGCAGCCTCTAGAACACGATGGGAGATGTTTTCTGTGCTGGCACAGTTTCTCCTTGCCAGACAGAGTGGAAAAGCTTTTTGCTAAGATGTAGACGAGAAGAGAGGCTAAAGACGAAGGTACGGTGCTCTGCAGAGCTAAGCACCGCTCCCGGGCATCTTTCGGCAGAAAGCGCACACCGCAGAGCACTGTGAGCGGCAGAATCGTCTTTGCGCGAAGAAGCAGCTTCTTCGTCTCCGGGAGCCGGAGAGAGCGGCAACTTCGCAAAGGTGATGAAACAAGCTGTACAACACTGCGATTGTGTGCGCAGCTTGCCAACTGAGAGAAAACAGTACCTGACCACTCTCCTGCCTTTTCTATTCACTTGAACATTCGATTGCAAGCTGTTTTGGACAACTTTCTTTCTCTTCTTGCAAAACACTCGGCAGACCTCCGTGCAGCCTCTAGAACACGATGGGAGATGTTTTTTGTGCTGGCACAGTTTCTCCTTTCCAGACAGAGTGGAAAAGCTTTTTGCTAAGATGTAGACGAGAAGAGAGGCTAAAGACGAAGGTACGGTGCTCTGCAGAGCTAAGCACCGCTCCCGGGCCTCTTTCGGCAGAAGGCGCACACCGCAGAGCACTGTGAGCGGCAGAATCGTCTTTGCGCGAAGAAGCAGCTTCTTCGTCTCTGGGAGCCGGAGAGAGCGACAAGTTCGGAAAGGTGATGAAACAAGCAGTACAACACTGCGATTGTGTGCGCAGCTTGCCAACTGAGAGAAAACAGTACCTGACCACTCTCCTGCCTTTTGTAATCACATGAACATTCGATTGCAAGCTGTTTTGGACAACTTTCTTTCTCTTCTTGCAAAACACTCGGCAGACCTCCGTGCAGCCTCTAAAACACGATGGGAGATGTTTTCTGTGCTGGCACAGTTTCTCCTTGCCAGACAGAGTGGAAAAGCTTTTTGCTAAGATGTAGGCGAGAAGAGAGGCTAAAGACGAAGGTACGGTGCTCTGCAGAGCTAAGCACCGCTCCCGGACCTCTTTCGGCATGAGGCGCACACCGCAGAGCACTGTGAGCGGCAGAATCGTCTTTGCGCGAAGAAGCAGCTTCTTCGTCTCCGGGAGCCGGAGAGAGCGGCAGCTTCGCAAAGGTGATGAAACAAGCTGTACGACACTGCGATTGTGTGCGCAGCTTGCCAACTGAGAGAAAACAGTACCTGACCACTCTCCTGCCTTTTCTATTCACTTGAACATTCGATTGCAAGCTGTTTTGGACAACTTTCTTTCTCTTCTTGCAAAACACTCGGCAGACCTCCGTGCAGCCTCTAGAACACGATGGGAGATGTTTTTTGTGCTGGCACAGTTTCTCCTTGCCAGACAGAGTGGAAAAGCTTTTTGCTAAGATGTAGACGAGAAGAGAGGCTAAAGAAGCAGGTAGGGTGCTCTGCAGAGCTAAGCACAGCTCCCGGGCCTCTTTCGGCAGGAGGCGCACACCGCAGAGCACTGTGAGCGGCAGAATCGTCTTTGCGCGAAGAAGCAGCTTCTTCGTCTCCGGGAGCCGGAGAGAGCGGCAACTTCGCAAAGGTGATGAAACAAGCCATACAACACTGCGATTGTGTGCGCAGCTTGCCAAGTGAGAGAAAACAGTACCTGACCACTCTCCTGCCTTTTCTAATCACTTGAACATTTGATTGCAAGCTGTTTTTGACAACTTTCTTTCTCTTCTTGCAAAACACTCGGCAGACCTCCGTGCAGCCTCTAGAACACGATGGGAGATGTTTTCTGTGCTGGCACAGTTTCTCCTTGCCAGACAGAGTGGAAAAGCTTTTTGCTAAGATGTAGACGAGAAGAGAGGCTAAAGACGAAGGTACGGTGCTCTGCAGAGCTAAGCACCGCTCCCGGGCGTCTTTCGGCAGAAAGCGCACACCGCAGAGCACTGTGAGCGGCAGAATCGTCTTTGCGCGAAGAAGCAGCTTCTTCGTCTCCGGGAGCCGGAGAGAGCGGCAGCTTCGCAAAGGTGATGAAACAAGCTGTACAACACTGCGATTGTGTGCGCAGCTTGCCAACTGAGAGAAAACAGTACCTGACCACTCTCCTGCCTTTTCTATTCACTTGAACAGTTGATTGCATGCTGTTTTTGACAACTTTCTTTCTCTTCTTGCAAAACACTCGGCAGACCTCCGTGCAGCCTCTAAAACACGATGGGAGATGTTTTCTGTGCTGGCAAAGTTTCTCCTTGCCAGACAGAGTGGAAAAGCTTTTTGCTAAGATGTAGGCGAGAAGAGAGGCTTAAGACGAAGGTACGGTGCTCTGCAGAGCTAAGCACCGCTCCCGGGCGTCTTTCGGCAGAAGGCGCACACCGCAGAGCACTGTGAGCGGCAGAATCGTCTTTGCGCGAAGAAGCAGCTTCTTCGTCTCCGGGAGCCGGAGAGAGCGTCAGCTTCGCAAAGGTGATGAAACAAGCTGTACAACACTGCGATTGTGTGCGCAGCTTGCCAACTGAGAGAAAACAGTACCTGACCACTCTCCTGCCTTTTCTATTCACATGAACATTCGATTGCAAGCTGTTTTGGACAACTTTCTTTCTCTTCTTGCAAAACACTCGGCAGACCTCCGTGCAGCCTCTAGAACACGATGGGAGATGTTTTCTGTGCTGGTAAAGTTTCTCCTTGCCAGACAGAGTGGAAAAGCTTTTTGCTAAGATGTAGACGAGAAGAGAGGCTAAAGACGAAGGTACGGTGCTCTGCAGAGCAAAGCACAGCTCCCGGGCGTCTTTCGGCAGAAGGCGCACACCGCAGAGCACTGTGAGCGGCAGAATCGTCTTTGCGCGAAGAAGCAGCTTCTTCGTGTCCGGGAGCCGGAGAGAGCGGCAACTTTGCAAAGGTGATGAAACAAGCTGTACAACACTGCGATTGTGTGCGCAGCTTGCCAAGAGAGAAAACAGTACCTGACCACTCTCCTGCCTTTTCTATTCACATGAACATTCGATTGGAAGCTGTTTTTGACAACTTTCTTTCTCTTCTTGAAAAATAGTCGGCAGATCTCCGTGCAGCTTCTAGAACACGATGGGAGATGTTTTCTGTGCTGGCACAGTTTCTCCTTGCCAGACAGAGTGGAAAAGCTTTTTGCTAAGATGTAGACGAGAAGAGAGGCTAAAGACGAAGGTACGGTGCTCTGCAGAGCTAAGCACCGCTCCCGGACCTCTTTCGGCAGAAGGCGCACACCGCAGAGCACTGTGAGCGGCAGAATCGTCTTTGCGCGAAGAAGCAGCTTCTTCGTCTCCGGGAGCCGGAGAGAGCGGCAGCTTCGCAAAGGTGATGAAACAATCTGTACAACACTGCGATTGTGTGCGCAGCATGACAACTGAGAGAAAACAGTACCTGACCACTCTCCTGCCTTTTCTATTCACATGAACATTCGATTGGAAGCTGTTTTGGACAACTTTCTTTCTCTTCTTGCAAAACACTCGGCAGACCTCCGTGCAGCCTCTAGAACACGATGGGAGATGTTTTCTGTGCTGGCACAGTTTCTCCTTGCCAGACAGAGTGGAAAAGCTTTTTGCTAAGATGTAGACGAGAAGAGAGGCTAAAGACGAAGGTACGGTGCTCGGCAGAGCTAAGCACCGCTCCCGGACCTCTTTCGGCATGAGGCGCACACCGCAGAGCACTGTGAGCGGCAGAATCGTCTTTGCGCGAAGAAGCAGCTTCTTCGTCTCCGGGAGCCGGAGAGAGCGGCAGCTTCGCAAAGGTGATGAAACAAGCTGTACGACACTGCGATTGTGTGCGCAGCTTGCCAACTGAGAGAAAACAGTACCTGACCACTCTCCTGCCTTTTCTATTCACATGAACATTCGATTGCAAGCTGTTTTGGACAACTTTCTTTCTCTTCTTGCAAAACACTCGGCAGACCTCCGTGCAGCCTCTAGAACACGATGGGAGATGTTTTTTGTGCTGGCACAGTTTCTCCTTGCCAGACAGAGTGGAAAAGCTTTTTGCTAAGATGTAGATGAGAAGGGAGGCTAAAGAAGCAGGTATGGTGCTCTGCAGAGCTAAGCACAGACCCCGGGCCTCTTTCGGCAGAAGGCGCACACCGCAGAGCACTGGGAGCGGCAGAATCGTCTTTGCGCGAAGAAGCAGCTTCTTCGTCTCCGGGAGCCGGAGAGAGCGGCAACTTGGCAAAGGTGATGAAACAAGCTGTACAACACTGCGATTGTGTGCGCAGCTTGCCAACTGAGAGAAAACAGTACCTGACCACTCTCCTGCCTTTTCTACTCACTTGAATATTCGATTGCAAGCTGTTTTGGACAACTTTCTTTCTCTTCTTGCAAAACTCTCTGCAGACCTCCGTGCAGCCTCTAGAACACGATGGGAGATGTTTTCTGTGCTGGCACAGTTTCTCCTTGCCAGACAGAGTGGAAAAGCTTTTTGCTAAGATGTAGACGAGAAGAGAGGCTAAAGACGAAGGTACGGTGCTCTGCAGAGCTAAGCACCGCTCCCGGACCTCTTTCGGCAGAAGGCGCACACCGCAGAGCACTGTGAGCGGCAGAATCGCCTTTGCGCGAAGAAGCAGCTTCTTCGTCTCCGGGAGCCGGAGAGAGCGGCAACTTCGCAAAGGTGATGAAACAAGCTGTACAACACTGCGATTGTGTGCGCAGCTTGCCAAGTGAGAGAAAACAGTACCTGACCACTCTCCTGCCTTTTCTAATCACATGAACATTCGATTGCAAGCTGTTTTGGACAACTTTCTTTCTCTTCTAGTAAACACTCGGCAGACCTCCGTGCAGCCTCTAGAACACGATGGGAGATGTTTTCTGTGCTGGCACAGTTTCTCCTTGCCAGACAGAGTGGAAAATCTTTTTGCTAAGATGTAGACGAGAAGAGAGGCTAAAGAAGCAGGTATGGTGCTCTGCAGAGCTAAGCACAGCTCCCGGGCCTCTTTCGGCAGCAGGCGCACACCGCAGAGCACTGTGAGCGGCAGAATCGTCTTTGCGCGAAGAAGCAGCTTCTTCGTCTCCGGGCGCCAGACAGAGCGGCAACTTCGCAAAGGTGATGAAACAAGCCGTACAACACTGCGATTGTGTGCGCAGCTTGCCAACTGAGAGAAAACAGCACCTGACCACTCTCCTGCCTTTTCTATTCACTTGAATATTTGATTGAAAGCTGTTGTGGACCACTTTCTTTCTCTTCTTGCAAAACACTCGGCAGACCTCCGTGCAGCCTCTAGAACACGATGGGAGATGTTTTCTGTGCTGGCACAGTTTCTCCTTGCCAGACAGAGTGGAAAAGCTTTTTGCTAAGATGTAGACGAGAAGAGAGGCTAAAGACGAAGGTACGGTGCTCTGCAGAGCTAAGCACCGCTCCCGGGCGTCTTTCGGCAGAAGGCGCACACCGCAGAGCACAGTGAGCGGCAGAATCGTCTTTGCGCGAAGAAGCAGCTTCTTCGTCTCCGGGAGCCGGAGAGAGCGGCAACTTCGCAAAGGTGATGAAACAAGCTGTACAACACTGCGATTGTGTGCGCAGCTTGCCAACTGAGAGAAAACAGTACCTGACCACTCTCCTGCCTTTTCTATTCACATGAACATTCGATTGCAAGCTGTTTTGGACAACTTTCTTTCTCTTCTTGCAAAACACTCGGCAGACCTCCGTGCAGCCTCTAGAACACGATGGGAGATGTTTTTTGTGCTGGCACAGTTTTTCCTTGCCAGACAGAGTGGAAAGCTTTTTGCTACGATGTAGACGGGAAGAGAGGCTAAAGACGAAGGTACGGTGCTCTGCAGAGCTAAGCACCGCTCCCGGACCTCTTTCGGCAGAAGGCGCACACCGCAGAGCACTGTGAGCGGCAGAATCGTCTTTGCGCGAAGAAGCAGCTTCTTCGTCTCCGGGAGCCGGAGAGAGCGACAAGTTCGGAAAGGTGATGAAACAAGCAGTACAACACTGCGATTGTGTGCGCAGCTTGCCAACTGAGAGAAAACAGTACCTGACCACTCTCCTGCCTTTTCTAATCACATGAACATTCGATTGCAAGCTGTTTTGGACAACTTTCTTTCTCTTCTTGCAAAACACTCGGCAGACCTCCGTGCAGCTTCTAGAACACGATGGGAGATGTTTTCTGTGCTGGCACAGTTTCTCCTTGCCAGACAGAGTGGAAAAGCTTTTTGCTAAGATGTAGACGAGAAGAGAGGCTAAAGACGAACGTACGGTGCTCTGCAGAACTAAGCACAGCTCCCGGGCCTCTTTCGGCAGAAGGCGGACACCGCAAAGCGCTGTGAGGGGCAGAATCGTCTTTGCGCGAAGAAGCAGCTTCTTCGTCTCCGGGAGCCGGAGAGAGCGGCAGCTTCGCAAAGGTGATGAAACAAGCTGTACAACACTGCGATTGTGTGCGCAGCTTGCCAAGTGAGAGAAAACAGTACCTGACCACTCTCCTGCCTTTTCTATTCACATGAACATTCGATTGCATGCTGTTTTTGACAACTTTCTTTCTCTTCTTGCAAAACACTCGGCAGACCTCCGTGCAGCCTCTAAAACACGATGGGAGATGTTTTCTGTGCTGGCAGAGTTTCTCCTTGCCAGACAGAGTGGAAAAGCTTTTAGCTAAGATGTAGGCGAGAAGAGAGGCTAAAGACGAAGGTACGGTGCTCTGCAGAGCTAAGCACCGCTCCCGGACCTCTTTCGGCATGAGGCGCACACCGCAGAGCACTGTGAGCGGCAGAATCGTCTTTGCGCGAAGAAGCAGCTTCTTCGTCTCCGGGAGCCGGAGAGAGCGGCAGCTTCGCAAAGGTGATGAAACAAGCTGTACGACACTGCGATTGTGTGCGCAGCTTGCCAACTGAGAGAAAACAGTACCTGACCACTCTCCTGCCTTTTCTATTCACTTGAACATTCGATTGCAAGCTGTTTCGGACAACTTTCTTTCTCTTCTTGCAAAACACTCGGCAGACCTCCGTGCAGCCTCTAGAACACGATGGGAGATGTTTTTTGTGCTGGCACAGTTTCTCCTTGCCAGACAGAGTGGAAAAGCTTTTTGCTAAGATGTAGACGAGAAGAGAGGCTAAAGAAGCAGGTAGGGTGCTCTGCAGAGCTAAGCACAGCTCCCGGGCCTCTTTCGGCAGGAGGCGCACACCGCAGAGCACTGTGAGCGGCAGAATCGTCTTTGCGCGAAGAAGCAGCTTCTTCGTCTCCGGGAGCCGGAGAGAGCGGCAACTTCGCAAAGGTGATGAAACAAGCCATACAACACTGCGATTGTGTGCGCAGCTTGCCAAGTGAGAGAAAACAGTACCTGACCACTCTCCTGCCTTTTCTAATCACTTGAACATTTGATTGCAAGCTGTTTTTGACAACTTTCTTTCTCTTCTTGCAAAACACTCGGCAGACCTCCGTGCAGCCTCTAGAACACGATGGGAGATGTTTTCTGTGCTGGCACAGTTTCTCCTTGCCAGACAGAGTGGAAAAGCTTTTTGCTAAGATGTAGACGAGAAGAGAGGCTAAAGACGAAGGTACGGTGCTCTGCAGAGCTAAGCACCGCTCCCGGGCGTTTTTCGGCAGAAAGCGCACACCGCAGAGCACTGTGAGCGGCAGAATCGTCTTTGCGCGAAGAAGCAGCTTCTTCGTCTCCGGGAGCCGGAGAGAGCGGCAGCTTCGCAAAGGTGATGAAACAAGCTGTACAACACTGCGATTGTGTGCGCAGCTTGCCAACTGAGAGAAAACAGTACCTGACCACTCTCCTGCCTTTTCTATTCACTTGAAGATTTGATTGCAAGCTGTTTTGGACACCTTTCTTTCTCTTCTTGCAAAACACTCGGCAGACCTCCGTGCAGCCTCTAGAACACGATGGGAGATGTTTTCTGTGCTGGCACAGTTTCTCCTTGCCAGACAGAGTGGAAAAGCTTTTTGCTAAGATGTAGACGAGAAGAGAGGCTAAAGAAGCAGGTAGAGTGCTCTGCAGAGCTAAGCACAGCTCCCGGACCTCTTTCGGCAGAAGGCGCACACCGCAGAGCACTGTGAGCGGCAGAATCGTCTTTGCGCGAAGAAGCAGCTTCTTCGTCTCCGGGAGCCGGAGAGAGCGGCAGCTTCGCAAAGGTGATGAAACAAGCTGTACGACAATGCGATTGTGTGCGCAGCTTGCCAACTGAGAGAAAACAGTACCTGACCACTCTCCTGCCTTTTCTATTCACATGAACATTCGATTGCAAGCTGTTTTGGACAACTTTCTTTCTCTTCTTGCAAAACACTCGGCAGACCTCCGTGCAGCCTCTAGAACACGATGGGAGATGTTTTTTGTGCTGGCACAGTTTCTCCTTGCCAGACAGAGTGGAAAAGCTTTTTGCTAAGATGTAGACGAGAAGAGAGTCTAAAGATGCAGGTATGGTGCTCTGCAGTGCTAAGCACCGCTCCCGGGCCTCGTTCGGCAGAAGGCGCACACCGCAGAGCACTGTGAGCGGCAGAATCGTCTTTGCGTGAAGAAGCAGCTTCTTCGTCTCCTGGAGCCGGAGAGAGCGGCAACTTCGCAAAGGTGATGAAACAGGCTGTACAACACTGCGATTGTGTGCGCAGCTTGCCAAGTGAGAGAAAACAGTACCTGACCACTCTCCTGCCTTTTCTATTCACATGAACATTCGATTGGAAGCTGTTTTGGACAACTTTCTTTCTCTTCTTGCAAAACACTCGGCAGACCTCCGTGCAGCCTCTAGAACACGATGGGAGATGTTTTCTGTGCTGGCAAAGTTTCTCCTTGCCAGACAGAGTGGAAAAGCTTTTTGCTAAGATGTAGACGAGAAGAGAGGCTAAAGACGAAGGTACGGTGCTCTGCAGAGCTAAGCACCGCTCCCGGACCTCTTTCGGCAGAAGGCGCACACCGCAGAGCACTGTGAGCGGCAGAATCGTCTTTGCGCGAAGAAGCAGCTTCTTCGTCTCCGGGAGCCGGAGAGAGCGGCAACTTCGCAAAGGTGATGAAACAAGCTGTACAACACTGCGATTGTGTGCGCAGCTTGCCAACTAAGAGAAAACAGTACCTGACCGCTCTCCTGCCTTTTCTAATCACATGAACATTCGATTGCAAGCTGTTTTGGACAACTTTCTTTCTCTTCTTGCAAAATACTCGGCAGATCTCCGTGCAGCTTCTAGAACACGATGGGAGATGTTTTCTGTGCTGGCAAAGTTTCTCCTTGCCAGACAGAGTGGAAAAGCTTTTTGCTAAGATGTAGACGAGAAGAGAGGCTAAAGACGAAGGTACGGTGCTCTGCAGAGCTAAGCACCGCTCCCGGACCTCTTTCGGCAGAAGGCGCACACCGCAGAGCACTGTGAGCGGCAGAATCGTCTTTGCGCGAAGAAGCAGCTTCTTCGTCTCCGGGAGCCGGAGAGAGCGGCAGCTTCGCAAAGGTGATGAAACAAGCTGTACAACACTGCGATTGTGTGCGCAGCATGACAACTGAGAGAAAAGAGTACCTGACCACTCTCCTGCCTTTTCTATTCACATGAACATTCGATTGGAAGCTGTTTTGGACAACTTTGTTTCTCTTCTTGCAAAACACTCGGCAGACCTCCGTGCAGCCTCTAGAACACGATGGGAGATATTTTCTGTGCTGGCACAGTTTCTCCTTGCCAGACAGAGTGGAAAAGCTTTTTGCTAAGATGTAGACGAGAAGAGAGGCTAAAGACGAAGGTACGGTGCTCTGCAGAGCTAAGCACCGCTCCCGGGCGTCTTTCGGCAGAAGACACACACTGCAGAGCACTGTGAGCGGCAGAATCGTCTTTGCGCGAAGAAGCAGCTTCTTCGTCTCCGGGAGCCGGAGAGAGCGGCAACTTCGCAAAGGTGATGAAACAAGCCATACAACACTGCGATTGTGTGCGCAGCTTGCCAAGTGAGAGAAAACAGTACCTGACCACTCTCCTGCCTTTTCTATTCACATGAACATTCGATTGCAAGCTGTTTTGGACAACTTTCTTTCTCTTCTTGCAAAACACTCGGCAGACCTCCGTGCAGCCTCTAGAACACGATGGGAGATGTTTTCTGTGCTGGTAAAGTTTCTCCTTGCCAGACAGAGTGGAAAAGCTTTTTGCTAAGATGTAGACGAGAAGAGAGGCTAAAGACGAAGGTACGGTGCTCTGCAGAGCTAAGCACCGCTCCCGGTCCTCTTTCGGCAGAAGGCGCACACCGCAGAGCACTGTGAGCGGCAGAATCGTCTTTGCACGAAGAAGCAGCTTCTTCGTCTCCGGGAGCCGGAGAGAGCGGCAACTTCGCAAAGGTGATGAAACAAGCTGTACAACACTGCGATTGTGTGCGCAGCTTGCCAAGTGAGAGAAAACAGTACCTGACCACTCTCCTGCCTTTTCTATTCACATGAACATTCCATTGCAAGCTGTTTTTGACAACTTTCTTTCTCTTCTTGCAAAACACTCGGCAGACCTCCGTGCAGCCTCTAGAACACGATGGGAGATGTTTTCTGTGCTGGCACAGTTTCTCCTTGCCAGACAGAGTGGAAAAGCTTTTTGCTAAGATGTAGACGAGAAGAGAGGCTAAAGAAGCAGGTAGAGTGCTCTGCAGAGCTAAGCACCGCTCCCGGACCTCTTTCGGCAGAAGGCGCACACCGCAGAGCACTGTGAGCGGCAGAATCGTCTTTGCGCGAAGAAGCAGCTTCTTCGTCTCCGGGAGCCGGAGAGAGCGGCAACTTCGCAAAGGTGATGAAACAAGCTGTACAACACTGCGATTGTGTTCGCAGCTTGCCAAGTGAGAGAAAACAGTACCTGACCACTCTCCTGCCTTTTCTATTCACTTGAACATTCGATTGCAAGCTGTTTTGGACAACTTTCTTTCTCTTCTTGCAAAACACTCGGCAGACCTCCGTGCAGCCTCTAGAACACGATGGGAGATGTTTTCTGTGCTGGTAAAGTTTCTCCTTGCCAGACAGAGTGGAAAAGCTTTTTGCTAAGATGTAGACGAGAAGAGAGGCTAAAGACGAAGGTACGGTGCTCTGCAGAGCTAAGCACCGCTCCCGGACCTCTTTCGGCAGAAGGCGCACACCGCAGAGCACTGTGAGCGGCAGAATCGTCTTTGCGCGAAGAAGCAGCTTCTTCGTCTCCGGGAGCCGGAGAGAGCGGCAACTTCGCAAAGGTGATGAAACAAGCCGTACAACACTGCGATTGTGTGCGCAGCTTGCCAACTGAGAGAAAACAGTACCTGACCACTCTCCTGCCTTTTCTATTCACTTGAACATTTGATTGGAAGCTGGTTTTGACAACTTTCTTTCTCTTCTTGCAAAACACTCGGCAGACCTCCGTGCAGCCTATAGAACACGATGGGAGATGTTTTCTGTGCTGGTAAAGTTTCTCCTTGCCAGACAGAGTGGAAAAGCTTTTTGCTAAGATGTAGACGAGAAGAGAGGCTAAAGACGAAGGTACGGTGCTCTGCAGAGCTAAGCACCGCTCCCGGACCTCTTTCGGCAGAAGGCAAACACCGCAGAGCACTGTGAGCGGCAGAATCGTCTTTGCGCGAAGAAGCAGCTTCTTCGTCTCCGGGAGCCGGAGAGAGCGGCAACTTCGCAAAGGTGATGAAACAAGCTGTACAACACTGCGATTGTGTGCGCAGCTTGCCAACTGAGAGAAAACAGTACCTGACCACTCTCCTGCCTTTTCTATTCACATGAACATTCGATTGCAAGCTGTTTTGGACAACTTTCTTTCTCTTCTTGCAAAACACTCGGCAGACCTCCGTGCAGCCTCTAGAACACGATGGGAGATGTTTTCTGTGCTGGCACAGTTTCTCCTTGCCAGACAGAGTGGAAAAGCTTTTTGCTAAGATGTAGACGAGAAGAGAGGCTAAAGACGAAGGTACGGTGCTCTGCAGAGCTAAGCACCGCTGCCGGACCTCTTTCGGCAGAAGGCGCACACCGCAGAGCACTGTGAGCGGCAGAATCGTCTTTGCGCGAAGAAGCAGCTTCTTCGTCTCCGGGAGCCGGAGAGAGCGGCAACTTCGCAAAGGTGATGAAACAAGCTGTACAACACTGCGATTGTGTGCGCAGCTTGCCAAGTGAGAGAAAACAGTACCTGACCACTCTCCTGCCTTTTCTATTCACATGAACATTCCATTGCAAGCTGTTTTGGACAACTTTCTTTCTCTTCTTGCAAAACACTCGGCAGACCTCCGTGCAGCCTCTAGAACACGATGGGAGATGTTTTCTGTGCTGGCACAGTTTCTCCTTGCCAGACAGAGTGGAAAAGATTTTGCTAAGATGTAGACGAGAAGAGAGGCTAAAGAAGCAGGTAGAGTGCTCTGCAGAGCTAAGCACCGCTCCCGGGCGTCTTTCGGCAGAAGGCGCACACCGCAGAGCACTGTGAGCGGCAGAATCGTCTTTGCGCGAAGAAGCAGCTTCTTCGTCTCCGGGAGCCGGAGAGAGCGGCAACTTCGCAAAGGTGATGAAACAAGCTGTACAACACTGCGATTGTGTTCGCAGCTTGCCAAGTGAGAGAAAACAGTACCTGACCACTCTCCTGCCTTTTCTATTCACATGAACATTCGATTGCAAGCTGTTTTGGACAACTTTCTTTCTCTTCTTGCAAAACACTCGGCAGACCTCCGTGCAGCCTCTAGAACACGATGGGAGATGTTTTCTGTGCTGGTAAAGTTTCTCCTTGCCAGACAGAGTGGAAAAGCTTTTTGCTAAGATGTAGACGAGAAGAGAGGCTAAAGACGAAGGTACGGTGCTCTGCAGAGCTAAGCACCGCTCCCGGACCTCTTTTGGCAGAAGGCAAACACCGCAGAGCAGAGTGAGCGGCAGAATCGTCTTTGCGCGAAGAAGCAGCTTCTTCGTCTCCGGGAGCCGGAGAGAGCGGCAGCTTCGCAAAGGTGATGAAACAAGCCGTACAACACTGCGATTGTGTGTGCAGCTTGCCAAGTGAGAGAAAACAGTACCTGACCACTCTCCTGCCTTTTCTATTCACTTGAACATTTGATTGCAAGCTGGTTTTGACAACTTTCTTTCTCTTCTTGCAAAACACTCGGCAGACCTCCGTGCAGCCTCTAGGACACGATGGGAGATGTTTTCTGTGCTGGCACAGTTTCTCCTTGCCAGACAGAGTGGAAAAGCTTTTTGCTAAGATGTAGACGAGAAGAGAGGCTAAAGACGAAGGTACGGTGCTCTGCAGAACTAAGCACCGCTCCCGGGCCTCTTTCGGCAGAAGGCGCACACCGCAGAGCACTGTGAGCGGCAGAATGGTCTTTGCGCGAAGAAGCAGCTTCTTCGTCTCCGGGAGCCGGAGAGAGCGGCAACTTCGCAAAGGTGATGAAACAAGCTGTACAACACTGCGATTGTGTGCGCAGCTTGCCAACTGAGAGAAAACAGTACCTGACCACTCTCCTGCCTTTTCTATTCACTTGAACATTCGATTGCAAGCTGTTTTGGACAACTTTGTTTCTCTTCTTGCAAAACACTCGGCAGACCTCCGTGCAGCCTCTAGAACACGATGGGAGATGTTTTCTGTGCTGGCACAGTTTCTCCTTGCCAGACAGAGTGGAAAAGCTTTTTGCTAAGATGTAGACGAGAAGAGAGGCTAAAGACGAAGGTACGGTGCTCTGCAGAGCTAAGCACCGCTCCCGGGCCTCTTTCGGCAGAAGGCGCACACCGCAGAGAACTGTGAGCGGCAGAATGGTCTTTGCGCGAAGAAGCAGCTTCTTCGTCTCCGGGAGCCGGAGAGAGCGGCAACTTCGCAAAGGTGATAAAACAAGCTGTACAACACTGCGATTGTGTGCGCAGCTTGCCAACTGAGAGAAAACAGTACCTGACCACTCTCCTGCCTTTTGTAATCACATGAACATTCGATTGCAAGCTGTTTTGGACAACTTTCTTTCTCTTCTTGCAAAACACTCGGCAGACCTCCGTGCAGCCTCTAGAACACGATGGGAGATGTTTTCTGTGCTGGCACAGTTTCTCCTTGCCAGACAGAGTGGAAAAGCTTTTTGCTAAGATGTAGACCAGAAGAGAGGCTAAAGACGAACGTACGGTGCTCTGCAGAGCTAAGCACAGCTCCTGGGCCTCTTTCGGCAGAAGGCGCACACCGCAAAGCACTGTGAGCGGCAGAATGGTCTTTGCGCGAAGAAGCAGCTTCTTCGTCTCCGGGAGCCGGAGAGAGCGGCAACTTCGCAAAGGTGATGAAACAAGCTGTACAACACTGCGATTGTGTGCGCAGCTTGCCAAGTGAGAGAAAACAGTACCTGACCACTCTCCTGCCTTTTCTATTCACATGAACATTCGATTGCAAGCTGTTTTGGACAACTTTCTTTCTCTTCTTGCAAAACACTCGGCAGACCTCCTTGCAGCTTCTAGAACACGATGGTAGATGTTTTCTGTGCTGGCACAGTTTCTCCTTGCCAGACAGAGTGGAAAAGCTTTTTGCTAAGATGTAGACGAGAAGAGAGGCTAAAGACGAAGGTACGGTGCTCTGCAGAGCTAAGCACCGCTCCCGGGCCTCTTTCGGCAGCAGGCGCACACCGCAGAGCACTGTGAGCGGCAGAATCGTCTTTGCGCGAACAAGCAGCTTCTTCGTGTCTGGGAGCCGGAGAGAGCGGCAGCTTCCCAAAGGTGATGAAACAAGCCGTACAACACTGCGATTGTGTGTGCAGCTTGCCAACTGAGAGAAAACAGTACCTGACCACTCTCCTGCCTTTTCTATTCACATGAACATTCGATTGCAAGCTGTTTTGGACAACTTTGTTTCTCTTCTTGCAAAACACTCGGCAGACCTCCGTGCAGCCTCTAGAACACGATGGGAGATGTTTTCTGTGCTGGCACAGTTTCTCCTTGCCAGACAGAGTGGAAAAGCTTTTTGCTAAGATGTAGACGAGAAGAGAGGCTAAAGACGAAGGTACGGTGCTCTGAAGAGCTAAGCACCGCTCCCGGACCTCTTTCGGCAGAAGGCGCACACCGCAGAGCACTGTGAGCGGCAGAATCGTCTTTGCGCGAAGAAGCAGCTTCTTCGTCTCCGGGAGCCGGAGAGAGCGGCAACTTCGCAAAGGTGATGAAACAAGCTGTACAACACTGCGATTGTGTGCGCAGCTTGCCAACTGAGAGAAAACAGCACCTGACCACTCTCCTGCCTTTTCTATTCACATGAACATTCCATTGCAAGCTGTTTTTGACAACTTTATTTCTCTTCTTGCAAAACACTCGGCAGACCTCCGTGCAGCCTCTAGAACACGATGGGAGATGTTTTCTGTGCTGGCACAGTTTCTCCTTGCCAGACAGAGTGGAAAAGCTTTTTGCTAAGATGTAGACGAGAAGAGAGGCTAAAGAAGCAGGTAGAGTGCTCTGCAGAGCTAAGCACCGCTCCCGGACCTCTTTCGGCAGAAGGCGCACACCGCAGAGCACTGTGAGCGGCAGAATCGTCTTTGCGCGAAGAAGCAGCTTCTTCGTCTCCGGGAGCCGGAGAGAGCGGCAGCTTCGCAAAGGTGATGAAACAAGCTGTACAACACTGCGATTGTGTTCGCAGCTTGCCAAGTGAGAGAAAACAGTACCTGACCACTCTCCTGCCTTTTCTATTCACATGAACATTCGATTGCAAGCTGTTTTGGACAACTTTCTTTCTCTTCTTGCAAAACACTCGGCAGACCTCCGTGCAGCCTCTAGAACACGATGGGAGATGTTTTCTGTGCTGGTAAACTTTCTCCTTGCCAGACAGAGTGGAAAAGCTTTTTGCTAAGATGTAGACGAGAAGAGAGGCTAAAGACGAAGGTACGGTGCTCTGCAGAGCTAAGCACCGCTCCCGGACCTCTTTCGGCAGAAGGCGCACACCGCAGAGCACTGTGAGCGGCAGAATCGTCTTTGCGCGAAGAAGCAGCTTCTTCGTCTCCGGGAGCCGGAGAGAGCGGCAACTTCGCAAAGGTGATGAAACAAGCTGTACAACACTGCGATTGTGTGCGCAGCTTGCCAAGTGAGAGAAAACAGTACCTGACCACTCTCCTGCCTTTTCTATTCACATGAACATTCCATTGAAAGCTGTTTTTGACAACTTTCTTTCTCTTCTTGCAAAACACTCGGCAGACCTGCGTGCAGCCTCTAGAACACGATGGGAGATGTTTTCTGTGCTGGCACAGTTTCTCCTTGCCAGACAGAGTGGAAAAGCTTTTTGCTAAGATGTAGACGAGAAGAGAGGCTAAAGAAGCAGGTAGAGTGCTCTGCAGAGCTAAGCACCGCTCCCGGACCTCTTTCGGCAGAAGGCGCACACCGCAGAGCACTGTGAGCGGCAGAATCGTCTTTGCGCGAAGAAGCAGCTTCTTCGTCTCCGGGAGCCGGAGAGAGCGGCAACTTCGCAAAGGTGATGAAACAAGCTGTACAACACTGCGATTGTGTTCGCAGCTTGCCAAGTGAGAGAAAACAGTACCTGACCACTCTCCTGCCTTTTCTATTCACATGAACATTGGATTGCAAGCTGTTTTGGACAACTTTCTTTCTCTTCTTGCAAAACACTCGGCAGACCTCCGTGCAGCCTCTAGAACACGATGGGAGATGTTTTCTGTGCTGGTAAAGTTTCTCCTTGCCAGACAGAGTGGAAAAGCTTTTTGCTAAGATGTAGACGAGAAGAGAGGCTAAAGACGAAGGTACGGTGCTCTGCAGAGCTAAGCACCGCTCCCGGACCTCTTTCGGCAGAAGGCGCACACCGCAGAGCACTGTGAGCGGCAGAATCGTCTTTGCGCGAAGAAGCAGCTTCTTCGTCTCCGGGAGCCGGAGAGAGCGGCAACTTCGGAAAGGTGATGAAACAAGCAATACAACACCGCGATTGTGTGCGCAGCTTGCCAACTGAGAGAAAACAGTACCTGACCGCTCTCCTGCCTTTTCTATTCACTTGAATATTTGATTGGAAGCTGGTTTTGACAACTTTCTCTTCTTGCAAAACACTCGGCAGACCTCCGTGCAGCCTCTAGAACACGATGGGAGATGTTTTCTGTGCTGGTAAAGTTTCTCCTTGCCAGACAGAGTGGAAAAGCTTTTTGCTAAGATGTAGACGAGAAGAGAGGCTAAAGACGAAGGTACGGTGCTCTGCAGAGCTAAGCACCGCTCCCGGACCTCTTTCGGCAGAAGGCAAACACCGCAGAGCACTGTGAGCGGCAGAATCGTCTTTGCGCGAAGAAGCAGCTTCTTCGTCTCCGGGAGCCGGAGAGAGCGGCAACTTCGCAAAGGTGATGAAACAAGCTGTACAACACTGCGATTGTGTGCGCAGCTTGCCAACTGAGAGAAAACAGTACCTGACCACTCTCCTGCCTTTTCTATTCACATGAACATTCGATTGCAAGCTGTTTTGGACAACTTTCTTTCTCTTCTTGCAAAACACTCGGCAGACCTCCGTGCAGCCTCTAGAACACGATGGGAGATGTTTTCTGTGCTGGCACAGTTTCTCCTTGCCAGACAGAGTGGAAAAGCTTTTTGCTAAGATGTAGACGAGAAGAGAGGCTAAAGACGAAGGTACGGTGCTCTGCAGAGCTAAGCACCGCTGCCGGACCTCTTTCGGCAGAAGGCGCACACCGCAGAGCACTGTGAGCGGCAGAATCGTCTTTGCGCGAAGAAGCAGCTTCTTCGTCTCCGGGAGCCGGAGAGAGCGGCAACTTCGCAAAGGTGATGAAACAAGCTGTACAACACTGCGATTGTGTGCGCAGCTTGCCAAGTGAGAGAAAACAGTACCTGACCACTCTCCTGCCTTTTCTATTCACATGAACATTCCATTGCAAGCTGTTTTGGACAACTTTCTTTCTCTTCTTGCAAAACACTCGGCAGACCTCCGTGCAGCCTCTAGAACACGATGGGAGATGTTTTCTGTGCTGGCACAGTTTCTCCTTGCCAGACAGAGTGGAAAAGATTTTGCTAAGATGTAGACGAGAAGAGAGGCTAAAGAAGCAGGTAGAGTGCTCTGCAGAGCTAAGCACCGCTCCCGGGCGTCTTTCGGCAGAAGGCGCACACCGCAGAGCACTGTGAGCGGCAGAATCGTCTTTGCGCGAAGAAGCAGCTTCTTCGTCTCCGGGAGCCGGAGAGAGCGGCAACTTCGCAAAGGTGATGAAACAAGCTGTACAACACTGCGATTGTGTTCGCAGCTTGCCAAGTGAGAGAAAACAGTACCTGACCACTCTCCTGCCTTTTCTATTCACATGAACATTCGATTGCAAGCTGTTTTGGACAACTTTCTTTCTCTTCTTGCAAAACACTCGGCAGACCTCCGTGCAGCCTCTAGAACACGATGGGAGATGTTTTCTGTGCTGGTAAAGTTTCTCCTTGCCAGACAGAGTGGAAAAGCTTTTTGCTAAGATGTAGACGAGAAGAGAGGCTAAAGACGAAGGTACGGTGCTCTGCAGAGCTAAGCACCGCTCCCGGACCTCTTTCGGCAGAAGGCAAACACCGCAGAGCAGAGTGAGCGGCAGAATCGTCTTTGCGCGAAGAAGCAGCTTCTTCGTCTCCGGGAGCCGGAGAGAGCGGCAGCTTCGCAAAGGTGATGAAACAAGCCGTACAACACTGCGATTGTGTGTGCAGCTTGCCAAGTGAGAGAAAACAGTACCTGACCACTCTCCTGCCTTTTCTATTCACTTGAACATTTGATTGCAAGCTGGTTTTGACAACTTTCTTTCTCTTCTTGCAAAACACTCGGCAGACCTCCGTGCAGCCTCTAGGACACGATGGGAGATGTTTTCTGTGCTGGCACAGTTTCTCCTTGCCAGACAGAGTGGAAAAGCTTTTTGCTAAGATGTAGACGAGAAGAGAGGCTAAAGACGAAGGTACGGTGCTCTGCAGAACTAAGCACCGCTCCCGGGCCTCTTTCGGCAGAAGGCGCACACCGCAGAGCACTGTGAGCGGCAGAATGGTCTTTGCGCGAAGAAGCAGCTTCTTCGTCTCCGGGAGCCGGAGAGAGCGGCAACTTCGCAAAGGTGATGAAACAAGCTGTACAACACTGCGATTGTGTGCGCAGCTTGCCAACTGAGAGAAAACAGTACCTGACCACTCTCCTGCCTTTTCTATTCACTTGAACATTCGATTGCAAGCTGTTTTGGACAACTTTGTTTCTCTTCTTGCAAAACACTCGGCAGACCTCCGTGCAGCCTCTAGAACACGATGGGAGATGTTTTCTGTGCTGGCACAGTTTCTCCTTGCCAGACAGAGTGGAAAAGCTTTTTGCTAAGATGTAGACGAGAAGAGAGGCTAAAGACGAAGGTACGGTGCTCTGCAGAGCTAAGCACCGCTCCCGGGCCTCTTTCGGCAGAAGGCGCACACCGCAGAGAACTGTGAGCGGCAGAATGGTCTTTGCGCGAAGAAGCAGCTTCTTCGTCTCCGGGAGCCGGAGAGAGCGGCAACTTCGCAAAGGTGATAAAACAAGCTGTACAACACTGCGATTGTGTGCGCAGCTTGCCAACTGAGAGAAAACAGTACCTGACCACTCTCCTGCCTTTTGTAATCACATGAACATTCGATTGCAAGCTGTTTTGGACAACTTTCTTTCTCTTCTTGCAAAACACTCGGCAGACCTCCGTGCAGCCTCTAGAACACGATGGGAGATGTTTTCTGTGCTGGCACAGTTTCTCCTTGCCAGACAGAGTGGAAAAGCTTTTTGCTAAGATGTAGACCAGAAGAGAGGCTAAAGACGAACGTACGGTGCTCTGCAGAGCTAAGCACAGCTCCTGGGCCTCTTTCGGCAGAAGGCGCACACCGCAAAGCACTGTGAGCGGCAGAATGGTCTTTGCGCGAAGAAGCAGCTTCTTCGTCTCCGGGAGCCGGAGAGAGCGGCAACTTCGCAAAGGTGATGAAACAAGCTGTACAACACTGCGATTGTGTGCGCAGCTTGCCAAGTGAGAGAAAACAGTACCTGACCACTCTCCTGCCTTTTCTATTCACATGAACATTCGATTGCAAGCTGTTTTGGACAACTTTCTTTCTCTTCTTGCAAAACACTCGGCAGACCTCCTTGCAGCTTCTAGAACACGATGGTAGATGTTTTCTGTGCTGGCACAGTTTCTCCTTGCCAGACAGAGTGGAAAAGCTTTTTGCTAAGATGTAGACGAGAAGAGAGGCTAAAGACGAAGGTACGGTGCTCTGCAGAGCTAAGCACCGCTCCCGGGCCTCTTTCGGCAGCAGGCGCACACCGCAGAGCACTGTGAGCGGCAGAATCGTCTTTGCGCGAACAAGCAGCTTCTTCGTGTCTGGGAGCCGGAGAGAGCGGCAGCTTCCCAAAGGTGATGAAACAAGCCGTACAACACTGCGATTGTGTGTGCAGCTTGCCAACTGAGAGAAAACAGTACCTGACCACTCTCCTGCCTTTTCTATTCACATGAACATTCGATTGCAAGCTGTTTTGGACAACTTTGTTTCTCTTCTTGCAAAACACTCGGCAGACCTCCGTGCAGCCTCTAGAACACGATGGGAGATGTTTTCTGTGCTGGCACAGTTTCTCCTTGCCAGACAGAGTGGAAAAGCTTTTTGCTAAGATGTAGACGAGAAGAGAGGCTAAAGACGAAGGTACGGTGCTCTGAAGAGCTAAGCACCGCTCCCGGACCTCTTTCGGCAGAAGGCGCACACCGCAGAGCACTGTGAGCGGCAGAATCGTCTTTGCGCGAAGAAGCAGCTTCTTCGTCTCCGGGAGCCGGAGAGAGCGGCAACTTCGCAAAGGTGATGAAACAAGCTGTACAACACTGCGATTGTGTGCGCAGCTTGCCAACTGAGAGAAAACAGCACCTGACCACTCTCCTGCCTTTTCTATTCACATGAACATTCCATTGCAAGCTGTTTTTGACAACTTTATTTCTCTTCTTGCAAAACACTCGGCAGACCTCCGTGCAGCCTCTAGAACACGATGGGAGATGTTTTCTGTGCTGGCACAGTTTCTCCTTGCCAGACAGAGTGGAAAAGCTTTTTGCTAAGATGTAGACGAGAAGAGAGGCTAAAGAAGCAGGTAGAGTGCTCTGCAGAGCTAAGCACCGCTCCCGGACCTCTTTCGGCAGAAGGCGCACACCGCAGAGCACTGTGAGCGGCAGAATCGTCTTTGCGCGAAGAAGCAGCTTCTTCGTCTCCGGGAGCCGGAGAGAGCGGCAGCTTCGCAAAGGTGATGAAACAAGCTGTACAACACTGCGATTGTGTTCGCAGCTTGCCAAGTGAGAGAAAACAGTACCTGACCACTCTCCTGCCTTTTCTATTCACATGAACATTCGATTGCAAGCTGTTTTGGACAACTTTCTTTCTCTTCTTGCAAAACACTCGGCAGACCTCCGTGCAGCCTCTAGAACACGATGGGAGATGTTTTCTGTGCTGGTAAACTTTCTCCTTGCCAGACAGAGTGGAAAAGCTTTTTGCTAAGATGTAGACGAGAAGAGAGGCTAAAGACGAAGGTACGGTGCTCTGCAGAGCTAAGCACCGCTCCCGGACCTCTTTCGGCAGAAGGCGCACACCGCAGAGCACTGTGAGCGGCAGAATCGTCTTTGCGCGAAGAAGCAGCTTCTTCGTCTCCGGGAGCCGGAGAGAGCGGCAACTTCGCAAAGGTGATGAAACAAGCTGTACAACACTGCGATTGTGTGCGCAGCTTGCCAAGTGAGAGAAAACAGTACCTGACCACTCTCCTGCCTTTTCTATTCACATGAACATTCCATTGAAAGCTGTTTTTGACAACTTTCTTTCTCTTCTTGCAAAACACTCGGCAGACCTGCGTGCAGCCTCTAGAACACGATGGGAGATGTTTTCTGTGCTGGCACAGTTTCTCCTTGCCAGACAGAGTGGAAAAGCTTTTTGCTAAGATGTAGACGAGAAGAGAGGCTAAAGAAGCAGGTAGAGTGCTCTGCAGAGCTAAGCACCGCTCCCGGACCTCTTTCGGCAGAAGGCGCACACCGCAGAGCACTGTGAGCGGCAGAATCGTCTTTGCGCGAAGAAGCAGCTTCTTCGTCTCCGGGAGCCGGAGAGAGCGGCAACTTCGCAAAGGTGATGAAACAAGCTGTACAACACTGCGATTGTGTTCGCAGCTTGCCAAGTGAGAGAAAACAGTACCTGACCACTCTCCTGCCTTTTCTATTCACATGAACATTGGATTGCAAGCTGTTTTGGACAACTTTCTTTCTCTTCTTGCAAAACACTCGGCAGACCTCCGTGCAGCCTCTAGAACACGATGGGAGATGTTTTCTGTGCTGGTAAAGTTTCTCCTTGCCAGACAGAGTGGAAAAGCTTTTTGCTAAGATGTAGACGAGAAGAGAGGCTAAAGACGAAGGTACGGTGCTCTGCAGAGCTAAGCACCGCTCCCGGACCTCTTTCGGCAGAAGGCGCACACCGCAGAGCACTGTGAGCGGCAGAATCGTCTTTGCGCGAAGAAGCAGCTTCTTCGTCTCCGGGAGCCGGAGAGAGCGGCAACTTCGGAAAGGTGATGAAACAAGCAATACAACACCGCGATTGTGTGCGCAGCTTGCCAACTGAGAGAAAACAGTACCTGACCGCTCTCCTGCCTTTTCTATTCACTTGAATATTTGATTGGAAGCTGGTTTTGACAACTTTCTCTTCTTGCAAAACACTCGGCAGACCTCCGTGCAGCCTCTAGAACACGATGGGAGATGTTTTCTGTGCTGGTAAAGTTTCTCCTTGCCCGACAGAGTGGAAAAGCTTTTTGCTAAGATGTAGACGAGAAGAGCGGCTAAAGACGAAGGTACGGTGCTCTGCAGAGCTAAGCACCGCTCCCGGGCATCTTTCGGCAGAAAGCGCACACCGCAGAGCACTGTGAGCGGCAGAATCGTCTTTGCGCGAAGAAGCAGCTTCTTCGTCTCCGGGAGCCCGAGAGAGCGGCAACTTCGCAAAGGTGATGAAACAAGCTGTACAACACTGCGATTGTGTGCGCAGCTTGCCAAGTGAGAGAAAACAGTACCTGACCACTCTCCTGCCTTTTCTATTCACATGAACATTCGATTGCAAGCTGTTTTGGACAACTTTCTTTCTCTTCTTGCAAAACACTCGGCAGACCTCCGTGCAGCCTCTAGAACACGATGGGAGATGTTTTCTGTGCTGGCACAGTTTCTCCTTGCCAGACAGAGTGGAAAAGCTTTTTGCTAAGATGTAGACGAGAAGAGAGGCTAAAGACGAAGGTACGGTGCTCTGCAGAGCTAAGCACCGCTGCCGGACCTCTTTCGGCAGAAGGCGCACACCGCAGAGCACTGTGAGCGGCAGAATCGTCTTTGCGCGAAGAAGCAGCTTCTTCGTCTCCGGGAGCCGGAGAGAGCGGCAACTTCGCAAAGGTGATGAAACAAGCTGTACAACACTGCGATTGTGTGCGCAGCTTGCCAAGAGAGAGAAAACAGTACCTGACCACTCTCCTGCCTTTTCTATTCACATGAACATTCCATTGAAAGCTGTTTTTGACAACTTTCTTTCTCTTCTTGCAAAACACTCGGCAGACCTCCGTGCAGCCTCTAGAACACGATGGGAGATGTTTTCTGTGCTGGCACAGTTTCTCCTTGCCAGACAGAGTGGAAAAGCTTTTTGCTAAGATGTAGACGAGAAGAGAGGCTAAAGAAGCAGGTAGAGTGCTCTGCAGAGCTAAGCACCGCTCCCGGACCTCTTTCGGCAGAAGGCGCACACCGCAGAGCAGTGTGAGCGGCAGAATCGTCTTTGCGCGAAGAAGCAGCTTCTTCGTCTCCGGGAGCCGGAGAGAGCGGCAGCTTCGCAAAGGTGATGAAACAAGCTGTACAACACTGCGATTGTGTTCGCAGCTTGCCAAGTGAGAGAAAACAGTACCTGACCACTCTCCTGCCTTTTCTATTCACATGAACATTCGATTGCAAGCTGTTTTGGACAACTTTCTTTCTCTTCTTGCAAAACACTCGGCAGACCTCCGTGCAGCCTCTAGAACACGATGGGAGATGTTTTCTGTGCTGGCACAGTTTCTCCTTGCCAGACAGAGTGGAAAAGCTTTTTGCTAAGATGTAGACGAGAAGAGAGGCTAAAGACGAAGGTACGGTGCTCTGCAGAGCTAAGCACCGCTCCCGGACCTCTTTCGGCAGAAGGCGCACACCGCAGAGCACTGTGAGCGGCAGAATCGTCTTTGCGCGAAGAAGCAGCTTCTTCGTCTCCGGGAGCCGGAGAGAGCGGCAGCTTCGCAAAGGTGATGAAACAAGCTGTACAACACTGCGATTGTGTGCGCAGCTTGCCAAGTGAGAGAAAACAGTACCTGACCACTTTCATGCCTTTTCTATTCACATGAACATTCGATTGCAAGCTGTTTTGGACAACTTTCTTTCTCTTCTTGCAAAACACTCGGCAGACCTCCGTGCAGCCTCTAGAACACGATGGGAGATGTTTTCTGTGCTGGTAAAGTTTCTCCTTGCCAGACAGAGTGGAAAAGCTTTTTGCTAAGATGTAGACGAGAAGAGAGGCTAAAGACGAAGGTACGGTGCTCTGCAGAGCTAAGCACCGCTCCCGGGCCTCTTTCGGCAGCAGGCGCACACCGCAGAGCACTGTGAGCGGCAGAATCGTCTTTGCGCGAACAAGCAGCTTCTTCGTGTCTGGGAGCCGGAGAGAGCGGCAGCTTCCCAAAGGTGATGAAACAAGCCGTACAACACTGCGATTGTGTGCGCAGCTTGCCAACTGAGAGAAAACAGTACCTGACCACTCTCCTGCCTTTTGTAATCACATGAACATTCGATTGCAAGCTGTTTTGGACAACTTTCTTTCTCTTCTTGCAAAACACTCGGCAGACCTCCGTGCAGCCTCTAGAACACGATGGGAGATGTTTTCTGTGCTGGCACAGTTTCTCCTTGCCAGACAGAGTGGAAAAGCTTTTTGCTAAGATGTAGACGAGAAGAGAGGCTAAAGACGAAGGTACGGTGCTCTGCAGAGCTAAGCACCGCTGCCGGACCTCTTTCGGCAGAAGGCGCACACCGCAGAGCACTGTGAGCGGCAGAATCGTCTTTGCGCGAAGAAGCAGCTTCTTCGTCTCCGGGAGCCGGAGAGAGCGGCAACTTCGCAAAGGTGATGAAACAAGCCATACAACACTGCGATTGTGTGCGCAGCTTGCCAAGAGAGAGAAAACAGTACCTGACCACTCTCCTGCCTTTTCTATTCACATGAACATTCCATTGAAAGCTGTTTTTGACAACTTTCTTTCTCTTCTTGCAAAACACTCGGCAGACCTCCGTGCAGCCTCTAGAACACGATGGGAGATGTTTTCTGTGCTGGCACAGTTTCTCCTTGCCAGACAGAGTGGAAAAGCTTTTTGCTAAGATGTAGACGAGAAGAGAGGCTAAAGAAGCAGGTAGAGTGCTCTGCAGAGCTAAGCACCGCTCCCGGACCTCTTTCGGCAGAAGGCGCACACCGGAGAGCACTGTGAGCGGCAGAATCGTCTTTGCGCGAAGAAGCAGCTTCTTCGTCTCCGGGAGCCGGAGAGAGCGGCAGCTTCGCAAAGGTGATGAAACAAGCTGTACAACACTGCGATTGTGTTCGCAGCTTGCCAAGTGAGAGAAAACAGTACCTGACCACTCTCCTGCCTTTTCTATTCACATGAACATTCGATTGCAAGCTGTTTTGGACAACTTTCTTTCTCTTCTTGCAAAACACTCAGCAGACCTCCGTGCAGCCTCTAGAACACGATGGGAGATGTTTTCTGTGCTGGCACAGTTTCTCCTTGCCAGACAGAGTGGAAAAGCTTTTTGCTAAGATGTAGACGAGAAGAGAGGCTAAAGACGAAGGTACGGTGCTCTGCAGAGCTAAGCACCGCTCCCGGACCTCTTTCGGCAGAAGGCGCACACCGCAGAGCACTGTGAGCGGCAGAATCGTCTTTGCGCGAAGAAGCAGCTTCTTCGTCTCCGGGAGCCGGAGAGAGCGGCAGCTTCGCAAAGGTGATGAAACAAGCTGTACAACACTGCGATTGTGTGCGCAGCTTGCCAAGTGAGAGAAAACAGTACCTGACCACTTTCATGCCTTTTCTATTCACATGAACATTCCATTGCAAGCTGTTTTGGACAACTTTCTTTCTCTTCTTGCAAAACACTCGGCAGACCTCCTTGCAGCTTCTAGAACACGATGGTAGATGTTTTCTGTGCTGGCACAGTTTCTGCATGCTAGACAGAGTGGAAAAGCTTTTTGCTAAGATGTAGACGAGAAGAGAGTCTAAAGACGAAGGTACGGTGCTCTGCAGAGCTAAGCACCGCTCCCGGGCCTCTTTCGGCAGCAGGCGCACACCGCAGAGCACTGTGAGCGGCAGAATCGTCTTTGCGCGAACAAGCAGCTTCTTCGTGTCTGGGAGCCGGAGAGAGCGGCAGCTTCCCAAAGGTGATGAAACAAGCCGTACAACACTGCGATTGTGTGCGCAGCTTGCCAACTGAGAGAAAACAGCACCTGACCACTCTCCTGCCTTTTCTATTCACATGAACATTCCATTGCAAGCTGTTTTTGACAACTTTATTTCTCTTCTTGCAAAACACTCTGCAGACCTCCGTGCAGCCTCTAGAACACGATGGGAGATGTTTTCTGTGCTGGCACAGTTTCTCCTTGCCAGACAGAGTGGAAAAGCTTTTTGCTAAGATGTAGACGAGAAGAGAGGCTAAAGAAGCAGGTAGAGTGCTCTGCAGAGCTAAGCACCGCTCCCGGACCTCTTTCGGCAGAAGGCGCACACCGCAGAGCACTGTGAGCGGCAGAATCGTCTTTGCGCGAAGAAGCAGCTTCTTCGTCTCCGGGAGCCGGAGAGAGCGGCAGCTTCGCAAAGGTGATGAAACAAGCTGTACAACACTGCGATTGTGTGCGCAGCTTGCCAAGTGAGAGAAAACAGTACCTGACCACTCTCCTGCCTTTTCTATTCACATGAACATTGGATTGCAAGCTGTTTTGGACAACTTTCTTTCTCTTCTTGCAAAACACTCGGCAGACCTCCGTGCAGCCTCTAGAACACGATGGGAGATGTTTTCTGTGCTGGTATACTTTCTCCTTGCCAGACAGAGTGGAAAAGCTTTTTGCTAAGATGTAGACGAGAAGAGAGGCTAAAGACGAAGGTACGGTGCTCTGCAGAGATAAGCACCGCTCCCGGACCTCTTTCAGCAGAAGGCGCACACCGCAGAGCACTGTGAGCGGCAGAATCGTCTTTGCGCGAAGAAGCAGCTTCTTCGTCTCCGGGAGCCCGAGAGAGCGGCAACTTCGCAAAGGTGATGAAACAAGCTGTACAACACTGCGATTGTGTGCGCAGCTTGCCAAGTGAGAGAAAACAGTACCTGACCACTCTCCTGCCTTTTCTATTCACATGAACATTCGATTGCAAGCTGTTTTGGACAACTTTCTTTCTCTTCTTGCAAAACACTCGGCAGACCTCCGTGCAGCCTCTAGAACACGATGGGAGATGTTTTCTGTGCTGGCACAGTTTCTCCTTGCCAGACAGAGTGGAAAAGCTTTTTGCTAAGATGTAGACGAGAAGAGAGGCTAAAGACGAAGGTACGGTGCTCTGCAGAGCTAAGCACCGCTGCCGGACCTCTTTCGGCAGAAGGCGCACACCGCAGAGCACTGTGAGCGGCAGAATCGTCTTTGCGCGAAGAAGCAGCTTCTTCGTCTCCGGGAGCCGGAGAGAGCGGCAACTTCGCAAAGGTGATGAAACAAGCTGTACAACACTGCGATTGTGTGCGCAGCTTGCCAAGAGAGAGAAAACAGTACCTGACCACTCTCCTGCCTTTTCTATTCACATGAACATTCCATTGAAAGCTGTTTTTGACAACTTTCTTTCTCTTCTTGCAAAACACTCGGCAGACCTCCGTGCAGCCTCTAGAACACGATGGGAGATGTTTTCTGTGCTGGCACAGTTTCTCCTTGCCAGACAGAGTGGAAAAGCTTTTTGCTAAGATGTAGACGAGAAGAGAGGCTAAAGAAGCAGGTAGAGTGCTCTGCAGAGCTAAGCACCGCTCCCGGACCTCTTTCGGCAGAAGGCGCACACCGCAGAGCAGTGTGAGCGGCAGAATCGTCTTTGCGCGAAGAAGCAGCTTCTTCGTCTCCGGGAGCCGGAGAGAGCGGCAGCTTCGCAAAGGTGATGAAACAAGCTGTACAACACTGCGATTGTGTGCGCAGCTTGCCAAGTGAGAGAAAACAGTACCTGACCACTCTCCTGCCTTTTGTAATCACATGAACATTCGATTGCAAGCTGTTTTGGACAACTTTCTTTCTCTTCTTGCAAAACACTCGGCAGACCTCCGTGCAGCCTCTAGAACACGATGGGAGATGTTTTCTGTGCTGGCACAGTTTCTCCTTGCCAGACAGAGTGGAAAAGCTTTTTGCTAAGATGTAGACGAGAAGAGAGGCTAAAGAAGCAGGTATGGTGCTCGGCAGAGCTAAGCACAGCTCCCGGGCCTCTTTCGGCAGAAGACACACACTGCAGAGCACAGTGAGCGGCAGAATCGTCTTTGCGCGAAGAAGCAGCTTCTTCGTCTCCGGGAGCCGGAGAGAGCGGCAACTTCGCAAAGGTGATGAAACAAGCCGTACAACACTGCGATTGTGTGCGCAGCTTGCCAACTGAGAGAAAACAGTACCTGACCACTCTCCTGCATTTTCTATTCACATGAACATTCGATTGCAAGCTGTTTTGGACAACTTTGTTTCTCTTCTTGCAAAACACTCGGCAGACCGCCGTGCAGCCTCTAGAACACGATGGGAGATGTTTTCTGTGCTGGCACAGTTTCTCCTTGCCAGACAGAGTGGAAAAGCTTTTTGCTAAGATGTAGACGAGAAGAGAGGCTAAAGACGAAGTTACGGTGCTCTGCAGAGCTAAGCACCGCTCCCGGACCTCTTTCGGCAGAAGGCGCACACCGGAGAGCACTGTGAGCGGCAGAATCGTCTTTGCGCGAAGAAGCAGCTTCTTCGTCTCCGGGAGCCGGAGAGAGCGGCAGCTTCGCAAAGGTGATGAAACAAGCTGTACAACACTGCGATTGTGTTCGCAGCTTGCCAAGTGAGAGAAAACAGTACCTGACCACTCTCCTGCCTTTTCTATTCACATGAACATTCGATTGCAAGCTGTTTTGGACAACTTTCTTTCTCTTCTTGCAAAACACTCGGCAGACATCCGTGCAGCCTCTAGAACACGATGGGAGATGTTTTCTGTGCTGGCACAGTTTCTCCTTGCCAGACAGAGTGGAAAAGCTTTTTGCTAAGATGTAGACGAGAAGAGAGGCTAAAGACGAAGGTACGGTGCTCTGCAGAGCTAAGTACCGCTCCCGGACCTCTTTCGGCAGAAGGCAAACACCGCAGAGCACTGTGAGCGGCAGAATCGTCTTTGCGCGAAGAAGCAGCTTCTTCGTCTCCGGGAGCCGGAGAGAGCGGCTGCTTCGCAAAGGTGATGAAACAAGCCGTACAACACTGCGATTGTGTGCGCAGCTTGCCAACTGAGAGAAAACAGTACCTGACCACTCTCCTGCCTTTTCTATTCACTTGAACATTTGATTGCAAGCTCTTTTTGACAACTTTGTTTCTCTTCTTGCAAAACACTCGGCAGACCTCCGTGCAGCCTCTAGAACACGATGGGAGATGTTTTCTGTGCTGGCACAGTTTCTCCTTGCCAGACAGAGTGGAAAAGCTTTTTGCTAAGATGTAGACGAGAAGAGAGGCTAAAGACGAAGGTACGGTGCTCTGCAGAGCTAAGCACCGCTCCCGGGCCTCTTTCGGCAGAAGGCGCACACCGCAGAGCACTGTGAGCGGCAGAATGGTCTTTGCGCGAAGAAGCAGCTTCTTCGTCTCCGGGAGCCGGAGAGAGCGGCAACTTCGCAAAGGTGATGAAACAAGCTGTACAACACTGCGATTGTGTGCGCAGCTTGCCAACTGAGAGAAAACAGTACCTGACCACTCTCCTGCCTTTTGTAATCACATGAACATTCGATTGCAAGCTGTTTTGGACAACTATCTTTCTCTTCTTGCAAAACACTCGGCAGACCTCCGTGCAGCCTCTAGAACACGATGGGAGATGTTTTCTGTGCTGGCACAGTTTCTCCTTGCCAGACAGAGTGGAAAAGCTTTTTGCTAAGATGTAGACGAGAAGAGAGGCTAAAGACGAACGTACGGTGCTCTGCAGAGCTAAGCACAGCTCCCGGGCCTCTTTCGGCAGAAGGCGCACACCGCAAAGCACTGTGAGCGGCAGAATCGTCTTTGCGCGAAGAAGCAGCTTCTTCGTCTCCGGGAGCCGGAGAGAGCGGCAACTTCGCAAAGGTGATGAAACAAGCTGTACAACACTGCGATTGTGTGCGCAGCATGACAACTGAGAGAAAACAGTACCTGACCACTCTCCTGCCTTTTCTATTCACTTGAACATTTGATTGCAAGCTGTTTTTGACAACTTTTTTCTCACCTTGCAAAACACTCTGCAGACCTCCGTGCAGCCTCTAGAACACGATGGGAGATGTTTTCTGTGCTGGCACAGTTTCTCCTTGCCAGACAGAGTGGAAAAGCTTTTTGCGAAGATGTAGGCGAGAAGAGAGGCTAAAGACGAAGGTACGGTGCTCGGCAGGGCTAAGCACCGCTCCCGGGCGTCTTTCGGCAGAAGGCGCACACCGCAGAGCACTGTGAGCGGCAGAATCGTCTTTGCGCGAAGAAGCAGCTTCTTCGTCTCCGGGAGCCGGAGAGAGCGGCAGCTTCGCAAAGGTGATGAAACAAGCTGTACGACACTGCGATTGTGTGTGCAGCTTGCCAACTGAGAGAAAACAGTACCTGACCACTCTCCTGCCTTTTCTATTCACATGAACATTCGATTGGAAGCTGTTTTGGACAAGTTTCTTTCTCTTATTGCAAAACACTCGACAGACCTCCGTGCAGCCTCTATAACACGATGGGAGATGTTTTTTGTGCTGGCACAGTTTCTCCTTGCCAGACAGAGTGGATAAGCTTTTTGCTAAGATGTAGACGAGAAGAGAGGCTAAAGACGAAGGTACGGTGCTCTGCAGAGCAAAGCACCGCTCCCGGGCGTCTTTCGGCAGAAGGCGCACACCGCAGAGCACTGTGAGCGGCAGAATCGTCTTTGCGCGAAGAAGCAGCTTCTCCGTCTCCGGGAGCCGGAGAGAGCGGCAACTTCGCAAAGGTGATGAAACAAGCTGTACAACACTGCGATTGTGTGCGCAGCTTGCCAACTGAGAGAAAACAGTACCTGACCACTCTCCTGCCTTTTCTATTCACATGAACATTCGATTGCAAGCTGTTTTGGACAACTTTTTATCTCTTCCTGCAAAACACTCGGCAGACCTCGGTGCAGCTTCTAGAACACGATGGGAGATGTTTTCTGTGCTGGCACAGATTCTCCTTGCCAGACAGAGTGGAAAAGCTTTTTGCTAAGATGTAGACGAGAAGAGAGGCTAAAGACGAAGGTACGGTGCTCTGCAGAGCTAAGCACCGCTCCCGGGCCTCTTTCGGCAGAAAGAGCACACCGCAGATCACTGTGAGCGGCAGAATCGTCTTTGGCTAAAAAGCAGCTTCTTCGTCTCCGGGAGCCGGAGAGAGCGGCAACTTCGCAAAGGTGATGAAACAAGCTGTACAACACTGCGATTGTGTGCGCAGCTTGCCAACTGAGAGAAAACAGTACCTGACCACTCTCCTGCCTTTTCTATTTGCATGAACATTCGATTGCAAGCTGTATTGGACAACTTTGTTTCTCTTCTTGCAAAACACTCGGCAGACCTCCGTGCAGCCTCTAGAACACGATGGGAGATGTTTTCTGTGCTGGCACAGTTTCTCCTTGCCAGACAGAGTGGAAAAGCTTTTTGCTAAGATGTAGACCAGAAGAGAGGCTAAAGACGAAGGTACGGTGCTCTGCACAGCCAAGCACCGCTCCCGGACCTCTTTCGGCAGCAGGCACACACCGCAGAGCACTGTGAGCGGCAGAATCGTCTTTGCGCGAAGAAGCAGCTTCTTCGTCTCCGGGAGCCGGAGAGAGCGGCAACTTCGCAAAGGTGATGAAACAAGCTGTACAACACTGCGATTCTGTGCGCAGTTTGCCAACTGAGAGAAAACAGTACCTGACCACTCTCCTGCCTTTTCTATTCACATGAACATTCGATTGCAAGCTGTTTTGGACAACTTTCTTTCTCTTCTTGCAAAACACTCAGCAGACCTCCGTGCAGCCTCTAGAACACGATGGGAGATGTTTTCTGTGCTGGCACAGTTTCTCCTTGCCAGACAGAGTGGAAAAGCTTTTTGCTAAGATGTAGACGAGAAGAGAGGCTAAAGAAGCAGGTAGAGTGCTCTGCAGAGCTAAGCACCGCTCCCGGACCTCTTTCGGCAGAAGGCGCACACCGCAGAGCACTGTGAGCGGCAGAATCGTCTTTGCGCGAAGAAGCAGCTTCTTCGTCTCCGGGAGCCGGAGAGAGCGGGAGCTTCGCAAAGGTGATGAAACAAGCTGTACAACACTGCGATTGTGTTCGCAGCTTGCCAAGTGAGAGAAAACAGTACCTGACCACTCTCCTGCCTTTTCTATTCACATGAACATTCGATTGCAAGCTGTTTTGGACAACTTTCTTTCTCTTCTTGCAAAACACTCGGCAGACCTCCGTGCAGCCTCTAGAACACGATGGGAGATGTTTTCTGTGCTGGTAAAGTTTCTCCTTGCCAGACAGAGTGGAAAAGCTTTTTGCTAAGATGTAGACGAGAAGAGAGGCTAAAGACGAAGGTACGGTGCTCTGCAGAGCTAAGCACCGCTCCCGGGCCTCTTTCGGCAGAAGGCGCACACCGCAGAGCACTGTGAGCGGCAGAATCGTCTTTGCGCGAAGAAGCAGCTTCTTCGTCTCCGGGAGCCGGAGAGAGCGGCAACTTCGCAAAGGTGATGAAACAAGCTGTACAACACTGCGATTGTGTGCGCAGCTTGCCAAGTGAGAGAAAACAGTACCTGACCACTCTCCTGCCTTTTCTATTCACATGAACATTCCATTGAAAGCTGTTTTTGACAACTTTCTTTCTCTTCTTGCAAAACACTCGGCAGACCTCCGTGCAGCCTCTAGAACACGATGGGAGATGTTTTCTGTGCTGGCACAGTTTCTCCTTGCCAGACAGAGTGGAAAAGCTTTTTGCTAAGATGTAGACGAGAAGAGAGGCTAAAGAAGCAGGTAGAGTGCTCTGCAGAGCTAAGCACAGCTCCCGGACCTCTTTCGGCAGAAGGCGCACACCGCAGAGCACTGTGAGCGGCAGAATCGTCTTTGCGCGAAGAAGCAGCTTCTTCGTCTCCGGGAGCCGGAGAGAGCGGCAACTTCGCAAAGGTGATGAAACAAGCTGTACAACACTGCGATTGTGTGCGCAGCTTGCCAAGTGAGAGAAAACAGTACCTGACCACTCTCCTGCCTTTTCTATTCACATGAACATTCGATTGCAAGCTGTTTTGGACAACTTTCTTTCTCTTCTTGCAAAACACTCGGCAGACATCCGTGCAGCCTCTAGAACACGATGGGAGATGTTTTCTGTGCTGGCACAGTTTCTCCTTGCCAGACAGAGTGGAAAAGCTTTTTGCTAAGATGTAGACGAGAAGAGAGGCTAAAGACGAAGGTACGGTGCTCTGCAGAGCTAAGTACCGCTCCCGGACCTCTTTCGGCAGAAGGCAAACACCGCAGAGCACTGTGAGCGGCAGAATCGTCTTTGCGCGAAGAAGCAGCTTCTTCGTCTCCGGGAGCCGGAGAGAGCGGCAGCTTCGCAAAGGTGATGAAACAAGCTGTACGACACTGCGATTGTGTGCGCAGCTTGCCAACTGAGAGAAAACAGTACCTGACCACTCTCCTGCCTTTTCTATTCACATGAACATTCGATTGGAAGCTGTTTTGGACAAGTTTCTTTCTCTTATTGCAAAACACTCGACAGACCTCCGTGCAGCCTCTATAACACGATGGGAGATGTTTTTTGTGCTGGCACAGTTTCTCCTTGCCAGACAGAGTGGATAAGCTTTTTGCTAAGATGTAGACGAGAAGAGAGGCTAAAGACGAAGGTACGGTGCTCTGCAGAGCAAAGCACCGCTCCCGGGCGTCTTTCGGCAGAAGGCGCACACCGCAGAGCACTGTGAGCGGCAGAATCGTCTTTGCGCGAAGAAGCAGCTTCTCCGTCTCCGGGAGCCGGAGAGAGCGGCAACTTCGCAAAGGTGATGAAACAAGCTGTACAACACTGCGATTGTGTGCGCAGCTTGCCAACTGAGAGAAAACAGTACCTGACCACTCTCCTGCCTTTTCTATTCACATGAACATTCGATTGCAAGCTGTTTTGGACAACTTTTTTTCTCTTCCTGCAAAACACTCGGCAGACCTCGGTGCAGCTTCTAGAACACGATGGGAGATGTTTTCTGTGCTGGCACAGATTCTCCTTGCCAGACAGAGTGGAAAAGCTTTTTGCTAAGATGTAGACGAGAAGAGAGGCTAAAGACGAAGGTACGGTGCTCTGCAGAGCTAAGCACCGCTCCCGGGCCTCTTTCGGCAGAAAGAGCACACCGCAGATCACTGTGAGCGGCAGAATCGTCTTTGGCTAAAAAGCAGCTTCTTCGTCTCCGGGAGCCGGAGAGAGCGGCAACTTCGCAAAGGTGATGAAACAAGCTGTACAACACTGCGATTGTGTGCGCAGCTTGCCAACTGAGAGAAAACAGTACCTGACCACTCTCCTGCCTTTTCTATTTGCATGAACATTCGATTGCAAGCTGTTTTGGACAACTTTGTTTCTCTTCTTGCAAAACACTCGGCAGACCTCCGTGCAGCCTCTAGAACACGATGGGAGATGTTTTCTGTGCTGGCACAGTTTCTCCTTGCCAGACAGAGTGGAAAAGCTTTTTGCTAAGATGTAGACCAGAAGAGAGGCTAAAGACGAAGGTACGGTGCTCTGCAGAGCCAAGCACCGCTCCCGGACCTCTTTCGGCAGCAGGCACACACCGCAGAGCACTGTGAGCGGCAGAATCGTCTTTGCGCGAAGAAGCAGCTTCTTCGTCTCCGGGAGCCGGAGAGAGCGGCAACTTCGCAAAGGTGATGAAACAAGCTGTACAACACTGCGATTCTGTGCGCAGTTTGCCAACTGAGAGAAAACAGTACCTGACCACTCTCCTGCCTTTTCTATTCACATGAACATTCGATTGCAAGCTGTTTTGGACAACTTTCTTTCTCTTCTTGCAAAACACTCGGCAGACCTCCGTGCAGCCTCTAGAACACGATGGGAGATGTTTTCTGTGCTGGCACAGTTTCTCCTTGCCAGACAGAGTGGAAAAGCTTTTTGATAAGATGTAGACGAGAAGAGAGGCTAAAGAAGCAGGTAGAGTGCTCTGCAGAGCTAAGCACCGCTCCCGGACCTCTTTCGGCAGAAGGCGCACACCGCAGAGCACTGTGAGCGGCAGAATCGTCTTTGCGCGAAGAAGCAGCTTCTTCGTCTCCGGGAGCCGGAGAGAGCGGCAGCTTCGCAAAGGTGATGAAACAAGCTGTACAACACTGCGATTGTGTTCGCAGCTTGCCAAGTGAGAGAAAACAGTACCTGACCACTCTCCTGCCTTTTCTATTCACATGAACATTCGATTGCAAGCTGTTTTGGACAACTTTCTTTCTCTTCTTGCAAAACACTCGGCAGACCTCCGTGCAGCCTCTAGAACACGATGGGAGATGTTTTCTGTGCTGGTAAAGTTTCTCCTTGCCAGACAGAGTGGAAAAGCTTTTTGCTATGATGTAGACGAGAAGAGAGGCTAAAGACGAAGGTACGGTGCTCTGCAGAGCTAAGCACCGCTCCCGGGCCTCTTTCGGCAGAAGGCGCACACCGCAGAGCACTGTGAGCGGCAGAATCGTCTTTGCGCGAAGAAGCAGCTTCTTCGTCTCCGGGAGCCGGAGAGAGCGGCAACTTCGCAAAGGTGATGAAACAAGCTGTACAACACTGCGATTGTGTGCGCAGCTTGCCAAGTGAGAGAAAACAGTACCTGACCACTCTCCTGCCTTTTCTATTCACATGAACATTCCATTGAAAGCTGTTTTTGACAACTTTCTTTCTCTTCTTGCAAAACACTCGGCAGACCTCCGTGCAGCCTCTAGAACACGATGGGAGATGTTTTCTGTGCTGGCACAGTTTCTCCTTGCCAGACAGAGTGGAAAAGCTTTTTGCTAAGATGTAGACGAGAAGAGAGGCTAAAGAAGCAGGTAGAGTGCTCTGCAGAGCTAAGCACCGCTCCCGGACCTCTTTCGGCAGAAGGCGCACACCGCAGAGCACTGTGAGCGGCAGAATCGTCTTTGCGCGAAGAAGCAGCTTCTTCGTCTCCGGGAGCCGGAGAGAGCGGCAACTTCGCAAAGGTGATGAAACAAGCTGTACAACACTGCGATTGTGTTCGCAGCTTGCCAAGTGAGAGAAAACAGTACCTGACCACTCTCCTGCCTTTTCTATTCACATGAACATTCGATTGCAAGCTGTTTTGGACAACTTTCTTTCTCTTCTTGCAAAACACTCGGCAGACATCCGTGCAGCCTCTAGAACACGATGGGAGATGTTTTCTGTGCTGGCACAGTTTCTCCTTGCCAGACAGAGTGGAAAAGCTTTTTGCTAAGATGTAGACGAGAAGAGAGGCTAAAGACGAAGGTACGGTGCTCTGCAGAGCTAAGTACCGCTCCCGGACCTCTTTCGGCAGAAGGCAAACACCGCAGAGCACTGTGAGCGGCAGAATCGTCTTTGCGCGAAGAAGCAGCTTCTTCGTCTCCGGGAGCCGGAGAGAGCGGCAGCTTCGCAAAGGTGATGAAACAAGCCGTACAACACTGCGATTGTGTGCGCAGCTTGCCAACTGAGAGAAAACAGTACCTGACCACTCTCCTGCCTTTTCTATTCACATGAACATTCGATTGGAAGCTGTTTTGGACAAGTTTCTTTCTCTTATTGCAAAACACTCGACAGACCTCCGTGCAGCCTCTATAACACGATGGGAGATGTTTTTTGTGCTGGCACAGTTTCTCCTTGCCAGACAGAGTGGATAAGCTTTTTGCTAAGATGTAGACGAGAAGAGAGGCTAAAGACGAAGGTACGGTGCTCTGCAGAGCAAAGCACCGCTCCCGGGCGTCTTTCGGCAGAAGGCGCACACCGCAGAGCACTGTGAGCGGCAGAATCGTCTTTGCGCGAAGAAGCAGCTTCTCCGTCTCCGGGAGCCGGAGAGAGCGGCAACTTCGCAAAGGTGATGAAACAAGCTGTACAACACTGCGATTGTGTGCGCAGCTTGCCAACTGAGAGAAAACAGTACCTGACCACTCTCCTGCCTTTTCTATTCACATGAACATTCGATTGCAAGCTGTTTTTGACAACTTTTTTTCTCTTCCTGCAAAACACTCGGCAGACCTCGGTGCAGCTTCTAGAAAACGATGGGAGATGTTTTCTGTGCTGGCACAGATTCTCCTTGCCAGACAGAGTGGAAAAGCTTTTTGCTAAGATGTAGACGAGAAGAGAGGCTAAAGACGAAGGTACGGTGCTCTGCAGAGCTAAGCACCGCTCCCGGGCCTCTTTCGGCAGAAAGAGCACACCGCAGATCACTGTGAGCGGCAGAATCGTCTTTGGCTAAAAAGCAGCTTCTTCGTCTCCGGGAGCCGGAGAGAGCGGCAACTTCGCAAAGGTGATGAAACAAGCTGTACAACACTGCGATTGTGTGCGCAGCTTGCCAACTGAGAGAAAACAGTACCTGACCACTCTCCTGCCTTTTCTATTTGCATGAACATTCGATTGCAAGCTGTTTTGGACAACTTTGTTTCTCTTCTTGCAAAACACTCGGCAGACCTCCGTGCAGCCTCTAGAACACGATGGGAGATGTTTTCTGTGCTGGCACAGTTTCTCCTTGCCAGACAGAGTGGAAAAGCTTTTTGCTAAGATGTAGACCAGAAGAGAGGCTAAAGACGAAGGTACGGTGCTCTGCACAGCCAAGCACCGCTCCCGGACCTCTTTCGGCAGCAGGCACACACCGCAGAGCACTGTGAGCGGCAGAATCGTCTTTGCGCGAAGAAGCAGCTTCTTCGTCTCCGGGAGCCGGAGAGAGCGGCAACTTCGCAAAGGTGATGAAACAAGCTGTACAACACTGCGATTCTGTGCGCAGTTTGCCAACTGAGAGAAAACAGTACCTGACCACTCTCCTGCCTTTTCTATTCACATGAACATTCGATTGCAAGCTGTTTTGGACAACTTTCTTTCTCTTCTTGCAAAACACTCGGCAGACCTCCGTGCAGCCTCTAAAACACGATGGGAGATGTTTTCTGTGCTGGCACAGTTTCTCCTTGCCAGACAGAGTGGAAAAGCTTTTTGCTAAGATGTAGACGAGAAGAGAGGCTAAAGAAGCAGGTAGAGTGCTCTGCAGAGCTAAGCACCGCTCCCGGACCTCTTTCGGCAGAAGGCGCACACCGCAGAGCACTGTGAGCGGCAGAATCGTCTTTGCGCGAAGAAGCAGCTTCTTCGTCTCCGGGAGCCGGAGAGAGCGGCAGCTTCGCAAAGGTGATGAAACAAGCTGTACAACACTGTGATTGTGTTCGCAGCTTGCCAACTGAGAGAAAACAGTACCTGACCACTCTCCTGCCTTTTCTATTCACATGAACATTCGATTGGAAGCTGTTTTGGACAAGTTTCTTTCTCTTATTGCAAAACACTCGACAGACCTCCGTGCAGCCTCTATAACACGATGGGAGATGTTTTTTGTGCTGGCACAGTTTCTCCTTGCCAGACAGAGTGGATAAGCTTTTTGCTAAGATGTAGACGAGAAGAGAGGCTAAAGACGAAGGTACGGTGCTCTGCAGAGCAAAGCACCGCTCCCGGGCGTCTTTCGGCAGAAGGCGCACACCGCAGAGCACTGTGAGCGGCAGAATCGTCTTTGCGCGAAGAAGCAGCTTCTCCGTCTCCGGGAGCCGGAGAGAGCGGCAACTTCGCAAAGGTGATGAAACAAGCTGTACAACACTGCGATTGTGTGCGCAGCTTGCCAACTGAGAGAAAACAGTACCTGACCACTCTCCTGCCTTTTCTATTCACATGAACATTCGATTGCAAGCTGTTTTGGACAACTTTTTTTCTCTTCCTGCAAAACACTCGGCAGACCTCGGTGCAGCTTCTAGAACACGATGGGAGATGTTTTCTGTGCTGGCACAGATTCTCCTTGCCAGACAGAGTGGAAAAGCTTTTTGCTAAGATGTAGACGAGAAGAGAGGCTAAAGACGAAGGTACGGTGCTCTGCAGAGCTAAGCACCGCTCCCGGGCCTCTTTCGGCAGAAAGAGCACACCGCAGATCACTGTGAGCGGCAGAATCGTCTTTGGCTAAAAAGCAGCTTCTTCGTCTCCGGGAGCCGGAGAGAGCGGCAACTTCGCAAAGGTGATGAAACAAGCTGTACAACACTGCGATTGTGTGCGCAGCTTGCCAACTGAGAGAAAACAGTACCTGACCACTCTCCTGCCTTTTCTATTTGCATGAACATTCGATTGCAAGCTGTTTTGGACAACTTTCTTTCTCTTCTTGCAAAACACTCGGCAGACCTCCGTGCAGCCTCTAGAACACGATGGGAGATGTTTTCTGTGCTGGCACAGTTTCTCCTTGCCAGACAGAGTGGAAAAGCTTTTTGCTAAGATGTAGACCAGAAGAGAGGCTAAAGACGAAGGTACGGTGCTCTGCACAGCTAAGCACCGCTCCCGGACCTCTTTCGGCAGCAGGCACACACCGCAGAGCACTGTGAGCGGCAGAATCGTCTTTGCGCGAAGAAGCAGCTTCTTCGTCTCCGGGAGCCGGAGAGAGCGGCAACTTCGCAAAGGTGATGAAACAAGCTGTACAACACTGCGATTCTGTGCGCAGTTTGCCAACTGAGAGAAAACAGTACCTGACCACTCTCCTGCCTTTTCTATTCACATGAACATTCGATTGCAAGCTGTTTTGGACAACTTTCTTTCTCTTCTTGCAAAACACTCGGCAGACCTCCGTGCAGCCTCTAGAACACGATGGGAGATGTTTTCTGTGCTGGCACAGTTTCTCCTTGCCAGACAGAGTGGAAAAGCTTTTTGCTAAGATGTAGACGAGAAGAGAGGCTAAAGAAGCAGGTAGAGTGCTCTGCAGAGCTAAGCACCGCTCCCGGACCTCTTTCGGCAGAAGGCGCACACCGCAGAGCACTGTGAGCGGCAGAATCGTCTTTGCGCGAAGAAGCAGCTTCTTCGTCTCCGGGAGCCGGAGAGAGCGGCAGCTTCGCAAAGGTGATGAAACAAGCTGTACAACACTGCGATTGTGTTCGCAGCTTGCCAAGTGAGAGAAAACAGTACCTGACCACTCTCCTGCCTTTTCTATTCACATGAACATTCGATTGCAAGCTGTTTTGGACAACTTTCTTTCTCTTCTTGCAAAACACTCGGCAGACCTCCGTGCAGCCTCTAGAACACGATGGGAGATGTTTTCTGTGCTGGTAAAGTTTCTCCTTGCCAGACAGAGTGGAAAAGCTTTTTGCTAAGATGTAGACGAGAAGAGAGGCTAAAGACGAAGGTACGGTGCTCTGCAGAGCTAAGCACCGCTCCCGGGCCTCTTTCGGCAGAAGGCGCACACCGCAGAGCACTGTGAGCGGCAGAATCGTCTTTGCGCGAAGAAGCAGCTTCTTCGTCTCCGGGAGCCGGAGAGAGCGGCAACTTCGCAAAGGTGATGAAACAAGCTGTACAACACTGCGATTGTGTGCGCAGCTTGCCAAGTGAGAGAAAACAGTACCTGACCACTCTCCTGCCTTTTCTATTCACATGAATATTCCATTGAAAGCTGTTTTTGACAACTTACTTTCTCTTCTTGCAAAACACTCGGCAGACCTCCGTGCAGCCTCTAGAACACGATGGGAGATGTTTTCTGTGCTGGCACAGTTTCTCCTTGCCAGACAGAGTGGAAAAGCTTTTTGCTAAGATGTAGACGAGAAGAGAGGCTAAAGAAGCAGGTAGAGTGCTCTGCAGAGCTAAGCACCGCTCCCGGACCTCTTTCGGCAGAAGGCGCACACCGCAGAGCACTGTGAGCGGCAGAATCGTCTTTGCGCGAAGAAGCAGCTTCTTCGTCTCCGGGAGCCGGAGAGAGCGGCAACTTCGCAAAGGTGATGAAACAAGCTGTACAACACTGCGATTGTGTTCGCAGCTTGCCAAGTGAGAGAAAACAGTACCTGACCACTCTCCTGCCTTTTCTATTCACATGAACATTCGATTGCAAGCTGTTTTGGACAACTTTCTTTCTCTTCTTGCAAAACACTCGGCAGACCTCCGTGCAGCCTCTAGAACACGATGGGAGATGTTTTCTGTGCTGGTAAAGTTTCTCCTTGCCAGACAGAGTGGAAAAGCTTTTTGCTAAGATGTAGACGAGAAGAGAGGCTAAAGACGAAGGTACGGTGCTCTGCAGAGCTAAGCACCGCTCCCGGACCTCTTTCGGCAGAAGGCGCACACCGCAGAGCACTGTGAGCGGCAGAATCGTCTTTGCGCGAAGAAGCAGCTTCTTCGTCTCCGGGAGCCGGAGAGAGCGGCAACTTCGCAAAGGTGATGAAACAAGCCGTACAACACTGCGATTGTGTGCGCAGCTTGCCAACTGAGAGAAAACAGTACCTGACCACTCTCCTGCCTTTTCTATTCACTTGAATATTTGATTGGAAGCTGGTTTTGACAACTTTCTTTCTCTTCTTGCAAAACACTCGGCAGACCTCCGTGCAGCCTCTAGAACACGATGGGAGATGTTTTCTGTGCTGGTAAAGTTTCTCCTTGCCAGACAGAGTGGAAAAGCTTTTTGCTAAGATGTAGACGAGAAGAGCGGCTAAAGACGAAGGTACGGTGCTCTGCAGAGCTAAGCACCGCTCCCGGGCATCATTCGGCAGAAAGCGCACACCGCAGAGCACTGTGAGCGGCAGAATCGTCTTTGCGCGAAGAAGCAGCTTCTTCGTCTCCGGGAGCCGGAGAGAGCGGCAACTTCGCAAAGGTGATGAAACAAGCTGTACAACACTGCGATTGTGTGCGCAGCTTGCCAACTGAGAGAAAACAGTACCTGACCACTCTCCTGCCTTTTGTAATCACATGAACATTCGATTGCAAGCTGTTTTGGACAACTTTCTTTCTCTTCTTGCAAAACACTCGGCAGACCTCCGTGCAGCCTCTAGAACACGATGGGAGATGTTTTCTGTGCTGGCACAGTTTCTCCTTGCCAGACAGAGTGGAAAAGCTTTTTGCTAAGATGTAGACGAGAAGAGAGGCTAAAGAAGCAGGTATGGTGCTTGGCAGAGCTAAGCACAGCTCCCGGGCCTCTTTCGGCAGAAGACACACACTGCAGAGCACAGTGAGCGGCAGAATCGTCTTTGCGCGAAGAAGCAGCTTCTTCGTCTCCGGGAGCCGGAGAGAGCGGCAACTTCGCAAAGGTGATGAAACAAGCCGTACAACACTGCGATTGTGTGCGCAGCTTGCCAACTGAGAGAAAACAGTACCTGACAACTCTCCTGCATTTTCTATTCACATGAACATTCGATTGCAAGCTGTTTTGGACAACTTTGTTTCTCTTCTTGCAAAACACTCGGCAGACCTCCTTGCAGCCTCTAGAACACGATGGGAGATGTTTTCTGTGCTGGTAAACTTTCTCCTTGCCAGACAGAGTGGAAAAGCTTTTTGCTAAGATGTAGACGAGAAGAGAGGCTAAAGACGAAGGTACGGTGCTCTGCAGAGCTAAGCACCGCTGCCGGACCTCTTTCGGCAGAAGGCGCACACCGCAGAGCACTGTGAGCGGCAGAATCGTCTTTGCGCGAAGAAGCAGCTTCTTCGTCTCCGGGAGCCGGAGAGAGCGGCAACTTCGCAGAGGTGATGAAACAAGCTGTACAACACTGCGATTGTGTGCGCAGCTTGCCAACTGAGAGAAAACAGTACCTGACCACTCTCCTGCCTTTTCTATTCACATGAACATTCGATTGCAAGCTGTTTTGGACAACTTTCTTTCTCTTCTTGCAAAACACTCTGCAGACCTCCGTGCAGCTTCTCGAACTCCATAGGAGATGTTTTCTGTGCTGGCACAGTTTCTCCTTGCCAGACAGAGTGGAAAAGCTTTTTGCTAAGATGTAGACGAGAAGAGAGGCTAAAGACGAAGGTACGGTGCTCTGCAGAGCTAAGCACCGCTCCCGGGCCTCTTTCGGCAGAAGGCGCACACCGCAGAGCACTGTGAGCGGCAGAATCGTCTTTGCGTGAAGAAGCAGCTTCTTCGTCTCCGGGAGCCGGAGAGAGCGGCAACTTCGCAAAGGTGATGAAACAATCTGTACAACACTGCGATTGTGTGCGCAGCTTGCCAACTGAGAGAAAACAGTACCTGACCACTCTCCTGCCTTTTCTATTCACATGAACATTCGATTGCAAGCTGTTTTGGACAACTTTCTTTCTCTTCTTGCAAAACACTCGGCAGACCTCCGTACAGCCTCTAGAACACGATGGGAGATGTTTTTTGTGCTGGCACAGTTTCTCCTTGCCAGACAGAGTGGAAAAGCTTTTTGCTAAGATGTAGACGAGAAGAGAGGCTAAAGACGAAGGTACGGTGCTCTGCAGATCTAAGCACCGCTCCCGGGCCTCTTTCGGCAGAAGACACACACTGCAGAGCACTGTGAGCGGCAGAATCGTCTTTGCGCGAAGAAGCAGCTTCTTCGTCTCCGGGAGCCGGAGAGAGCGGCAACTTCGCAAAGGTGATGAAACAAGCTGTACAACACTGCGATTGTGTGCGCAGCTTGCCAACTGAGAGAAAACAGTACCTGACCACTCTCCTGCTTTTTCTATTCACATGAACATTCGATTGCAAGTTGTTTTGGACAACTTTCTTTCTCTTTTGCAAAATACTCGGCAGACCTCCGTGCAGCCTCTAGAACACGATGGGAGATGGTTTTTGTGCTGGCACAGTTTCTCCTTGCCAGACAGAGTGGAAAAGCTTTTTGCTAAGATGTAGACGAGAAGAGAGGCTAAAGACGAAGGTACGGTGCTCTGCAGAGCTAAGCACCGCTCCCGGGCGTCTTTCGGCAGAAGGCGCACGCCGCAGAGCAGAGTGAGCGGCAGAATCGTCTTTGCGCGAAGAAGCAGCTTCTTCGTCTCCGGGAGCCGGAGAGAGCGGCAGCTTCGCAAAGGTGATGAAACAAGCTGTACAACACTGCGATTGTGTGCGCACCTTGCCAAGTGAGAGAAAACATTACCTGACCACTCTCCTGCCTTTTGTAATCACATGAACATTCGATTGCAAGCTGTTTTGGACAACTTTCTTTCTCTTCTTGCAAAACACTCGGCAGACCTCCGTGCAGCCTCTAGAACACGATGGGAGATGTTTTCTGTGCTGGCACAGTTTCTCCTTGCCAGACAGAGTGGAAAAGCTTTTTGCTAAGATGTAGACGAGAAGAGAGGCTAAAGACGAAGGTACGGTGCTCTGCAGAGCTAAGCACCGCTCCCGGACCTCTTTCGGCAGAAGGCGCACACCGCAGAGCACTGTGAGCGGCAGAATCGTCTTTGCGCGAAGAAGCAGCTTCTTCGTCTCCGGGAGCCGGAGAGAGCGGCAACTTCGCAGAGGTGATGAAACAAGCTGTACAACACTGCGATTGTGTGCGCAGCTTGCCAACTGAGAGAAAACAGTACCTGACCACTCTCCTGCCTTTTCTATTCACATGAACATTCGATTGCAAGCTGTTTTGGACAACTTTCTTTCTCTTCTTGCAAAACACTCGGCAGACCTCCGTGCAGCCTCTAGAACACGATGGGAGATGTTTTCTGTGCTGGCACAGTTTCTCCTGGCCAGACAGAGTGGAAAAGCTTTTTGCTAAGATGTAGACGAGAAGAGAGGCTAAAGACGAAGGTACGGTGCTCTGCAGAGGTAAGCACCGCTCCCGGACCTCTTTCGGCAGAAGGCGCACACCGCAGAGCACTGTGAGCGGCAGAATCGTCTTTGCGCGAAGAAGCAGCTTCTTCGTCTCCGGGAGCCGGAGAGAGCGGCAACTTCGCAAAGGTGATGAAACAAGCTGTACAACACTGCGATTGTGTGCGCAGCTTGCCAACTGAGAGAAAACAGTACCTGACCACTCTCCTGCCTTCTCTAGTCACTTGAACATTCGATTGCAAGCTGTTTTGGACAACTTTCTTTCTCTTCTTGCAAAACACTCGGCAGACCTCCGTGCAGCCTCTAGAAGACGATGGGAGATGTTTTCTGTGCTGGCACAGTTTCTCCTTGCCAGACAGAGTGGAAAAGCTTTTTGCTAAGATGTAGACCAGAAGAGAGGCTAAAGAAGCAGGTAGAGTGCTCTGCAGAGCTAAGCACCGCTCCCGGGCCTCTTTCGGCAGAAGGCGCACACCGCAGAGCACTGTGAGCGGCAGAATCGCCTTTGCGCGAAGAAGCAGCTTCTTCGTCTCCTGGAGCCGGAGAGAGCGGCAACTTCGCAAAGGTGATGAAACAAGCTGTACAACACTGCCATTGTGTGCGCAGCTTGCCAACTGAGAGAAAACAGTACCTGACCACTCTCCTGCCTTTTCTATTCACTTGAACATTCGATTGCAAGCTGTTTTGGACAACTTTCTTTCTCTTCTTGCAAAACACTCGGCAGACCTCCGTGCAGCCTCTAGAACACGATGGGAGATGTTTTCTGTGCTGGTAAAGTTTCTCCTTGCCAGACAGAGTGGAAAAGCTTTTTGCTAAGATGTAGACGAGAAGAGAGGCTAAAGACGAAGGTACGGTGCTCTGCAGAGCTAAGCACCGCTCCCAGACCTCTTTCGGCAGAAGGCGCACACCGCAGAGCACTGTGAGCGGCAGAATCGTCTTTGCGCGAAGAAGCAGCTTCTTCGTCTCCGGGAGCCGGAGAGAGCGGCAACTTCGCAAAGGTGATGAAACAAGCTGTACAACACTGCGATTGTGTGCGCAGCTTGCCAACTAAGAGAAAACAGTACCTGACCACTCTCCTGCCTTTTCTATTCACATGAACATTCGATTGCAAGCTGTTTTGGACAACTTTCTTTCTCTTCTTGCAAAACACTCGGCAGACTTCCGTGCAGCTTCTAGAACACGATGGGAGATGTTTTCTGTGCTGGCAAAGTTTCGCCTTGCCAGAAGGAGTGGAAAAGCTTTTTGCTAAGATGTAGACGAGAAGAGAGGCTAAAGACGAAGGTACGGTGCTCTGCAGAGCTAAGCACCGCTCCCGGGCGTCTCTCGGCAGAAGGCGCACACCGCAGAGCACTGTGAGCGGCAGAATCGTCTTTGCGCGAAGAAGCAGCTTCTTCGTCTCCGGGAGCCGGAGAGAGCGGCAGCTTCGCAAAGGTGATGAAACAAGCTGTACAACACTGCGATTGTGTGCGCAGCTTGCCAAGTGATAGAAAACAGTACCTGACCACTCTCCTGCCTTTTCTATTCACATGAACATTTGATTGGAAGCTGTTTTGGACAACTTTCTTTCTCTTCTGGCAAAATACTCGGCAGGCCTCCGTGCAGCCTCTAGGACACGATGGGAGATGTTTTTTGTGCTGGCACAGATTCTCCTTGCCAGACAGAGTGGAAAAGATTTTGCTAAGGTGTAGACGAGAAGAGAGGCTAAAGACGAAGGTACGGTGCTCTGCAGAGCTAAGCACAGCTCCCGGACCTCTTTCGGCAGAAGGCGCACACCGCAGAGCACTGTGAGCGGCAGAATCGTCTTTGCGCGAAGAAGCAGCTTCTTCGTCTCCGGGAGCCGGAGAGAGCGGCAACTTCGCAAAGGTGATGAAACAAGCTGTACAACACTGCGATTGTGTGCGCAGCTTGCCAAGTGAGAGAAAACAGTACCTGACCACTCTCCTGCCTTTTCTATTCACATGAACATACCATTGAAAGCTGTTTTTGACAACTGTCTTTCTCTTCTTGCAAAACACTCGGCAGACCTCCGTGCAGCCTCTAGAACACGATGGGAGATGTTTTCTGTGCTGGCACAGTTTCTCCTTGCCAGACAGAGTGGAAAAGCTTTTTGCTAAGATGTAGACGAGAAGAGAGGCTAAAGAAGCAGGTAGAGTGCTCTGCAGAGCTAAGCACCGCTCCCGGACCTCTTTCGGCAGAAGGCAAACACCGCAGAGCACTGTGAGCGGCAGAATCGTCTTTGCGCGAAGAAGCAGCTTCTTCGTCTCCGGGAGCCGGAGAGAGCGGCAGCTTCGCAAAGGTGATGAAACAAGCTGTACAACACTGCGATTGTGTTCGCAGCTTGCCAAGTGAGAGAAAATAGTACCTGACCACTCTCCTGCCATTTCTATTCACATGAACATTCGATTGCAAGCTGTTTTGGACAACTTTGTTTCTCTTCTTGCAAAACACTCGGCAGACCTCCGTGCAGCCTCTAGAACACGATGGGAGATGTTTTCTGTGCTGGTAAAGTTTCTCCTTGCCAGACAGAGTGGAAAAGCTTTTTGCTAAGATGTAGACGAGAAGAGAGGCTAAAGACGAAGGTACGGTGCTCTGCAGAGCTAAGCACCGCTCCCGGACCTCTTTCGGCAGAAGGCGCACACCGGAGAGCACTGTGAGCGGCAGAATCGTCTTTGCGCGAAGAAGCAGCTTCTTCGTCTCCGGGAGCCGGAGAGAGCGGCAACTTCGCAAAGGTGATGAAACAAGCCGTACAACACTGCGATTGTGTGCGCAGCTTGCCAACTGAGAGAAAACAGTACCTGACCACTCTCCTGCCTTTTCTATTCACTTGAACATTTGATTGCAAGCTGGTTTTGACAACTTTCTTTTCTTCTTGCAAAACACTCGGCAGACCTCCGTGCAGCCTCTAGAACACGATGGGAGATGTTTTCTGTGCTGGCACAGTTTCTCCATGCCAGACAGAGTGGAAAAGCTTTTTGCTAAGATGTAGACGAGAAGAGAGGCTAAAGACGAAGGTACGGTGCTCTGCAGAGCTAAGCACCGCTCCCGGGCGTCTTTCGGCAGAAAGCGCACACCGCAGAGCACTGTGAGCGGCAGAATCGTCTTTGCGCGAAGAAGCAGCTTCTTCGTCTCCGGGAGCCGGAGAGAGCGGCAACTTCGCAAAGGTGATGAAACAAGCTGTACAACACTGCGATTGTGTGCGCAGCTTGCCAACTGAGAGAAAACAGTACCTGACCACTCTCCTGCATTTTCTATTCACATGAACATTCGACTGCAAGCTGTTTTGGACAACTTTCTTTCTCTTCTTGCAAAACACTCGGCAGACCTCCGTGCAGCCTCTAGAACACGATGGGAGATGTTTTCTGTGCTGGCACAGTTTCTCCTTGCCAGACAGAGTGGAAAAGCTTTTTGCTAAGATGTAGACGAGAAGAGAGGCTAAAGAAGCAGGTATGGTGCTCGGCAGAGCTAAGCACTGCTCCCGGACCTCTTTCGGCAGAAGACACACACTGCAGAGCACAGTGAGCGGCAGAATCGTCTTTGCGCGAAGAAGCCGCTTCTTCGTCTCCGGGAGCCGGAGAGAGCGGCAACTTCGCAAAGGTGATGAAACAAGCCGTACAACACTGCGATTGTGTGCGCAGCTTGCCAACTGAGAGAAAACAGTACCTGACCACTCTCCTGCCTTTTGTAATCACATGAACATTCGATTGCTAGCTGTTTTGGACAACTTTGTTTCTCTTCTTGCAAAACACTCGGCAGACCTCCGTGCAGCCTCTAGAACACGATGGGAGATGTTTTCTGTGCTGGCACAGTTTCTCCTTGCCAGACAGAGTGGAAAAGCTTTTTGCTAAGATGTAGACGAGAAGAGAGGCTAAAGAAGCAGGTATGGTGCTCGGCAGAGCTAAGCACAGCTCCCGGGCCTCTTTCGGCAGATGACACACACTGCAGAGCACAGTGAGCGGCAGAATCGTCTTTGCGCGAAGAAGCAGCTTCTTCGTCTCCGGGAGCCGGAGAGAGCGGCAACTTCGCAAAGGTGATGAAACAAGCTGTACAACACTGCGATTGTGTGCGCAGCTTGCCAAGTGTGAGAAAACAGTACCTGACCACTCTCCTGCCTTTTGTAATCACATGAACATTCGATTGCAAGCTGTTTTTGACAACTTTCTTTCTCTTCTTGCAAAACACTCGGCAGACCTCCGTGCAGCCTCTAGAACACGATGGGAGATGTTTTCTGTGCTGGCACAGTTTCTCCTTGCCAGACAGAGTGGAAAAGCTTTTTGCTAAGATGTAGACGAGAAGAGAGGCTAAAGAAGCAGGTATGGTGCTCGGCAGAGCAAAGCACAGCTCCCGGGCCTCTTTCGGCAGAAGACACACACTGCAGAGCACAGTGAGCGGCAGAATCATCTTTGCGCGAAGAAGCAGCTTCTTCGTCTCCGGGAGCCGGAGAGAGCGGCAACTTCGCAAAGGTGATGAAACAAGCCGTACAACACTGCGATTGTGTGCGCAGCTTGCCAAGTGAGAGAAAACAGTACGTGACCACTCTCCTGCATTTTCTATTCACATGAACATTCGATTGCAAGCTGTTTTGGACAACTTTATTTCTCTTCTTGCAAAACACTCGGCAGACCTCCGTGCAGCCTCTAGAACACAATGGGAGATGTTTTCTGTGCTGGCACAGTTTCTCCTTGCCAGACAGAGTGGAAAAGCTTTTTGCTAAGATGTAGACGAGAAGAGAGGCTAAAGAAGCAGGTAGAGTGCTCTGCAGAGCTAAGCACAGTTCCCGGACCTATTTCGGCAGAAGGCGCACACCGCAGAGCACTGTGAGCGGCAGAATCGTCTTTGCGCGAAGAAGCAGCTTCTTCGTCTCCTGGAGCCGGAGAGAGCGGCAACTTCGCAAAGGTGATGAAACAAGCTGTACAACACTGCGATTGTGTGCGCAGCTTGCCAACTGAGAGAAAACAGTACCTGACCACTCTCCTGCCTTTTCTATTCACTTGAACATTCGATTGCAAGCTGTTTTGGACAACTTTCTTTCTTTTCTTGCAAAACACTCGGCAGACCTCCGTGCAGCCTCTAGAACACGATGGGAGATGTTTTTTGTGCTGGCACAGTTTCTCCTTGCCAGACAGAGTGGAAAAGCTTTTTGCTAAGATGTAGACGAGAAGAGAGGCTAAAGACGAAGGTACGGTGCTCTGCAGAGCTAAGCACCGCTCCCGGACCTCTTTCGGCAGAAGGCGCACACCGCAGAGCACTGTGAGCGGCAGAATCGTCTTTGCGCGAAGAAGCAGCTTCTTCGTCTCCGGGAGCCGGAGAGAGCGGCAACTTCGCAGAGGTGATTAAACAAGCTGTACAACACTGCGATTGTGTGCGCAGCTTGCCAACTGAGAGAAAACAGTACCTGACCACTCTCCTGCCTTTTGTAATCACATGAACATTCGATTGCAAGCTGTTTTTGACAACTTTCTTTCTCTTCTTGCAAAACACTCGGCAGACCTCCGTGCAGCCTCTAGAACACGATGGGAGATGTTTTCTGTGCTGGCACAGTTTCTCCTTGCCAGACAGAGTGGAAAAGCTTTTTGCTAAGATGTAGACGAGAAGAGAGGCTAAAGACGAAGGTACGGTGCTCTGCAGAGCTAAGCACCGCTCCCGTACATCTTTCGGCAGAAGGCGCACACCGCAGAGCACTGTGAGCGGCAGAATCGTCTTTGCGCGAAGAAGCAGCTTCTTCGTCTCCGGGAGCCGGAGAGAGCGGCAGCTTCGCAAAGGTGATGAAACAAGCTGTACAACACTGCGATTGTGTGCGCAGCATGACAACTGAGAGAAAACAGTACCGGACCACTCTCCTGCCTTTTCTATTCACATGAACATTCGATTGGAAGCTGTTTTGGACAACTTTCTTTCTCTTCTTGCAAAACACTCGGCAGACCTCCGTGCAGCTTCTAGAACACGATGGGAGATGTTTTCTGTGCTGGCACAGTTTCTCCTTGCCAGACAGAGTGGAAAAGCTTTTTGCTAAGATGTAGACGAGAAGAGAGGCTAAAGACGAAGGTACGGTGCTCTGCAGAGCTAAGCACCGCTCCCGGACCTCTTTCGGCAGAAGGCAAACACCGCAGAGCACTGTGAGCGGCAGAATCGTCTTTGCGCGAAGAAGCAGCTTCTTCGTCTCCGGGAGCCGGAGAGAGCGGCAACTTCGCAAAGGTGATGAAACAAGCTGTACAACACTGCGATTGTGTGCGCAGCTTGCCAAGTGAGAGAAAACAGTACCTGACCACTCTCCTGCCTTTTCTATTCACATGAACATTCGATTGCAAGCTGTTTTGGACAACTTTCTTTCTCTTCTTGCAAAACACTCGGCAGACCTCCGTGCAGCTTCTAGAACACGATGAGAGATGTTTTTTGGGCTGGCACAGTTTCTCCTTGCCAGACAGAGTGGAAAAGCTTTTTGCTAAGATGTAGGCCAGAAGAGAGGCTAAAGACGAAGGTACGGTGCTCTGCAGAGCTAAGCACCGCTCCCGGGCGTCTTTCGGCAGAAGGCGCACACCTTTGAGCACTGTGAGCGGCAGAATCGTCTTTGCGCGAAGAAGCAGCTTCTTCGTCTCCGGGAGCCGGAGAGAGCGGCAACTTCGCAAAGGTGATGAAACAAGCTGTACAACACTGCGATTGTGTGCGCAGCTTGCCAACTGAGAGAAAACAGTACCTGACCACTCTCCTGCCTTTTGTAATCACATGAATATTCGATTGCAAGCTGTTTTGGACAACTTTCTTTCTCTTCTTGCAAAACACTCGGCAGACCTCCGTGCAGCCTCTAGAACACGATGGGAGATGTTTTTTGTGCTGGCACAGTTTCTCCTTGCCAGACAGAGTGGAAAAGCTTTTTGCTAAGATGTAGACGAGAAGAGAGGCTAAAGACGAAGGTACGGTGCTCTGCAGAGCTAAGCACCGCTCCTGGGCCTCTTTCGGCAGAAGGCGCACACCGCAGAGCACTGTGAGCGGCAGAATCGTCTTTGCGCGAAGAAGCAGCTTCTTCGTCTCCGGGAGCCGGAGAGAGCGGCAACTTCGCAAAGGTGATGAAACAAGCTGTACAACACTGCGATTGTGTGCGCAGCTTGCCAACTGAGAGAAAACAGTACCTGACCACTCTCCTGCCTTTTCTATTCACTTGAACATTCGATTGCAAGCTGTTTTGGACAACTTTCTTTCTCTTCTTGCAAAACACTCGGCAGACCTCCGTGCAGCCTCTAGAACACGATGGGAGATGTTTTCTGTGCTGGCACAGTTTCTCCTTGCCAGACAGAGTGGAAAAGCTTTTTGCTAAGATGTAGACGAGAAGAGAGGCTAAAGACGAAGGTACGGTGCTCTGCAGAGCTAAGCACCGCTCCCGGGCCTCTTTCGGCAGAAGACACACACTGCAGAGCACTGTGAGCGGCAGAATCGTCTTTGCGCGAAGAAGCAGCTTCTTCGTCTCCGGGAGCCGGAGAGAGCGGCAACTTCGCAAAGGTGATGAAACAAGCTGTACAACACTGCGATTGTGTGCGCAGCTTGCCAACTGAGAGAAAACAGTACCTGACCACTCTCCTGCTTTTTCTATTCACATGAACATTCGATTGCAAGTTGTTTTGGACAACTTTCTTTCTCTTTTGCAAAATACTCGGCAGACCTCCGTGCAGCCTCTAGAACACGATGGGAGATGGTTTTTGTGCTGGCACAGTTTCTCCTTGCCAGACAGAGTGGAAAAGCTTTTTGCTAAGATGTAGACGAGAAGAGAGGCTAAAGACGAAGGTACGGTGCTCTGCAGAGCTAAGCACCGCTCCCGGTCGTCTTTCGGCAGAAGGCGCACGCCGCAGAGCAGAGTGAGCGGCAGAATCGTCTTTGCGCGAAGAAGCAGCTTCTTCGTCTCCGGGAGCCGGAGAGAGCGGCAGCTTCGCAAAGGTGATGAAACAAGCTGTACAACACTGCGATTGTGTGCGCACCTTGCCAAGTGAGAGAAAACAGTACCTGACCACTCTCCTGCCTTTTGTAATCACATGAACATTCGATTGCAAGCTGTTTTGGACAACTTTCTTTCTCTTCTTGCAAAACACTCGGCAGACCTCCGTGCAGCCTCTAGAACACGATGGGAGATGTTTTTTGTGCTGGCACAGTTTCTCCTTGCCAGACAGAGTGGAAAAGCTTTTTGCTAAGATGTAGACGAGAAGAGAGGCTAAAGACGAAGGTACGGTGCTCTGCAGAGCTAAGCACCGCTCCCGGACCTCTTTCGGCAGAAGGCGCACACCGCAGAGCACTGTGAGCGGCAGAATCGTCTTTGCGCGAAGAAGCAGCTTCTTCGTCTCCGGGAGCCGGAGAGAGCGGCAACTTCGCAGAGGTGATGAAACAAGCTGTACAACACTGCGATTGTGTGCGCAGCTTGCCAACTGAGAGAAAACAGTACCTGACCACTCTCCTGCCTTTTCTATTCACATGAACATTCGATTGCAAGCTGTTTTGGACAACTTTCTTTCTCTTCTTGCAAAACACTCGGCAGACCTCCGTGCAGCCTCTAGAACACGATGGGAGATGTTTTCTGTGCTGGCACAGTTTCTCCTGGCCAGACAGAGTGGAAAAGCTTTTTGCTAAGATGTAGACGAGAAGAGAGGCTAAAGACGAAGGTACGGTGCTCTGCAGAGCTAAGCACCGCTCCCGGGCCTCTTTCGGCAGAAGGCGCACACCGCAGAGCACTGTGAGCGGCAGAATCGTCTTTGCGCGAAGAAGCAGCTTCTTCGTCTCCGGGAGCCGGAGAGAGCGGCAACTTCGCAAAGGTGATGAAACAAGCTGTACAACACTGCGATTGTGTGCGCAGCTTGCCAAGTGAGAGAAAACAGTACCTGACCACTCTCCTGCCTTTTCTATTCACATGAACATACCATTGAAAGCTGTTTTTGACAACTGTCTTTCTCTTCTTGCAAAACACTCGGCAGACCTCCGTGCAGCCTCTAGAACACGATGGGAGATGTTTTCTGTGCTGGCACAGTTTCTCCTTGCCAGACAGAGTGGAAAAGCTTTTTGCTAAGATGTAGACGAGAAGAGAGGCTAAAGAAGCAGGTAGAGTGCTCTGCAGAGCTAAGCACCGCTCCCGGACCTCTTTCGGCAGAAGGCAAACACCGCAGAGCACTGTGAGCGGCAGAATCGTCTTTGCGCGAAGAAGCAGCTTCTTCGTCTCCGGGAGCCGGAGAGAGCGGCAGCTTCGCAAAGGTGATGAAACAAGCTGTACAACACTGCGATTGTGTTCGCAGCTTGCCAAGTGAGAGAAAATAGTACCTGACCACTCTCCTGCCATTTCTATTCACATGAACATTCGATTGCAAGCTGTTTTGGACAACTTTGTTTCTCTTCTTGCAAAACACTCGGCAGACCTCCGTGCAGCCTCTAGAACACGATGGGAGATGTTTTCTGTGCTGGTAAAGTTTCTCCTTGCCAGACAGAGTGGAAAAGCTTTTTGCTAAGATGTAGACGAGAAGAGAGGCTAAAGACGAAGGTACGGTGCTCTGCAGAGCTAAGCACCGCTCCCGGACCTCTTTCGGCAGAAGGCGCACACCGGAGAGCACTGTGAGCGGCAGAATCGTCTTTGCGCGAAGAAGCAGCTTCTTCGTCTCCGGGAGCCGGAGAGAGCGGCAACTTCGCAAAGGTGATGAAACAAGCCGTACAACACTGCGATTGTGTGCGCAGCTTGCCAACTGAGAGAAAACAGTACCTGACCACTCTCCTGCCTTTTCTATTCACTTGAACATTTGATTGCAAGCTGGTTTTGACAACTTTCTTTTCTTCTTGCAAAACACTCGGCAGACCTCCGTGCAGCCTCTAGAACACGATGGGAGATGTTTTCTGTGCTGGCACAGTTTCTCCATGCCAGACAGAGTGGAAAAGCTTTTTGCTAAGATGTAGACGAGAAGAGAGGCTAAAGACGAAGGTACGGTGCTCTGCAGAGCTAAGCACCGCTCCCGGGCGTCTTTCGGCAGAAAGCGCACACCGCAGAGCACTGTGAGCGGCAGAATCGTCTTTGCGCGAAGAAGCAGCTTCTTCGTCTCCGGGAGCCGGAGAGAGCGGCAACTTCGCAAAGGTGATGAAACAAGCTGTACAACACTGCGATTGTGTGCGCAGCTTGCCAACTGAGAGAAAACAGTACCTGACCACTCTCCTGCATTTTCTATTCACATGAACATTCGACTGCAAGCTGTTTTGGACAACTTTCTTTCTCTTCTTGCAAAACACTCGGCAGACCTCCGTGCAGCCTCTAGAACACGATGGGAGATGTTTTCTGTGCTGGCACAGTTTCTCCTTGCCAGACAGAGTGGAAAAGCTTTTTGCTAAGATGTAGACGAGAAGAGAGGCTAAAGAAGCAGGTATGGTGCTCGGCAGAGCTAAGCACTGCTCCCGGACCTCTTTCGGCAGAAGACACACACTGCAGAGCACAGTGAGCGGCAGAATCGTCTTTGCGCGAAGAAGCCGCTTCTTCGTCTCCGGGAGCCGGAGAGAGCGGCAACTTCGCAAAGGTGATGAAACAAGCCGTACAACACTGCGATTGTGTGCGCAGCTTGCCAACTGAGAGAAAACAGTACCTGACCACTCTCCTGCCTTTTGTTATCACATGAACATTCGATTGCTAGCTGTTTTGGACAACTTTGTTTCTCTTCTTGCAAAACACTCGGCAGACCTCCGTGCAGCCTCTAGAACACGATGGGAGATGTTTTCTGTGCTGGCACAGTTTCTCCTTGCCAGACAGAGTGGAAAAGCTTTTTGCTAAGATGTAGACGAGAAGAGAGGCTAAAGAAGCAGGTATGGTGCTCGGCAGAGCTAAGCACAGCTCCCGGGCCTCTTTCGGCAGATGACACACACTGCAGAGCACAGTGAGCGGCAGAATCGTCTTTGCGCGAAGAAGCAGCTTCTTCGTCTCCGGGAGCCGGAGAGAGCGGCAACTTCGCAAAGGTGATGAAACAAGCTGTACAACACTGCGATTGTGTGCGCAGCTTGCCAAGTGTGAGAAAACAGTACCTGACCACTCTCCTGCCTTTTGTAATCACATGAACATTCGATTGCAAGCTGTTTTTGACAACTTTCTTTCTCTTCTTGCAAAACACTCGGCAGACCTCCGTGCAGCCTCTAGAACACGATGGGAGATGTTTTCTGTGCTGGCACAGTTTCTCCTTGCCAGACAGAGTGGAAAAGCTTTTTGCTAAGATGTAGACGAGAAGAGAGGCTAAAGAAGCAGGTATGGTGCTCGGCAGAGCAAAGCACAGCTCCCGGGCCTCTTTCGGCAGAAGACACACACTGCAGAGCACAGTGAGCGGCAGAATCATCTTTGCGCGAAGAAGCAGCTTCTTCGTCTCCGGGAGCCGGAGAGAGCGGCAACTTCGCAAAGGTGATGAAACAAGCCGTACAACACTGCGATTGTGTGCGCAGCTTGCCAACTGAGAGAAAACAGTACGTGACCACTCTCCTGCATTTTCTATTCACATGAACATTCGATTGCAAGCTGTTTTGGACAACTTTATTTCTCTTCTTGCAAAACACTCGGCAGACCTCCGTGCAGCCTCTAGAACACAATGGGAGATGTTTTCTGTGCTGGCACAGTTTCTCCTTGCCAGACAGAGTGGAAAAGCTTTTTGCTAAGATGTAGACGAGAAGAGAGGCTAAAGAAGCAGGTAGAGTGCTCTGCAGAGCTAAGCACAGTTCCCGGACCTATTTCGGCAGAAGGCGCACACCGCAGAGCACTGTGAGCGGCAGAATCGTCTTTGCGCGAAGAAGCAGCTTCTTCGTCTCCTGGAGCCGGAGAGAGCGGCAACTTCGCAAAGGTGATGAAACAAGCTGTACAACACTGCGATTGTGTGCGCAGCTTGCCAACTGAGAGAAAACAGTACCTGACCACTCTCCTGCCTTTTCTATTCACTTGAACATTCGATTGCAAGCTGTTTTGGACAACTTTCTTTCTTTTCTTGCAAAACACTCGGCAGACCTCCGTGCAGCCTCTAGAACACGATGGGAGATGTTTTTTGTGCTGGCACAGTTTCTCCTTGCCAGACAGAGTGGAAAAGCTTTTTGCTAAGATGTAGACGAGAAGAGAGGCTAAAGACGAAGGTACGGTGCTCTGCAGAGCTAAGCACCGCTCCCGGACCTCTTTCGGCAGAAGGCGCACACCGCAGAGCACTGTGAGCGGCAGAATCGTCTTTGCGCGAAGAAGCAGCTTCTTCGTCTCCGGGAGCCGGAGAGAGCGGCAACTTCGCAGAGGTGATGAAACAAGCTGTACAACACTGCGATTGTGTGCGCAGCTTGCCAACTGAGAGAAAACAGTACCTGACCACTCTCCTGCCTTTTCTATTCACATGAACATTCGATTGCAAGCTGTTTTGGACAACTTTCTTTCTCTTCTTGCAAAACACTCGGCAGACCTCCGTGCAGCCTCTAGAACACGATGGGAGATGTTTTCTGTGCTGGCACAGTTTCTCCTTGCCAGACAGAGTGGAAAAGCTTTTTGCTAAGATGTAGACGAGAAGAGAGGCTAAAGACGAAGGTACGGTGCTCTGCAGAGCTAAGCACCGCTCCCGTACCTCTTTCGGCAGAAGGCGCACACCGCAGAGCACTGTGAGCGGCAGAATCGTCTTTGCGCGAAGAAGCAGCTTCTTCGTCTCCGGGAGCCGGAGAGAGCGGCAGCTTCGCAAAGGTGATGAAACAAGCTGTACAACACTGCGATTGTGTGCGCAGCATGACAACTGAGAGAAAACAGTACCGGACCACTCTCCTGCCTTTTCTATTCACATGAACATTCGATTGGAAGCTGTTTTGGACAACTTTCTTTCTCTTCTTGCAAAACACCCGGCAGACCTCCGTGCAGCTTCTAGAACACGATGGGAGATGTTTTCTGTGCTGGCACAGTTTCTCCTTGCCAGACAGAGTGGAAAAGCTTTTTGCTAAGATGTAGACGAGAAGAGAGGCTAAAGACGAAGGTACGGTGCTCTGCAGAGCTAAGCACCGCTCCCGGACCTCTTTCGGCAGAAGGCAAACACCGCAGAGCACTGTGAGCGGCAGAATCGTCTTTGCGCGAAGAAGCAGCTTCTTCGTCTCCGGGAGCCGGAGAGAGCGGCAACTTCGCAAAGGTGATGAAACAAGCTGTACAACACTGCGATTGTGTGCGCAGCTTGCCAAGTGAGAGAAAACAGTACCTGACCACTCTCCTGCCTTTTCTATTCACATGAACATTCGATTGCAAGCTGTTTTGGACAACTTTCTTTCTCTTCTTGCAAAACACTCGGCAGACCTCCGTGCAGCTTCTAGAACACGATGAGAGATGTTTTTTGGGCTGGCACAGTTTCTCCTTGCCAGACAGAGTGGAAAAGCTTTTTGCTAAGATGTAGACGAGAAGAGAGGCTAAAGACGAAGGTACGGTGCTCTGCAGAGCTAAGCACCGCTCCCGGGCGTCTTTCGGCAGCAGGCGCACACCTTTGAGCACTGTGAGCGGCAGAATCGTCTTTGCGCGAAGAAGCAGCTTCTTCGTCTCCGGGAGCCGGAGAGAGCGGCAACTTCGCAAAGGTGATGAAACAAGCTGTACAACACTGCGATTGTGTGCGCAGCTTGCCAACTGAGAGAAAACAGTACCTGACCACTCTCCTGCCTTTTGTAATCACATGAATATTCGATTGCAAGCTGTTTTGGACAACTTTCTTTCTCTTCTTGCAAAACACTCGGCAGACCTCCGTGCAGCCTCTAGAACACGATGGGAGATGTTTTCTGTGCTGGCACAGTTTCTCCTTGCCAGACAGAGTGGAAAAGCTTTTTGCTAAGATGTAGACGAGAAGAGAGGCTAAAGACGAAGGTACGGTGCTCTGCAGAGCTAAGCACCGCTCCCGGGCCTCTTTCGGCAGAAGGCGCACACCGCAGAGCACTGTGAGCGGCAGAATCGTCTTTGCGCGAAGAAGCAGCTTCTTCGTCTCCGGGAGCCGGAGAGAGCGGCAACTTCGCAAAGGTGATGAAACAAGCTGTACAACACTGCGATTGTGTGCGCAGCTTGCCAACTGAGAGAAAACAGTACCTGACCACTCTCCTGCCTTTTCTATTCACTTGAACATTCGATTGCAAGCTGTTTTGGACAACTTTCTTTCTCTTATTGCAAAACACTCGGCAGACCTCCGTGCAGCCTCTAGAACACGATGGGAGATGTTTTCTGTGCTGGCACAGTTTCTCCTTGCCAGACAGAGTGGAAAAGCTTTTTGCTAAGATGTAGACGAGAAGAGAGGCTAAAGATGAAGGTACGGTGCTCTGCAGAGCTAAGCACCGCTCCCGGGCCTCTTTCGGCAGCAGGCGCACACCGCAGAGCACTGTGAGCGGCAGAATCGTCTTTGCGCGAAGAAGCAGCTTCTTCGTCTCCGGGAGCCGGAGAGAGCGGCAACTTCGCAAAGGTGATGAAACAAGCTGTTCAACACTGCGATTGTGTGCGCAGCTTGCCAACTGAGAGAAAACAGTACCTGACCACTCTCCTGCCTTTTCTATTCACATGAACATTCGATTGCAAGCTGTTTTGGACAACTTTCTTTCTCTTCTTGCAAAACACTCGGCAGACCTGCGTGCAGCCTCTAGAACACGATGGGAGATGTTTTCTGTGCTGGCACAGTTTCTCCTTGCCAGACAGAGTGGAAAAGCTTTTTGCTAAGATGTAGACGAGAAGAGAGGCTAAAGAAGCAGGTATGGTGCTCGGCAGAGCGAAGCACCGCTCCCGGACCTCTTTCGGCAGAAGGCGCACACCGCAGAGCACTGTGAGCGGCAGAATCGTCTTTGCGCGAAGAAGCAGCTTCTTCGTCTCCGGGAGCCGGAGAGAGCGGCAGCTTCGCAAAGGTGATGAAACAAGCTGTACAACACTGCGATTGTGTGCGCAGCTTGCCAACTGAGAGAAAACAGTACCGGACCACTCTCCTGCCTTTTCTATTCACATGAACATTCGATTGGAAGCTGTTTTGGACAACTTTGTTTCTCTTCTTGCAAAACACTCTGCAGACCTCCGTGCAGCTTCTAGAACACGATGGGAGATGTTTTCTGTGCTGGCACAGTTTCTCCTTGCCAGACAGAGTGGAAAAGCTTTTTGCTAAGATGTAGACGAGAAGAGAGGCTAAAGACGAAGGTACGGTGCTCTGCAGAGCTAAGCACCGACCCCGGACCTCTTTCGGCAGAAGGCGCACACCGCAGAGCACTGTGAGCGGCAGAATCACCTTTGCGCGAAGAAGCAGCTTCTTCGTCTCCGAGATCCGGAGAGAGCGGCAACTTCGCAAAGGTGATGAAACAAGCTGTACAACACTGCGATTGTGTGCGCAGCTTGCCAACTGAGAGAAAACAGTACCTGACCACTCTCCTGCCTTTTCTAATCACTTGAACATTCGATTGCAAGCTGTTTTGGACAACTTTCTTTCTCTTCTTGCAAAACACTCGGCAGACCTCCGTGCAGCTTCTAGAACACGATGGGAGATGTTTTTTGGGCTGGCACAGTTTCTCCTTGCCAGACAGAGTGGAAAAGCTTTTTGCTAAGATGTAGACCAGAAGAGAGGCTAAAGACGAAGGTACGGTGCTCTGCAGAGCTAAGCAGCGCTCCCGGGCCTCTTTCGGCAGCAGGCGCACACCTTTGAGCACTGTGAGCGGCAGAATCGTCTTTGCGCGAAGAAGCAGCTTCTTCGTCTCCGGGAGCCGGAGAGAGCGGCAACTTCGCAAAGGTGATGAAACAAGCCGTACAACACTGCGATTGTGTGCGCAGCTTGCCAACTGAGAGAAAACAGTACCTGACCACTCTCCTGCCTTTTGTAATCACATGAACATTCGATTGCAAGCTGTTTTGGACAACTTTCTTTCTCTTCTTGCAAAACACTCGGCAGACCTCCGTGCAGCCTCTAGAACACGATGGGAGATGTTTTTTGTGCTGGCACAGTTTCTCCTTGCCAGACACAGTGGAAAAGCTTTTTGCTAAGATGTAGACGAGAAGAGAGGCTAAAGACGAAGTTACGGTGCTCTGCAGAGCTAAGCACCGCTCCCGGGCCTCTTTCGGCAGAAGGCGCACACCGCAGAGCACTGTGAGCGGCAGAATCGTCTTTGCGCGAAGAAGCAGCTTCTTCGTCTCCGGGAGCCGGAGAGAGCGGCAACTTCGCAAAGGTGATGAAACAAGCTGTACAACAGTGCGATTGTGTGCGCAGCTTGCCAAGTGAGAGAAAACAGTACCTGACCACTCTCCTGCCTTTTCTATTCACTTGAACATTCGATTGCAAGCTGTTTTGGACAACTTTCTTTCTCTTCTTGCAAAACACTCGGCAGACCTCCGTGCAGCCTCTAGAACACGATGGGAGATGTTTTCTGTGCTGGCACAGTTTCTCCTTGCCAGACAGAGTGGAAAAGCTTTTTGCTAAGATGTAGACGAGAAGAGAGGCTAAAGACGAAGGTACGGTGCTCTGCAGAGCTAAGCACCGCTCCCGGGCGTCTTTCGGCAGCAGGCGCACACCGCAGAGCACTGAGAGCGGCAGAATCATCTTTGCGCGAAGAAGCAGCTTCTTCGTCTCCGGGAGCCGGAGAGAGCGGCAACTTCGCAAAGGTGATGAAACAAGCTGTTCAACACTGCGATTGTGTGCGCAGCTTGCCAACTGAGAGAAAACAGTACCTGACCACTCTCCTGCCTTTTCTATTCACATGAACATTCGATTGCAAGCTGTTTTGGACAACTTTCTTTCTCTTCTTGCAAAACACTCGGCAGACCTCCTTGCAGCTTCTAGAACACGATGGGAGATATTTTCTGTGCTGGCACAGTTTAGCCTTGCCAGACAGAGTGGAAAAGCTTTTTGCTAAGATGTAGACGAGAAGAGAGGCTAAAGACGAAGGTACGGTGCTCTGCAGAGCTAAGCACCGCTCCCGGGCCTCTTTCGGCAGAAGCCGCACACCGCAGAGCACTGTGAGCGGCAGAATCGTCTTTGCGCGAAGAAGCAGCTTCTTCGTCTCCGGGAGCCGGAGAGAGCGGCAACTTCGCAAAGGTGATGAAACAAGCTGTACAACACTGCGATTGTGTGCGCAGCTTGCCAAGTGAGAGAAAACAGTACCTGACCACTCTCCTGCATTTTCTATTCACATGAACATTCGATTGCAAGCTGTTTTGACAACTTTGTTTCTCTTCTTGCAAAACACTCGGCAGACCTCCGTGCAGCCTCTAGAACACGATGGGAGTTGTTTTCTGTGCTGGTAAAGTTTCTCCTTGCCAGACAGAGTGGAAAAGCTTTTTGCTAAGATGTAGACGAGAAGAGAGGCTAAAGAAGAAGGTACGGTGCTCTGCAGAGCTAAGCACCGCTCCCGGACCTCTTTCGGCAGAAGGCAAACACCGCAGAGCACTGTGAGCGGCAGAATCGTCTTTGCGCGAAGAAGCAGCTTCTTCATCTCCGGGAGCCGGAGAGAGCGGCAACTTCGCAAAGGTGATGAAACAAGCTGTACAACACTGCGATTGTGTGCGCAGCTTGCCAAGTGAGAGAAAACAGTACCTGAACACTCTCCTGCCTTTTCTATTCACATGAACATTCGATTGCAAGCTGTTTTGGACAACTTTCTTTCTCTTCTTGCAAAACACTCGGCAGACTTCCGTGCAGCTTCTAGAACACGATGGGAGATGTTTTCTGTGCTGGCAAAGTTTCGCCTTGCCAGAAGGAGTGGAAAAGCTTTTTGCTAAGATGTAGACGAGAAGAGAGGCTAAAGACGAAGGTACGGTGCTCTGCAGAGCTAAGCACCGCTCCCGGGCGTCTCTCGGCAGAAGGCGCACACCGCAGAGCACTGTGAGCGGCAGAATCGTCTTTGCGCGAAGAAGCAGCTTCTTCGTCTCCGGGAGCCGGAGAGAGCGGCAGCTTCGCAAAGGTGATAAAACAAGCTGTACAACACTGCGATTGTGTGCGCAGCTTGCCAACTGAGAGAAAACAGTACCTGACCACTCTCCTGCCTTTTCTATTCACATGAACATTCGATTGGAAGCTGTTTTGGACAACTTTCTTTCTCTTCTAGCAAAACACTCGGCAGGCCTCCGTGCAGCCTCTAGGACACGATGGGAGATGTTTTTTGTGCTGGCACAGTTTCTCCTTGCCAGACAGAGTGGAAAAGCTTTTTGCTAAGATGTAGACGAGAAGAGAGGCTAAAGACGAAGGTACGGTGCTCTGCAGAGCTAAGCACAGCTCCCGGACCTCTTTCGGCAGAAGGCGCACACCGCAGAGCACTGTGAGCGGCAGAATCGTCTTTGCGCGAAGAAGCAGCTTCTTCGTCTCCGGGAGCCGGAGAGAGCGGCAACTTCGCAAAGGTGATGAAACAAGCTGTACAACACTGCGATTGTGTGCGCAGCTTGCCAACTGAGAGAAAACAGTACCTAACCACTCTCCTGCCTTTTCTATTCACATGAACAATCCATTGAAAGCTGTTTTTGACAACTTTCTTTCTCTTCTTGCAAAACACTCGGCAGACCTCCGTGCAGCCTCTAGAACACGATGGGAGATGTTTTCTGTGCTGGCACAGTTTCTCCTTGCCAGACAGAGTGGAAAAGCTTTTTGCTAAGATGTAGACGAGAAGAGAGGCTAAAGAAGCAGGTAGAGTGCTCTGCAGAGCTAAGCACCGCTCCCGGACCTCTTTCGGCAGAAGGCGCACACCGCAGAGCACTGTGAGCGGCAGAATCGTCTTTGCGCGAAGAAGCAGCTTCTTCGTCTCCGGGAGCCGGAGAGAGCGGCAGCTTCGCAAAGGTGATGAAACAAGCTGTACAACACTGCGATTGTGTTCGCAGCTTGCCAAGTGAGAGAAAACAGTACCTGACCACTCTCCTGCCATTTCTATTCACATGAACATTCGATTGCAAGCTGTTTTGGACAACTTTCTTTCTCTTCTTGCAAAACACTCGGCAGACCTCCGTGCAGCCTCTAGAACACGATGGGAGATGTTTTCTGTGCTGGTAAAGTTTCTCCTTGCCAGACAGAGTGGAAAAGCTTTTTGCTAAGATGTAGACGAGAAGAGAGGCTAAAGACGAAGGTACGGTGCTCTGCAGAGCTAAGCACCGCTCCCGGACCTCTTTCGGCAGAAGGCGCACACCGCAGAGCACTGTGAGCGGCAGAATCGTCTTTGCGCGAAGAAGCAGCTTCTTCGTCTCCGGGAGCCGGAGAGAGCGGCAACTTCGCAAAGGTGATGAAACAAGCCGTACAACACTGCGATTGTGTGCGCAGCTTGCCAACTGAGAGAAAACAGTACCTGACCACTCTCCTGCCTTTTCTATTCACTTGAACATTTGATTGCAAGCTGGTTTTGACAACTTTCTTTCTCTTCCTGCAAAACACTCGGCAGACCTCCGTGCAGCCTCTAGAACACGATGGGAGATGTTTTCTGTGCTGGCACAGTTTCTCCTTGCCAGACAGAGTGGAAAAGCTTTTTGCTAAGATGTAGACGAGAAGAGAGGCTAAAGACGAAGTTACGGTCCTCTGCAGAGCTAAGCACCGCTCCCGGGCCTCTTTCGGCAGAAGGCGCACACCGCAGAGCACTGTGAGCGGCAGAATCGTCTTTGCGCGAAGAAGCAGCTTCTTCGTCTCCGGGAGCCGGAGAGAGCGGCAACTTCGCAAAGGTGATGAAACAAGCCGTACAACACTGCGATTGTGTGCGCAGATTGCCAACTGAGAGAAAACAGTACCTGACCACTCTCCTGCCTTTTGTAATCACATGAACATTCGATTGCTAGCTGTTTTGGACAACTTTGTTTCTCTTCTTGCAAAACACTCGGCAGACCTCCGTGCAGCCTCTAGAACACGATGGGAGATGTTTTCTGTGCTGGCACAGTTTCTCCTTGCCAGACAGAGTGGAAAAGCTTTTTGCTAAGATGTAGACGAGAAGAGAGGCTAAAGAAGCAGGTATGGTGCTCGGCAGAGCTAAGCACAGCTCCCGGGCCTCTTTCGGCAGATGACACACACTGCAGAGCACAGTGAGCGGCAGAATCGTCTTTGCGCGAAGAAGCAGCTTCTTCGTCTCCGGGAGCCGGAGAGAGCGGCAACTTCGCAAAGGTGATGAAACAAGCTGTACAACACTGCGATTGTGTGCGCAGCTTGCCAAGTGTGAGAAAACAGTACCTGACCACTCTCCTGCCTTTTGTAATCACATGAACATTCGATTGCAAGCTGTTTTTGACAACTTTCTTTCTCTTCTTGCAAAACACTCGGCAGACCTCCGTGCAGCCTCTAGAACACGATGGGAGATGTTTTCTGTGCTGGCACAGTTTCTCCTTGCCAGACAGAGTGGAAAAGCTTTTTGCTAAGATGTAGACGAGAAGAGAGGCTAAAGAAGCAGGTATGGTGCTCGGCAGAGCAAAGCACAGCTCCCGGGCCTCTTTCGGCAGAAGACACACACTGCAGAGCACAGTGAGCGGCAGAATCATCTTTGCGCGAAGAAGCAGCTTCTTCGTCTCCGGGAGCCGGAGAGAGCGGCAACTTCGCAAAGGTGATGAAACAAGCCGTACAACACTGCGATTGTGTGCGCAGCTTGCCAAGTGAGAGAAAACAGTACGTGACCACTCTCCTGCATTTTCTATTCACATGAACATTCGATTGCAAGCTGTTTTGGACAACTTTATTTCTCTTCTTGCAAAACACTCGGCAGACCTCCGTGCAGCCTCTAGAACACAATGGGAGATGTTTTCTGTGCTGGCACAGTTTCTCCTTGCCAGACAGAGTGGAAAAGCTTTTTGCTAAGATGTAGACGAGAAGAGAGGCTAAAGAAGCAGGTAGAGTGCTCTGCAGAGCTAAGCACAGTTCCCGGATCTATTTCGGCAGAAGGCGCACACCGCAGAGCACTGTGAGCGGCAGAATCGTCTTTGCGCGAAGAAGCAGCTTCTTCGTCTCCTGGAGCCGGAGAGAGCGGCAACTTCGCAAAGGTGATGAAACAAGCTGTACAACACTGCGATTGTGTGCGCAGCTTGCCAACTGAGAGAAAACAGTACCTGACCACTCTCCTGCCTTTTCTATTCACTTGAACATTCGATTGCAAGCTGTTTTGGACAACTTTCTTTCTTTTCTTGCAAAACACTCGGCAGACCTCCGTGCAGCCTCTAGAACACGATGGGAGATGTTTTTTGTGCTGGCACAGTTTCTCCTTGCCAGACAGAGTGGAAAAGCTTTTTGCTAAGATGTAGACGAGAAGAGAGGCTAAAGACGAAGGTACGGTGCTCTGCAGAGCTAAGCACCGCTCCCGGACCTCTTTCGGCAGAAGGCGCACACCGCAGAGCACTGTGAGCGGCAGAATCGTCTTTGCGCGAAGAAGCAGCTTCTTCGTCTCCGGGAGCCGGAGAGAGCGGCAACTTCGCAGAGGTGATGAAACAAGCTGTACAACACTGCGATTGTGTGCGCAGCTTGCCAACTGAGAGAAAACAGTACCTGACCACTCTCCTGCCTTTTCTATTCACATGAACATTCGATTGCAAGCTGTTTTGGACAACTTTCTTTCTCTTCTTGCAAAACACTCGGCAGACCTCCGTGCAGCCTCTAGAACACGATGGGAGATGTTTTCTGTGCTGGCACAGTTTCTCCTTGCCAGACAGAGTGGAAAAGCTTTTTGCTAAGATGTAGACGAGAAGAGAGGCTAAAGACGAAGGTACGGTGCTCTGCAGAGCTAAGCACCGCTCCCGTACCTCTTTCGGCAGAAGGCGCACACCGCAGAGCACTGTGAGCGGCAGAATCGTCTTTGCGCGAAGAAGCAGCTTCTTCGTCTCCGGGAGCCGGAGAGAGCGGCAGCTTCGCAAAGGTGATGAAACAAGCTGTACAACACTGCGATTGTGTGAGCAGCATGACAACTGAGAGAAAACAGTACCGGACCACTCTCCTGCCTTTTCTATTCACATGAACATTCGATTGGAAGCTGTTTTGGACAACTTTCTTTCTCTTCTTGCAAAACACCCGGCAGACCTCCGTGCAGCTTCTAGAACACGATGGGAGATGTTTTCTGTGCTGGCACAGTTTCTCCTTGCCAGACAGAGTGGAAAAGCTTTTTGCTAAGATGTAGACGAGAAGAGAGGCTAAAGACGAAGGTACGGTGCTCTGCAGAGCTAAGCACCGCTCCCGGACCTCTTTCGGCAGAAGGCAAACACCGCAGAGCACTGTGAGCGGCAGAATCGTCTTTGCGCGAAGAAGCAGCTTCTTCGTCTCCGGGAGCCGGAGAGAGCGGCAACTTCGCAAAGGTGATGAAACAAGCTGTACAACACTGCGATTGTGTGCGCAGCTTGCCAAGTGAGAGAAAACAGTACCTGACCACTCTCCTGCCTTTTCTATTCACATGAACATTCGATTGCAAGCTGTTTTGGACAACTTTCTTTCTCTTCTTGCAAAACACTCGGCAGACCTCCGTGCAGCTTCTAGAACACGATGAGAGATGTTTTTTGGGCTGGCACAGTTTCTCCTTGCCAGACAGAGTGGAAAAGCTTTTTGCTAAGATGTAGGCCAGAAGAGAGGCTAAAGACGAAGGTACGGTGCTCTGCAGAGCTAAGCACCGCTCCCGGGCGTCTTTCGGCAGCAGGCGCACACCTTTGAGCACTGTGAGCGGCAGAATCGTCTTTGCGCGAAGAAGCAGCTTCTTCGTCTCCGGGAGCCGGAGAGAGCGGCAACTTCGCAAAGGTGATGAAACAAGCTGTACAACACTGCGATTGTGTGCGCAGCTTGCCAACTGAGAGAAAACAGTACCTGACCACTCTCCTGCCTTTTGTAATCACATGAACATTCGATTGCAAGCTGTTTTGGACAACTTTCTTTCTCTTCTTGCAAAACACTCGGCAGACCTCCGTGCAGCCTCTAGAACACGATGGGAGATGTTTTTTGTGCTGGCACAGTTTCTCCTTGCCAGACACAGTGGAAAAGCTTTTTGCTAAGATGTAGACGAGAAGAGAGGCTAAAGACGAAGTTACGGTGCTCTGCAGAGCTAAGCACCGCTCCCGGGCCTCTTTCGGCAGAAGGCGCACACCGCAGAGCACTGTGAGCGGCAGAATCGTCTTTGCGCGAAGAAGCAGCTTCTTCGTCTCCGGGAGCCGGAGAGAGCGGCAACTTCGCAAAGGTGATGAAACAAGCTGTACAACAGTGCGATTGTGTGCGCAGCTTGCCAAGTGAGAGAAAACAGTACCTGACCACTCTCCTGCCTTTTCTATTCACTTGAACATTCGATTGCAAGCTGTTTTGGACAACTTTCTTTCTCTTCTTGCAAAACACTCGGCAGACCTCCGTGCAGCCTCTAGAACACGATGGGAGATGTTTTCTGTGCTGGCACAGTTTCTCCTTGCCAGACAGAGTGGAAAAGCTTTTTGCTAAGATGTAGACGAGAAGAGAGGCTAAAGACGAAGGTACGGTGCTCTGCAGAGCTAAGCACCGCTCCCGGGCGTCTTTCGGCAGCAGGCGCACACCGCAGAGCACTGAGAGCGGCAGAATCATCTTTGCGCGAAGAAGCAGCTTCTTCGTCTCCGGGAGCCGGAGAGAGCGGCAACTTCGCAAAGGTGATGAAACAAGCTGTTCAACACTGCGATTGTGTGCGCAGCTTGCCAACTGAGAGAAAACAGTACCTGACCACTCTCCTGCCTTTTCTATTCACATGAACATTCGATTGCAAGCTGTTTTGGACAACTTTCTTTCTCTTCTTGCAAAACACTCGGCAGACCTCCTTGCAGCTTCTAGAACACGATGGGAGATATTTTCTGTGCTGGCACAGTTTAGCCTTGCCAGACAGAGTGGAAAAGCTTTTTGCTAAGATGTAGACGAGAAGAGAGGCTAAAGACGAAGGTACGGTGCTCTGCAGAGCTAAGCACCGCTCCCGGGCCTCTTTCGGCAGCAGGCGCACACCGCAGAGCACTGTGAGCGGCAGAATCGTCTTTGCGCGAAGAAGCAGCTTCTTCGTCTCCGGGAGCCGGAGAGAGCGGCAACTTCGCAAAGGTGATGAAACAAGCTGTACAACACTGCGATTGTGTGCGCAGCTTGCCAACTGAGAGAAAACAGTACCTGACCACTCTCCTGCATTTTCTATTCACATGAACATTCGATTGCAAGCTGTTTTGACAACTTTGTTTCTCTTCTTGCAAAACACTCGGCAGACCTCCGTGCAGCCTCTAGAACACGATGGGAGTTGTTTTCTGTGCTGGTAAAGTTTCTCCTTGCCAGACAGAGTGGAAAAGCTTTTTGCTAAGATGTAGACGAGAAGAGAGGCTAAAGAAGAAGGTACGGTGCTCTGCAGAGCTAAGCACCGCTCCCGGACCTCTTTCGGCAGAAGGCAAACACCACAGAGCACTGTGAGCGGCAGAATCGTCTTTGCGCGAAGAAGCAGCTTCTTCATCTCCGGGAGCCGGAGAGAGCGGCAACTTCGCAAAGGTGATGAAACAAGCTGTACAACACTGCGATTGTGTGCGCAGCTTGCCAAGTGAGAGAAAACAGTACCTGAACACTCTCCTGCCTTTTCTATTCACATGAACATTCGATTGCAAGCTGTTTTGGACAACTTTCTTTCTCTTCTTGCAAAACACTCGGCAGACTTCCGTGCAGCTTCTAGAACACGATGGGAGATGTTTTCTGTGCTGGCAAAGTTTCGCCTTGCCAGAAGGAGTGGAAAAGCTTTTTGCTAAGATGTAGACGAGAAGAGAGGCTAAAGACGAAGGTACGGTGCTCTGCAGAGCTAAGCACCGCTCCCGGGCGTCTCTCGGCAGAAGGCGCACACCGCAGAGCACTGTGAGCGGCAGAATCGTCTTTGCGCGAAGAAGCAGCTTCTTCGTCTCCGGGAGCCGGAGAGAGCGGCAGCTTCGCAAAGGTGATAAAACAAGCTGTACAACACTGCGATTGTGTGCGCAGCTTGCCAACTGAGAGAAAACAGTACCTGACCACTCTCCTGCCTTTTCTATTCACATGAACATTCGATTGGAAGCTGTTTTGGACAACTTTCTTTCTCTTCTTGCAAAACACTCGGCAGGCCTCCGTGCAGCCTCTAGGACACGATGGGAGATGTTTTTTGTGCTGGCACAGTTTCTCCTTGCCAGACAGAGTGGAAAAGCTTTTTGCTAAGATGTAGACGAGAAGAGAGGCTAAAGACGAAGGTACGGTGCTCTGCAGAGCTAAGCACAGCTCCCGGACCTCTTTCGGCAGAAGGCGCACACCGCAGAGCACTGTGAGCGGCAGAATCGTCTTTGCGCGAAGAAGCAGCTTCTTCGTCTCCGGGAGCCGGAGAGAGCGGCAACTTCGCAAAGGTGATGAAACAAGCTGTACAACACTGCGATTGTGTGCGCAGCTTGCCAACTGAGAGAAAACAGTACCTAACCACTCTCCTGCCTTTTCTATTCACATGAACAATCCATTGAAAGCTGTTTTTGACAACTTTCTTTCTCTTCTTGCAAAACACTCGGCAGACCTCCGTGCAGCCTCTAGAACACGATGGGAGATGTTTTCTGTGCTGGCACAGTTTCTCCTTGCCAGACAGAGTGGAAAAGCTTTTTGCTAAGATGTAGACGAGAAGAGAGGCTAAAGAAGCAGGTAGAGTGCTCTGCAGAGCTAAGCACCGCTCCCGGACCTCTTTCGGCAGAAGGCGCACACCGCAGAGCACTGTGAGCGGCAGAATCGTCTTTGCGCGAAGAAGCAGCTTCTTCGTCTCCGGGAGCCGGAGAGAGCGGCAGCTTCGCAAAGGTGATGAAACAAGCTGTACAACACTGCGATTGTGTTCGCAGCTTGCCAAGTGAGAGAAAACAGTACCTGACCACTCTCCTGCCATTTCTATTCACATGAACATTCGATTGCAAGCTGTTTTGGACAACTTTCTTTCTCTTCTTGCAAAACACTCGGCAGACCTCCGTGCAGCCTCTAGAACACGATGGGAGATGTTTTCTGTGCTGGTAAAGTTTCTCCTTGCCAGACAGAGTGGAAAAGCTTTTTGCTAAGATGTAGACGAGAAGAGAGGCTAAAGACGAAGGTACGGTGCTCTGCAGAGCTAAGCACCGCTCCCGGACCTCTTTCGGCAGAAGGCGCACACCGCAGAGCACTGTGAGCGGCAGAATCGTCTTTGCGCGAAGAAGCAGCTTCTTCGTCTCCGGGAGCCGGAGAGAGCGGCAACTTCGCAAAGGTGATGAAACAAGCCGTACAACACTGCGATTGTGTGCGCAGCTTGCCAACTGAGAGAAAACAGTACCTGACCACTCTCCTGCCTTTTCTATTCACTTGAACATTTGATTGCAAGCTGGTTTTGACAACTTTCTTTCTCTTCCTGCAAAACACTCGGCAGACTTCCGTGCAGCCTCTAGAACACGATGGGAGATGTTTTCTGTGCTGGCACAGTTTCTCCTTGCCAGACAGAGTGGAAAAGCTTTTTGCTAAGATGTAGACGAGAAGAGAGGCTAAAGACGAAGTTACGGTCCTCTGCAGAGCTAAGCACCGCTCCCGGGCCTCTTTCGGCAGAAGGCGCACACCGCAGAGCACTGTGAGCGGCAGAATCGTCTTTGCGCGAAGAAGCAGCTTCTTCGTCTCCGGGAGCCGGAGAGAGCGGCAACTTCGCAAAGGTGATGAAACAAGCTGTACAACAGTGCGATTGTGTGCGCAGCTTGCCAAGTGAGAGAAAACAGTACCTGACCACTCTCCTGCCTTTTCTATTCACTTGAACATTCGATTGCAAGCTGTTTTGGACAACTTTCTTTCTCTTCTTGCAAAACACTCGGCAGACCTCCGTGCAGCCTCTAGAACACGATGGGAGATGTTTTCTGTGCTGGCACAGTTTCTCCTTGCCAGACAGAGTGGAAAAGCTTTTTGCTAAGATGTAGACGAGAAGAGAGGCTAAAGACGAAGGTACGGTGCTCTGCAGAGCTAAGCACCGCTCCCGGGCGTCTTTCGGCAGCAGGCGCACACCGCAGAGCACTGAGAGCGGCAGAATCATCTTTGCGCGAAGAAGCAGCTTCTTCGTCTCCGGGAGCCGGAGAGAGCGGCAACTTCGCAAAGGTGATGAAACAAGCTGTTCAACACTGCGATTGTGTGCGCAGCTTGCCAACTGAGAGAAAACAGTACCTGACCACTCTCCTGCCTTTTCTATTCACATGAACATTCGATTGCAAGCTGTTTTGGACAACTTTCTTTCTCTTCTTGCAAAACACTCGGCAGACCTCCTTGCAGCTTCTAGAACACGATGGGAGATATTTTCTGTGCTGGCACAGTTAAGCCTTGCCAGACAGAGTGGAAAAGCTTTTTGCTAAGATGTAGACGAGAAGAGAGGCTAAAGACGAAGGTACGGTGCTCTGCAGAGCTAAGCACCGCTCCCGGGCCTCTTTCGGCAGAAGGCGCACACCGCAGAGCACTGTGAGCGGCAGAATCGTCTTTGCGCGAAGAAGCAGCTTCTTCGTCTCCGGGAGCCGGAGAGAGCGGCAACTTCGCAAAGGTGATGAAACAAGCTGTACAACACTGTGATTGTGTGCGCAGCTTGCCAACTGAGAGAAAACAGTACCTGACCACTCTCCTGCCTCTTGTAATCACATGAACATTCGATTGCAAGCTGTTTTGGACAACTTTCTTTCTCTTCTTGCAAAACACTAGGCAGACCTCCGTGCAGCCTCTAGAACACGATGGGAGATGTTTTCTGTGCTGGCACAGTTTCTCCTTGCCAGACAGAGTGGAAAAGATTTTTGCTAAGATGTAGACGAGAAGAGAGGCTAAAGAAGCAGGTATGGTGCTCGGCAGAGCTAAGCACAGCTCCCGGGCCTCTTTCGGCAGAAGACACACACTGCAGAGCACAGTGAGCGGCAGAATCGTCTTTGCGCGAAGAAGCAGCTTCTTCGTCTCCGGGAGCCGGAGAGAGCGGCAACTTCGCAAAGGTGATGAAACAAGCTGTACAACACTGCGATTGTGTGCGCAGCTTGCCAACTGAGAGAAAACAGTACCTGACCACTCTCCTGCATTTTCTATTCACATGAACATTCGATTGCAAGCTGTTTTGGACAACTTTGTTTCTCTTCTTGGAAAACACTCGGCAGACCTCCGTGCAGCCTCTAGAACACGATGGGAGTTGTTTTCTGTGCTGGTAAAGTTTCTCCTTGCCAGACAGTGTGGAAAAGCTTTTTGCTAAGATGTAGACGAGAAGAGAGGCTGAAGAAGAAGGTACGGTGCTCTGCAGAGCTAAGCACCGCTCCCGGACCTCTTTCGGCAGAAGGCGCACACCGCAGAGCACTGTGAGCGGCAGAATCGTCTTTGCGCGAAGAAGCAGCTTCTTCGTCTCCGGGAGCCGGAGAGAGCGGCAGCTTCGCAAAGGTGATGAAACAAGCTGTACAACACTGCGATTGTGTTCGCAGCTTGCCAAGTGAGAGAAAACAGTACCTGACCACTCTCCTGCCTTTTCTATTCACATGAACATTCGATTGCAAGCTGTTTTGGACAACTTTCTTTCTCTTCTTGCAAAACACTCGGCAGACCTCCGTGCAGCCTCTAGAACACGATGGGAGATGTTTTCTGTGCTGGTAAAGTTTCTCCTTGCCAGACAGAGTGGAAAAGCTTTTTGCTAAGATGTAGACGAGAAGAGAGGCTAAAGACGAAGGTACGGTGCTCTGCAGAGCTAAGCACCGCTCCCGGACCTCTTTCGGCAGAAGGCGCACACCGCAGAGCACTGTGAGCGGCAGAATCGTCTTTGCGCGAAGAAGCAGCTTCTTCGTCTCCGGGAGCCGGAGAGAGCGGCAACTTCGCAAAGGTGATGAAACAAGCCGTACAACACTGCGATTGTGTGCGCAGCTTGCCAACTGAGAGAAAACAGTACCTGACCACTCTCCTGCCTTTTCTATTCACTTGAACATTTGATTGCAAGCTGGTTTTGACAACTTTCTTTCTCTTCCTGCAAAACACTCGGCAGACCTCCGTGCAGCCTCTAGAACACGATGGGAGATGTTTTCTGTGCTGGCACAGTTTCTCCTTGCCAGACAGAGTGGAAAAGCTTTTTGCTAAGATGTAGACGAGAAGAGAGGCTAAAGAAGCAGGTAGAGTGCTCTGCAGAGCTAAGCACCGCTCCCGGACCTCTTTCGGCAGAAGGCGCACACCGCAGAGCACTGTGAGCGGCAGAATCGTCTTTGCGCGAAGAAGCAGCTTCTTCGTCTCCGGGAGCCGGAGAGAGCGGCAGCTTCGCAAAGGTGATGAAACAAGCTGTACAACACTGCGATTGTGTTCGCAGCTTGCCAAGTGAGAGAAAACAGTACCTGACCACTCTCCTGCCTTTTCTATTCACATGAACATTCGATTGCAAGCTGTTTTGGACAACTTTCTTTCTCTTCTTGCAAAACACTCGGCAGACCTCCGTGCAGCCTCTAGAACACGATGGGAGATGTTTTCTGTGCTGGTAAAGTTTCTCCTTGCCAGACAGAGTGGAAAAGCTTTTTGCTAAGATGTAGACGAGAAGAGAGGCTAAAGACGAAGGTACGGTGCTCTGCAGAGCTAAGCACCGCTCCCGGACCTCTTTCGGCAGAAGGCGCACACCGCAGAGCACTGTGAGCGGCAGAATCGTCTTTGCGCGAAGAAGCAGCTTCTTCGTCTCCGGGAGCCGGAGAGAGCGGCAACTTCGCAAAGGTGATGAAACAAGCCGTACAACACTGCGATTGTGTGCGCAGCTTGCCAACTGAGAGAAAACAGTACCTGACCACTCTCCTGCCTTTTCTATTCACTTGAACATTTGATTGCAAGCTGGTTTTGACAACTTTCTTTCTCTTCCTGCAAAACACTCGGCAGACCTCCGTGCAGCCTCTAGAACACGATGGGAGATGTTTTCTGTGCTGGCACAGTTTCTCCTTGCCAGACAGAGTGGAAAAGCTTTTTGCTAAGATGTAGACGAGAAGAGAGGCTAAAGAAGCAGGTAGAGTGCTCTGCAGAGCTAAGCACCGCTCCCGGACCTCTTTCGGCAGAAGGCGCACACCGCAGAGCACTGTGAGCGGCAGAATCGTCTTTGCGCGAAGAAGCAGCTTCTTCGTCTCCGGGAGCCGGAGAGAGCGGCAGCTTCGCAAAGGTGATGAAACAAGCTGTACAACACTGCGATTGTGTTCGCAGCTTGCCAAGTGAGAGAAAACAGTACCTGACCACTCTCCTGCCTTTTCTATTCACATGAACATTCGATTGCAAGCTGTTTTTGACAACTTTCTTTCTCTTCTTGCAAAACACTCGGCAGACCTCCGTGCAGCCTCTAGAACACGATGGGAGATGTTTTCTGTGCTGGCACAGTTTCTCCTTGCCAGACAGAGTGGAAAAGCTTTTTGCTAAGATGTAGACGAGAAGAGAGGCTAAAGAAGCAGGTAGAGTGCTCTGCAGAGCTAAGCACCGCTCCCGGACCTCTTTCGGCAGAAGGCGCACACCGCAGAGCACTGTGAGCGGCAGAATCGTCTTTGCACGAAGAAGCAGCTTCTTCGTCTCCGGGAGCCGGAGAGAGCGGCAGCTTCGCAAAGGTGATGAAACAAGCTGTACAACACTGCGATTGTGTTCGCAGCTTGCCAAGTGAGAGAAAACAGTACCTGACCACTCTCCTGCCTTTTCTATTCACATGAACATTCGATTGGAAGCTGTTGTAGACAAGTTTCTTTCTCTTATTGCAAAACACTCGACAGACCTCCGTGCAGCCTCTATAACACGATGGGAGATGTTTTTTGTGCTGGCACAGTTTCTCCATGCCAGACAGAGTGGATAAGCTTTTTGCTAAGATGTAGACGAGAAGAGAGGCTAAAGACGAAGGTACGGTGCTCTGCAGAGCAAAGCACCGCTCCCGGGCGTCTTTCGGCAGAAGGCGCACACCGCAGAGCACTGTGAGCGGCAGAATCGTCTTTGCGCGAAGAAGCAGCTTCTTCGTCTCCGGGAGCCGGAGAGAGCGGCAACTTCGCAAAGGTGATGAAACAAGCTGTACAACACTGCGATTGTGTGCGCAGCTTGCCAACTGAGAGAAAAGAGTACCTGAGCACTCTCCTGCCTTTTCTATTCACATGAACATTCGATTGCAATCTGTTTTGGACAACTTTCTTTCTCTTCCTGCAAAACACTCGGCAGACCTCGGTGCAGCCTCTAGAACACGATGGGAGATGTTTTCTGTGCTGGCACAGTTTCTCCTTGCCAGACAGAGTGGAAAAGCTTTTTGCTAAGATGTAGACGAGAAGAGAGGCTAAAGACGAAGGTACGGTGCTCTGCAGAGCTAAGCACCGCTCCCGGGCCTCTTTCGGCAGAAAGAGCACACCGCAGATCACTGTGAGCGGCAGAATCGTCTTTGGCTAAAAAGCAGCTTCTTCGTCTCCGGGAGCCGGAGAGAGCGGCAACTTCGCAAAGGTGATGAAACAAGCTGTACAACAGTGCGATTGTGTGCGCAGCTTGCCAACTGAGAGAAAACAGTACCTGACCACTCTCCTGACTTTTCTATTCACATGAACATTCGATTGCAAGCTGTTTTGGACAACTTTCTTTCTCTTCTTGCAAAACACTCGGCAGACCTCCGTGCAGCCTCTAGAACACGATGGGAGATGTTTTCTGTGCTGGCACAGTTTCTCCTTGCCAGACAGAGTGGAAAAGCTTTTTGCTAAGATGTAGACGAGAAGAGAGGCTAAAGACGAAGGTACGGTGCTCTGCAGAGCTAAGCACCGCTCCCGGGCCTCTTTCGGCAGCAGGCGCACACCGCAGAGCCCTGTGAGCGGCAGAATCGTCTTTGCGCGAAGAAGCAGCTTCTTCGTCTCCGGGAGCCGGAGAGAGCGGCAACTTCGCAGAGGTGATGAAACAAGCTGTACAACACTGCGATTGTGTGCGCAGCTTGCCAACTGAGAGAAAACAGTACCTGACCACTCTCCTGCCTTTTCTATTCACATGAACATTCGATTGCAAGCTGTTTTGGACAACATTCTTTCTCTTCTTGCAAAACACTCGGCAGACCTCCGTGCAGCTTCTCGAACTCCATAGGAGATGTTTTCTGTGCTGGCACAGTTTCTCCTTGCCAGACAGAGTGGAAAAGCTTTTTGCTAAGATGTAGACGAGAAGAGAGGCTAAAGACGAAGGTACGGTGCTCTGAAGAGCTAAGCACCGCTCCCGGGCCTCTTTCGGCAGAAGGCGCACACCGCAGAGCACTGTGAGCGGCAGAATCGTCTTTGCGCGAAGAAGCAGCTTCTTCGTCTCCGGGAGCCGGAGAGAGCGGCAACTTCGCAAAGGTGATGAAACAAGCTGTACAACACTGCGATTGTGTGCGCAGCTTGCCAAGTGAGAGAAAACAGTACCTGACCACTCTCCTGCCTTTTCTATTCACATGAACATTCGATTGCAAGCTGTTTTGGACAACTTTCTTTCTCTTCTTGCAAAACACTCGGCAGACCTCCGTGCAGCCTCTAGAACACGATGGGAGATGTTTTTTGTGCTGGCACAGTTTCTCCTTGCCAGACAGAATGGAAAAGCTTTTTGCTAAGATGTAGACCAGAAGAGAGGCTAAAGACGAAGGTACGGTGCTCTGCAGAGCTAAGCACCGCTCCCGGGCCTCTTTCGGCTGAAGACACACACTGCAGAGCACTGTGAGCGGCAGAATCGTCTTTGCGCGAAGAAGCAGCTTCTTCGTCTCCGGGAGCCGGAGAGAGCGGCAACTTCGCAAAGGTGATGAAACAAGCTGTACAACACTGCGATTGTGTGCGCAGCTTGCCAACTGAGAGAAAACAGTACCTGACCACTCTCCTGCCTTTTCTATTCACATGAACGTTCGATTGCAAGTTGTTTTGGACAACTTTCTTTCTCTTTTGCAAAATACTCGGCAGACCTCCGTGCAGCCTGTAGAACACGATGGGAGATGGTTTTTGTGCTGGCACAGTTTCTCCTTGCCAGACAGAGTGGAAAAGCTTTTTGCTAAGATGTAGACAAGAAGAGAGGCTAAAGACGAAGGTACGGTGCTCTGCAGAGCTAAGCACCGCTCCCGGACCTCTTTCGGCAGAAGGCGCACACCGCAGAGCACTGTGAGCGGCAGAATCGTCTTTGCGCGAAGAAGCAGCTTCTTCGTCTCCGGGAGCCGGAGAGAGCGGCAACTTCGCAAAGGTGATGAAACAAGCTGTACAACACTGCGATTGTGTGCGCAGCTTGCCAAGTGAGAGAAAACAGTACCTGACCACTCTCCTGCCTTTTCTATTCACATGAATATTCGATTGCAAGCTGTTTTGGACAACTTTCTTTCTCTTCTTGCAAAACACTCGGCAGACCTCCGTGCAGCCTCTAGAACACGATGGGAGATGTTTTCTGTGCTGGCAGAGTTTCGCCTTGCCAGACAGAGTGGAAAAGCTTTTTGCTAATATGTAGACGAGAAGAGAGGCTAAAGAAGCAGGAAGAGTTCTCTGCAGAGCTAAGCACCGCTCCCGGACCTCTTTCGGCAGAAGGCGCACACCGCAGAGCACTGTGAGCGGCAGAATCGTCTTTGCGCGAAGAAGCAGCTTCTTCGTCTCCGGGAGCCGGAGAGAGCGGCAACTTCGCAAAGGTGATGAAACAAGCTGTACAACACTGCGATTGTGTGCGCAGCTTGCCAACTGAGAGAAAACAGTACCTGACCACTCTCCTGCCTTTTCTATTCACATGAACATTCGATTGCAAGCTGTTTTGGACAACTTTCTTTCTCTTCTTGCAAAACACTCGGCAGACCTCCGTGCAGCCTCTAGAACACGATGGGAGATGTTTTCTGTGCTGGTAAAGTTTCTCATTGCCAGACAGAGTGGAAAAGCTTTTTGCTAAGATGTAGACGAGAAGAGAGGCTAAAGACGAAGGTACGGTGCTCTGCAGAGCTAAGCACCGCTCCCGGACGTCTTTCGGCAGAAGGCAAACACCGCAGAGCACTGTGAGCGGCAGAATCGTCTTTGCGCGAAGAAGCAGCTTCTTCGTCTCCGGGAGCCGGAGAGAGCGGCAACTTCGCAAAGGTGATGAAACAAGCTGTACAACAGTGCGATTGTGTGCGCAGCTTGCCAACTGAGAGAAAACAGTACCTGAGCACTCTCCTGCCTTTTCTATTCACATGAACATTCGATTGCAAGCTGTTTTGGACAACTTTCTTTCTCTTCTTGCAAAACACTCGGCAGACCTCCGTGCAGCCTCTAGAACACGATGGGAGATGTTTTCTGTGCTGGCACAGTTTCTCCTTGCCAGACAGAGTGGAAAAGCTTTTTGCTAAGATGTAGACGAGAAGAGAGGCTAAAGAAGCAGGTATGGTGCTCGGCAGAGCTAAGCACAGCTCCCGGGCCTCTTTCGGCAGAAGACACACACTGCAGAGCACAGTGAGCGGCAGAATTGTCTTTGCGCGAAGAAGCAGCTTCTTCGTCTCCGGGAGCCGGAGAGAGCGGCAACTTCGCAAAGGTGATGAAACAAGCTGTACAACACTGCGATTGTGTGCGCAGCTTGCCAAGTGAGAGAAAACAGTACCTGACCACTCTCCTGCCTTTTCTATTCACATGAACATTCGATTGCAAGCTGTTTTGGACAACTTTCTTTCTCTTCTTGCAAAACACTCGGCAGACCTCCGTGCAGCCTCTAGAACACGATGGGAGATGTTTTCTTTGCTGGTAAAGTTTCTCCTTGCCAGACAGAGTGGAAAAGCTTTTTGCTAAGATGTAGACGAGAAGAGAGGCTAAAGACGAAGTTACGGTGCTCTGCAGAGCTAAGCACCGCTCCCGGACCTCTTTCGGCAGAAGGCGCACACCGCAGAGCACTGTGAGCGGCAGAATCGTCTTTGCGCGAAGAAGCAGCTTCTTTGTCTCCGGGAGCCGGAGAGAGCGGCAACTTCGCAAAGGTGATGAAACAAGCTGTACAACACTGCGATTGTGTGCGCAGCTTGCCAACTGAGAGAAAACAGTACCTGACCACTCTCCTGCCTTTTCTATTCACATGAACATTCGATTGCCATTTGTTTTGGACAACTTTCTTTCTCTTTTGCAAAATACTCGGCAGACCTCCGTGCAGCCTGTAGAACACGATGGGAGATGGTTTTTGTGCTGGCACAGTTTCTCCTTGCCAGACAGAGTGGAAAAGCTTTTTGCTAACATGTAGACAAGAAGAGAGGCTAAAGACGAAGGTACGGTGCTCTGCAGAGCTAAGCACCGCTCCCGGTCGTCTTTCGGCAGAAGGCGCACACCGCAGAGCAGAGTGAGCGGCAGAATCGTCTTTGCGCGAAGAAGCAGCTTCTTCGTCTCCGGGAACCGGAGAGAGCGGCAGCTTCGCAAAGGTGATGAAACAAGCTGTACAACACTGCGATTGTGTGCGCAGCTTGCCAAGTGAGAGAAAACAGTACCTGACCACTCTCCTGCCTTTTCTATTCACATGAACATTCGATTGCAAGCTGTTTTGAACAACTTTCTTTCTCTTCTTGCAAAACACTCGGCAGACCTCCGTGCAGCCTCTAGAACACGATGGGAGATGTTTTCTGTGCTGGCACAGTTTCTCCTTGCCAGACAGAGTGGAAAAGCTTTTTGCTAAGATGTAGACGAGAAGAGAGGCTAAAGACGAAGGTACGGTGCTCTGCAGAGCTAAGCACCGCTCCCGGGCCTCTTTCGGCAGCAGGCGCACACCGCAGAGCACTGTGAGCGGCAGAATCGTCTTTGCGCGAAGAAGCAGCTTCTTCGTCTCCGGGAGCCGGAGAGAGCGGCAGCTTCGCAAAGGTGATGAAACAAGCTGTACAACACTGCGATTGTGTGCGCAGCTTGCCAACTGAGAGAAAACAGTACCTGACCACTCTCCTGCCTTTTGTAATCACATGAACATTCGATTGCAAGCTGTTTTGGACAACTTTCTTTCTCTTCTTGCAAAACACTCTGCAGACCTCCGTGCAGCCTCTAGAACACGATGGGAGATGTTTTCTGTGCTGGCACAGTTTCTCCTTGCCAGACAGAGTGGAAAAGCTTTTTGCTAAGATGTAGACGAGAAGAGAGGCTAAAGAAGCAGGTATGGTGCTCGGCAGAGCAAAGCACAGCTCCCGGGCCTCTTTCGGCAGAAGACACACACTGCAGAGCAGAGTGAGCGGCAGAATCATCTTTGCGCGAAGAAGCAGCTTCTTCGTCTCCGGGAGCCGGAGAGAGCGGCAACTTCGCAAAGTTGATGAAACACGACGTACAACACTGCGATTGTGTGCGCAGCTTGCCAAGTGAGAGAAAACAGTACCTGACCACTCTCCTGCATTTTCTATTCACATGAACATTCGATTCCAAGCTGTTTTGGACAACTTTCTTTCTCTTCTTGCAAAACACTCGGCAGACCTCCGTGCAGCCTCTAGAACACGATGGGAGATGTTTTCTGTGCTGGCACAGTTTCTCCTTGCCAGACAGAGTGGAAAAGCTTTTTGCTAAGATGTAGACGAGAAGAGAGGCTAAAGAAGCAGGTAGAGTGCTCTGCAGAGCTAAGCACAGCTCCCGGACCTCTTTCGGCAGAAGGCGCACATCGCAGAGCACAGTGAGCGGCAGAATCGTCTTTGCGCGAAGAAGCAGCTACTTCGTCTCCGGGAGCCGGAGATAGCGGCAACTTCGCAGAGGTGATGAAACAAGCTGTACAACACTGCGATTGTGTGCGCAGCTTGCCAACTGAGAGAAAACAGTACCTGACCACTCTCCTGCCTTTTCTATTCACATGAACATTCGATTGCAAGCTGTTTTGGACAACTTTCTTTCTCTTCTTGCAAAACACTCGGCAGACCTCCGTGCAGCCTCTAGAACACGATGGGAGATGTTTTCTGTGCTGGCACAGTTTCTCCTGGCCAGACAGAGTGGAAAAGTTTTTTGCTAAGATGTAGACGAGAAGAGAGGCTAAAGACGAAGGTACGGTGCTCTGCAGAGCTAAGCACCGCTCCCGGACCTCTTTCGGCAGAAGGCGCACACCGCAGAGCACTGTGAGCGGCAGAATCGTCTTTGCGCGAAGAAGCAGCTTCTTCGTCTCCGGGAGCCGGAGAGAGCGGCAGCTTCGCAAAGGTGATGAAACAAGCTGTACAACACTGCGATTGTGTGCGCAGCATGACAACTGAGAGAAAACAGTACCTGACCACTCTCCTGCCTTTTCTATTCACATGAACATTCGATTGGAAGCTGTTTTGGACAACTTTCTTTCTCTTCTTGCAAAACACTCGGCAGACCTCCGTGCAGCCTCTAGAACACGATGGGAGATGTTTTCTGTGCTGGCACAGTTTCTCCTTGCCAGACAGAGTGGAAAAGCTTTTTGCTAAGATGTAGACGAGAAGAGAGGCTAAAGACGAAGGTACGGTGCTCTGCAGTGCTAAGAACCGCTCCCGGACCTCTTTCGGCAGAAGGCGCACACCGCAGAGCACTGTGAGCGGCAGAATCACCTTTGCGCGAAGAAGCAGCTTCTTCGTCTCCGAGAGCCGGAGAGAGCGGCAACTTCGCAAAGGTGATGAAACAAGCTGTACAACAGTGCGATTGTGTGCGCAGCTTGCCAACTGAGAGAAAACAGTACCTGACCACTCTCCTGCCTTTTCTAATCACTTGAATATTCGATTGCAAGCTGTTATGGACAACTTTCTTTCTCTTCTTGCAAAACACTCGGCAGACCTCCGTGCAGCTTCTAGAACACGATGGGAGATGTTTTTTGGGCTGGCACAGTTTCTCCTTGCCAGACAGAGTGGAAAAGCTTTTTGCTAAGATGTAGACCAGAAGAGAGGCTAAAGACGAAGGTACGGTGCTCTGCAGAGCTAAGCACCGCTCCCGGGCCTCTTTCGGCAGCAGGCGCACACCGCAGAGCAGAGTGAGCGGCAGAATCGTCTTTGCGCGAAGAAGCAGCTTCTTCGTCTCCGGGAGCCGGAGAGAGCGGCAACTTCGCAAAGGTGATGAAACAAGCTGTACAACACTGCGATTGTGTGCGCAGCTTGCCAACTGAGAGAAAACAGTACCTGACCACTCTCCTGCCTTTTGTAATCACATGAACCTTCGATTGCAAGCTGTTTTGGACAACTTTCTTTCTCTTCTTGCAAAACACTCGGCAGACCTCCGTGCAGCCTCTAGAACACGATGGGAGATGTTTTTTGTGCTGGCACTGTTTCTCCTTGCCAGACACAGTGGAAAAGCTTTTTGCTAAGATGTAGACGAGAAGAGAGGCTAAAGACAAAGGTACGGTGCTCTGCAGAGCTAAGCACCGCTCCCGGACCTCTTTCGGCAGAAGGCGCACACCGCAGAGCACTGTGAGCGGCAGAATCGCCTTTGCGCGAAGAAGCAGCTTCTTCGTCTCCGGGAGCCGGAGAGAGCGGCAACTTCGCAAAGGTGATGAAACCAGCTGTACAACACTGCGATTGTGTGCGCAGCTTGCCAACTGAGAGAAAACAGTACCTGACCACTCTCCTGCCTTTTCTATTCACATGAACATTCGATTGGAAGCTGTTTTTGACAACTTTCTTTCTCTTCTTGCAAAACACTCGGCAGACCTCCGTGCAGCTTCTAGAACACGATGGGAGATGTTTTCTGTGCTGGCACAGTTTCTCCTTGCCAGACAGAGTGGAAAAGCTTTTTGCTAAGATGTAGACGAGAAGAGAGGCTAAAGACGAAGGTACGGTGCTCTGCAGAGCTGAGCACCGCTCCCGGGCCTCTTTCGGCAGCAGGCGCACACCGCAGAGCACTGTGAGCGGCAGAACCATCTTTGCGCGAAGAAGCAGCTTCTTCGTCTCCGGGAGCCGGAGAGAGCGGCAACTTCGCAAAGGTGATGAAACAAGCGTTTCAGCACTGCGATTGTGTGCGCAGCTTGCCAACTGAGAGAAAACAGTACCTGACCACTCTCCTGCATTTTCTATTCACATGAACATTCGATTGCAAGCTGTTTTGGACAACTTTATTTCTCTTCTTCCAAAACACTCTGCAGACCTCCTTGCAGCTTCTAGAACACGATGGGAGATGTTTTCTGTGCTGGCACAGTTTAGCCTTGCCAGAAAGAGTGGAAAAGCTTTTTGCTAAGATGTAGACGAGAAGAGAGGCTAAAGACGAAGGTACGGTGCTCTGCAGAGCTAAGCACCGCTCCCGGGCCTCTTTCGGCAGCAGGCGCACACCGCAGAGCACTGTGAGCGGCAGAATCGTCTTTGCGCGAAGAAGCAGCTTCTTCGTCTCCGGGAGCCGGAGAGAGCGGCAGCTTCGCAAAGGTGATGAAACAAGCTGTACAACACTGCGATTGTGTGCGCAGCTTGCCAAGTGATAGAAAACAGTACCTGACCACTCTCCTGCCTTTTCTATTCACATGAACATTCGATTGGAAGCTGTTTTGGACAACTTTCTTTCTCTTCTTGCAAAATACTCGGCAGGCCTCCGTGCAGCCTCTAGGACACGATGGGAGATTTTTTTTGTGCTGGCACATTTTCTCCTTGCCAGACAGAGTGGAAAAGCTTTTTGCTAAGATGTAGACGAGAAGAGAGGCTAAAGACGAAGGTACGGTGCTCTGCAGAGCTAAGCACAGCTCCCGGACCTCTTTCGGCAGAAGGCGCACACCGCAGAGCACTGTGAGCGGCAGAATCGTCTTTGCGCGAAGAAGCAGCTTCTTCGTCTCCGGGAGCCGGAGAGAGCGGCAACTTCGCAAAGGTGATGAAACAAGCTGTACAACACTGCGATTGTGTGCGCAGCTTGCCAAGTGAGAGAAAACAGTACCTAACCACTCTCCTGCCTTTTCTATTCACATGAACATTCCATTGAAAGCTGTTTTTGACAACTTTCTTTCTCTTCTTGCAAAACACTCGGTAGACCTCCGTGCAGCCTCTAGAACACGATGGGAGATGTTTTCTGTGCTGGCACAGTTTCTCCTTGCCAGACAGAGTGGAAAAGCTTTTTGCTAAGATGTAGACGAGAAGAGAGGCTAAAGAAGCAGGTAGAGTGCTCTGCAGAGCTAAGCACAGCTCCCGGACCTCTTTCGGCAGAAGGCGCACACCGCAGAGCACTGTGAGCGGCAGAATCGTCTTTGCGCGAAGAAGCAGCTTCTTCGTCTCCTGGAGCCGGAGAGAGCGGCAACTTCGCAAAGGTGATGAAACAAGCTGTACAACACTGCAATTGTGTGCGCAGCTTGCCAAGTGAGAGAAAACAGTACCTGACCACTCTCCTGCCTTTTCTATTCACTTGAAGATTCGATTGCAAGCTGTTTTGGACAACTTTCTTTCTTTTCTTGCAAAACACTCGGCAGACCTCCGTGCAGCCTCTAGAACACGATGGGAGATGTTTTTTGTGCTGGCACAGTTTCTCCTTGCCAGACAGAGTGGAAAAGCTTTTTGCTAAGATGTAGACGAGAAGAGAGGCTAAAGACGAAGGTACGGTGCTCTGCAGAGCTAAGCACCGCTCCCGGACCTCTTTCGGCAGAAGGCGCACACCGCAGAGCACTGTGAGCGGCAGAATCACCTTTGCGCGAAGAAGCAGCTTCTTCGTCTCCGAGAGCCGGAGAGAGCGGCAACTTCGCAAAGGTGATGAAACAAGCTGTACAACACTGCGATTGTGTGCGCAGCTTGCCAACTGAGAGAAAACAGTACCTGACCACTCTCCTGCCTTTTCTAATCACTTGAACATTCGATTGCAAGCTGTTTTGGACAACTTTCTTTCTCTTCTTGCAAAACACTCGGCAGACCTCCGTGCAGCTTCTAGAACACGATGGGAGATGTTTTTTGGGCTGGCACAGTTTCTCCTTGCCAGACAGAGTGGAAAAGCTTTTTGCTAAGATGTAGACCAGAAGAGAGGCTAAAGACGAAGGTACGGTGCTCTGCAGAGCTAAGCACCGCTCCCGGGCGTCTTTCGGCAGCAGGCGCACACCTTTGAGCACTGTGAGCGGCAGAATCGTCTTTGCGCGAAGAAGCAGCTTCTTCGTCTCCGGGAGCCGGAGAGAGCGGCAACTTCGCAAAGGTGATGAAACAAGCTGTACAACACTGCGATTGTGTGCGCAGCTTGCCAAGTGAGAGAAAACAGTACCTGACCACTCTCCTGCCTTTTGTAATCACATGAACCTTCGATTGCAAGCTGTTTTGGACAACTTTCTTTCTCTTCTTGCAAAACACTCGGCAGACCTCCGTGCAGCCTCTAGAACACGATGGGAGATGTTTTTTGTGCTGGCACAGTTTCTCCTTTCCAGACAGAGTGGAAAAGCTTTTTGCTAAGATGTAGACGAGAAGAGAGGCTAAAGACGAAGGTACGGTGCTCTGCAGAGCTAAGCACCGCTCCCGGGCCTCTTTCGGCAGAAGGCGCACACCGCAGAGCACTGTGAGCGGCAGAATCGCCTTTGCGCGAAGAAGCAGCTTCTTCGTCTCCGGGAGCCGGAGAGAGCGGCAACTTCGCAAAGGTGATGAAACAAGCTGTACAACACTGCGATTGTGTGCGCAGCTTGCCAACTGAGAGAAAACAGTACCTGACCACTCTCCTGCCTTTTCTATTCACTTGAAGATTCGATTGCAAGCTGTTTTGGACAACTTTCTTTCTCTTCTTGCAAAACACTCGGCAGACCTCCGTGCAGCCTCTAGAACACGATGGGAGATGTTTTCTGTGCTGGCACAGTTTCTCCTTGCCAGACAGAGTGGAAAAGCTTTTTGCTAAGATGTAGACGAGAAGAGAGGCTAAAGACGAAGGTACGGTGCTCTGCAGAGCTAAGCACCGCTCCCGGACCTCTTTCGGCAGAAGGCGCACACCGCAGAGCACTGTGAGCGGCAGAATCGTCTTTGCGCGAAGAAGCAGCTTCTTCGTCTCCGGGAGCCGGAGAGAGCGGCAACTTCGCAAAGGTGATGAAACAAGCTGTACAACACTGCGATTGTGTGCGCAGCTTGCCAACTGAGAGAAAACAGTACCTGACCACTCTCCTGCCTTTTCTATTCACATGAACATTCGATTGGAAGCTGTTTATGACAACTTTCTTTCTCTTCTTGCAAAACACTCGGCAGACCTCCGTGCAGCTTCTAGAACACGATGGGAGATGTTTTCTGTGCTGGCACAGTTTCTCCTTGCCAGACAGAGTGGAAAAGCTTTTTGCTAAGATGTAGACGAGAAGAGAGGCTAAAGACGAAGGTACGGTGCTCTGCAGAGCTGAGCACCGCTCCCGGGCCTCTTTCGGCAGCAGGCGCACACCGCAGAGCACTGTGAGCGGCAGAATCGTCTTTGCGCGAAGAAGCAGCTTCTTCGTCTCCGGGAGCCGGAGAGAGCGGCAACTTCGCAAAGGTGATGAAACAAGCGTTTCAACACTGCGATTGTGTGCGCAGCTTGCCAACTGAGAGAAAACAGTACCTGACCACTCTCCTGCCTTTTCTATTCACATGAACATTCGATTGCAAGCTGTTTTGGACAACTTTCTTTCTCTTCTTCCAAAACACTCGGCAGACCTCCTTGCAGCTTCTAGAACACGATGGGAGATGTTTTCTGTGCTGGCACAGTTTCTCCTTGCCAGACAGAGTGGAAAAGCTTTTTGCTAAGATGTAGACGAGAAGAGAGGCTAAAGACGAAGGTACGGTGCTCTGCAGAGCTAAGCACCGCTCCCGGGCCTCTTTCGGCAGCAGGCGCACACCGCAGAGCACTGTGAGCGGCAGAATCGTCTTTGCGCGAAGAAGCAGCTTCTTCGTCTCCGGGAGCCGGAGAGAGCGGCAACTTCGCAAAGGTGATGAAACAAGCTGTACAACACTGCGATTGTGTGCGCAGCTTGCCAACTGAGAGAAAACAGTACCTGACCACTCTCCTGCCTTTTGTAATCACATGAACTTTCGATTGCAAGCTGTTTTGGACAACTTTCTTTCTCTTCTTGCAAAACACTCGGCAGACCTCCGTGCAGCCTCTAGAACACGATGGGAGATGTTTTCTGTGCTGGCACAGTTTCTCCTTGCCAGACAGAGTGGAAAAGCTTTTTGCTAAGATGTAGACGAGAAGAGAGGCTAAAGAAGCAGGTATGGTGCTCGGCAGAGCTAAGCACAGCTCCCGGGCCTCTTTCGGCAGAAGACACACACTGCAGAGCACAGTGAGCGGCAGAATCGTCTTTGCGCGAAGAAGCAGCTTCTTCGTCTCCGGGAGCCGGAGAGAGCGGCAACTTCGCAAAGGTGATGAAACAAGCCGTACAACACTGCGATTGTGTGCGCAGCTTGCCAACTGAGAGAAAACAGTACCTGACCACTCTCCTGTATTTTCTATTCACATGAATATTCGATTGCAAGCTGTTTTGGACAACTTTGTTTCTCTTCTTGCAAAACACTCGGCAGACCTCCGTGCAGCCTCTAGAACACGATGGGAGATGTTTTCTGTGCTGGCACAGTTTCTCCTTGCCAGACAGAGTGGAAAAGCTTTTTGCTAAGATGTAGACGAGAAGAGAGGCTAAAGACGAAGGTACGGTGCTCTGCAGAGCTAAGCACCGCTCCCGGACCTCTTTCGGCAGAAGGCAAACACCGCAGAGCACTGTGAGCGGCAGAATCGTCTTTGCGCGAAGAAGCAGCTTCTTCGTCTCCGGGAGCCGGAGAGAGTGGCAACTTCGCAAAGGTGATGAAACAAGCTGTACAACACTGCGATTGTGTGCGCAGCTTGCCAACTGAGAGAAAACAGTACCTGACCACTCTCCTGACTTTTCTATTCACATGAACATTCGATTGCAAGCTGTTTTGGACAACTTTCTTTCTCTTCTTGCAAAACACTCGGCAGACCTCCGTGCAGCCTCTAGAACACGATGGGAGATGTTTTCTGTGCTGGCACAGTTTCTCCTTGCCAGACAGAGTGGAAAAGCTTTTTGCTAAGATGTAGACGAGAAGAGAGGCTAAAGAAGCAGGTAGAGTGCTCTGCAGAGCTAAGCACCGCTCCCGGACCTCTTTCGGCAGAAGGCGCACACCGCAGAGCACTGTGAGCGGCAGAATCGTCTTTGCGCGAAGAAGCAGCTTCTTCGTCTCCGGGAGCCGGAGAGAGCGGCAGCTTCGCAAAGGTGATGAAACAAGCTGTACAACACTGCGATTGTGTGCGCAGCTTGCCAAGTGAGAGAAAACAGTACCTGACCACTCTCCTGCCTTTTCTATTCACATGAACATTTGATTGCAAGCTGTTTTGGACAACTTTCTTTCTCTTCTTGCAAAATACTCGGCAGGCCTCCGTGCAGCCTCTAGGACACGATGGGAGATGTTTTTTGTGCTGGCACAGTTTCTCCTTGCCAGACAGAGTGGAAAAGCTTTTTGCTAAGATGTAGACGAGAAGAGAGGCTAAAGACGAAGGTACGGTGCTCTGCAGAGCTAAGCACAGCTCCCGGACCTCTTTCGGCAGAAGGCGCACACCGCAGAGCACTGTGAGCGGCAGAATCGTCTTTGCGCGAAGAAGCAGCTTCTTCGTCTCCGGGAGCCGGAGAGAGCGGCAACTTCGCAAAGGTGATGAAACAAGCTGTACAACACTGCAATTGTGTGCGCAGCTTGCCAAGTGAGAGAAAACAGTACCTAACCACTCTCCTGCCTTTTCTATTCACATGAACATTCCATTGAAAGCTGTTTTTGACAACTTTCTTTCTCTTCTTGCAAAACACTCGGCAGACCTCCGTGCAGCCTCTAGAACACGATGGGAGATGTTTTCTGTGCTGGTAAAGTTTCTCCTTGCCAGACAGAGTGGAAAAGCTTTTTGCTAAGATGTAGACGAGAAGAGAGGCTAAAGACGAAGGTACGGTGCTCTGCAGAGGTAAGCACCGCTCCCGGACCTCTTTCGGCAGAAGGCGCACACCGCAGAGCACTGTGAGCGGCAGAATCGTCTTTGCGCGAAGAGCAGCTTCTTCGTCTCCGGGAGCCGGAGAGAGCGGCAACTTCGCAAAGGTGATGAAACAAGCTGTACAACACTGCGATTGTGTGCGCAGCTTGCCAAGTGAGAGAAAACAGTACCTGACCACTCTCCTGCCTTTTCTATTCACTTGAACATTTGATTGCAAGCTGGTTTTGACAACTTTCTTTCTCTTCTTGCAAAACACTCGGCAGACCTCCGTGCAGCCTCTAGAACACGATGGGAGATGTTTTCTGTGCTGGCACAGTTTCTCCATGCCAGACAGAGTGGAAAAGCTTTTTGCTAAGATGTAGACGAGAAGAGAGGCTAAAGACGAAGGTACGGTGCTCTGCAGAGCTAAGCACCGCTCCCGGGCGTCTTTCGGCAGAAGGCGCACACCGCAGAGCACTGTGAGCGGCAGAATCGTCTTTGCGCGAAGAAGCAGCTTCTTCGTCTCCGGGAGCCGGAGAGAGCGGCAACTTCGCAAAGGTGATGAAACAAGCTGTACAACACTGCGATTGTGTGCGCAGCTTGCCAACTGAGAGAAAACAGTACCTGACCACTCTCCTGCCTTTTGTAATCACATGAACATTCGATTGCAGGCTGTTTTGGACAACTTTCTTTCTCTTCTTGCAAAACACTCGGCAGACCTCCGTGCAGCCTCTAGAACACGATGGGAGATGTTTTCTGTGCTGGCACAGTTTCTCCTTGCCAGACAGAGTGGAAAAGCTTTTTGCTAAGATGTAGACGAGAAGAGAGGCTAAAGAAGCAGGTATGGTGCTCGGCAGAGCTAAGCACAGCTCCCGGACCTCTTTCGGCAGAAGACACACACTGCAGAGCACAGTGAGCGGCAGAATCGTCTTTGCGCGAAGAAGCAGCTTCTTCGTCTCCGGGAGCCGGAGAGAGCGGCAACTTCGCAAAGGTGATGAAACAAGCTGTACAACACTGCGATTGTGTGCGCAGCTTGCCAAGTGAGAGAAAACAGTACCTGACCACTCTCCTGCCTTTTCTATTCACATGAACATTCCATTGCAAGCTGTTTTTGACAACTTTCTTTCTCTTCTTGCAAAACACTCGGCAGACCTCCGTGCAGCCTCTAGAACACGATGGGAGATTTTTTCTGTGCTGGCACACTTTCTCCTTGCCAGACAGAGTGGAAAAGCTTTTTGCTAAGATGTAGACGAGAAGAGAGGCTAAAGAAGCAGGTAGAGTGGTCTGCAGAGCTAAGCACCGCTCCCGGACCTCTTTCGGCAGAAGGCGCACACCGCAGAGCACTGTGAGCGGCAGAATCGTCTTTGCGCGAAGAAGCAGCTTCTTCGTCTCCGGGAGCCGGAGAGAGCGGCAGCTTCGCAAAGGTGATGAAACAAGCTGTACAACACTGCGATTGTGTGCGCAGCTTGCCAAGTGAGAGAAAAGAGTACCTGACCACTCTCCTGCCTTTTCTATTCACATGAACATTCGATTGCAAGCTGTTTTGGACAACTTTCTTTCTCTTCTTGCAAAACACTCGGCAGACCTCCGTGCAGCCTCTAGAACACGATGGGAGATGTTTTCTGTGCTGGTAAAGTTTCTCCTTGCCAGACAGAGTGGAAAAGCTTTTTGCTAAGATGTAGACGAGAAGAGAGGCTAAAGACGAAGGTACGGTGCTCTGCAGAGCTAAGCACCGCTCCCGGGCGTCTTTCGGCAGAAGGCGCACACCGCAGAGCACTGTGAGCGGCAGAATCGTCTTTGCGCGAAGAAGCAGCTTCTTCGTCTCCGGGAGCCGGAGAGAGCGGCAACTTCGCAAAGGTGATGAAACAAGCTGTACAACACTGCGATTGTGTGCGCAGCTTGCCAACTGAGAGAAAACAGTACCTGACCACTCTCCTGCCTTTTCTATTCACATGAACATTCGATTGCAAGCTGTTTTGGACAACTTTCTTTCTCTTCTTGCAAAACACTCGGCAGACCTCCGTGCAGCCTCTAGAACACGATGGGAGATGTTTTCTGTGCTGGCACAGTTTCTCCTTGCCAGACAGAGTGGAAAAGCTTTTTGCAAAGATGTAGACGAGAAGAGAGGCTAAAGAAGCAGGTATGGTGCTCGGCAGAGCTAAGCACAGCTCCCGGGCCTCTTTCGGCAGAAGACACACACTGCAGAGCACAGTGAGCGGCAGAATCGTCTTTGCGCGAAGAAGCAGCTTCTTCGTCTCCGGGAGCCGGAGAGAGCGGCAACTTCGCAAAGGTGATGAAACAAGCTGTACAACACTGCGATTGTGTGCGCAGCTTGCCAAGTGAGAGAAAACAGTACCTGACCACTCTCCTGCCTTTTCTATTCACATGAATATTCCATTGCAAGCTGTTTTGGACAACTTTGTTTCTCTTCTTGCAAAACACTCGGCAGACCTCCGTGCAGCCTCTAGAACACGATGGGAGATGTTTTCTGTGCTGGCACAGTTTCTCCTTGCCAGACAGAGTGGAAAAGCTTTTTGCTAAGATGTAGACGAGAAGAGAGGCTAAAGACGAAGGTACGGTGCTCTGCAGAGCTAAGCACCGCTCCCGGACCTCTTTCGGCAGAAGGCGCACACCGCAGAGCACTGTGAGCGGCAGAATCGTCTTTGCGCGAAGAAGCAGCTTCTTCGTCTCCGGGAGCCGGAGAGAGCGGCAACTTCGCAAAGGTGATGAAACAAGCCGTACAACACTGCGATTGTGTGCGCAGCTTGCCAACTGAGAGAAAACAGTACCTGACCACTCTCCTGCCTTTTCTATTCACTTGAACATTTGATTGCAAGCTGGTTTTGACAACTTTCTTTCTCTTCTTGCAAAACACTCGGCAGACCTCCGTGCAGCCTCTAGAACACGATGGGAGATGTTTTCTGTGCTGGCACAGTTTCTCCATGCCAGACAGAGTGGAAAAGCTTTTTGCTAAGATGTAGACGAGAAGAGAGGCTAAAGACGAAGGTACGGTGCTCTGCAGAGCTAAGCACCGCTCCCGGGCGTCTTTCGGCAGAAGGCGCACACCGCAGAGCACTGTGAGCGGCAGAATGGTCTTTGCGCGAAGAAGCAGCTTCTTCGTCTCCGGGAGCCGGAGAGAGCGGCAACTTCGCAAAGGTGATGAAACAAGCTGTACAACACTGCGATTGTGTGCGCAGCTTGCCAACTGAGAGAAAACAGTACCTGACCACTCTCCTGCCTTTTGTAATCACATGAACATTCGATTGCAAGCTGTTTTGGACAACTTTGTTTCTCTTCTTGCAAAACACTCGGCAGACCTCCGTGCAGCCTCTAGAACACGATGGGAGATGTTTTCTGTGCTGGCACAGTTTCTCCTTGCCAGACAGAGTGGAAAAGCTTTTTGCTAAGATGTAGACGAGAAGAGAGGCTAAAGAAGCAGGTATGGTGCTCGGCAGAGCTAAGCACAGCTCCCGGGCCTCTTTCGGCAGAAGACACACACTGCAGAGCACAGTGAGCGGCAGAATCGTCTTTGCGCGAAGAAGCAGCTTCTTCGTCTCCGGGAGCCGGAGAGAGCGGCACCTTCGCAAAGGTGATGAAACAAGCTGTACAACACTGCGATTGTGTGCGCAGCTTGCCAACTGAGAGAAAACAGTACCTGACCACTCTCCTGCCTTTTCTATTCACATGAACATTCGATTGCAAGCTGTTTTTGACAACTTTCTTTCTCTTCTTGCAAAACACTCGGCAGACCTCCGTGCAGCCTCTAGAACACGATGGGAGATGTTTTCTGTGCTGGCACAGTTTCTCCTTGCCAGACAGAGTGGAAAAGCTTTTTGCTAAGATGTAGACGAGAAGAGAGGCTAAAGAAGCAGGTAGAGTGCTCTGCAGAGCTAAGCACCGCTCCCGGACCTCTTTCGGCAGAAGGCGCACACCGCAGAGCACTGTGAGCGGCAGAATCGTCTTTGCGCGAAGAAGCAGCTTCTTCGTCTCCGGGAGCCGGAGAGAGCGGCAGCTTCGCAAAGGTGATGAAACAAGCTGTACAACACTGCGATTGTGTGCGCAGCTTGCCAACTGAGAGAAAACAGTACCTGACCACTCTCCTGCCTTTTCTATTCACATGAACATTCGATTGCAAGCTGTTTTGGACAACTTTCTTTCTCTTCTTGCAAAACACTCGGCAGACCTCCGTGCAGCCTCTAGAACACGATGGGAGATGTTTTCTGTGCTGGTAAAGTTTCTCCTTGCCAGACAGAGTGGAAAAGCTTTTTGCTAAGATGTAGACGAGAAGAGAGGCTAAAGACGAAGGTACGGTGCTCTGCAGAGCTAAGCACCGCTCCCGGGCGTCTTTCGGCAGAAGGCGCACACCGCAGAGCACTGTGAGCGGCAGAATCGTCTTTGCGCGAAGAAGCAGCTTCTTCGTCTCCGGGAGCCGGAGAGAGCGGCAACTTCGCAAAGGTGATGAAACAAGCTGTACAACACTGCGATTGTGTGCGCAGCTTGCCAACTGAGAGAAAACAGTACCTGACCACTCTCCTGCCTTTTCTATTCACATGAACATTCCATTGCAAGCTGTTTTTGACAACTTTCTTTCTCTTCTTGCAAAACACTCGGCAGACCTCCGTGCAGCCTCTAGAACACGATGGGAGATGTTTTCTGTGCTGGCACAGTTTCTCCTTGCCAGACAGAGTGGAAAAGCTTTTTGCTAAGATGTAGACGAGAAGAGAGGCTAAAGAAGCAGGTATGGTCCTCGGCAGAGCTAAGCACAGCTCCCGGGCCTCTTTCGGCAGAAGACACACACTGCAGAGCACAGTGAGCGGCAGAATCGTCTTTGCGCGAAGAAGCAGCTTCTTCGTCTCCGGGAGCCGGAGAGAGCGGCAACTTCGCAAAGGTGATGAAACAAGCTGTACAACACTGCGATTGTGTGCGCAGCTTGCCAAGTGAGAGAAAACAGTACCTGACCACTCTCCTGCCTTTTGTAATCACATGAATATTCCATTGCAAGCTGTTTTGGACAACTTTGTTTCTCTTCTTGCAAAACACTCGGCAGACCTCCGTGCAGCCTCTAGAACACGATGGGAGATGTTTTCTGTGCTGGCACAGTTTCTCCTTGCCAGACAGAGTGGAAAAGCTTTTTGCTAAGATGTAGACGAGAAGAGAGGCTAAAGAAGCAGGTAGAGTGCTCTGCAGAGCTAAGCACCGCTCCCGGACCTCTTTCGGCAGAAGGCGCACACCGGAGAGCACTGTGAGCGGCAGAATCGTCTTTGCGCGAAGAAGCAGCTTCTTCGTCTCCGGGAGCCGGAGAGAGCGGCAGCTTCGCAAAGGTGATGAAACAAGCTGTACAACACTGCGATTGTGTGCGCAGCTTGCCAAGTGAGAGAAAACAGTACCTGACCACTCTCCTGACTTTTCTATTCACATGAACATTCGATTGCAAGCTGTTTTGGACAACTTTCTTTCTCTTCTTGCAAAACACTCGGCAGACCTCCGTGCAGCTTCTAGAACACAATGGGAGATGTTTTCTGTGCTGGCAAAGTTTCGCCTTGCCAGACAGAGTGGAAAAGCTTTTTGCTAAGATGTAGACGAGAAGAGAGGCTAAAGACGAAGGTACGGTGCTCTGCAGAGCTAAGCACCGCTCCCGGGCGTCTCTCGGCAGAAGGCGCACACCGCAGAGCAGAGTGAGTGGCAGAATCGTCTTTGCGCGAAGAAGCAGCTTCTTCGTCTCCGGGAGCCGGAGAGAGCGGCAGCTTCGCAAAGGTGATGAAACAAGCCGTACAACACTGCGATTGTGTGCGCAGCTTGCCAACTGAGAGAAAACAGTACCTGACCACTCTCCTGCCTTTTCTATTCACATGAACATTTGATTGCAAGCTGGTTTTGACAACTTTCTTTCTCTTCTTGCAAAACACTCTGCAGACCTCCGTGCAGCTTCTAGAACACGATGGGAGATGTTTTCTGTGCTGGCACAGTTTAGCCTTGCCAGAAAGAGTGGAAAAGCTTTTTGCTAAGATGTAGACGAGAAGAGAGGCTAAAGACGAAGGTACGGTGCTCTGCAGAGCTAAGCACCGCTCCCGGGCCTCTTTCGGCAGCAGGCGCACACCGCAGAGCACTGTGAGCGGCAGAATCGTCTTTGCGCGAAGAAGCAGCTTCTTCGTCTCCGGGAGCCGGAGAGAGCGGCAGCTTCGCAAAGGTGATGAAACAAGCTGTACAACACTGCGATTGTGTGCGCAGCTTGCCAAGTGATAGAAAACAGTACCTGACCACTCTCCTGCCTTTTCTATTCACATGAACATTCGATTGGAAGCTGTTTTGGACAACTTTCTTTCTCTTCTTGCAAAATACTCGGCAGGCCTCCGTGCAGCCTCTAGGACACGATGGGAGATTTTTTTTGTGCTGGCACATTTTCTCCTTGCCAGACAGAGTGGAAAAGCTTTTTGCTAAGATGTAGACGAGAAGAGAGGCTAAAGACGAAGGTACGGTGCTCTGCAGAGCTAAGCACAGCTCCCGGACCTCTTTCGGCAGAAGGCGCACACCGCAGAGCACTGTGAGCGGCAGAATCGTCTTTGCGCGAAGAAGCAGCTTCTTCGTCTCCGGGAGCCGGAGAGAGCGGCAACTTCGCAAAGGTGATGAAACAAGCTGTACAACACTGCGATTGTGTGCGCAGCTTGCCAAGTGAGAGAAAACAGTACCTAACCACTCTCCTGCCTTTTCTATTCACATGAACATTCCATTGAAAGCTGTTTTTGACAACTTTCTTTCTCTTCTTGCAAAACACTCGGTAGACCTCCGTGCAGCCTCTAGAACACGATGGGAGATGTTTTCTGTGCTGGCACAGTTTCTCCTTGCCAGACAGAGTGGAAAAGCTTTTTGCTAAGATGTAGACGAGAAGAGAGGCTAAAGAAGCAGGTAGAGTGCTCTGCAGAGCTAAGCACAGCTCCCGGACCTCTTTCGGCAGAAGGCGCACACCGCAGAGCACTGTGAGCGGCAGAATCGTCTTTGCGCGAAGAAGCAGCTTCTTCGTCTCCTGGAGCCGGAGAGAGCGGCAACTTCGCAAAGGTGATGAAACAAGCTGTACAACACTGCAATTGTGTGCGCAGCTTGCCAAGTGAGAGAAAACAGTACCTGACCACTCTCCTGCCTTTTCTATTCACTTGAAGATTCGATTGCAAGCTGTTTTGGACAACTTTCTTTCTTTTCTTGCAAAACACTCGGCAGACCTCCGTGCAGCCTCTAGAACACGATGGGAGATGTTTTTTGTGCTGGCACAGTTTCTCCTTGCCAGACAGAGTGGAAAAGCTTTTTGCTAAGATGTAGACGAGAAGAGAGGCTAAAGACGAAGGTACGGTGCTCTGCAGAGCTAAGCACCGCTCCCGGACCTCTTTCGGCAGAAGGCGCACACCGCAGAGCACTGTGAGCGGCAGAATCACCTTTGCGCGAAGAAGCAGCTTCTTCGTCTCCGAGAGCCGGAGAGAGCGGCAACTTCGCAAAGGTGATGAAACAAGCTGTACAACACTGCGATTGTGTGCGCAGCTTGCCAACTGAGAGAAAACAGTACCTGACCACTCTCCTGCCTTTTCTAATCACTTGAACATTCGATTGCAAGCTGTTTTGGACAACTTTCTTTCTCTTCTTGCAAAACACTCGGCAGACCTCCGTGCAGCTTCTAGAACACGATGGGAGATGTTTTTTGGGCTGGCACAGTTTCTCCTTGCCAGACAGAGTGGAAAAGCTTTTTGCTAAGATGTAGACGAGAAGAGAGGCTAAAGACGAAGGTACGGTGCTCTGCAGAGCTAAGCACCGCTCCCGGGCGTCTTTCGGCAGCAGGCGCACACCTTTGAGCACTGTGAGCGGCAGAATCGTCTTTGCGCGAAGAAGCAGCTTCTTCGTCTCCGGGAGCCGGAGAGAGCGGCAACTTCGCAAAGGTGATGAAACAAGCTGTACAACACTGCGATTGTGTGCGCAGCTTGCCAACTGAGAGAAAACAGTACCTGACCACTCTCCTGCCTTTTGTAATCACATGAACCTTCGATTGCAAGCTGTTTTGGACAACTTTCTTTCTCTTCTTGCAAAACACTCGGCAGACCTCCGTGCAGCCTCTAGAACACGATGGGAGATGTTTTTTGTGCTGGCACAGTTTCTCCTTTCCAGACAGAGTGGAAAAGCTTTTTGCTAAGATGTAGACGAGAAGAGAGGCTAAAGACGAAGGTACGGTGCTCTGCAGAGCTAAGCACCGCTCCCGGGCCTCTTTCGGCAGAAGGCGCACACCGCAGAGCACTGTGAGCGGCAGAATCGCCTTTGCGCGAAGAAGCAGCTTCTTCGTCTCCGGGAGCCGGAGAGAGCGGCAACTTCGCAAAGGTGATGAAACAAGCTGTACAACACTGCGATTGTGTGCGCAGCTTGCCAACTGAGAGAAAACAGTACCTGACCACTCTCCTGCCTTTTCTATTCACTTGAAGATTCGATTGCAAGCTGTTTTGGACAACTTTCTTTCTCTTCTTGCAAAACACTCGGCAGACCTCCGTGCAGCCTCTAGAACACGATGGGAGATGTTTTCTGTGCTGGCACAGTTTCTCCTTGCCAGACAGAGTGGAAAAGCTTTTTGCTAAGATGTAGACGAGAAGAGAGGCTAAAGACGAAGGTACGGTGCTCTGCAGAGCTAAGCACCGCTCCCGGACCTCTTTCGGCAGAAGGCGCACACCGCAGAGCACTGTGAGCGGCAGAATCGTCTTTGCGCGAAGAAGCAGCTTCTTCGTCTCCGGGAGCCGGAGAGAGCGGCAACTTCGCAAAGGTGATGAAACAAGCTGTACAACACTGCGATTGTGTGCGCAGCTTGCCAACTGAGAGAAAACAGTACCTGACCACTCTCCTGCCTTTTCTATTCACATGAACATTCGATTGGAAGCTGTTTATGACAACTTTCTTTCTCTTCTTGCAAAACACTCGGCAGACCTCCGTGCAGCTTCTAGAACACGATGGGAGATGTTTTCTGTGCTGGCACAGTTTCTCCTTGCCAGACAGAGTGGAAAAGCTTTTTGCTAAGATGTAGACGAGAAGAGAGGCTAAAGACGAAGGTACGGTGCTCTGCAGAGCTGAGCACCGCTCCCGGGCCTCTTTCGGCAGCAGGCGCACACCGCAGAGCACTGTGAGCGGCAGAATCGTCTTTGCGCGAAGAAGCAGCTTCTTCGTCTCCGGGAGCCGGAGAGAGCGGCAACTTCGCAAAGGTGATGAAACAAGCGTTTCAACACTGCGATTGTGTGCGCAGCTTGCCAACTGAGAGAAAACAGTACCTGACCACTCTCCTGCCTTTTCTATTCACATGAACATTCGATTGCAAGCTGTTTTGGACAACTTTCTTTCTCTTCTTCCAAAAAACTCGGCAGACCTCCTTGCAGCTTCTAGAACACGATGGGAGATGTTTTCTGTGCTGGCACAGTTTCTCCTTGCCAGACAGAGTGGAAAAGCTTTTTGCTAAGATGTAGACGAGAAGAGAGGCTAAAGACGAAGGTACGGTGCTCTGCAGAGCTAAGCACCGCTCCCGGGCCTCTTTCGGCAGCAGGCGCACACCGCAGAGCACTGTGAGCGGCAGAATCGTCTTTGCGCGAAGAAGCAGCTTCTTCGTCTCCGGGAGCCGGAGAGAGCGGCAACTTCGCAAAGGTGATGAAACAAGCTGGACAACACTGCGATTGTGTGCGCAGCTTGCCAACTGAGAGAAAACAGTACCTGACCACTCTCCTGCCTTTTGTAATCACATGAACTTTCGATTGCAAGCTGTTTTGGACAACTTTCTTTCTCTTCTTGCAAAACACTCGGCAGACCTCCGTGCAGCCTCTAGAACACGATGGGAGATGTTTTCTGTGCTGGCACAGTTTCTCCTTGCCAGACAGAGTGGAAAAGCTTTTTGCTAAGATGTAGACGAGAAGAGAGGCTAAAGAAGCAGGTATGGTGCTCGGCAGAGCTAAGCACAGCTCCCGGGCCTCTTTCGGCAGAAGACACACACTGCAGAGCACAGTGAGCGGCAGAATCGTCTTTGCGCGAAGAAGCAGCTTCTTCGTCTCCGGGAGCCGGAGAGAGCGGCAACTTCGCAAAGGTGATGAAACAAGCCGTACAACACTGCGATTGTGTGCGCAGCTTGCCAACTGAGAGAAAACAGTACCTGACCACTCTCCTGTATTTTCTATTCACATGAATATTCGATTGCAAGCTGTTTTGGACAACTTTGTTTCTCTTCTTGCAAAACACTCGGCAGACCTCCGTGCAGCCTCTAGAACACGATGGGAGATGTTTTCTGTGCTGGCACAGTTTCTCCTTGCCAGACAGAGTGGAAAAGCTTTTTGCTAAGATGTAGACGAGAAGAGAGGCTAAAGAAGCAGGTAGAGTGCTCTGCAGAGCTAAGCACCGCTCCCGGACCTCTTTCGGCAGAAGGCGCACACCGCAGAGCACTGTGAGCGGCAGAATCGTCTTTGCGCGAAGAAGCAGCTTCTTCGTCTCCGGGAGCCGGAGAGAGCGGCAGCTTCGCAAAGGTGATGAAACAAGCTGTACAACACTGCGATTGTGTGCGCAGCTTGCCAAGTGAGAGAAAACAGTACCTGACCACTCTCCTGCCTTTTCTATTCACATGAACATTTGATTGCAAGCTGTTTTGGACAACTTTCTTTCTCTTCTTGCAAAATACTCGGCAGGCCTCCGTGCAGCCTCTAGGACACGATGGGAGATGTTTTTTGTGCTGGCACAGTTTCTCCTTGCCAGACAGAGTGGAAAAGCTTTTTGCTAAGATGTAGACGAGAAGAGAGGCTAAAGACGAAGGTACGGTGCTCTGCAGAGCTAAGCACAGCTCCCGGACCTCTTTCGGCAGAAGGCGCACACCGCAGAGCACTGTGAGCGGCAGAATCGTCTTTGCGCGAAGAAGCAGCTTCTTCGTCTCCGGGAGCCGGAGAGAGCGGCAACTTCGCAAAGGTGATGAAACAAGCTGTACAACACTGCAATTGTGTGCGCAGCTTGCCAAGTGAGAGAAAACAGTACCTAACCACTCTCCTGCCTTTTCTATTCACATGAACATTCCATTGAAAGCTGTTTTTGACAACTTTCTTTCTCTTCTTGCAAAACACTCGGCAGACCTCCGTGCAGCCTCTAGAACACGATGGGAGATGTTTTCTGTGCTGGTAAAGTTTCTCCTTGCCAGACAGAGTGGAAAAGCTTTTTGCTAAGATGTAGACGAGAAGAGAGGCTAAAGACGAAGGTACGGTGCTCTGCAGAGGTAAGCACCGCTCCCGGACCTCTTTCGGCAGAAGGCGCACACCGCAGAGCACTGTGAGCGGCAGAATCGTCTTTGCGCGAAGAGCAGCTTCTTCGTCTCCGGGAGCCGGAGAGAGCGGCAACTTCGCAAAGGTGATGAAACAAGCTGTACAACACTGCGATTGTGTGCGCAGCTTGCCAAGTGAGAGAAAACAGTACCTGACCACTCTCCTGCCTTTTCTATTCACTTGAACATTTGATTGCAAGCTGGTTTTGACAACTTTCTTTCTCTTCTTGCAAAACACTCGGCAGACCTCCGTGCAGCCTCTAGAACACGATGGGAGATGTTTTCTGTGCTGGCACAGTTTCTCCATGCCAGACAGAGTGGAAAAGCTTTTTGCTAAGATGTAGACGAGAAGAGAGGCTAAAGACGAAGGTACGGTGCTCTGCAGAGCTAAGCACCGCTCCCGGGCGTCTTTCGGCAGAAGGCGCACACCGCAGAGCACTGTGAGCGGCAGAATCGTCTTTGCGCGAAGAAGCAGCTTCTTCGTCTCCGGGAGCCGGAGAGAGCGGCAACTTCGCAAAGGTGATGAAACAAGCTGTACAACACTGCGATTGTGTGCGCAGCTTGCCAACTGAGAGAAAACAGTACCTGACCACTCTCCTGCCTTTTGTAATCACATGAACATTCGATTGCAGGCTGTTTTGGACAACTTTCTTTCTCTTCTTGCAAAACACTCGGCAGACCTCCGTGCAGCCTCTAGAACACGATGGGAGATGTTTTCTGTGCTGGCACAGTTTCTCCTTGCCAGACAGAGTGGAAAAGCTTTTTGCTAAGATGTAGACGAGAAGAGAGGCTAAAGAAGCAGGTAGAGTGGTCTGCAGAGCTAAGCACCGCTCCCGGACCTCTTTCGGCAGAAGGCGCACACCGCAGAGCACTGTGAGCGGCAGAATCGTCTTTGCGCGAAGAAGCAGCTTCTTCGTCTCCGGGAGCCGGAGAGAGCGGCAGCTTCGCAAAGGTGATGAAACAAGCTGTACAACACTGCGATTGTGTGCGCAGCTTGCCAAGTGAGAGAAAACAGTACCTGACCACTCTCCTGCCTTTTCTATTCACATGAACATTCGATTGCAAGCTGTTTTGGACAACTTTCTTTCTCTTCTTGCAAAACACTCGGCAGACCTCCGTGCAGCCTCTAGAACACGATGGGAGATGTTTTCTGTGCTGGTAAAGTTTCTCCTTGCCAGACAGAGTGGAAAAGCTTTTTGCTAAGATGTAGACGAGAAGAGAGGCTAAAGACGAAGGTACGGTGCTCTGCAGAGCTAAGCACCGCTCCCGGGCGTCTTTCGGCAGAAGGCGCACACCGCAGAGCACTGTGAGCGGCAGAATCGTCTTTGCGCGAAGAAGCAGCTTCTTCGTCTCCGGGAGCCGGAGAGAGCGGCAACTTCGCAAAGGTGATGAAACAAGCTGTACAACACTGCGATTGTGTGCGCAGCTTGCCAACTGAGAGAAAACAGTACCTGACCACTCTCCTGCCTTTTCTATTCACATGAACATTCGATTGCAAGCTGTTTTGGACAACTTTCTTTCTCTTCTTGCAAAACACTCGGCAGACCTCCGTGCAGCCTCTAGAACACGATGGGAGATGTTTTCTGTGCTGGCACAGTTTCTCCTTGCCAGACAGAGTGGAAAAGCTTTTTGCAAAGATGTAGACGAGAAGAGAGGCTAAAGAAGCAGGTATGGTGCTCGGCAGAGCTAAGCACAGCTCCCGGGCCTCTTTCGGCAGAAGACACACACTGCAGAGCACAGTGAGCGGCAGAATCGTCTTTGCGCGAAGAAGCAGCTTCTTCGTCTCCGGGAGCCGGAGAGAGCGGCAACTTCGCAAAGGTGATGAAACAAGCTGTACAACACTGCGATTGTGTGCGCAGCTTGCCAAGTGAGAGAAAACAGTACCTGACCACTCTCCTGCCTTTTCTATTCACATGAATATTCCATTGCAAGCTGTTTTGGACAACTTTGTTTCTCTTCTTGCAAAACACTCGGCAGACCTCCGTGCAGCCTCTAGAACACGATGGGAGATGTTTTCTGTGCTGGCACAGTTTCTCCTTGCCAGACAGAGTGGAAAAGCTTTTTGCTAAGATGTAGACGAGAAGAGAGGCTAAAGACGAAGGTACGGTGCTCTGCAGAGCTAAGCACCGCTCCCGGACCTCTTTCGGCAGAAGGCGCACACCGCAGAGCACTGTGAGCGGCAGAATCGTCTTTGCGCGAAGAAGCAGCTTCTTCGTCTCCGGGAGCCGGAGAGAGCGGCAACTTCGCAAAGGTGATGAAACAAGCCGTACAACACTGCGATTGTGTGCGCAGCTTGCCAACTGAGAGAAAACAGTACCTGACCACTCTCCTGCCTTTTCTATTCACTTGAACATTTGATTGCAAGCTGGTTTTGACAACTTTCTTTCTCTTCTTGCAAAACACTCGGCAGACCTCCGTGCAGCCTCTAGAACACGATGGGAGATGTTTTCTGTGCTGGCACAGTTTCTCCATGCCAGACAGAGTGGAAAAGCTTTTTGCTAAGATGTAGACGAGAAGAGAGGCTAAAGACGAAGGTACGGTGCTCTGCAGAGCTAAGCACCGCTCCCGGGCGTCTTTCGGCAGAAGGCGCACACCGCAGAGCACTGTGAGCGGCAGAATGGTCTTTGCGCGAAGAAGCAGCTTCTTCGTCTCCGGGAGCCGGAGAGAGCGGCAACTTCGCAAAGGTGATGAAACAAGCTGTACAACACTGCGATTGTGTGCGCAGCTTGCCAACTGAGAGAAAACAGTACCTGACCACTCTCCTGCCTTTTGTAATCACATGAACATTCGATTGCAAGCTGTTTTGGACAACTTTGTTTCTCTTCTTGCAAAACACTCGGCAGACCTCCGTGCAGCCTCTAGAACACGATGGGAGATGTTTTCTGTGCTGGCACAGTTTCTCCTTGCCAGACAGAGTGGAAAAGCTTTTTGCTAAGATGTAGACGAGAAGAGAGGCTAAAGAAGCAGGTATGGTGCTCGGCAGAGCTAAGCACAGCTCCCGGGCCTCTTTCGGCAGAAGACACACACTGCAGAGCACAGTGAGCGGCAGAATCGTCTTTGCGCGAAGAAGCAGCTTCTTCGTCTCCGGGAGCCGGAGAGAGCGGCACCTTCGCAAAGGTGATGAAACAAGCTGTACAACACTGCGATTGTGTGCGCAGCTTGCCAACTGAGAGAAAACAGTACCTGACCACTCTCCTGCCTTTTCTATTCACATGAACATTCGATTGCAAGCTGTTTTTGACAACTTTCTTTCTCTTCTTGCAAAACACTCGGCAGACCTCCGTGCAGCCTCTAGAACACGATGGGAGATGTTTTCTGTGCTGGCACAGTTTCTCCTTGCCAGACAGAGTGGAAAAGCTTTTTGCTAAGATGTAGACGAGAAGAGAGGCTAAAGAAGCAGGTAGAGTGCTCTGCAGAGCTAAGCACCGCTCCCGGACCTCTTTCGGCAGAAGGCGCACACCGCAGAGCACTGTGAGCGGCAGAATCGTCTTTGCGCGAAGAAGCAGCTTCTTCGTCTCCGGGAGCCGGAGAGAGCGGCAGCTTCGCAAAGGTGATGAAACAAGCTGTACAACACTGCGATTGTGTGCGCAGCTTGCCAACTGAGAGAAAACAGTACCTGACCACTCTCCTGCCTTTTCTATTCACATGAACATTCGATTGCAAGCTGTTTTGGACAACTTTCTTTCTCTTCTTGCAAAACACTCGGCAGACCTCCGTGCAGCCTCTAGAACACGATGGGAGATGTTTTCTGTGCTGGTAAAGTTTCTCCTTGCCAGACAGAGTGGAAAAGCTTTTTGCTAAGATGTAGACGAGAAGAGAGGCTAAAGACGAAGGTACGGTGCTCTGCAGAGCTAAGCACCGCTCCCGGGCGTCTTTCGGCAGAAGGCGCACACCGCAGAGCACTGTGAGCGGCAGAATCGTCTTTGCGCGAAGAAGCAGCTTCTTCGTCTCCGGGAGCCGGAGAGAGCGGCAACTTCGCAAAGGTGATGAAACAAGCTGTACAACACTGCGATTGTGTGCGCAGCTTGCCAACTGAGAGAAAACAGTACCTGACCACTCTCCTGCCTTTTCTATTCACATGAACATTCCATTGCAAGCTGTTTTTGACAACTTTCTTTCTCTTCTTGCAAAACACTCGGCAGACCTCCGTGCAGCCTCTAGAACACGATGGGAGATGTTTTCTGTGCTGGCACAGTTTCTCCTTGCCAGACAGAGTGGAAAAGCTTTTTGCTAAGATGTAGACGAGAAGAGAGGCTAAAGAAGCAGGTATGGTCCTCGGCAGAGCTAAGCACAGCTCCCGGGCCTCTTTCGGCAGAAGACACACACTGCAGAGCACAGTGAGCGGCAGAATCGTCTTTGCGCGAAGAAGCAGCTTCTTCGTCTCCGGGAGCCGGAGAGAGCGGCAACTTCGCAAAGGTGATGAAACAAGCTGTACAACACTGCGATTGTGTGCGCAGCTTGCCAACTGAGAGAAAACAGTACCTGACCACTCTCCTGCCTTTTCTATTCACATGAATATTCCATTGCAAGCTGTTTTGGACAACTTTGTTTCTCTTCTTGCAAAACACTCGGCAGACCTCCGTGCAGCCTCTAGAACACGATGGGAGATGTTTTCTGTGCTGGCACAGTTTCTCCTTGCCAGACAGAGTGGAAAAGCTTTTTGCTAAGATGTAGACGAGAAGAGAGGCTAAAGAAGCAGGTAGAGTGCTCTGCAGAGCTAAGCACCGCTCCCGGACCTCTTTCGGCAGAAGGCGCACACCGGAGAGCACTGTGAGCGGCAGAATCGTCTTTGCGCGAAGAAGCAGCTTCTTCGTCTCCGGGAGCCGGAGAGAGCGGCAGCTTCGCAAAGGTGATGAAACAAGCTGTACAACACTGCGATTGTGTGCGCAGCTTGCCAACTGAGAGAAAACAGTACCTGACCACTCTCCTGACTTTTCTATTCACATGAACATTCGATTGCAAGCTGTTTTGGACAACTTTCTTTCTCTTCTTGCAAAACACTCGGCAGACCTCCGTGCAGCTTCTAGAACACAATGGGAGATGTTTTCTGTGCTGGCAAAGTTTCGCCTTGCCAGACAGAGTGGAAAAGCTTTTTGCTAAGATGTAGACGAGAAGAGAGGCTAAAGACGAAGGTACGGTGCTCTGCAGAGCTAAGCACCGCTCCCGGGCGTCTCTCGGCAGAAGGCGCACACCGCAGAGCAGAGTGAGTGGCAGAATCGTCTTTGCGCGAAGAAGCAGCTTCTTCGTCTCCGGGAGCCGGAGAGAGCGGCAGCTTCGCAAAGGTGATGAAACAAGCCGTACAACACTGCGATTGTGTGCGCAGCTTGCCAACTGAGAGAAAACAGTACCTGACCACTCTCCTGCCTTTTCTATTCACATGAACATTTGATTGCAAGCTGGTTTTGACAACTTTCTTTCTCTTCTTGCAAAACACTCGGCAGACCTCCGTGCAGCCTCTAGGACACGATTGGAGATGTTTTCAGTGCTGGCACAGTTTCTCCTTGCCAGACAGAGTGGAAAAGCTTTTTGCTAAGATGTAGACGAGAAGAGAGGCTAAAGACGAAGGTACGGTGCTCTGCAGAGCTAAGCACCGCTCCCGGGCGTCTTTCGGCAGAAAGCGCACACCGCAGAGCACTGTGAGCGGCAGAATCGTCTTTGCGCGAAGAAGCAGCTTCTTCGTCTCCGGGAGCCGGAGAGAGCGGCAACTTCGCAAAGGTGATGAAACAAGCTGTACAACACTGTGATTGTGTGCGCAGCTTGCCAAGTGAGAGAAAACAGTACCTGACCACTCTCCTGCCTTTTCTATTCACATGAACATTCCATTGCAAGCTGGTTTTGACAACTTTCTTTCTCTTCTTGCAAAACACTCGGCAGACCTCCGTGCAGCCTCTAGAACACGATGGGAAATGTTTTCTGTGCTGGCACAGTTTCTCCATGCCAGACAGAGTGGAAAAGCTTTTTGCTAAGATGTAGACGAGAAGAGAGGCTAAAGACGAAGGTACGGTGCTCTGCAGAGCTAAGCACTGCTCCCGGGCGTCTTTCGGCAGAAAGCGCACACCGCAGAGCACTGTGAGCGGCAGAATTGTCTTTGCGCGAAGAAGCAGCTTCTTCGTCTCCGGGAGCCGGAGAGAGCGGCAACTTCGCAAAGGTGATGAAACAAGCTGTACAACACTGCGATTGTGTGCGCAGCTTGCCAACTGAGAGAAAAGAGTACCTGACCACTCTCCTGCCTTTTGTAATCACATGAACTTTCGATTGCAAGCTGTTTTGGACAACTTTGTTTCTCTTCTTGCAAAACACTCGGCAGACCTCCGTGCAGCCTCTAGAACACGATGGGAGATGTTTTCTGTGCTGGCACAGTTTCTCCTTGCCAGACAGAGTGGAAAAGCTTTTTGCTAAGATGTAGACGAGAAGAGAGGCTAAAGAAGCAGGTATGGTGCTCGGCAGAGCTAAGCACCGCTCCCGGGCCTCTTTCGGCAGAAGACACACACTGCAGAGCACAGTGAGCGGCAGAATCGTCTTTGCGCGAAGAAGCAGCTTCTTCGTCTCCGGGAGCCGGAGAGAGCGGCAACTTCGCAAAGGTGATGAAACAAGCCGTACAACACTGCGATTGTGTGCGCAGCTTGCCAAGTGAGAGAAAACAGTACCTGACCACTCTCCTGCATTTTCTATTCACATGAACATTCGATTGCAAGCTGTTTTGGACAACTTTGTTTCTCTTCTTGCAAAACACTCGGCAGACCTCCGTGCAGCCTCTAGAACACGATGGGAGATGTTTTCTGTGCTGGCACAGTTTCTCCTTGCCAGACAGAGTGGAAAAGCTTTTTGCTAAGATGTAGACGAGAAGAGAGGCTAAAGAAGCAGGTAGAGTGCTCTGTAGAGCTAAGCACCGCTCCCAGACCTCTTTCGGCAGAAGGCGCACACCGCAGAGCACTGTGAGCGGCAGAATCGTCTTTGCGCGAAGAAGCAGCTTCTTCGTCTCCGGGAGCCGGAGAGAGCGGCAGCTTCGCAAAGGTGATGAAACAAGCTGTACAACACTGCGATTGTGTGCGCAGCTTGCCAACTGAGAGAAAACAGTACCTGACCACTCTCCTGCCTTTTGTAATCACATGAACATTCGATTGCAAGCTGTTTTGGACAACTTTCTTTCTCTTCTTGCAAAACACTCGGCAGACCTCCGTGCAGCCTCTAGAACACGATGGGAGATGTTTTCTGTGCTGGCACAGTTTCTCCTTGCCAGACAGAGTGGAAAAGCTTTTTGCTAAGATGTAGACGAGAAGAGAGGCTAAAGACGAAGGTACGGTGCTCTGCAGAGCTAAGCACAGCTCCCGGACCTCTTTCGGCAGAAGGCGCACACCGCAGAGCACTGTGAGCGGCAGAATCGTCTTTGCGCGAAGAAGCAGCTTCTTCGTCTCCGGGAGCCGGAGAGAGCGGCAACTTCGCAAAGGTGATGAAACAAGCTGTACAACACTGCGATTGTGTGCGCAGCTTGCCAAGTGAGAGAAAACAGTACCTGACCACTCTCCTGCCTTTTCTATTCACATGAACATTCGATTGCAAGCTGTTTTGGACAACTTTCTTTCTCTTCTTGCAAAACACTCGGCAGACCTCCGTGCAGCCTCTAGAACACGATGGGAGATGTTTTCTGTGCTGGCACAGTTTCTCCTTGCCAGACAGAGTGGAAAAGCTTTTTGCTAAGATGTAGACGAGAAGAGAGGCTAAAGAAGCAGGTAGAGTGCTCTGCAGAGCTAAGCACCGCTCCCGGACCTCTTTCGGCAGAAGGCGCACACCGGAGAGCACTGTGAGCGGCAGAATCGCCTTTGCGCGAAGAAGCAGCTTCTTCGTCTCCGGGAGCCGGAGAGAGCGGCAACTTCGCAAAGGTGATGAAACAAGCTGTACAACACTGCGATTGTGTGCGCAGCTTGCCAACTGAGAGAAAACAGTACCTGACCACTCTCCTGCCTTTTCTATTCACTTGAACATTCGATTGCAAGCTGTTTTGGACAACTTTCTTTCTCTTCTTGCAAAACACTCGGCAGACCTCCGTGCAGCCTCTAGAACACGATGGGAGATGTTTTCTGTGCTGGCACAGTTTCTCCTTGCCAGACAGAGTGGAAAAGCTTTTTGCTAAGATGTAGACGAGAAGAGAGGCTAAAGACGAAGGTACGGTGCTCTGCAGAGCTAAGCACCGCTCCCGGGCCTCTTTCGGCAGCAGGCGCACACCGCAGAGCACTGTGAGCGGCAGAATCATCTTTGCGCGAAGAAGCAGCTTCTTCGTCTCCGGGAGCCGGAGAGAGCGGCAACTTCGCAAAGGTGATGAAACAAGCGTTTCAGCACTGCGATTGTGTGCGCAGCCTGCCAACTGAGAGAAAACAGTACCTGACCACTCTCCTGCCTTTTCTATTCACATGAACATTCGATTGCAAGCTGTTTTGGACAACTTTCTTTCTCTTCTTCCAAAACACTCGGCAGACCTCCTTGCAGCTTCTAGAACACGATGGGAGATGTTTTCTGTGCTGGCACAGTTTAGCCTTGCCAGAAAGTGTGGAAAAGCTTTTTGCTAAGATGTAGACGAGAAGAGAGGCTAAAGACGAAGGTACGGTGCTCTGCAGATCTAAGCACCGCTCCCGGGCCTCTTTCGGCAGAAGGCGCACACCGCAGAGCACTGTGAGCGGCAGAATCGTCTTTGCGCGAAGAAGCAGCTTCTTCGTCTCCGGGAGCCGGAGAGAGCGGCAGCTTCGCAAAGGTGATGAAACAAGCTGTACAACACTGCGATTGTGTGCGCAGCTTGCCAAGTGATAGAAAACAGTACCTGACCACTCTCCTGCCTTTTCTATTCACATGAACATTCGATTGGAAGCTGTTTTGGACAACTTTCTTTCTCTTCTTGCAAAATACTCGGCAGGCCTCCGTGCAGCCTCTAGGACACGATGGGAGATGTTTTTTGTGCTGGCACAGTTTCTCCTTGCCAGACAGAGTGGAAAAGCTTTTTGCTAAGATGTAGACGAGAAGAGAGGCTAAAGACGAAGGTACGGTGCTCTGCAGAGCTAAGCACAGCTCCCGGACCTCTTTCGGCAGAAGGCGCACACCGCAGAGCACTGTGAGCGGCAGAATCGTCTTTGCGCGAAGAAGCAGCTTCTTCGTCTCCGGGAGCCGGAGAGAGCGGCAACTTCGCAAAGGTGATGAAACAAGCTGTACAACACTGCGATTGTGTGCGCAGCTTGCCAACTGAGAGAAAACAGTACCTAACCACTCTCCTGCCTTTTCTATTCACATGAACATTCCATTGAAAGCTGTTTTTGACAACTTTCTTTCTCTTCTTGCAAAACACTCGGTAGACCTCCGTGCAGCCTCTAGAACACGATGGGAGATGTTTTCTGTGCTGGCACAGTTTCTCCTTGCCAGACAGAGTGGAAAAGCTTTTTGCTAAGATGTAGACGAGAAGAGAGGCTAAAGAAGCAGGTAGAGTGCTCTGCAGAGCTAAGCACCGCTCCCGGACCTCTTTCGGCAGAAGGCGCACACCGCAGAGCACTGTGAGCGGCAGAATCGTCTTTGCGCGAAGAAGCAGCTTCTTCGTCTCCTGGAGCCGGAGAGAGCGGCAACTTCGCAAAGGTGATGAAACAAGCTGTACAACACTGCAATTGTGTGCGCAGCTTGCCAAGTGAGAGAAAACAGTACCTGACCACTCTCCTGCCTTTTCTATTCACTTGAAGATTCGATTGCAAGCTGTTTTGGACAACTTTGTTTCTTTTCTTGCAAAACACTCGGCAGACCTCCGTGCAGCCTCTAGAACACGATGGGAGATGTTTTTTGTGCTGGCACAGTTTCTCCTTGCCAGACAGAGTGGAAAAGCTTTTTGCTAAGATGTAGACGAGAAGAGAGGCTAAAGACGAATGTACGGTGCTCTGCAGAGCTAAGCACCGCTCCCGGACCTCTTTCGGCAGAAGGCGCACACCGCAGAGCACTGTGAGCGGCAGAATCACCTTTGCGCGAAGAAGCAGCTTCTTCGTCTCCGAGAGCCGGAGAGAGCGGCAACTTCGCAAAGGTGATGAAACAAGCTGTACAACACTGCGATTGTGTGCGCAGCTTGCCAACTGAGAGAAAACAGTACCTGACCACTCTCCTGCCTTTTCTAATCACTTGAACATTCGATTGCAAGCTGTTTTGGACAACTTTCTTTCTCTTCTTGCAAAACCCTCGGCAGACCTCCGTGCAGCTTCTAGAACACGATGGGAGATGTTTTTTGGGCTGGCACAGTTTCTCCTTGCCAGACAGAGTGGAAAAGCTTTTTGCTAAGATGTATACCAGAAGAGAGGCTAAAGACGAAGGTACGGTGCTCTGCAGAGCTAAGCACCGCTCCCGGGCGTCTTTCGGCAGCAGGCGCACACCTTTGAGCACTGTGAGCGGCAGAATCGTCTTTGCGCGAAGAAGCAGCTTCTTCGTCTCCGGGAGCCGGAGAGAGCGGCAACTTCGCAAAGGTGATGAAACAAGCTGTACAACACTGCGATTGTGTGCGCAGCTTGCCAACTGAGAGAAAACAGTACCTGACCACTCTCCTGCCTTTTGTAATCACATGAACCTTCGATTGCAAGCTGTTTTGGACAACTTTCTTTCTCTTCTTGCAAAACACTCGGCAGACCTCCGTGCAGCCTCTAGAACACGATGGGAGATGTTTTCTGTGCTGGCACAGTTTCTCCTTGCCAGACAGAGTGGAAAAGCTTTTTGCTAAGATGTAGACGAGAAGAGAGGCTAAAGACGAAGGTACGGTGCTCTGCAGAGCTAAGCACCGCTCCCGGGCCTCTTTCGCCAGAAGGCGCACACCGCAGAGCACTGTGAGCGGCAGAATCGCCTTTGCGCGAAGAAGCAGCTTCTTCGTCTCCGGGAGCCGGAGAGAGCGGCAACTTCGCAAAGGTGATGAAACAAGCTGTACAACACTGCGATTGTGTGCGCAGCTTGCCAACTGAGAGAAAACAGTACCTGACCACTCTCCTGCCTTTTCTATTCACTTGAACATTCGATTGCAAGCTGTTTTGGACAACTTTCTTTCTCTTCTTGCAAAACACTCGGCAGACCTCCGTGCAGCCTCTAGAACACGATGGGAGATGTTTTCTGTGCTGGCACAGTTTCTCCTTGCCAGACAGAGTGGAAAAGCTTTTTGCTAAGATGTAGACGAGAAGAGAGGCTAAAGACGAAGGTACGGTGCTCTGCAGAGCTAAGCACCGCTCCCGGACCTCTTTCGGCAGAAGGCGCACACCGCAGAGCACTGTGAGCGGCAGAATCGTCTTTGCGCGAAGAAGCAGCTTCTTCGTCTCCGGGAGCCGGAGAGAGCGGCAACTTCGCAAAGGTGATGAAACAAGCTGTACAACACTGCGATTGTGTGCGCAGCTTGCCAACTGAGAGAAAACAGTACCTGACCACTCTCCTGCCTTTTCTATTCACATGAATATTCCATTGCAAGCTGTTTTGGACAACTTTCTTTCTCTTCTTGCAAAACACTCGGCAGACCTCCGTGCAGCTTCTAGAACACGATGGGAGATGTTTTCTGTGCTGGCACAGTTTCTCCTTGCCAGACAGAGTGGAAAAGCTTTTTGCTAAGATGTAGACGAGAAGAGAGGCTAAAGACGAAGGTACGGTGCTCTGCAGAGCTGAGCACCGCTCCCGGGCCTCTTTCGGCAGCAGGCGCACACCGCAGAGCACTGTGAGCGGCAGAATCGTCTTTGCGCGAAGAAGCAGCTTCTTCGTCTCCGGGAGCCGGAGAGAGCGGCAACTTCGCAAAGGTGATGAAACAAGCGTTTCAACACTGCGATTGTGTGCGCAGCTTGCCAACTGAGAGAAAACAGTACCTGACCACTCTCCTGCCTTTTCTATTCACATGAACATTCGATTGCAAGCTGTTTTGGACAACTTTCTTTCTCTTCTTCCAAAACACTCGGCAGACCTCCGTGCAGCTTCTAGAACACGATGGGAGATGTTTTCTGTGCTGGCACAGTTTCTCCTTGCCAGACAGAGTGGAAAAGCTTTTTGCTAAGATGTAGACGAGAAGAGAGGCTAAAGACGAAGGTACGGTGCTCTGCAGAGCTAAGCACCGCTCCCGGGCCTCTTTCGGCAGCAGGCGCACACCGCAGAGCACTGTGAGCGGCAGAATCGTCTTTGCGCGAAGAAGCAGCTTCTTCGTCTCCGGGAGCCGGAGAGAGCGGCAACTTCGCAAAGGTGATGAAACAAGCTGTACAACACTGCGATTGTGTGCGCAGCTTGCCAACTGAGAGAAAACAGTACCTGACCACTCTCCTGCCTTTTGTAATCACATGAACATTCGATTGCAAGCTGTTTTGGACAACTTTCTTTCTCTTCTTGCAAAACACTCGGCAGACCTCCGTGCAGCCTCTAGAACACGATGGGAGATGTTTTCTGTGCTGGCACAGTTTCTCCTTGCCAGACAGAGTGGAAAAGCTTTTTGCTAAGATGTAGACGAGAAGAGAGGCTAAAGAAGCAGGTATGGTTCTCGGCAGAGCTAAGCACAGCTCCCGGGCCTCTTTCGGCAGAAGACACACACTGCAGAGCACAGTGAGCGGCAGAATCGTCTTTGCGCGAAGAAGCAGCTTCTTCGTCTCCGGGAGCCGGAGAGAGCGGCAACTTCGCAAAGGTGATGAAACAAGCCGTACAACACTGCGATTGTGTGCGCAGCTTGCCAACTGAGAGAAAACAGTACCTGACCACTCTCCTGTATTTTCTATTCACATGAACATTCGATTGCAAGCTGTTTTGGACAACTTTGTTTCTCTTCTTGCAAAACACTCGGCAGACCTCCGTGCAGCCTCTAGAACACGATGGGAGATGTTTTCTGTGCTGGCACAGTTTCTACTTGCCAGACAGAGTGGAAAAGCTTTTTGCTAAGATGTAGACGAGAAGAGAGGCTAAAGACGAAGGTACGGTGCTCTGCAGAGCTAAGCACCGCTCCCGGACCTCTTTCGGCAGAAGGCAAACACCGCAGAGCACTGTGAGCGGCAGAATCGTCTTTGCGCGAAGAAGCAGCTTCTTCGTCTCCGGGAGCCGGAGAGAGCGGCAACTTCGCAAAGGTGATGAAACAAGCTGTACAACACTGCGATTGTGTGCGCAGCTTGCCAAGTGAGAGAAAACAGTACCTGACCACTCTCCTGCTTTTTCTATTCACATGAACATTCGATTGCAAGCTGTTTTGGACAACTTTCTTTCTCTTCTTGCAAAACACTCGGCAGACTTCCGTGCAGCTTCTAGAACACGATTGGAGATGTTTTCTGTGCTGGCAAAGTTTCGCCTTGCCAGACAGAGTGGATAAGCTTTTTGCTAAGATGTAGACGAGAAGAGAGGCTAAAGACGAAGGTACGGTGCTCTGCAGAGCTAAGCACCGCTCCCGGGCGTCTCTCGGCAGAAGGCGCACACCGCAGAGCACTGTGAGCGGCAGAATCGTCTTTGCGCGAAGAAGCAGCTTCTTCGTCTCCGGGAGCCGGAGAGAGCGGCAGCTTCGCAAAGGTGATGAAACAAGCTGTACAACACTGCGATTATGTGCGCAGCTTGCCAAGTGAGAGAAAACAGTACCTGACCACTCTCATGCCTTTTCTATTCACATGAACATTTGATTGCAAGCTTTTTTGGACAACTTTCTTTCTCTTCTTGCAAAATACTCGGCAGGCCTCCGTGCAGCCTCTAGGACACGATGGGAGATGTTTTTTGTGCTGGCACAGTTTCTCCTTGCCAGACAGAGTGGAAAAGCTTTTTGCTAAGATGTAGACGAGAAGAGAGGCTAAAGACGAAGGTACGGTGCTCTGCAGAGCTAAGCACCGCTCCCGGACCTCTTTCGGCAGAAGGCGCACACCGCAGAGCACTGTGAGCGGCAGAATCGTCTTTGCGCGAAGAAGCAGCTTCTTCGTCTCCGGGAGCCGGAGAGAGCGGCAACTTCGCAAAGGTGATGAAACAAGCTGTACAACACTGCGATTGTGTGCGCAGCTTGCCAAGTGAGAGAAAACAGTACCTAACCACTCTCCTGCCTTTTCTATTCACATGAACATTCCATTGAAAGCTGTTTTTGACAACTTTCTTTCTCTTCTTGCAAAACACTCGGCAGACCTCCGTGCAGCCTCTAGAACACGATGGGAGATGTTTTCTGTGCTGGTAAAGTTTCTCCTTGCCAGACAGAGTGGAAAAGCTTTTTGCTAAGATGTAGACGAGAAGAGAGGCTAAAGACGAAGGTACGGTGCTCTGCAGAGCTAAGCACCGCTCCCGGACCTCTTTCGGCAGAAGGCGCACACCGCAGAGCACTGTGAGCGGCAGAATCGTCTTTGCGCGAAGAAGCAGCTTCTTCGTCTCCGGGAGCCGGAGAGAGCGGCAACTTCGCAAAGGTGATGAAACAAGCCGTACAACACTGCGATTGTGTGCGCAGCTTGCCAACTGAGAGAAAACAGTACCTGACCACTCTCCTGCCTTTTCTATTCACTTGAACATTTGATTGCAAGCTGGTTTTGACAACTTTCTTTCTCTTCTTGCAAAACACTCGGCAGACCTCCGTGCAGCCTCTAGAACACGATGGGAGATGTTTTCTGTGCTGGAACAGTTTCTCCATGCCAGACAGAGTGGAAAAGCTTTTTGCTAAGATGTAGACGAGAAGAGAGGCTAAAGACGAAGGTACGGTGCTCTGCAGAGCTAAGCACCGCTCCCGGACCTCTTTCGGCAGAAGGCGCACACCGCAGAGCACTGTGAGCGGCAGAATCGTCTTTGCGCGAAGAAGCAGCTTCTTCGTCTCCGGGAGCCGGAGAGAGCGGCAACTTCGCAAAGGTGATGAAACAAGCTGTACAACACTGCGATTGTGTGCGCAGCTTGCCAACTGAGAGAAAACAGTACCTGACCACTCTCCTGCCTTTTCTATTCACATGAACATTCGATTGCAAGCTGTTTTGGACAACTTTCTTTCTCTTCTTGCAAAACACTCGGCAGACCTCCGTGCAGCCTCTAGAACACGATGGGAGATGTTTTCTGTGCTGGCACAGTTTCTCCTTGCCAGACAGAGTGGAAAAGCTTTTTGCTAAGATGTAGACGAGAAGAGAGGCTAAAGAAGCAGGTATGGTGCTCGGCAGAGCTATACACAGCTCCCGGGCCTCTTTCGGCAGAAGACACACACTGTAGAGCACAGTGAGCGGCAGAATCGTCTTTGCGCGAAGAAGCAGCTTCTTCGTCTCCGGGAGCCGGAGAGAGCGGCAACTTCGCAAAGGTGATGAAACAAGCTGTACAACACTGCGATTGTGTGCGCAGCTTGCCAAGTGAGAGAAAACAGTACCTGACCACTCTCCTGCCTTTTCTATTCACATGAATATTCCATTGCAAGCTGTTTTGGACAACTTTGTTTCTCTTCTTGCAAAACACTCGGCAGACCTCCGTGCAGCCTCTAGAACACGATGGGAGATGTTTTCTGTGCTGGCACAGTTTCTCCTTGCCAGACAGAGTGGAAAAGCTTTTTGCTAAGATGTAGACGAGAAGAGAGGCTAAAGACGAAGGTACGGTGCTCTGCAGAGCTAAGCACCGCTCCCGGACCTCTTTCGGCAGAAGGCGCACACCGCAGAGCACTGTGAGCGGCAGAATCGTCTTTGCGCGAAGAAGCAGCTTCTTCGTCTCCGGGAGCCGGAGAGAGCGGCAACTTCGCAAAGGTGATGAAACAAGCCGTACAACACTGCGATTGTGTGCACAGCTTGCCAACTGAGAGAAAACAGTACCTGACCACTCTCCTGCCTTTTCTATTCACTTGAACATTTGATTGCAAGCTGGTTTTGACAACTTTCATTCTCTTCTTGCAAAACACTCGGCAGACCTCCGTGCAGCCTCTAGAACACGATGGGAGATGTTTTCTGTGCTGGCACAGTTTCTCCATGCCAGACAGAGTGGAAAAGCTTTTTGCTAAGATGTAGACGAGAAGAGAGGCTAAAGACGAAGGTACGGTGCTCTGCAGAGCTAAGCACCGCTCCCGGGCGTCTTTCGGCAGAAGGCGCACACCGCAGAGCACTGTGAGCGGCAGAATCGTCTTTGCGCGAAGAAGCAGCTTCTTCGTCTCCGGGAGCCGGAGAGAGCGGCAACTTCGCAAAGGTGATGAAACAAGCTGTACAACACTGCGATTGTGTGCGCAGCTTGCCAACTGAGAGAAAACAGTACCTGACCACTCTCCTGCCTTTTGTAATCACATGAACATTCGATTGCAAGCTGTTTTGGACAACTTTGTTTCTCTTCTTGCAAAACACTCGGCAGACCTCCGTGCAGCCTCTAGAACACGATGGGAGATGTTTTCTGTGCTGGCACAGTTTCTCCTTGCCAGACAGAGTGGAAAAGCTTTTTGCTAAGATGTAGACGAGAAGAGAGGCTAAAGAAGCAGGTATGGTGCTCGGCAGAGCTAAGCACAGCTCCCGGGCCTCTTTCGGCAGAAGACACACACTGCAGAGCACAGTGAGCGGCAGAATCGTCTTTGCGCGAAGAAGCAGCTTCTTCGTCTCTGGGAGCCGGAGAGAGCGGCACCTTCACAAAGGTGATGAAACAAGCTGTACAACACTGCGATTGTGTGCGCAGCTTGCCAAGTGAGAGAAAACAGTACCTGACCACTCTCCTGCCTTTTCTATTCACATGAACATTCCATTGCAAGCTGTTTTTGACAACTTTCTTTCTCTTCTTGCAAAACACTCGGCAGACCTCCGTGCAGCCTCTAGAACACGATGGGAGATGTTTTCTGTGCTGGCACAGTTTCTCCTTTCCAGACAGAGTGGAAAAGCTTTTTGCTAAGATGTAGACGAGAAGAGAGGCTAAAGAAGCAGGTAGAGTGCTCTGCAGAGCTAAGCACCGCTCCCGGACCTCTTTCGGCAGAAGGCGCACACCGCAGAGCACTGTGAGCGGCAGAATCGTCTTTGCGCGAAGAAGCAGCTTCTTCGTCTCCGGGAGCCGGAGAGAGCGGCAGCTTCGCAAAGGTGATGAAACAAGATGTACAACACTGCGATTGTGTGCGCAGCTTGCCAAGTGAGAGAAAACAGTACCTGACCACTCTCCTGCCTTTTCTATTCACATGAACATTCGATTGCAAGCTGTTTTGGACAACTTTCTTTCTCTTCTTGCAAAACACTCGGCAGACCTCCGTGCAGCCTCTATAACACGATGGGAGATGTTTTCTGTGCTGGTAAAGTTTCTCCTTGCCAGACAGAGTGGAAAAGCTTTTTGCTAAGATGTAGACGAGAAGAGAGGCTAAAGACGAAGGTACGGTGCTCTGCAGAGCTAAGCACCGCTCCCGGACCTCTTTCGGCAGAAGGCGCACACCGCAGAGCACTGTGAGCGGCAGAATCGTCTTTGCGCGAAGAAGCAGCTTCTTCGTCTCCGGGAGCCGGAGAGAGCGGCAACTTCGCAAAGGTGATGAAACAAGCTGTACAACACTGCGATTGTGTGCGCAGCTTGCCAACTGAGAGAAAACAGTACCTGACCACTCTCCTGCCTTTTCTATTCACATGAACATTCGATTGCAAGCTGTTTTGGACAACTTTCTTTCTCTTCTTGCAAAACACTCGGCAGACCTCCGTGCAGCCTCTAGAACACGATGGGAGATGTTTTCTGTGCTGGCACAGTTTCTCCTTGCCAGACAGAGTGGAAAAGCTTTTTGCTAAGATGTAGACGAGAAGAGAGGCTAAAGAAGCAGGTATGGTGCTCGGCAGAGCTAAGCACAGCTCCCGGGCCTCTTTCGGCAGAAGACACACACTGCAGAGCACAGTGAGCGGCAGAATCGTCTTTGCGCGAAGAAGCAGCTTCTTCGTCTCCGGGAGCCGGAGAGAGCGGCAACTTCGCAAAGGTGATGAAACAAGCTGTACAACACTGCGATTGTGTGCGCAGCTTGCCAAGTGAGAGAAAACAGTACCTGACCACTCTCCTGCCTTTTCTATTCACATGAATATTCCATTGCAAGCTGTTTTGGACAACTTTGTTTCTCTTCTTGCAAAACACTCGGCAGACCTCCGTGCAGCCTCTAGAACACGATGGGAGATGTTTTCTGTGCTGGCACAGTTTCTCCTTGCCAGACAGAGTGGAAAAGCTTTTTGCTAAGATGTAGACGAGAAGAGAGGCTAAAGAAGCAGGTAGAGTGCTCTGCAGAGCTAAGCACCGCTCCCGGACCTCTTTCGGCAGAAGGCGCACACCGGAGAGCACTGTGAGCGGCAGAATCGTCTTTGCGCGAAGAAGCAGCTTCTTCGTCTCCGGGAGCCGGAGAGAGCGGCAGCTTCGCAACGGTGATGAAACAAGCTGTACAACACTGCGATTGTGTGCGCAGCTTGCCAAGTGAGAGAAAACAGTACCTGACCACTCTCCTGACTTTTCTATTCACATGAACATTCGATTGCAAGCTGTTTTGGACAACTTTCTTTCTCTTCTTGCAAAACACTCGGCAGACCTCCGTGCAGCTTCTAGAACACAATGGGAGATGTTTTCTGTGCTGGCAAAGTTTCGCCTTGCCAGACAGAGTGGAAAAGCTTTTTGCTAAGATGTAGACGAGAAGAGAGGCTAAAGACGAAGGTACGGTGCTCTGCAGAGCTAAGCACCGCTCCCGGGCGTCTCTCGGCAGAAGGCGCACACCGCAGAGCTGAGTGAGTGGCAGAATCGTCTTTGCGCGAAGAAGCAGCTTCTTCGTCTCCGGGAGCCGGAGAGAGCGGCAGCTTCGCAAAGGTGATGAAACAAGCCGTACAACACTGCGATTGTGTGCGCAGCTTGCCAACTGAGAGAAAACAGTACCTGACCACTCTCCTGCCTTTTCTATTCACATGAATATTTGATTGCAAGCTGGTTATGACAACTTCCTTTCTCTTCTTGCAAAACACTCGGCAGACCTCCGTGCAGCCTCTAGGACACGATTGGAGATGTTTTCAGTGCTGGCACAGTTTCTCCTTGCCAGACAGAGTGGAAAAGCTTTTTGCTAAGATGTAGACGAGAAGAGAGGCTAAAGACGAAGGTACGGTGCTCTGCAGAGCTAAGCACCGCTCCCGGGCGTCTTTCGGCAGAAAGCGCACACCGCAGAGCACTGTGAGCGGCAGAATCGTCTTTGCGCGAAGAAGCAGCTTCTTCGTCTCCGGGAGCCGGAGAGAGCGGCAACTTCGCAAAGGTGATGAAACAAGCTGTACAACACTGCGATTGTGTGCGCAGCTTGCCAAGTGAGAGAAAACAGTACCTGACCACTCTCCTGCCTTTTCTATTCACATGAACATTCCATTGAAAGCTGTTTTTGACAACTTTCTTTCTCTTCTTGCAAAACACTCGGCAGACCTCCGTGCAGCCTCTAGAACACGATGGGAGATGTTTTCTGTGCTGGCACAGTTTCTCCTTGCCAGACAGAGTGGAAAAGCTTTTTGCTAAGATGTAGACGAGAAGAGAGGCTAAAGAAGCAGGTAGAGTGCTCTGCAGAGCTAAGCACCGCTCCCGGACCTCTTTCGGCAGAAGGCGCACAACGGAGAGCACTGTGAGCGGCAGAATCGTCTTTGCGCGAAGAAGCAGCTTCTTCGTCTCCGGGAGCCGGAGAGAGCGGCAGCTTCGCAAAGGTGATGAAACAAGCTGTACAACACTGCGATTGTGTTCGCAGCTTGCCAAGTGAGAGAAAACAGTACCTGACCACTCTCCTGCCTTTTCTATTCACATGAACATTCGATTGCAAGCTGTTTTGGACAACTTTCTTTCTCTTCTTGCAAAACACTCGGCAGACCTCCGTGCAGCCTCTAGAACACGATGGGAGATGTTTTTTTTGCTGGTAAAGTTTCTCCTTGCCAGACAGAGTGGAAAAGCTTTTTGCTAAGATGTAGACGAGAAGAGAGGCTAAAGACGAAGGTACGGTGCTCTGCAGAGCTAAGCACCGCTCCCGGACCTCTTTCGGCAGAAGGCAAACACCGCAGAGCACTGTGAGCGGCAGAATCGTCTTTGCGCGAAGAAGCAGCTTCTTCGTCTCCGGGAGCCGGAGAGAGCGGCAACTTCGCAAAGGTGATGAAACAAGCCGTACAACACTGCGATTGTGTGCGCAGCTTGCCAAGTGAGAGAAAACAGTACCTGACCACTCTCCTGCCTTTTCTATTCACATGAACATTTGATTGCAAGCTGGTTTGGACAACTTTCTTTCTCTTCTTGCAAAACACTCGGCAGACCTCCGTGCAGCCTCTAGAACACGATGGGAGATGTTTTCTGTGCTGGCAAAGTTCCGCCTTGCCAGACAGAGTGGAAAAGCTTTTTGCTAAGATGTAGACGAGAAGAGAGGCTAAAGACGAAGGTACGGTGCTCTGCAGAGCTAAGCACCGCTCCCGGGCGTCTCTCGGCAGAAGGCGCACACCGCAGAGCAGAGTGAGTGGCAGAATCGTCTTTGCGCGAAGAAGCAGCTTCTTCGTCTCCGGGAGCCGGAGAGAGCGGCAGCTTCGCAAAGGTGATGAAACAAGCCGTACAACACTGCGATTGTGTGCGCAGCTTGCCAACTGAGAGAAAACAGTACCTGACCACTCTCCTGCCTTTTCTATTCACATGAACATTTGATTGCAAGCTGGTTTTGACAACTTTTTTCTCTTCTTGCAAAACACTCGGCAGACCTCCGTGAAGCCTCTAGGACACGATTGGAGATGTTTTCAGTGCTGGCACAGTTTCTCCATGCCAGACAGAGTGGAAAAGCTTTTTGCTAATATGTAGACGAGAAGAGAGGCTAAAGACGAAGGTACGGTGCTCTGCAGAGCTAAGCACCGCTCCCGGGCGTCTTTCGGCAGAAAGCGCACACCGCAGAGCACTGTGAGCGGCAGAATCGTCTTTGCGCGAAGAAGGAGCTTCTTCGTCTCCGGGAGCCGGAGAGAGCGGCAACTTCGCAAAGGTGATGAAACAAGCTGTACAACACTGCGATTGTGTGCGCAGCTTGCCAAGTGAGAGAAAACAGTACCTACCCACTCTCCCGCCTTTTCTATTCACATGAACATTCCATTGCAAGCTGGTTTTGACAACTTTCTTTCTCTTCTTGCAAAACACTCGGCAGACCTCCGTGCAGCCTCTAGAACACGATGGGAGATGTTTTCTGTGCTGGTAAAGTTTCTCCATGCCAGACAGAGTGGAAAAGCTTTTTGCTAAGATGTAGACGAGAAGAGAGGCTAAAGACGAAGGTACGGTGCTCTGCAGAGCTAAGCACCGCTCCCGGTCGTCTTTCGGCAGAAAGCGCACACCGCAGACCACTGTGAGCGGCAGAATCGTCTTTGCGCGAAGAAGCAGCTTCTTCGTCTCCGGGAGCCGGAGAGAGCGGCAACTTCGCAAAGGTGATGAAACAAGCTGTACAACACTGCGATTGTGTGCGCAGCTTGCCAACTGAGAGAAAACAGTACCTGACCACTCTCCTGCCTTTTGTAATCACATGAACATTCGATTGCAAGCTGTTTTGGACAACTTTCTTTCTCTTCTTGCAAAACACTCGGCAGACCTCCGTGCAGCCTCTAGAACACGATGGGAGATGTTTTCTGTGCTGGCACAGTTTCTCCTTGCCAGACAGAGTGGAAAAGCTTTCTGCTAAGATGTAGACGAGAAGAGAGGCTAAAGAAGCAGGTATGGTGCTCGGCAGAGCTAAGCACAGCTCCCGGGCCTCTTTCGGCAGAAGACACACACTGCAGAGCACAGTGAGCGGCAGAATCGTCTTTGCGCGAAGAAGCAGCTTCTTCGTCTCCGGGAGCCGGAGAGAGCGGCAACTTCGCAAAGGTGATGAAACAAGCCGTACAACACTGCGATTGTGTGCGCAGCTTGCCAACTGAGAGAAAACAGTACCTGACCACTCTCCTGTATTTTCTATTCACATGAACATTCGATTGCAAGCTGTTTTGGACAACTTTCTTTCTCTTCTTGCAAAACACTCGGCAGACCTCCGTGCAGCCTCTAGAACACGATGGGAGATGTTTTTTGTGCTGGCACAGTTTCTCCTTGCCAGACAGAGTGGAAAAGCTTTTTGCTAAGATGTAGACGAGAAGAGAGGCTAAAGACGAAGGTACGGTGCTCTGCAGAGCTAAGCACCGCTCCCGGACCTCTTTCGGCAGAAGGCAAACACCGCAGAGCACTGTGAGCGGCAGAATCGTCTTTGCGCGAAGAAGCAGCTTCTTCGTCTCCGGGAGCCGGAGAGAGCGGCAACTTCGCAGAGGTGATGAAACAAGCTGTACAACACTGCGATTGTGTTCGCAGCTTGCCAACTGAGAGAAAACAGTACCTGAGCACTCTCCTGCCTTTTCTATTCACATGAACATTCGATTGCAAGCTGTTTTGGACAACTTTCTTTCTCTTCTTGCAAAACACTCGGCAGACCTCCGTGCAGCCTCTAGAACACGATGGGAGATGTTTTCTGTGCTGGCACAGTTTCTCCTGGCCAGACAGAGTGGAAAAGCTTTTTGCTAAGATGTAGACGAGAAGAGAGGCTAAAGACGAAGGTACGGTGCTCTGCAGAGCTAAGCACCGCTCCCGGACCTCTTTCGGCAGAAGGCGCACACCGCAGAGCACTGTGAGCGGCAGAATCGTCTTTGCGCGAAGAAGCAGCTTCTTCGTCTCCGGGAGCCGGAGAGAGCGGCAGATTCGCAAAGGTGATGAAACAAGCTGTACAACACTGCGATTGTGTGCGCAGCATGACAACTGAGAGAAAACAGTACCGGACCACTCTCCTGCCTTTTCTATTCACATGAACATTCGATTGCAAGCTGTTTTGGACAACTTTCTTTTCTTGCAAAACACTCGGCAGACCTCCTTGCAGCTTCTAGAACACGATGGGAGATGTTTTCTGTGCTGGCACAGTTTAGCCTTGCCAGAAAGAGTGGAAAAGCTTTTTGCTAAGATGTAGACGAGAAGAGAGGCTAAAGACGAAGGTACGGTGCTCTGCAGAGCTAAGCACCGCTCCCGGGCCTCTTTCGGCAGAAGGCGCACACCTTTGAGCACTGTGAGCGGCAGAATCGTCTTTGCGCGAAGAAGCAGCTTCTTCGTCTCCGGGAGCCGGAGAGAGCGGCAACTTCGCAAAGGTGATGAAACAAGCTGTACAACACTGCGATTGTGTGCGCAGCTTGCCAACTGAGAGAAAACAGTACCTGACCACTCTCCTGCCTTTTCTATTCACTTGAACATTCGATTGCAAGCTGTTTTGGACAACTTTCTTTCTCTTCTTGCAAAACACTCGGCAGACCTCCGTGCAGCCTCTAGAACACGATGGGAGATGTTTTCTGTGCTGGCACAGTTTCTCCTTGCCAGACAGAGTGGAAAAGCTTTTTGCTAAGATGTAGACGAGAAGAGAGGCTAAAGACGAAGGTACGGTGCTCTGCAGAGCTAAGCACCGCTCCCGGGCCTCTTTCGGCAGCAGGCGCACACCTTTGAGCACTGTGAGCGGCAGAATCGTCTTTGCGCGAAGAAGCAGCTTCTTCGTCTCCGGGAGCCGGAGAGAGCGGCAACTTCGCAAAGGTGATGAAACAAGCTGTACAACACTGCGATTGTGTGCGCAGCTTGCCAACTGAGAGAAAACAGTACCTGACCACTCTCCTGCCTTTTGTAATCACATGAATATTCGATTGCAAGCTGTTTTGGACAACTTTCTTTCTCTTCTTGCAAAACACTCGGCAGACCTCCGTGCAGCCTCTAGAACACGATGGGAGATGTTTTTTGTGCTGGCACAGTTTCTCCTTGCCAGACAGAGTGGAAAAGCTTTTTGCTAAGATGTAGACGAGAAGAGAGGCTAAAGACGAAGGTACGGTGCTCTGCAGAGCTAAGCACCGCTCCCGGGCCTCTTTCGGCAGAAGGCGCACACCGCAGAGCACTGTGAGCGGCAGAATCGTCTTTGCGCGAAGAAGCAGCTTCTTTGTCTCCGGGAGCCGGAGAGAGCGGCAACTTCGCAAAGGTGATGAAACAAGCTGTACAACACTGCGATTGTGTGCGCAGCTTGCCAACTGAGAGAAAACAGTACCTGACCACTCTCCTGCCTTTTCTATTCACTTGAACATTCGATTGCAAGCTGTTTTGGACAACTTTCTTTCTCTTCTTGCAAAACACTCGGCAGACCTCCGTGCAGCCTCTAGAACACGATGGGAGATGTTTTCTGTGCTGGCACACTTTCTCCTTGCCAGACAGAGTGGAAAAGCTTTTTGCTAAGATGTAGACGAGAAGAGAGGCTAAAGACGAAGGTACGGTGCTCTGCAGAGCTAAGCACCGCTCCCGGGCCTCTTTCGGCAGAAGGCGCACACCGCAGAGCACTGTGAGCGGCAGAATCATCTTTGCGCGAAGAAGCAGCTTCTTCGTCTCCGGGAGCCGGAGAGAGCGGCAACTTCGCAAAGGTGATGAAACAAGCTGTACAACACTGCGATTGTGTGCGCAGCTTGCCAACTGAGAGAAAACAGTACCTGACCACTCTCCTGCCTTTTGTAATCACATGAACATTCGATTGCAAGCTGTTTTGGACAACTTTCTTTCTCTTCTTGCAAAACACTCGGCAGACCTCCGTGCAGCCTCTAGAACACGATGGGAGATGTTTTTTGTGCTGGCACAGTTTCTCCTTGCCAGACAGAGTGGAAAAGCTTTTTGCTAAGATGTAGGCGAGAAGAGAGGCTAAAGACGAAGGTACGGTGCTCTGCAGAGCTAAGCACCGCTCCCGGGCCGCTATCGGCAGAAGGCGCACACCGCAGAGCACTGTGAGCGGCAGAATCGTCTTTGCGCGAAGAAGCAGCTTCTTCGTCTCCGGGAGCCGGAGAGAGCGGCAACTTCGCAAAGGTGATGAAACAAGCTGTACAACACTGCGATTGTGTGCGCAGCTTGCCAAGTGAGAGAAAAGAGTACCTGACCACTCTCCTGCCTTTTCTATTCACTTGAACATTCGATTGCAAGCTGTTTTGGACAACTTTCTTTCTCTTCTTGCAAAATACTCGGCAGACCTCCGTGCAGCCTCTAGAACACGATGGGAGATGTTTTCTGTGCTGGCACAGTTTCTCCTTGCCAGACAGAGTGGAAAAGCTTTTTGCTAAGATGTAGACGAGAAGAGAGGCTAAAGAAGCAGGTATGGTGCTCGGCAGAGCTAAGCACAGCTCCCGGGCCTCTTTCGGCAGAAGACACACACTGCAGAGCACAGTGAGCGGCAGAATCGTCTTTGCGCGAAGAAGCAGCTTCTTCGTCTCCGGGAGCCGGAGAGAGCGGCAACTTCGCAAAGGTGATGAAACAAGCCGTACAACACTGCGATTGTGTGCGCAGCTTGCCAACTGAGAGAAAACAGTACCTGACCACTCTCCTGCATTTTCTATTCACATGAACATTCGATTGCAAGCTGTTTTGGACAACTTTCTTTCTCTTCTTGCAAAACACTCGGCAGACCTCCGTGCAGCCTCTAGAACACGATGGGAGATGTTTTCTGTGCTGGTAAAGTTTCTCCTTGCCAGACAGAGTGGAAAAGCTTTTTGCTAAGATGTAGACGAGAAGAGAGGCTAAAGACGAAGGTACGGTGCTCTGCAGAGCTAAGCACCGCTCCCGGACCTCTTTCGGCAGAAGGCAAACACCGCAGAGCACTGTGAGCGGCAGAATCGTCTTTGCGCGAAGAATCAGCTTCTTCATCTCCGGGAGCCGGAGAGAGCGGCAACTTCGCAAAGGTGATGAAACAAGCTGTACACTGCGATTGTGTGCGCAGCTTGCCAAGGGAGAGAAAACAGTACCTGAACACTCTCCTGCATTTTCTATTCACATGAACATTCGATTGCAAGCTGTTTTGGACAACTTTCTTTCTCTTCTTGCAAAACACTCGGCAGACTTCTGTGCAGCTTCTAGAACACGATGGGAGATGTTTTCTGTGCTGGCAAAGTTTCGCCTTGCCAGAAGGAGTGGAAAAGCTTTTTGCTAAGATGTAGACGAGAAGAGAGGCTAAAGACGAAGGTACGGTGCTCTGCAGAGCTAAGCACCGCTCCCGGGCGTCTCTCGGCAGAAGGCGCACACCGCAGAGCACTGTGAGCGGCAGAATCGTCTTTGCGCGAAGAAGCAGCTTCTTCGTCTCCGGGAGCCGGAGAGAGCGGCAACTTCGCAAAGGTGATGAAACAAGCTGTACAACACTGCGATTGTGTGCGCAGCTTGCCAACTGAGAGAAAACAGTACCTAACCACTCTCCTGCCTTTTCTATTCACATGAACATTCCATTGAAAGCTGTTTTTGACAACTTTCTTTCTCTTCTTGCAAAACACTCGGCAGACCTCCGTGCAGCCTCTAGAACACGATGGGAGATGTTTTTTGTGCTGGTAAAGTTTCTCCTTGCCAGACAGAGTGGAAAAGCTTTTTGCTAAGATGTAGACGAGAAGAGAGGCTAAAGACGAAGGTACGGTGCTCTGCAGAGCTAAGCACCGCTCCCGGACCTCTTTCGGCAGAAGGCGCACACCGCAGAGCACAGTGAGCGGCAGAATCGTCTTTGCGCGAAGAAGCAGCATCTTCGTCTCCGGGAGCCGGAGAGAGCGGCAACTTCGCAAAGGTGATGAAACAAGCCGTACAACACTGCGATTGTGTGCGCAGCTTGCCAACTGAGAGAAAACAGTACCTGACCACACTCCTGCCTTTTCTATTCACATGAATATTCCATTGCAAGCTGGTTTTGACAACTTTCTTTCTCTTCTTGCAAAACACTCGGCAGACCTCCGTACAGCCTCTAGAACACGATGGGAGATGTTTTCTGTGCTGGCACAGTTTCTCCATGCCAGACAGAGTGGAAAAGCTTTTTGCTAAGATGTAGACGAGAAGAGAGGCTAAAGACGAAGGTACGGTGCTCTGCAGAGCTAAGCACCGCTCCCGGGCGCCTTTCGGAAGAAAGCGCACACCGCAGAGCACTGTGAGCGGCAGAATCGTCTTTGCGCGAAGAAGCAGCTTCTTCGTCTCCGGGAGCCGGAGAGAGCGGCAACTTCGCAAAGGTGATGAAACAAGCTGTACAACACTGCGATTGTGTGCGCAGCTTGGCAACTGAGAGAAAACAGTACCTGACCACTCTCCTGCCTTTTGTAATCACATGAACATTCGATTGCAAGCTGTTTTGGACAACTTTGTTTCTCTTCTTGCAAAACACTCGGCAGACCTCCGTGCAGCCTCTAGAACACGATGGGAGATGTTTTCTGTGCTGGCACAGTTTCTCCTTGCCAGACAGAGTGGAAAAGCTTTTTGCTAAGATGTAGACGAGAAGAGAGGCTAAAGAAGCAGGTATGGTGCTCGGCAGAGCTAAGCACAGCTCCCGGGCCTCTTTCGGCAGAAGACACACACTGCAGAGCACAGTGAGCGGCAGAATCGTCTTTGCGCGAAGAAGCAGCTTCTTCGTCTCCGGGAGCCGGAGAGAGCGGCAACTTCGCAAAGGTGATGAAACAAGCTGTACAACACTGCGATTGTGTGCGCAGCTTGCCAACTGAGAGAAAACAGTACCTGACCACTCTCCTGCATTTTCTATTCACATGAATATTCAATTGCAAGCTGTTTTGGACAACTTTGTTTCTCTTCTTGCAAAACACTCGGCAGACCTCCGTGCAGCCTCTAGAACACGATGGGAGATGTTTTCTGTGCTGGCACAGTTTCTCCTTGCCAGACAGAGTGGAAAAGCTTTTTGCTAAGATGTAGACGAGAAGAGAGGCTAAAGAAGCAGGTAGAGTGCTCTGCAGAGCTAAGCACCGCTCCCGGACCTCTTTCGGCAGAAGGCGCACACCGCAGAGCACTGTGAGCGGCAGAATCGTCTTTGCGCGAAGAAGCAGCTTCTTCGTCTCCGGGAGCCGGAGAGAGCGGCAGCTTCGCAAAGGTGATGAAACAAGCTGTACAACACTGCGATTGTGTGCGCAGCTTGCCAACTGAGAGAAAACAGTACCTGACCACTCTCCTGCCTTTTCTATTCACATGAACATTCGATTGCAAGCTGTTTTGGACAACTTTCTTTCTCTTCTTGCAAAACACTCGGCAGAACTCCGTGCAGCCTCTAGAAGACGATGGGAGATGTTTTCTGTGCTGGTAAAGTTTCTCCTTGCCAGACAGAGTGGAAAAGCTTTTTGCTAAGATGTCGACGAGAAGAGAGGCTAAAGACGAAGGTACGGTGCTCTGCAGAGCTAAGCACCGCTCCCGGACCTCTTTCGGCAGAAGGCGCACACCGCAGAGCACTGTGAGCGGCAGAATCGTCTTTGCGCGAAGAAGCAGCTTCTTCGTCTCCGGGAGCCGGAGAGAGCGGCAACTTCGCAAAGGTGATGAAACAAGCTGTACAACACTGCGATTGTGTGCGCAGCTTGCCAAGTGAGAGAAAACAGTACCTGACCACTCTCCTGCCTTTTCTATTCACATGAACATTCGATTGCAAGCTGTTTTGGACAACTTTCTTTCTCTTCTTGCAAAACACTCGGCAGACCTCGGTGCAGCCTCTAGAACACGATGGGAGATGTTTTCTGTGCTGGCACAGTTTCTCCTTGCCAGACAGAGTGGAAAAGCTTTTTGCTAAGATGTAGACGAGAAGAGAGGCTAAAGAAGCAGGTATGGTGCTCGGCAGAGCTAAGCACAGCTCCCGGGCCTCTTTCGGCAGAAGACACACACTGCAGAGCACAGTGAGCGGCAGAATCGTCTTTGCGCGAAGAAGCAGCTTCTTCGTCTCCGGGAGCCGGAGAGAGCGGCAACTTCGCAAAGGTGATGAAACAAGCTGTACAACACTGCGATTGTGTGCGCAGCTTGCCAACTGAGAGAAAACAGTACCTGACCACTCTCCTGCCTTTTCTATTCACATGAACATTCGATTGCAAGCTGTTTTTGACAACTTTCTTTCTCTTCTTGCAAAACACTCGGCAGACCTCCGTGCAGCCTCTAGAACACGATGGGAGATGTTTTCTGTGCTGGCACAGTTTCTCCTTGCCAGACAGAGTGGAAAAGCTTTTTGCTAAGATGTAGACGAGAAGAGAGGCTAAAGAAGCAGGTAGAGTGCTCTGCAGAGCTAAGCACCGCTCCCGGACCTCTTTCGGCAGAAGGCGCACACCGCAGAGCACTGTGAGCGGCAGAATCGTCTTTGCGCGAAGAAGCAGCTTCTTCGTCTCCGGGAGCCGGAGAGAGCGGCAGCTTCGCAAAGGTGATGAAACAAGCTGTACAACACTGCGATTGTGTTCGCAGCTTGCCAACGGAGAGAAAACAGTACCTGACCACTCTCCTGCCTTTTCTATTCACATGAACATTCGATTGCAAGCTGTTTTGGACAACTTTCTTTCTCTTCTTGCAAAACACTCGGCAGACCTCCGTGCAGCCTCTAGAACACGATGGGAGATGTTTTCTTTGCTGGTAAAGTTTCTCCTTGCCAGACAGAGTGGAAAAGCTTTTTGCTAAGATGTAGACGAGAAGAGAGGCTAAAGACGAAGGTACGGTGCTCTGCAGAGCTAAGCACCGCTCCCGGACCTCTTTCGGCAGAAGGCGCACACCGCAGAGCACTGTGAGCGGCAGAATCGTCTTTGCGCGAAGAAGCAGCTTCTTCGTCTCCGGGAGCCGGAGAGAGCGGCAACTTCGCAAAGGTGATGAAACAAGCTGTACAACACTGCGATTGTGTGCGCAGCTTGCCAACGGAGAGAAAACAGTACCTGACCACTCTCCTGCCTTTTCTATTCACATGAACATTCGATTGCAAGCTGTTTTGGACAACTTTCTTTCTCTTCTTGCAAAACACTCGGCAGACCTCCGTGCAGCTTCTAGAACACGATGGGAGATGTTTTCTGTGCTGGCAAAGTTTCTCCTTGCCAGAAAGAGTGGAAAAGCTTTTTGCTAAGATGTAGACGAGAAGAGAGGCTAAAGACGAAGGTACGGTGCTCTGCAGAGCTAAGCACCGCTCCCGGGCGTCTCTCGGCAGAAGGCGCACACCGCAGAGCAGAGTGAGTGGCAGAATTGTCTTTGCGCGAAGAAGCAGCTTCTTCGTCTCCGGGAGCCGGAGAGAGCGGCAACTTCGCAAAGGTGATGAAACAAGCTGTACAACACTGCGATTGTGTGCGCAGCTTGCCAAGTGAGAGAAAACAGTACCTGACCACTCTCCTGCCTTTTCTATTCACATGAACATTCGATTGGAAGCTGTTTTGGACAACTTTCTTTCTCTTATTGCAAAACACTCGACAGACCTCCGTGCAGCCTCTATAACACGATGGGAGATGTTTTTTGTGCTGGCACAGTTACTCCTTGCCAGACAGAGTGGATAAGCTTTTTGCTAAGATGTAGACGAGAAGAGAGGCTAAAGACGAAGGTACGGTGCTCTGCAGAGCAAAGCACCGCTCCCGTGCGTCTTTCGGCAGAAGGCGCACACCGCAGAGCATTGTGAGCGGCAGAATCGTCTTTGCGCGAAGAAGCAGCTTCTTCGTCTCCGGGAGCCGGAGAGAGCGGCAGCTTCGCAAAGGTGATGAAACAAGCTGTACAACACTGCGATTGTGTTCGCAGCTTGCCAACGGAGAGAAAACAGTACCTGACCACTCTCCTGCCTTTTCTATTCACATGAACATTCGATTGCAAGCTGTTTTGGACAACTTTCTTTCTCTTCTTGCAAAACACTCGGCAGACCTCCGTGCAGCCTCTAGAACACGATGGGAGATGTTTTCTTTGCTGGTAAAGTTTCTCCTTGCCAGACAGAGTGGAAAAGCTTTTTGCTAAGATGTAGACGAGAAGAGAGGCTAAAGACGAAGGTACGGTGCTCTGCAGAGCTAAGCACCGCTCCCGGACCTCTTTCGGCAGAAGGCGCACACCGCAGAGCACTGTGAGCGGCAGAATCGTCTTTGCGCGAAGAAGCAGCTTCTTCGTCTCCGGGAGCCGGAGAGAGCGGCAACTTCGCAAAGGTGATGAAACAAGCTGTACAACACTGCGATTGTGTGCGCAGCTTGCCAACGGAGAGAAAACAGTACCTGACCACTCTCCTGCCTTTTCTATTCACATGAACATTCGATTGCAAGCTGTTTTGGACAACTTTCTTTCTCTTCTTGCAAAACACTCGGCAGACCTCCGTGCAGCTTCTAGAACACGATGGGAGATGTTTTCTGTGCTGGCAAAGTTTCTCCTTGCCAGAAAGAGTGGAAAAGCTTTTTGCTAAGATGTAGACGAGAAGAGAGGCTAAAGACGAAGGTACGGTGCTCTGCAGAGCTAAGCACCGCTCCCGGGCGTCTCTCGGCAGAAGGCGCACACCGCAGAGCAGAGTGAGTGGCAGAATTGTCTTTGCGCGAAGAAGCAGCTTCTTCGTCTCCGGGAGCCGGAGAGAGCGGCAACTTCGCAAAGGTGATGAAACAAGCTGTACAACACTGCGATTGTGTGCGCAGCTTGCCAAGTGAGAGAAAACAGTACCTGACCACTCTCCTGCCTTTTCTATTCACATGAACATTCGATTGGAAGCTGTTTTGGACAACTTTCTTTCTCTTATTGCAAAACACTCGACAGACCTCCGTGCAGCCTCTATAACACGATGGGAGATGTTTTTTGTGCTGGCACAGTTACTCCTTGCCAGACAGAGTGGATAAGCTTTTTGCTAAGATGTAGACGAGAAGAGAGGCTAAAGACGAAGGTACGGTGCTCTGCAGAGCAAAGCACCGCTCCCGTGCGTCTTTCGGCAGAAGGCGCACACCGCAGAGCACTGTGAGCGGCAGAATCGTCTTTGCGCGAAGAAGCAGCTTCTTCGTCTCCGGGAGCCGGAGAGAGCGGCAACTTCGCAAAGGTGATGAAACAAGCTGTACAACACTGCGATTGTGTGCGCAGCTTGCCAAGTGAGAGAAAACAGTACCTGACCACTCTCCTGCCTTTTGTATTCACATGAACATTCGATTGCAAGCTGTTTTGGACAACTTTCTTACTCTTCCTGCAAAACACTCGGCAGACCTCGGTGCAGCCTCTAGAACACGATGGGAGATGTTTTCTGTGCTGGCACAGTTTCTCCTTGCCAGACAGAGTGGAAAAGCTTTTTGCTAAGATGTAGACGAGAAGAGAGGCTAAAGACGAAGGTACGGTGCTCTGCAGAGCTAAGCACCGCTCCCGGGCCTCTTTCGGCAGAAAGAGCACACCGCAGATCACTGTGAGCGGCAGAATCGTCTTTGGCTAAAAAGCAGCTTCTTCGTCTCCGGGAGCCGGAGAGAGCGGCACCTTCGCAAAGGTGATGAAACAAACTGTACAACACTGCGATTGTGTGCGCAGCTTGCCAACTGAGAGAAAACAGTACCTGACCACTCTCCTGCCTTTTCTATTCACATGAACATTCGATTGCAAGCTGTTTTGGACAACTTTCTTTCTCTTCTTGCAAAACACTCGGCAGACCTCCGTGCAGCTTCTAGAACACGATGGGAGATGTTTTCTGTGCTGGCACAGTTTCTCCTTGCCAGACAGAGTGGAAAAGCTTTTTGCTAAGATGTAGACGAGAAGAGAGGCTAAAGACGAAGGTACGGTGCTCTGCAGAGCTAAGCACCGCTCCCGGGCCTCTTTCGGCAGAAGGCGCACACCGCAGAGCACTGTGAGCGGCAGAATCGCCTTTGCGCGAAGAAGCAGCTTCTTCGTCTCCGGGAGCCGGAGAGAGCGGCAACTTCGCAAAGGTGATGAAACAAGCTGTACAACACTGCGATTGTGTGCGCAGCTTGCCAACTGAGAGAAAACAGTACCTGACCACTCTCCTGCCTTTTCTATTCACTTGAACATTCGATTGCAAGCTGTTTTGGACAACTTTCTTTCTCTTCTTGCAAAACACTCGGCAGACCTCCGTGCAGCCTCTAGAACACGATGGGAGATGTTTTCTGTGCTGGCACAGTTTCTCCTTGCCAGACAGAGTGGAAAAGCTTTTTGCTAAGATGTAGACGAGAAGAGAGGCTAAAGACGAAGGTACGGTGCTCTGCAGAACTAAGCACCGCTCCCGGACCTCTTTCGGCAGAAGGCGCACACCGCAGAGCACTGTGAGCGGCAGAATCGTCTTTGCGCGAAGAAGCAGCTTCTTCGTCTCCGGGAGCCGGAGAGAGCGGCAACTTCGCAAAGGTGATGAAACAAGCTGTACAACACTGCGATTGTGTGCGCAGCTTGCCAACTGAGAGAAAACAGTACCTGACCACTCTCCTGCCTTTTCTATTCACATGAACATTCGATTGGAAGCTGTTTTTGACAACTTTCTTTCTCTTCTTGCAAAACACTCGGCAGACCTCCGTGCAGCTTCTAGAACACGATGGGAGATGTTTTCTGTGCTGGCACAGTTTCTCCTTGCCAGACAGAGTGGAAAAGCTTTTTGCTAAGATGTAGACGAGAAGAGAGGCTAAAGACGAAGGTACGGTGCTCTGCAGAGCTGAGCACCTCTCCCGGGCCTCTTTCGGCAGCAGGCGCACACCGCAGAGCACTGTGAGCGGCAGAATCGTCTTTGCGCGAAGAAGCAGCTTCTTCGTCTCCGGGAGCCGGAGAGAGCGGCAACTTCGCAAAGGTGTTGAAACAAGCGTTTCAACACTGCGATTGTGTGCGCAGCTTGCCAACTGAGAGAAAACAGTACCTGACCACTCTCCTGCCTTTTCTATTCACATGAACATTCGATTGCAAGCTGTTTTGGACAACTTTCTTTCTCTTCTTCCAAAACACTCGGCAGACCTCCTTGCAGCTTCTAGAACACGATGGGAGATGTTTTCTGTGCTGGCACAGTTTCTCCTTGCCAGACAGAGTGGAAAAGCTTTTTGCTAAGATGTAGACGAGAAGAGAGGCTAAAGACGAAGGTACGGTGCTCTGCAGAGCTAAGCACCGCTCCCGGGCCTCCTTCGGCAGCAGGCGCACACCGCAGAGCACTGTGAGCGGCAGAATCGTCTTTGCGCGAAGAAGCAGCTTCTTCGTCTCCGGGAGCCGGAGAGAGCGGCAACTTCGCAAAGGTGATGAAACAAGCTGTACAACACTGCGATTGTGTGCGCAGCTTGCCAACTGAGAGAAAACAGTACCTGACCACTCTCCTGTATTTTCTATTCACATGAATATTCGATTGCAAGCTGTTTTGGACAACTTTGTTTCTCTTCTTGCAAAACACTCGGCAGACCTCCGTGCAGCCTCTAGAACACGATGGGAGATGTTTTCTGTGCTGGCACAGTTTCTCCTTGCCAGACAGAGTGGAAAAGCTTTTTGCTAAGATGTAGACGAGAAGAGAGGCTAAAGACGAAGGTACGGAGCTCTGCAGAGCTAAGCACCGCTCCCGGACCTCTTTCGGCAGAAGGCAAACACCGCAGAGCACTGTGAGCGGCAGAATCGTCTTTGCGCGAAGAAGCAGCTTCTTCGTCTCCGGGAGCCGGAGAGAGCGGCAACTTCGCAAAGGTGATGAAACAAGCTGTACAACACTGCGATTGTGTGCGCAGCTTGCCAAGTGAGAGAAAACAGTACCTGACCACTCTCCTGCCTTTTCTATTCACATGAACATTCGATTGCAAGCTGTTTTGGACAACTTTCTTTCTCTTCTTGCAAAACACTCGGCAGACTTCCGTGCAGCTTCTAGAACACGATGGGAGATGTTTTCTGTGCTGGCAAAGTTTCGCCTTGCCAGACAGAGTGGATAAGCTTTTTGCTAAGATGTAGACGAGAAGAGAGGCTAAAGACGAAGGTACGGTGCTCTGCAGAGCTAAGCACCGCTCCCGGGCGTCTCTCGGCAGAAGGCGCACACCGCAGAGCACTGTGAGCGGCAGAATCGTCTTTGGGCGAAGAAGCAGCTTCTTCGTCTCCGGGAGCCGGAGAGAGCGGCAGCTTCGCAAAGGTGATGAAACAAGCTGTACAACACTGCGATTGTGTGCGCAGCTTGCCAAGTGAGAGAAAACAGTACCTGACCACTCTCATGCCTTTTCTATTCACATGAACATTTGATTGCAAGCTGTTTTGGACAACTTTCTTTCTCTTGTTGCAAAATACTCGGCAGGCCTCCGTGCAGCCTCTAGGACACGATGGGAGATGTTTTTTGTGCTGGCACAGTTTCTCCTTGCCAGACAGAGTGGAAAAGCTTTTTGCTAAGATGTAGACGAGAAGAGAGGCTAAAGACGAAGGTACGGTGCTCTGCAGAGCTGAGCACCGCTCCCGGGCCTCTTTCGGCAGCAGGCGCACACCGCAGAGCACTGTGAGCGGCAGAATCGTCTTTGCGCGAAGAAGCAGCTTCTTCGTCTCCGGGAGCCGGAGAGAGCGGCAAATTCGCAAAGGTGATGAAACAAGCGTTTCAACACTGCGATTGTGTGCGCAGCTTGCCAACTGAGAGAAAACAGTACCTGACCACTCTCCTGCCTTTTCTATTCACATGAACATTCGATTGCAAGCTGTTTTGGACAACTTTCTTTCTCTTCTTCCAAAACACTCGGCAGACCTCCTTGCAGCTTCTAGAACACGATGGGAGATGTTTTCTGTGCTGGCACAGTTTCTCCTTGCCAGACAGAGTGGAAAAGCTTTTTGCTAAGATGTAGACGAGAAGAGAGGCTAAAGACGAAGGTACGGTGCTCTGCAGAGCTAAGCACCGCTCCCGGGCCTCTTTCGGCAGCAGGCGCACACCGCAGAGCACTGTGAGCGGCAGAATCGTCTTTGCGCGAAGAAGCAGCTTCTTCGTCTCCGGGAGCCGGAGAGAGCGGCAACTTCGCAAAGGTGATGAAACAAGCTGTACAACACTGCGATTGTGTGCGCAGCTTGCCAACTGAGAGAAAACAGTACCTGACCACTCTCCTGCCTTTTGTAATCACATGAACTTTCGATTGCAAGCTGTTTTGGACAACTTTCTTTCTCTTCTTGCAAAACACTCGGCAGACCTCCGTGCAGCCTCTAGAACACGATGGGAGATGTTTTCTGTGCTGGCACAGTTTCTCCTTGCCAGACAGAGTGGAAAAGCTTTTTGCTAAGATGTAGACGAGAAGAGAGGCTAAAGACGAATGTACGGTGCTCGGCAGAGCTAAGCACCGCTCCCGGGCCTCTTTCGGCAGAAGACACACACTGCAGAGCACAGTGAGCGGCAGAATGGTCTTTGCGCGAAGAAGCAGCTTCTTCGTCTCCAGGAGCCGGAGAGAGCGGCAACTTCGCAAAGATGATGAAACAAGCCGTACAACACTGCGATTGTGTGCGCAGCTTGCCAACTGAGAGAAAACAGTACCTGACCACTCTCCTGTATTTTCTATTCACATGAATATTCGATTGCAAGCTGTTTTGGACAACTTTGTTTCTCTTCTTGCAAAACACTCGGCAGACCTCCGTGCAGCCTCTAGAACACGATGGGAGATGTTTTCTGTGCTGGCACAGTTTCTCCTTGCCAGACAGAGTGGAAAAGCTTTTTGCTAAGATGTAGACGAGAAGAGAGGCTAAAGACGAAGGTACGGTGCTCTGCAGAGCTAAGCACCGCTCCCGGACCTCTTTCGGCAGAAGGCAAACACCGCAGAGCACTGTGAGCGGCAGAATCGTCTTTGCGCGAAGAAGCAGCTTCTTCGTCTCCGGGAGCCGGAGAGAGCGGCAACTTCGCAAAGGTGATGAAACAAGCTGTACAACACTGCGATTGTGTGCGCAGCTTGCCAAGTGAGAGAAAACAGTACCTGACCACTCTCCTGCCTTTTCTATTCACATGAACATTCGATTGGAAGCTGTTTTGGACAACTTTCTTTCTCTTCTTGCAAAACACTCGGCAGACTTCCGTGCAGCTTCTAGAACACGATGGGAGATGTTTTCTGTGCTGGCAAATTTTCGCCTTGCCAGACAGAGTGGATAAGCTTTTTGCTAAGATGTAGACGAGAAGAGAGGCTAAAGACGAAGGTACGGTGCTCTGCAGAGCTAAGCACCGCTCCCGGGCGTCTCTCGGCAGAAGGCGCACACCGCAGAGCACTGTGAGCGGCAGAATCGTCTTTGCGCGAAGAAGCAGCTTCTTCGTCTCCGGGAGCCGGAGGGAGCGGCAGCTTCGCAAAGGTGATGAAACAAGCTGTACAACACTGCGATTGTGTGCGCAGCTTGCCAAGTGAGAGAAAACAGTACCTGACCACTCTCATGCCTTTTCTATTCACATGAACATTTGATTGCAAGCTGTTTTGGACAACTTTCTTTCTCTTCTTGCAAAATACTCGGCAGGCCTCCGTGCAGCCTCTAGGACACGATGGGAGATGATTTTTGTGCTGGCACAGTTTCTCCTTGCCAGACAGAGTGGAAAAGCTTTTTGCTAAGATGTAGACGAGAAGAGAGGCTAAAGACGAAGGTACGGTGCTCTGCAGAGCTAAGCACAGCTCCCGGACCTCTTTCGGCAGAAGGCGCACACCGCAGAGCACTGTGAGCGGCAGAATCGTCTTTGCGCGAAGAAGCAGCTTCTTCGTCTCCGGGAGCCGGAGAGAGCGGCAACTTCGCAAAGGTGATGAAACAAGCTGTACAACACTGCGATTGTGTGCGCAGCTTGCCAAGTGAGAGAAAACAGTACCTAACCACTCTCATGACTTTTCTATTCACATGAACATTCCATTGAAAGCTGTTTTTGACAACTTTCTTTCTCTTCTTGCAAAACACTCGGCAGACCTCCGTGCAGCCTCTAGAACACGATGGGAGATGTTTTCTGTGCTGGTAAAGTTTCTCCTTGCCAGACAGAGTGGAAAAGCTTTTTGCTAAGATGTAGACGAGAAGAGAGGCTAAAGACGAAGGTACGGTGCTCTGCAGAGCTAAGCACCGCTCCCGGACCTCTTTCGGCAGAAGGCGCACACCGCAGAGCACTGTGAGCGGCAGAATCGTCTTTGCGCGAAGAAGCAGCTTCTTCGTCTCCGGGAGCCGGAGAGAGCGGCAACTTCGCAAAGGTGATGAAACAAGCCGTACAACACTGCGATTGTGTGCGCAGCTTGCCAACTGAGAGAAAACAGTACCTGACCACTCTCCTGCCTTTTCTATTCACTTGAACATTTGATTGCAAGCTGGTTTTGACAACTTTCTTTCTCTTCTTGCAAAACACTCGGCAGACCTCCGTGCAGCCTCTAGAACACGATGGGAGATGTTTTCTGTGCTGGCACAGTTTCTCCATGCCAGACAGAGTGGAAAAGCTTTTTGCTAAGATGTAGACGAGAAGAGAGGCTAAAGACGAAGGTACGGTGCTCTGCAGAGCTAAGCACCGCTCCCGGACCTCTTTCGGCAGAAGGCGCACACCGCAGAGCACTGTGAGCGGCAGAATCGTCTTTGCGCGAAGAAGCAGCTTCTTCGTCTCCGGGAGCCGGAGAGAGCGGCAACTTCGCAAAGGTGATGAAACAAGCTGTACAACACTGCGATTGTGTGCGCAGCTTGCCAACTGAGAGAAAACAGTACCTGACCACTCTCCTGCCTTTTCTATTCACATGAACATTCGATTGCAAGCTGTTTTGGACAACTTTGTTTCTCTTCTTGCAAAACACTCGGCAGACCTCCGTGCAGCCTCTAGAACACGATGGGAGATGTTTTCTGTGCTGGCACAGTTTCTCCTTGCCAGACAGAGTGGAAAAGCTTTTTGCTAAGATGTAGACGAGAAGAGAGGCTAAAGAAGCAGGTATGGTGCTCGGCAGAGCTAAGCACAGCTCCCGGGCCTCTTTCGGCAGAAGACACACACTGCAGAGCACAGTGAGCGGCAGAATCGTCTTTGCGCGAAGAAGCAGCTTCTTCGTCTCCGGGAGCCGGAGAGAGCGGCAACTTCGCAAAGGTGATGAAACAAGCTGTATAACACTGCGATTGTGTGCGCAGCTTGCCAACTGAGAGAAAACAGTACCTGACCACTCTCCTGCCTTTTCTATTCACATGAATATTCCATTGCAAGCTGTTTTGGACAACTTTGTTTCTCTTCTTGCAAAACACTCGGCAGACCTCCGTGCAACCTCTAGAACACGATGGGAGATGTTTTCTGTGCTGGCACAGTTTCTCCTTGCCAGACAGAGTGGAAAAGCTTTTTGCTAAGATGTAGACGAGAAGAGAGGCTAAAGACGAAGGTACGGTGCTCTGCAGAGCTAAGCACCGCTCCCGGACCTCTTTCGGCAGAAGGCGCACACCGCAGAGCACTGTGAGCGGCAGAATCGTCTTTGCGCGAAGAAGCAGCTTCTTCGTCTCCGGGAGCCGGAGAGAGCGGCAACTTCGCAAAGGTGATGAAACAAGCCGTACAACACTGCGATTGTGTGCGCAGCTTGCCAACTGAGAGAAAACAGTACCTGACCACTCTCCTGCCTTTTCTATTCACTTGAACATTTGATTGCAAGCTGGTTTTGACAACTTTCTTTCTCTTCTTGCAAAACACTCGGCAGACCTCCGTGCAGCCTCTAGAACACGATGGGAGATGTTTTCTGTGCTGGCACAGTTTCTCCATGCCAGACAGAGTGGAAAAGCTTTTTGCTAAGATGTAGACGAGAAGAGAGGCTAAAGACGAAGGTACGGTGCTCTGCAGAGCTAAGCACCGCTCCCGGGCGTCTTTCGGCAGAAGGCGCACACCGCAGAGCACTGTGAGCGGCAGAATCGTCTTTGCGCGAAGAAGCAGCTTCTTCGTCTCCGGGAGCCGGAGAGAGCGGCAACTTGGCAAAGGTGATGAAACAAGCTGTACAACACTGCGATTGTGTGCGCAGCTTGCCAACTGAGAGAAAACAGTACCTGACCACTCTCCTGCCTTTTGTAATCACATGAACATTCGATTGCAAGCTGTTTTGGACAACTTTGTTTCTCTTCTTGCAAAACACTCGGCAGACCTCCGTGCAGCCTCTAGAACACGATGGGAGATGTTTTCTGTGCTGGCACAGTTTCTCCTTGCCAGACAGAGTGGAAAAGCTTTTTGCTAAGATGTAGACGAGAAGAGAGGCTAAAGAAGCAGGTATGGTGCTCGGCAGAGCTAAGCACAGCTCCCGGGCCTCTTTCGGCAGCAGGCACACACTGCAGAGCACAGTGAGCGGCAGAATGGTCTTTGCGCGAAGAAGCAGCTTCTTCGTCTCCGGGAGCCGGAGAGAGCGGCACCTTCGCAAAGGTGATGAAACAAGCTGTAGAACACTGCGATTGTGTGCGCAGCTTGCCAAGTGAGAGAAAACAGTACCTGACCACTCTCCTGCCTTTTCTATTCACATGAACATTCCATTGCAAGCTGTTTTTGACAACTTTCTTTCTCTTCTTGCAAAACACTCGGCAGACCTCCGTGCAGCCTCTAGAACACGATGGGAGATGTTTTCTGTGCTGGCACAGTTTCTCCTTGCCAGACAGAGTGGAAAAGCTTTTTGCTAAGATGTAGACGAGAAGAGAGGCTAAAGAAGCAGGTAGAGTGCTCTGCAGAGCTAAGCACCGCTCCCGGACCTCTTTCGGCAGAAGGCGCACACCGCAGAGCACTGTGAGCGGCAGAATCGTCTTTGCGCGAAGAAGCAGCTTCTTCGTCTCCGGGAGCCGGAGAGAGCGGAAGCTTCGCAAAGGTGATGAAACAAGCTGTACAACACTGCGATTGTGTGCGCAGCTTGCCAACTGAGAGAAAACAGTACCTGACCACTCTCCTGCCTTTTCTATTCACATGAACATTCGATTGCAAGCTGTTTTGGACAACTTTCTTTCTCTTCTTGCAAAACACTCGGCAGACCACCGTGCAGCCTCTAGAACACGATGGGAGATGTTTTCTGTGCTGGTAAAGTTTCTCCTTGCCAGACAGAGTGGAAAAGCTTTTTGCTAAGATGTAGACGAGAAGAGAGGCTAAAGACGAAGGTACGGTGCTCTGCAGAGCTAAGCACCGCTCCCGGACCTCTTTCGGCAGAAGGCGCACACCGCAGAGCACTGTGAGCGGCAGAATCGTCTTTGCGCGAAGAAGCAGCTTCTTCGTCTCCGGGAGCCGGAGAGAGCGGCAACTTCGCAAAGGTGATGAAACAAGCTGTACAACACTGCGATTGTGTGCGCAGCTTGCCAACTGAGAGAAAACAGTACCTGACCACTCTCCTGCCTTTTCTATTCACATGAACATTCGATTGCAAGCTGTTTTGGACAACTTTCTTTCTCTTCTTGCAAAACACTCGGCAGACCTCCGTGCAGCCTCTAGAACACGATGGGAGATGTTTTCTGTGCTGGCACAGTTTCTCCTTGCCAGACAGAGTGGAAAAGCTTTTTGCTAAGATGTAGACGAGAAGAGAGGCTAAAGACGAAGGTACGGTGCTCTGCAGATCTAAGCACCGCTCCCGGACCTCTTTCGGCAGAAGGCGCACACCGCAGAGCACTGTGAGCGGCAGAATCGTCTTTGCGCGAAGAAGCAGCTACTTCGTCTCCGGGAGCCGGAGAGAGCGGCAACTTCGCAGAGGTGATGAAACAAGCTGTACAACACTGCGATTGTGTGCGCAGCTTGCCAAGTGAGAGAAAACAGTACCTGACCACTCTCCTGCATTTTCTATTCACATGAACATTCGATTGCAAGCTGTTTTGGACAACTTTCTTTCTCTTCTTGCAAAACACTCGGCAGACCTCCGTGCAGCCTCTAGAACACAATGGGAGATGTTTTCTGTGCTGGCACAGTTTCTCCTTGCCAGACAGAGTGGAAAAGCTTTTTGCTAAGATGTAGACGAGAAGAGAGGCTAAAGAAGCAGGTAGAGTGCTCTGCAGAGCTAAGCACAGCTCCCGGACCTCTTTCGGCAGAAGGCGCACACCGCAGAGCACTGTGAGCGGCAGAATCGTCTTTGCGCGAAGAAGCAGCTTCTTCGTCTCCTGGAGCCGGAGAGAGCGGCAACTTCGCAAAGGTGATGAAACAAGCTGTACAACACTGCAATTTTGTGCGCAGCTTGCCAAGTGAGAGAAAACAGTACCCGACCACTCTCCTGCCTTTTCTATTCACTTGAACATTCGATTGCAAGCTGTTTTGGACAACTTTCTTTCTCTTCTTGCAAAACACTCGGCAGACCTCCGTGCAGCCTCTAGAACACGATGGGAGATGTTTTTTGTGCTGGCACAGTTTCTCCTTGCCAGACAGAGTGGAAAAGCTTTTTGCTAAGATGTAGACGAGAAGAGAGGCTAAAGACGAAGGTACGGTGCTCTGCAGAGCTAAGCACCGCTCCCGGACCTCTTTCGGCAGAAGGCGCACACCGCAGAGCACTGTGAGCGGCAGAATCGTCTTTGCGCGAAGAAGCAGCTTCTTCGTCTCCGGGAGCCGGAGAGAGCGGCAACTTCGCAGAGGTGATGAAACAAGCTGTACAACACTGCGATTGTGTGCGCAGCTTGCCAAGTGAGAGAAAACAGTACCTGACCACTCTCCTGCCTTTTCTAATCACTTGACCTTTCGATTGCAAGCTGTTTTGGACAACTTTCTTTCTCTTCTTGCAAAACACTCGGCAGACCTCCGTGCAGCCTCTAGAACACGATGGGAGATGTTTTCTGTGCTGGCACAGTTTCTCCTGGCCAGACAGAGTGGAAAAGTTTTTTGCTAAGATGTAGACGAGAAGAGAGGCTAAAGACGAAGGTACGGTGCTCTGCAGAGCTAAGCACCGCTCCCGGACCTCTTTCGGCAGAAGGCGCACACCGCAGAGCACTGTGAGCGGCAGAATCGTCTTTGCGCGAAGAAGCAGCTTCTTCGTCTCCGGGAGCCGGAGAGATCGGCAGCTTCGCAAAGGTGATGAAACAAGCTGTACAACACTGCGATTGTGTGCGCAGCATGACAACTGAGAGAAAACAGTACCTGACCACTCTCCTGCCTTTTCTATTCACATGAACATTCGATTGGAAGCTGTTTTGGACAACTTTCTTTCTCTTCTTGCAAAACACTCGGCAGACCTCCGTGCAGCCTCTAGAACACGATGGGAGATGTTTTCTGTGCTGGCACAGTTTCTCCTTGCCAGACAGAGTGGAAAAGCTTTTTGCTAAGATGTAGACGAGAAGAGAGGCTAAAGACGAAGGTACGGTGCTCTGCAGAGCTAAGCACCGCTCCCGGACCTCTTTCGGCAGAAGGCGCACACCGCAGAGCACTGTGAGCGGCAGAATCGTCTTTGCGCGAAGAAGCAGCTTCTTCGTCTCCGAGAGCCGGAGAGAGCGGCAACTTCGCAAAGGTGATGAAACAAGCTGTACAACACTGCGATTGTGTGCGCAGCTTGCCAACTGAGAGAAAACAGTACCTGACCACTCTCCTGCCTTTTCTAATCACTTGAACATTCGATTGCAAGCTGTTTTGGACAACTTTCTTTCTCTTCTTGCAAAACACTCGGCAGGCCTCCGTGCAGCTTCTAGAACACGATGGGAGATGTTTTTTGGGCTGGCAGAGTTTCTCCTTGCCAGACAGAGTGGAAAAGCTTTTTGCTAAGATGTAGACAAGAAGAGAGGCTAAAGACGAAGGTACGGTGCTCTGCAGAGCTAAGCACCGCTCCCGGGCGTCTTTCGGCAGCAGGCGCACACCTTTGAGCACTGTGAGCGGCAGAATCGTCTTTGCGCGAAGAAGCAGCTTCTTCGTCTCCGGGAGCCGGAGAGAGCGGCAACTTCGCAAAGGTGATGAAACAAGCTGTACAACACTGCGATTGTGTGCGCAGCTTGCCAACTGAGAGAAAACAGTACCTAACCACTCTCCTGCCTTTTCTATTCACATGAACATTCCATTGAAAGCTGTTTTTGACAACTTTATTTCTCTTCTTGCAAAACACTCGGCAGACCTCCGTGCAGCCTCTAGAACAAGATGGGAGATGTTTTCTGTGCTGGCACAGTTTCTCCTTGCCAGACAGAGTGGAAAAGCTTTTTGCTAAGTTGTAGACGAGAAGAGAGGCTAAAGAAGCAGGTAGAGTGCTCTGCAGAGCTAAGCACCGCTCCCGGACCTCTTTCGGCAGAAGGCGCACACCGCAGAGCACTGTGAGCGGCAGAATCGTCTTTGCGCGAAGAAGCAGCTTCTTCGTCTCCGGGAGCCGGAGAGAGCGGCAGCTTCGCAAAGGTGATGAAACAAGCTGTACAACACTGCGATTGTGTTCGCAGCTTGCCAAGTGGGAGAAAACAGTACCTGACCACTCTCCTGCCATTTCTATTCACATGAACATTCGATTGCAAGCTGTTTTGGACAACTTTCTTTCTCTTCTTGCAAAACACTCGGCAGACCTCCGTGCAGCCTCTAGAACACGATGGGAGATGTTTTCTGTGCTGGTAAAGTTTCTCCTTGCCAGACAGAGTGGAAAAGCTTTTTGCTAAGATGTAGACGAGAAGAGAGGCTAAAGACGAAGGTACGGTGCTCTGCAGAGCTAAGCACCGCTCCCGGACCTCTTTCGGCAGAAGGCGCACACCGCAGAGCACTGTGAGCGGCAGAATCGTCTTTGCGCGAAGAAGCATCTTCTTCGTCTCCGGGAGCCGGAGAGAGCGGCAACTTCGCAAAGGTGATGAAACAAGCCGTACAACACTGCGATTGTGTGCGCAGCTTGCCAAGTGAGAGAAAACAGTACCTGACCACTCTCCTGCATTTTCTATTCACATGAACATTCCATTGCAAGCTGTTTTGGACAACTTTCTTTCTCTTCTTGCAAAACACTCGGCAGACCTCCGTGCAGCCTCTAGAACACGATGGGAGATGTTTTCTGTGCTGGTAAAGTTTCTCCTTGCCAGACAGAGTGGAAAAGCTTTTTGCTAAGATGTAGACGAGAAGAGAGGCTAAAGACGAAGGTACGGTGCTCTGCAGAGCTAAGCACCGCTCCCGGACCTCTTTCGGCAGAAGGCGCACACCGCAGAGCACTGTGAGCGGCAGAATCGTCTTTGCGCGAAGAAGCAGCTTCTTCGTCTCCGGGAGCCGGAGAGAGCGGCAACTTCGCAAAGGTGATGAAACAAGCTGTACAACACTGCGATTGTGTGCGCAGCTTGCCAAGTGAGAGAAAACAGTACCTGACCACTCTCCTGCCTTTTCTATTCACATGAACATTCGATTGCAAGCTGTTTTGGACAACTTTCTTTCTCTTCTTGCAAAACACTCGGCAGACCTCCGTGCAGCTTCTAGAACACGATGGGAGATGTTTTCTGTGCTGGCACAGTTTCTCCTTGCCAGACAGAGTGGAAAAGCTTTTTGCTAAGATGTAGACGAGAAGAGAGGCTAAAGACGAAGGTACGGTGCTCGGCAGAGCTGAGCACCGCTCCCGGGCCTCTTTCGGCAGCAGGCGCACACCGCAGAGCACTGTGAGCGGCAGAATCATCTTTGCGCGAAGAAGCAGCTTCTTCGTCTCCGGGAGCCGGAGAGAGCGGCAACTTCGCAAAGGTGATGAAACAAGCTGTTCAACACAGCGATTGTGTGCGCAGCTTGCCAAGTGAGAGAAAACAGTACCTGACCACTCTCCTGCCTTTTCTATTCACATGAACATTCGATTGCAAGCTGTTTTGGACAACTTTCTTTCTCTTCTTCCAAAACACTCGGCAGACCTCCTTGCAGCTTCTAGAACACGATGGGAGATGTTTTCTGTGCTGGCACATTTTAGCCTTGCCAGACAGAGTGGAAAAGATTTTTGCTAAGATGTAGACGAGAAGAGAGGCTAAAGACGAATGTACGGTGCTCTGCAGAGCTAAGCACCGCTCCCGGGCCTCTTTCGGCAGCAGGCGCACACCGCAGAGCACTGTGAGCGGCAGAATCGTCTTTGCGCGAAGAAGCAGCTTCTTCGTCTCCGGGAGCCGGAGAGAGCGGCAACTTCGCAAAGGTGATGAAACAAGCCGTACAACACTGCGATTGTGTGCGCAGCTTGCCAACTGAGAGAAAACAGTACCTGACTACTCTCCTGCATTTTCTATTCACATGAACATTCGATTGCAAGCTGTTTTGGACAACTTTCTTTCTCTTCTTGCAAAACACTCGGCAGACCTCCGTGCAGCCTCTAGAACACGATGGGAGATGTTTTCTGTGCTGGCACAGTTTCTCCTTGCCAGACAGAGTGGAAAAGCTTTTTGCTAAGATGTAGACCAGAAGAGAGGCTAAAGACGAAGGTACGGTGCTCTGCAGAGCTAAGCACCGCTCCCGGGCCTCTACCGGCAGAAGACACACACTGCAGAGCACAGTGAGCGGCAGAATCGTCTTTGCGCGAAGAAGCAGCTTCTTCGTCTCCGGGAGCCGGAGAGAGCGGCAACTTCGCAAAGGTGATGAAACAAGCCGTACAACACTGCGATTGTGTGCGCAGCTTGCCAACTGAGAGAAAACAGTACCTGACCACTCTCCTGCATTTGCTATTCACATGAACATTCCATTGCAAGCTGTTTTTGACAACTTTCTTTCTCTTCTTGCAAAACACTCGGCAGACCTCCGTGCAGCCTCTAGAACACGATGGGAGATGTTTTCTGTGCTGGCACAGTTTCTCCTTGCCAGACAGAGTGGAAAAGCTTTTTGCTAAGATGTAGACGAGAAGAGAGGCTAAAGACGAAGGTACGGTGCTCTGCAGAGCTAAGCACCGCTCCCGGGCGTCTTTCGGCAGAAGGCGCACACCGCAGAGCACTGTGAGCGGCAGAATCGTCTTTGCGCGAAGAAGCAGCTTCTTCGTCTCCGGGAGCCGGAGAGAGCGGCAACTTCGCAAAGGTGATGAAACAAGCTGTACAACACTGCAATTGTGTGCGCAGCTTGCCAACTGAGAGAAAACAGTACCTGACCACTCTCCTGCCTTTTGTAATCACATGAACATTCGATTGCAAGCTGTTTTGGACAACTTTGTTTCTCTTCTTGCAAAACACTCGGCAGACCTCCGTGCAGCCTCTAGAACACGATGGGAGATGTTTTCTGTGCTGGCACAGTTTCTCCTTGCCAGACAGAGTGGAAAAGCTTTTTGCTAAGATGTAGACGAGAAGAGAGGCTAAAGAAGCAGGTATGGTGCTCGGCAGAGCTAAGCACAGCTCCCGGACCTCTTTCGGCAGAAGACACACACTGCAGAGCACAGTGAGCGGCAGAATCGTCTTTGCGCGAAGAAGCAGCTTCTTCGTCTCCGGGAGCCGGAGAGAGCGGCAACTTGGCAAAGGTGATGAAACAAGCTGTACAACACTGCGATTGTGTGCGCAGCTTGCCAACTGAGAGAAAACAGTACCTGACCACTCTCCTGCCTTTTGTAATCACATGAACATTCGATTGCAAGCTGTTTTGGACAACTTTGTTTCCCTTCTTGCAAAACACTCGGCAGACCTCCGTGCAGCCTCTAGAACACGATGGGAAATGTTTTCTGTGCTGGCACAGTTTCTCCTTGCCAGACAGAGTGGAAAAGCTTTTTGCTAAGATGTAGACGAGAAGAGAGGCTAAAGAAGCAGGTATGGTGCTCGGCAGAGCTAAGCACAGCTCCCGGGCCTCTTTCGGCAGAAGACACACACTGCAGAGCACAGTGAGCGGCAGAATCGTCTTTGCGCGAAGAAGCAGCTTCTTCGTCTCCGGGAGCCGGAGAGAGCGGCAACTTCGCAAAGGTGATGAAACAAGCCGTACAACACTGCGATTGTGTGCGCAGCTTGCCAACTGAGAGAAAACAGTACCTGACAACTCTCCTGCATTTTCTATTCACATGAACATTCAATTGCAAGCTGTTTTGGACAACTTTCTTTCTCTTCTTGCAAAACACTCGGCAGACCTCCGTGCAGCCTCTAGAACACGATGGGAGATGTTTTCTGTGCTGGCACAGTTTCTCCTTGCCAGACAGAGTGGAAAAGCTTTTTGCTAAGATGTAGACGAGAAGAGAGGCTAAAGACGAAGGTACGGTGCTCTGTAGAGCTAAGCACCGCTCCCGGACCTCTTTCGGCAGAAGGCGCACACCGCAGAGCACTGTGAGCGGCAGAATCGTCTTTGCGTGAAGAAGCAGCTTCTTCGTCTCCGGGAGCCGGAGAGAGCGGCAACTTCGCAAAGGTGACGAAACAAGCTGTACAACACTGCGATTGTGTGCGCAGCTTGCCAAGTGAGAGGAAACAGTACCTGACCACTCTCCTGCCTTTTCTATTCACATGAACATTCGATTGCAAGCTGTTTTGGACAACTTTCTTTCTCTTCTTGCAAAACACTCGGCAGACCTCCGTGCAGCCTCTAGAACACGATGGGAGATGTTTTCTGTGCTGGCACAGTTTCTCCTTGCCAGACAGAGTGGAAAAGCTTTTTGCTAAGATGTAGACGGGAAGAGAGGCTAAAGAAGCAGGTAGAGTGTTCTGCAGAGCTAAGCACCGCTCCCGGACCTCTTTCGGCAGAAGGCGCACACCGCAGAGCACTGTGAGCGGCAGAATGGTCTTTGCGCGAAGAAGCAGCTTCTTCGTCTCCGGGAGCCGGAGAGAGCGGCAGCTTCGCAAAGGTGATGAAACAAGCTGTACAACACTGCGATTGTGTTCGCAGCTTGCCAACTGAGAGAAAACAGTACCTGACCACTCTCCTGCCATTTCTATTCACATGAACATTCGATTGCAATCTGTTTTGGACAACTTTCTTTCTCTTCTTGCAAAACACTCGGCAGACCTCCGTGCAGCCTCTAGAACACGATGGGAGATTTTTTCTGTGCTGGCACAGTTTCTCCATGCCAGACAGAGTGGAAAAGCTTTTTGCTAAGATGTAGACGAGAAGAGAGGCTAAAGACGAAGGTACGGTGCTCTGCAGAGCTAAGCACCGCTCCCGGACCTCTTTCGGCAGAAGGCGCACACCGCAGAGCACTGTGAGCGGCAGAATCGTCTTTGCGCGAAGAAGCAGCTTCTTCGTCTCCGGGAGCCGGAGAGAGCGGCAACTTCGCAAAGGTGATGAAACAAGCTGTACAACACTGCAATTGTGTGCGCAGCTTGCCAACTGAGAGAAAACAGTACCTGACCACTCTCCTGCCTTTTGTAATCACATGAACATTCGATTGCAAGCTGTTTTGGACAACTTTCTTTCTCTTCTTGCAAAACACTCGGCAGACCTCCGTGCAGCCTCTAGAACACGATGGGAGATGTTTTCTGTGCTGGCACTGTTTCTCCTTGCCAGACAGAGTGGAAAAGATTTTTGCTAAGATGTAGACGAGAAGAGAGGCTAAAGAAGCAGGTATGGTGCTCGGCAGAGCTAAGCACAGCTCCCGGGCCTCTTTCGGCAGAAGACACACACTGCAGAGCACAGTGAGCGGCAGAATCGTCTTTGCGCGAAGAAGCAGCTTCTTCGTCTCCGGGAGCCGGAGAGAGCGGCAACTTCGCAAAGGTGATGAAACAAGCCGTACAACACTGCGATTGTGTGCGCAGCTTGCCAACTGAGAGAAAACAGTACCTGACAACTCTCCTGCATTTTCTATTCACATGAACATTCAATTGCAAGCTGTTTTGGACAACTTTGTTTCTCTTCTTGCAAAACACTCGGCAGACCTCCGTGCAGCCTCTAGAACACGATGGGAGATGTTTTCTGTGCTGGCACAGTTTCTCCTTGCCAGACAGAGTGGAAAAGCTTTTTGCTAAGATGTAGACGAGAAGAGCGGCTAAAGACGAAGGTACGGTGCTCTGCAGAGCTAAGCACCGCTCCCGGACCTCTTTCGGCAGAAGGCGCACACCGCAGAGCACTGTGAGCGGCAGAATCGTCTTTGCGTGAAGAAGCAGCTTCTTCGTCTCCGGGAGCCGGAGAGAGCGGCAACTTCGCAAAGGTGATGAAACAAGCTGTACAACACTGCGATTGTGTGCGCAGCTTGCCAAGTGAGAGAAAACAGTACCTGACCACTCTCCTGCCTTTTCTATTCACATGAACATTCCATTGCAAGCTGTTTTTGACAACTTTCTTTCTCTTCTTGCAAAACACTCGGCAGACCTCCGTGCAGCCTCTAGAACACGATGGGAGATGTTTTCTGTGCTGGCACAGTTTCTCCTTGCCAGACAGAGTGGAAAAGCTTTTTGCTAAGATGTAGACGAGAAGAGAGGCTAAAGAAGCAGGTAGAGTGCTCTGCAGGGCTAAGCACCGCTCCCGGACCTCTTTCGGCAGAAGGCGCACACCGCAGAGCACTGTGAGCGGCAGAATCGTCTTTGCGCGAAGAAGCAGCTTCTTCGTCTCCGGGAGCCGGAGAGAGCGGCAGCTTCGCAAAGGTGATGAAACAAGCTGTACAACACTGCGATTGTGTGCGCAGCTTGCCAAGTGAGAGAAAACAGTACCTGACCACTCTCCTGCCTTTTCTATTCACATGAACATTCGATTGCAAGCTGTTTTGGACAACTTTCTTTCTCTTCTTGCAAAACACTCGGCAGACCTCCGTGCAGCCTCTAGAACACGATGGGAGATGTTTTCTGTGCTGGTAAAGTTTCTCCTTGCCAGACAGAGTGGAAAAGCTTTTTGCTAAGATGTAGACGAGAAGAGAGGCTAAAGAAGCAGGTAGAGTGCTCTGCAGAGCTAAGCACCGCTCCCGGACCTCTTTCGGCAGAAGGCGCACACCGGAGAGCACTGTGAGCGGCAGAATCGTCTTTGCGCGAAGAAGCAGCTTCTTTGTCTCCGGGAGCCGGAGAGAGCGGCAGCTTCGCAAAGGTGATGAAACAAGCTGTACAACACTGCGATTGTGTTCGCAGCTTGCCAAGTGAGAGAAAACAGTACCTGACCACTCTCCTGCCTTTTCTATTCACATGAACATTCGATTGCAATCTGTTTTGGACAACTTTCTTTCTCTTCTTGCAAAACACTCGGCAGACCTCCGCGGAGCCTCTATAACACGATGGGAGATGTTTTCTTTGCTGGTAAAGTTTCTCCTTGCCAGACAGAGTGGAAAAGCTTTTTGCTAAGATGTAGACGAGAAGAGAGGCTAAAGACGAAGGTACGGTGCTCTGCAGAGCTAAGCACCGCTCCCGGACCTCTTTCGGCAGAAGGCAAACACCGCAGAGCACTGTGAGCGGCAGAATCGTCTTTGCGCGAAGAAGCAGCTTCTTCGTCTCCGGGAGCCGGAGAGAGCGGCAACTTGGCAAAGGTGATGAAACAAGCTGTACAACACTGCGATTGTGTGCGCAGCTTGCCAAGTGAGAGAAAACAGTACCTGACCACTCTCCTGCCTTTTCTATTCACATGAACATTCGATTGCAAGCTGTTTTGGACAACTTTCTTTCTCTTCTTGCAAAACACTCGGCAGACCTCCGTGCAGCTTCTAGAACACAATGGGAGATATTTTCTGTGCTGGCACAATTTCGCCTTGCCAGAAAGAGTGGAAAAGCTTTTTGCTAAGATGTAGACGAGAAGAGAGGCTAAAGACGAAGGTACGGTGCTCTGCAGAGCTAAGCACCGCTCCCGGGCGTCTCTCGGCAGAAGGCGCACACCGCAGAGCAGAGTGAGTGGCAGAATCGTCTTTGCGCGAAGAAGCAGCTTCTTCGTCTCCGGGAGCCTGAGAGAGCGGCAGCTTCGCAAAGGTGATGAAACAAGCCGTACAACACTGCGATTGTGTGCGCAGCTTGCCAACTGAGAGAAAACAGTACCTGACCACTCTCCTGCCTTTTCTATTCACATGAGCATTTGATTGCAAGCTGGTTTTGATAACTTTCTTTCTCATCTTGCAAAACACTCGGCAGACCTCCGTGCAGCCTCTACTACACGATTGGAGATGTTTTCAGTGCTGGCACAGTTTCTCCTTGCCAGACAGAGTGGAAAAGCTTTTTGCTAAGATGTAGACCAGAAGAGAGGCTAAAGACGAAGGTACGGTGCTCTGCAGAGCTAAGCACCTCTCCCGGGCGTCTTTCGGCAGAAAGCGCACACCGCAGAGCACTGTGAGCGGCAGAATCGTCTTTGCGCGAAGAAGCAGCTTCTTCGTCTCCGGGAGCCGGAGAGAGCGGCAGCTTCGCAAAGGTGATGAAACAAGCTGTACAACACTGCGATTGTGTGCGCAGCTTGCCAAGTGAGAGAAAACAGTACCTAACCACTCTCCTGCCTTTTCTATTCACATGAACATTCCATTGCAAGCTGGTTTTGACAACTTTCTTTCTCTTCTTGCAAAACACTCGGCAGACCTCCGTGCAGCCTCTAGAACACGATGGGAAATGTTTTCTGTGCTGGTAAAGTTTCTCCATGCCAGACAGAGTGGAAAAGCTTTTTGCTAAGATGTAGACGAGAAGAGAGGCTAAAGACGAAGGTACGGTGCTCTGCAGAGCTAAGCACCGCTCCCGGGCGTCTTTCGGCAGAAAGCGCACACCGCAGAGCACTGTGAGCGGCAGAATCGTCTTTGCGCGAAGAAGCAGCTTCTTCGTCTCCGGGAGCCGGAGAGAGCGGCAACTTCGCAAAGGTGATGAAACAAGCTGTACAACACTGCGATTGTGTGCGCAGCTTGCCAACTGAGAGAAAACAGTACCTGACCACTCTCCTGCCTTTTGTAATCACATGAACATTCGATTGCAAGCTGTTTTGGACAACTTTGTTTCTCTTCTTGCAAAACACTCGGCAGACCTCCGTGCAGCCTCTAGAACACGATGGGAGATGTTTTCTGTGCTGGCACAGTTTCTCCTTGCCAGACAGAGTGGAAAAGCTTTTTGCTAAGATGTAGACGAGAGGAGAGGCTAAAGAAGCAGGTATGGTGCTCGGCAGAGCTAAGCACAGCTCCCGGGCCTCTTTCGGCAGAAGACACACACTGCAGAGCACAGTGAGCGGCAGAATCGTCTTTGCGCGAAGAAGCAGCTTCTTCGTCTCCGGGAGCCGGAGAGAGCGGCAACTTCGCAAAGGTGATGAAACAAGCCGTACAACACTGCGATTGTGTGCGCAGCTTGCCAAGTGAGAGAAAACAGTACCTGACCACTCTCCTGCCTATTCTATTCACATGAACATTCGATTGCAAGCTGTTTTGGACAACTTTGTTTCTCTTCTTGCAAAACACTCGGCAGACCTCCGTGCAGCCTCTAGAACACGATGGGAGATGTTTTCTGTGCTGGCACAGTTTCTCCTTGCCAGACAGAGTGGAAAAGCTTTTTGCTAAGATGTAGACGAGAAGAGAGGCTAAAGACGAAGGTACGGTGCTCTGCAGAGCTAAGCACCGCTCCCGGACCTCTTTCGGCAGAAGGCGCACACCGCAGAGCACTGTGAGCGGCAGAATCGTCTTTGCGCGAAGAAGCAGCTTCTTCGTCTCCGGGAGCCGGAGAGAGCGGCAACTTCGCAAAGGTGATGAAACAAGCTGTACAACACTGCGATTGTGTGCGCAGCTTGCCAAGTGAGAGAAAACAGTACCTGACCACTCTCCTGCCTTTTCTATTCACATGAACATTCGATTGCAAGCTGTTTTGGACAACTTTCTTTCTCTTCTTGCAAAACACTCGGCAGACCTCCGTGCAGCCTCTAGAACACGATGGGAGATGTTTTCTGTGCTGGCACAGTTTCTCCTTGCCAGACAGAGTGGAAAAGCTTTTTGCTAAGATGTAGACGAGAAGAGAGGCTAAAGAAGCAGGTAGAGTGCTCTGCAGAGCTAAGCACCGCTCCCGGACCTCTTTCGGCAGAAGGCGCACACCGCAGAGCACTGTGAGCGGCAGAATCGTCTTTGCGCGAAGAAGCAGCTTCTTCGTCTCCGGGAGCCGGAGAGAGCGGCAGCTTCGCAAAGGTGATGAAACAAGCTGTACAACACTGCGATTGTGTGCGCAGCTTGCCAACTGAGAGAAAACAGTACCTGACCACTCTCCTGCCTTTTCTATTCACATGAACATTCGATTGCAATCTGTTTTGGACAACTTTCTTTCTCTTCTTGCAAAACACTCGGCAGACCTCCGTGCAGCCTCTAGAACACGATGGGAGATGTTTTCTGTGCTGGTAAAGTTTCTCCTTGCCAGACAGAGCGGAAAAGCTTTTTGCTAAGATGTAGACGAGAAGAGAGGCTAAAGACGAAGGTACGGTGCTCTGCAGAGCTAAGCACCGCTCCCGGACCTCTTTCGGCAGAAGGCAAACACCGCAGAGTACTGTGAGCGGCAGAATCGTCTTTGCGCGAAGAAGCAGCTTCTTCGTCTCCGGGAGCCGGAGAGAGCGGCAACTTCGCAAAGGTGATGAAACAAGCTGTACAACATTGCGATTGTGTGCGCAGCTTGCCAACTGAGAGAAAACAGTACCTGACCACTCTCCTGCCTTTTCTATTCACATGAACATTCGATTGCAAGCTGTTTTGGACAACTTTCTTTCTCTTCTTCCAAAACACTCGGCAGACCTCCGTGCAGCCTCTAGAACACGATGGGAGATGTTTTCTGTGCTGGCACAGTTTCTCCTTGCCAGACAGAGTGGAAAAGCTTTTTGCTAAGATGTAGACGAGAAGAGAGGCTAAAGAAGCAGGTATGGTGCTCGGCAGAGCTAAGCACAGCTCCCGGACCTCTTTCGGCAGAAGACACACACTGCAGAGCACAGTGAGCGGCAGAATCGTCTTTGCGCGAAGAAGCAGCTTCTTCGTCTCCGGGAGCCGGAGAGAGCGGCAACTTCCCAAAGGTGATGAAACAAGCCGTACAACACTGCGATTGTGTGCGCAGCTTGCCAACTGAGAGAAAACAGTACCTGACCACTCTCCTGCATTTTCTATTCACATGAACATTCGATTGCAAGCTGTTTTGGACAACTTTGTTTCTCTTCTTGCAAAACACTCGGCAGACCTCCGTGCAGCCTCTAGAACACGATGGGAGATGTTTTCTGTGCTGGCACACTTTCTCCTTGCCAGACAGAGTGGAAAAGATTTTGCTAAGATGTAGGCGAGAAGAGAGGCTAAAGACGAAGGTACGGTGCTCTGCAGAGCTAAGCACCGCTCCCGGGCCTCTTTCGGCAGAAGGCGCACACCGCAGAGCACTGTGAGCGGCAGAATCGTCTTTGCGCGAAGAAGCAGCTTCTTCGTCTCCGGGAGCCGGAGAGAGCGGCAGCTTCGCAAAGGTGATGAAACAAGCTGTACAACACTGCGATTGTGTGCGCAGCTTGCCAACTGAGAGAAAACAGTACCTGACCACTCTCCTGCCTTTTCTATTCACATGAAGATTCGATTGCAAGCTGTTTTGGACAACTTTCTTTCTCTTCTTGCAAAACACTCGGCAGACCTCCGTGCAGCCTCTAGAACACGATGGGAGATGTTTTCTGTGCTGGTAAAGTTTCTCCTTGCCAGACAGAGTGGAAAAGCTTTTTGCTAAGATGTAGACGAGAAGAGAGGCTAAAGACGAAGGTACGGTGCTCTGCAGAGCTAAGCACCGCTCCCGGACCTCTTTCGGCAGAAGGCAAACACCGCAGAGCACTGTGAGTGGCAGAATCGTCTTTGCGCGAAGAAGCAGCTTCTTCATCTCCGGGAGCCGGAGAGAGCGGCAACTTCGCAAAGGTGATGAAACAAGCTGTACAACACTGCGATTGTGTGCGCAGCTTGCCAACTGAGAGAAAACAGTACCTGACCACTCTCCTGCCTTTTCTATTCACATGAACATTCCATTGCAAGCTGTTTTTGACAACTTTCTTTCTCTTCTTGCAAAACACTCGGCAGACCTCCGTGCAGCCTCTAGAACACGATGGGAGATGTTTTCTGTGCTGGCACAGTTTCTCCTTGCCAGACAGAGTGGAAAAGCTTTTTGCTAAGATGTAGACGAGAAGAGAGGCTAAAGAAGCAGGTAGAGTGCTCTGCAGAGCTAAGCACCGCTCCCGGACCTCTTTCGGCAGAAGGCGCACACCGCAGAGCACTGTGAGCGGCAGAATCGTCTTTGCGCGAAGAAGCAGCTTCTTCGTCTCCGGGAGCCGGAGAGAGCGGCAGCTTCGCAAAGGTGATGAAACAAGCTGTACAACACTGCGATTGTGTGCGCAGCTTGCCAACTGAGAGAAAACAGTACCTGACCACTCTCCTGCCTTTTCTATTCACATGAACATTCGATTGCAAGCTGTTTTGGACAACTTTCTTTCTCTTCTTGCAAAACACTCGGCAGACCTCCGTGCAGCCTCTAGAACACGATGGGAGATGTTTTCTGTGCTGGCACAGTTTCTCCTTGCCAGACAGAGTGGAAAAGCTTTTTGCTAAGATGTAGACGAGAAGAGAGGCTAAAGACGAAGGTACGGTGCTCTGCAGAGCTAAGCACCGCTCCCGGACCTCTTTCGGCAGAAGGCAAACACCGCAGAGCACTGTGAGCGGCAGAATCGTCTTTGCGCGAAGAAGCAGCTTCTTCATCTCCGGGAGCCGGAGAGAGCGGCAACTTCGCAAAGGTGATGAAACAAGCTGTACAACACTGCGATTGTGTGCGCAGCTTGCCAACTGAGAGAAAACAGTACCTGACCACTCTCCTGCCTTTTCTATTCACATGAACATTCGATTGCAAGCTGTTTTGGACAACTTTCTTTCTCTTCTTGCAAAACACTCGGCAGACCTCCGTGCAGCCTCTAGAACACGATGGGAGATGTTTTCTGTGCTGGCACAGTTTCTCCTTGCCAGACAGAGTGGAAAAGCTTTTTGCTAAGATGTAGACGAGAAGAGAGGCTAAAGAAGCAGGTATGGTGCTCGGCAGAGCTAAGCACAGCTCCCGGACCTCTTTCGGCAGAAGACACACACTGCAGAGCACAGTGAGCGGCAGAATCGTCTTTGCGCGAAGAAGCAGCTTCTTCGTCTCCGGGAGCCGGAGAGAGCGGCAACTTCCCAAAGGTGATGAAACAAGCCGTACAACACTGCGATTGTGTGCGCAGCTTGCCAACTGAGAGAAAACAGTACCTGACCACTCTCCTGCATTTTCTATTCACATGAACATTCGATTGCAAGCTGTTTTGGACAACTTTCTTTCTCTTCTTGCAAAACACTCGGCAGACCTCCGTGCAGCCTCTAGAACACGATGGGAGATGTTTTCTGTGCTGGCACAGTTTCTCCTTGCCAGACAGAGTGGAAAAGCTTTTTGCTAAGATGTAGACGAGAAGAGAGGCTAAAGACGAAGGTACGGTGCTCTGCAGAGCTAAGCACCGCTCCCGGGCCTCTTTCTGCAAAAGGCGCACACCGCAGAGCACTGTGAGCGGCAGAATCGTCTTTGCGCGAAGAAGCAGCTTCTTCGTCTCCGGGAGCCGGAGAGAGCGGCAACTTCGCAAAGGTGATGAAACAAGCTGTACAACACTGCGATTGTGTGCGCAGCTTGCCAAGTGAGAGAAAACAGTACCTGACCACTCTCCTGCCTTTTCTATTCACATGAACATTCCATTGCAAGCTGTTTTGGACAACTTTCTTTCTCTTCTTGCAAAACACTCGGCAGACCTCCGTGCAGCCTCTAGAACACGATGGGAGATGTTTTCTGTGCTGGTAAAGTTTCTCCTTGCCAGACAGAGTTGAAAAGCTTTTTGCTAAGATGTAGACGAGAAGAGAGGCTAAAGACGAAGGTACGGTGCTCTGCAGAGCTAAGCACCGCTCCCGGACCTCTTTCGGCAGAAGGCAAACACCGCAGAGCACTGTGAGCGGCAGAATCGTCTTTGCGCGAAGAAGCAGCTTCTTCATCTCCGGGAGCCGGAGAGAGCGGCAACTTCGCAAAGGTGATGAAACAAGCTGTACAACACTGCGATTGTGTGCGCAGCTTGCCAAGTGAGAGAAAACAGTACCTGACCACTCTCCTGCCTTTTCTATTCACATGAACATTCGATTGCAAGCTGTTTTGGACAACTTTCTTTCTCTTCTTGCAAAACACTCGGCAGACCTCCGTGCAGCCTCTAGAACACGATGGGAGATGTTTTCTGTGCTGGCACAGTTTCTCCTTGCCAGACAGAGTGGAAAAGCTTTTTGCTAAGATGTAGATGAGAAGAGAGGCTAAAGAAGCAGGTATGGTGCTCGGCAGAGCTAAGCACAGCTCCCGGACCTCTTTCGGCAGAAGACACACACTGCAGAGCACAGTGAGCGGCAGAATCGTCTTTGCGCGAAGAAGCAGCTTCTTCGTCTCCGGGAGCCGGAGAGAGCGGCAACTTCCCAAAGGTGATGAAACAAGCCGTACAACACTGCGATTGTGTGCGCAGCTTGCCAACTGAGAGAAAACAGTACCTGACCACTCTCCTGCATTTTCTATTCACATGAACATTCGATTGCAAGCTGTTTTGGACAACTTTGTTTCTCTTCTTGCAAAACACTCGGCAGACCTCCGTGCAGCCTCTAGAACACGATGGGAGATGTTTTCTGTGCTGGCACAGTTTCTCCTTGCCAGACAGAGTGGAAAAGCTTTTTGCTAAGATGTAGACGAGAAGAGAGGCTAAAGACGAAGGTACGGTGCTCTGCAGAGCTAAGCACCGCTCCCGGGCCTCTTTCTGCAGAAGGCGCACACCGCAGAGCACTGTGAGCGGCAGAATCGTCTTTGCGCGAAGAAGCAGCTTCTTCGTCTCCGGGAGCCGGAGAGAGCGGCAACTTCGCAAAGGTGATGAAACAAGCTGTACAACACTGCGACTGTGTGCACAGCTTGCCAAGTGAGAGAAAACAGTACCTGACCACTCTCCTGCCTTTTCTATTCACATGAACATTCGATTGCAAGCTGTTTTGGACAACTTTCTTTCTCTTCTTGCAAAACACTCGGCAGACCTCCGTGCAGCCTCTAGAACACGATGGGAGATGTTTTCTGTGCTGGCACAGTTTCTCCTTGCCAGACAGAGTGGAAAAGCTTTTTGCTAAGATGTAGACGAGAAGAGAGGCTAAAGAAGCAGGTATGGTGCTCGGCAGAGCTAAGCACAGCTCCCGGACCTCTTTCGGCAGAAGACACACACTGCAGAGCACTGTGAGCGGCAGAATCGTCTTTGCGCAAAGAAGCAGCTTCTTCGTCTCCGGGAGCCGGAGAGAGCGGCAACTTCCCAAAGGTGATGAAACAAGCCGTACAACACTGCGATTGTGTGCGCAGCTTGCCAACTGAGAGAAAACAGTACCTGACCACTCTCCTGCATTTTCTATTCACATGAACATTCGATTGCAAGCTGTTTTGGACAACTTTGTTTCTCTTCTTGCAAAACACTCGGCAGACACCCGTGCAGCCTCTAGAACACGATGGGAGATGTTTTCTGTGCTGGCAAAGTTTCTCCTTGCCAGACAGAGTGGAAAAGCTTTTTGCTAAGATGTAGACGAGAAGAGAGGCTAAAGACGAAGGTACGGTGCTCTGCAGAGCTAAGCACCTCTCCCGGGCCTCTTTCTGCAGAAGGCGCACACCGCAGAGCACTGTGAGCGGCAGAATCGTCTTTGCGCGAAGAAGCAGCTTCTTCGTCTCCGGGAGCCGGAGAGAGCGGCAACTTCGCAAAGGTGATGAAACAAGCTGTACAACACTGCGATTGTGTGCGCAGCTTGCCAAGTGAGAGAAAACAGTACCTGACCACTCTCCTGCCTTTTCTATTCACATGAACATTCCATTGCAAGCTGTTTTTGACAACTTTCTTTCTCTTCTTGCAAAACACTCGGCAGACCTCCGTGCAGCCTCTAGAACACGATGGGAGATGTTTTCTGTGCTGGCACAGTTTCTCCTTGCCAGACAGAGTGGAAAAGCTTTTTGCTAAGATGTAGACGAGAAGAGAGGCTAAAGAAGCAGGTAGAGTGCTCTGCAGAGCTAAGCACCGCTCCCGGACCTCTTTCGGCAGGAGGCGCACACCGCAGAGCACTGTGAGCGGCAGAATCGTCTTTGCGCGAAGAAGCAGCTTCTTCGTCTCCGGGAGCCGGAGAGAGCGGCAGCTTCACAAAGGTGATGAAACAAGCTGTACAACACTGCGATTGTGTGCGCAGCTTGCCAACTGAGAGAAAACAGTACCTGACCACTCTCCTGCCTTTTCTATTCACATGAACATTCGATTGCAAGCTGTTTTGGACAACTTTCTTTCTCTTCTTGCAAAACACTCGGCAGACCTCCGTGCAGCCTCTAGAACACGATGGGAGATGTTTTCTGTGCTGGTAAAGTTTCTCCTTGCCAGACAGAGTGGAAAAGCTTTTTGCTAAGATGTAGACCAGAAGAGAGGCTAAAGACGAAGGTACGGTGGTCTGCAGAGCTAAGCACCGCTCCCGGACCTCTTTCGGCAGAAGGCAAACACCGCAGAGCACTGTGAGCGGCAGAATCGTCTTTGCGCGAAGAAGCAGCTTCTTCATCTCCGGGAGCCGGAGAGAGCGGCAACTTCGCAAAGGTGATGAAACAAGCTGTACAACACTGCGATTGTGTGCGCAGCTTGCCAACTGAGAGAAAACAGTACCTGACCACTCTCCTGCCTTTTGTAATCACATGAACATTCGATTGCAAGCTGTTTTGGACAACTTTCTTTCTCTTCTTGCAAAACTCTCGGCAGACCTCCGTGCAGCCTCTAGAACACGATGGGAGATGTTTTCTGTGCTGGTAAAGTTTCTCCTTGCCAGACAGATTTGAAAAGCTTTTTGCTAAGATGTAGACGAGAAGAGAGGCTAAAGACGAAGGTACGGTGCTCTGCAGAGCTAAGCACCGCTCCCGGACCTCTTTGGGCAGAAGGCAAACACCGCAGAGCACTGTGAGCGGCAGAATCGTCTTTGCGCGAAGAAGCAGCTTCTTCATCTCCGGGAGCCGGAGAGAGCGGCAACTTCGCAAAGGTGATGAAACAAGCTGTACAACACTGCGATTGTGTGCGCAGCTTGCCAAGAGAGAGAAAACAGTACCTGACCACTCTCCTGCCTTTTCTATTCACATGAACATTCGATTGCAAGCTGTTTTGGACAACTTTCTTTCTCTTCTTGCAAAACACTCGGCAGACCTCCGTGCAGCCTCTAGAACACGATGGGAGATGTTTTCTGTGCTGGCACAGTTTCTCCTTGCCAGACAGAGTGGAAAAGCTTTTTGCTAAGATGTAGACGAGAAGAGAGGCTAAAGAAGCAGGTATGGTGCTCGGCAGAGCTAAGCACAGCTCCCGGACCTCTTTCGGCAGAAGACACACACTGCAGAGCACAGTGAGCGGCAGAATCGTCTTTGCGCGAAGAAGCAGCTTCTTCGTCTCCGGGAGCCGGAGAGAGCGGCAACTTCCCAAAGGTGATGAAACAAGCCGTACAACACTGCGATTGTGTGCGCAGCTTGCCAACTGAGAGAAAACAGTACCTGACCACTCTCCTGCATTTTCTATTCACATGAACATTCGATTGCAAGCTGTTTTGGACAACTTTGTTTCTCTTCTTGCAAAACACTCGGCAGACCTCCGTGCAGCCTCTAGAACACGATGGGAGATGTTTTCTGTGCTGGCACAGTTTCTCCTTGCCAGACAGAGTGGAAAAGCTTTTTGCTAAGATGTAGACGAGAAGAGAGGCTAAAGACGAAGGTACGGTGCTCTGCAGAGCTAAGCACCGCTCCCGGGCCTCTTTCTGCAGAAGGCGCACACCGCAGAGCACTGTGAGCGGCAGAATCGTCTTTGCGCGAAGAAGCAGCTTCTTCGTCTCCGGGAGCCGGAGAGAGCGGCAACTTCGCAAAGGTGATGAAACAAGCTGTACAACACTGCGATTGTGTGCACAGCTTGCCAAGTGAGAGAAAACAGTACCTGACCACTCTCCTGCCTTTTCTATTCACATGAACATTCGATTGCAAGCTGTTTTGGACAACTTTCTTTCTCTTCTTGCAAAACACTCGGCAGACCTCCGTGCAGCCTCTAGAACACGATGGGAGATGTTTTCTGTGCTGGCACAGTTTCTCCTTGCCAGACAGAGTGGAAAAGCTTTTTGCTAAGATGTAGACGAGAAGAGAGGCTAAAGAAGCAGGCATGGTGCTCGGCAGAGCTAAGCACAGCTCCCGGACCTCTTTCGGCAGAAGACACACACTGCAGAGCACAGTGAGCGGCAGAATCGTCTTTGCGCGAAGAAGCAGCTTCTTCGTCTCCGGGAGCCGGAGAGAGCGGCAACTTCCCAAAGGTGATGAAACAAGCCGTACAACACTGCGATTGTGTGCGCAGCTTGCCAACTGAGAGAAAACAGTACCTGACCACTCTCCTGCATTTTCTATTCACATGAACATTCGATTGGAAGCTGTTTTGGACAACTTTGTTTCTCTTCTTGCAAAACACTCGGCAGACCTCCGTGCAGCCTCTAGAACACGATGGGAGATGTTTTCTGTGCTGGCACAGTTTCTCCTTGCCAGACAGAGTGGAAAAGCTTTTTGCTAAGATGTAGACGAGAAGAGAGGCTAAAGACGAAGGTACGGTGCTCTGCAGAGCTAAGCACCTCTCCCGGGCCTCTTTCTGCAGAAGGCGCACACCGCAGAGCACTGTGAGCGGCAGAATCGTCTTTGCGCGAAGAAGCAGCTTCTTCGTCTCCGGGAGCCGGAGAGAGCGGCAACTTCGCAAAGGTGATGAAACAAGCTGTACAACACTGCGATTGTGTGCGCAGCTTGCCAAGTGAGAGAAAACAGTACCTGACCACTCTCCTGCCTTTTCTATACACATGAACATTCCATTGCAAGCTGTTTTGGACAACTTTCTTTCTCTTCTTGCAAAACAATCGGCAGACCTCCGTGCAGCCTCTAGAACACGATGGGAGATGTTTTCTGTGCTGGCACAGTTTCTCCTTGCCAGACAGAGTGGAAAAGCTTTTTGCTAAGATGTAGACGAGAAGAGAGGCTAAAGAAGCAGGTAGAGTGCTCTGCAGAGCTAAGCACCGCTCCCGGACCTCTTTCGGCAGAAGGCAAACACCGCAGAGCACTGTGAGCGGCAGAATCGTCTTTGCGCGAAGAAGCAGCTTCTTCGTCGCCGGGAGCCGGAGAGAGCGGCAGCTTCGCAAAGGTGATGAAACAAGCTGTACAACACTGCGATTGTGTGCGCAGCTTGCCAAGTGAGAGAAAACAGTACCTGACCACTCTCCTGCCTTTTCTATTCACATGAACATTCGATTGCAAGCTGTTTTGGACAACTTTCTTTCTCTTCTTGCAAAACACTCGGCAGACCTCCGTGCAGCCTCTAGAACACGATGGGAGATGTTTTCTGTGCTGGTAAAGTTTCTCCTTGCCAGACAGAGTGGAAAAGCTTTTTGCTAAGATGTAGACGAGAAGAGAGGCTAAAGACGAAGGTACGGTGCTCTGCAGAGCTAAGCACCGCTCCCGGACCTCTTTCGGCAGAAGGCAAACACCGCAGAGCACTGTGAGCGGCAGAATCGTCTTTGCGCGAAGAAGCAGCTTCTTCGTCTCCGGGAGCCGGAGAGAGCGGCAACTTGGGAAAGGTGATGAAACAAGCTGTACAACACTGCGATTGTGTGCGCAGCTTGCCAATTGAGAGAAAACAGTACCTGACCACTCTCCTGCCTTTTCTATTCACATGAACATTCGATTGCAAGCTGTTTTGGACAACTTTCTTTCTCTTCTTGCAAAACACTCGGCAGACCTCCGTGCAGCCTCTAGAACACGATGGGAGATGTTTTCTGTGCTGGCACAGTTTCTCCTTGCCAGACAGAGTGGAAAAGCTTTTTGCTAAGATGTAGACGAGAAGAGAGGCTAAAGAAGCAGGTATGGTGCTCGGCAGAGCTAAGCACAGCTCCCGGACCTCTTTCGGCAGAAGACACACAATGCAGAGCACAGTGAGCGGCAGAATCGTCTTTGCGCGAAGAAGCAGCTTCTTCGTCTCCGGGAGCCGGAGAGAGCGGCAACTTCGCAAAGGTGATGAAACAAGCCGTACAACACTGCGATTGTGTGCGCAGCTTGCCAACTGAGAGAAAACAGTACCTGACCACTCTCCTGCATTTTCTATTCACATGAACATTCGATTGCAAGCTGTTTTGGACAACTTTGTTTCTCTTCTTGCAAAACACTCGGCAGACCTCCGTGCAGCCTCTAGAACACGATGGGAGATGTTTTCTGTGCTGGCACAGTTTCTCCTTGCCAGACAGAGTGGAAAAGCTTTTTGCTAAGATGTAGACGAGAAGAGAGGCTAAAGACGAAGGTACGGTGCTCTGCAGAGCTAAGCACCGCTCCCGGGCGTCTTTCTGCAGAAGGCGCACACCGCAGAGCACTGTGAGCGGCAGAATCGTCTTTGCGCGAAGAAGCAGCTTCTTCGTCTCCGGGAGCCGGAGAGAGCGGCAACTTCGCAAAGGTGATGAAACAAGCTGTACAACACTGCGATTGTGTGCGCAGCTTGCCAAGTGAGAGAAAACAGTACCTGACCACTCTCCTGCCTTTTCTATTCACATGAACATGCCATTGCAAGCTGTTTTTGACAACTTTCTTTCTCTTCTTGCAAAACACTCGGCAGACCTCCGTGCAGCCTCTAGAACACGATGGGAGATGTTTTCTGTGCTGGCACAGTTTCTCCTTGCCAGACAGAGTGGAAAAGCTTTTTGCTAAGATGTAGACGAGAAGAGAGGCTAAAGAAGCAGGTAGAGTGCTCTGCAGAGCTAAGCACAGCTCCCGGACCTCTTTCGGCAGAAGGCGCACACCGCAGAGCACTGTGAGCGGCAGAATCGTCTTTGCGCGAAGAAGCAGCTTCTTCGTCTCCGGGAGCCGGAGAGAGCGGCAGCTTCGCAAAGGTGATGAAACAAGCTGTACAACACTGCGATTGTGTGCGCAGCTTGCCAACTGAGAGAAAACAGTACCTGACCACTCTCCTGCCTTTTCTATTCACATGAACATTCGATTGCAAGCTGTTTTGGACAACTTTCTTTCTCTTCTTGCAAAACACTCGGCAGACCTCCGTGCAGCCTCTAGAACACGATGGGAGATGTTTTCTGTGCTGGTAAAGTTTCTCCTTGCCAGACAGAGTGGAAAAGCTTTTTGCTAAGATGTAGACGAGAAGAGAGGCTAAAGACGAAGGTACGGTGCTCTGCAGAGCTAAGCACCGCTCCCGGACCTCTTTCGGCAGAAGGCAAACACCGCAGAGCACTGTGAGCGGCAGAATCGTCTTTGCGCGAAGAAGCAGCTTCTTCATCTCCGGGAGCCGGAGAGAGCGGCAACTTCGCAAAGGTGATGAAACAAGCTGTACAACACTGCGATTGTGTGCGCAGCTTGCCAAGTGAGAGAAAACAGTACCTGACCACTCTCCTGCCTTTTCTATTCACATGAACATTCGATTGCAAGCTGTTTTTGACAACTTTCTTTCTCTTCTTGCAAAACACTCGGCAGACCTCCGTGCAGCCTCTAAAACACGATGGGAGATGTTTTCTGTGCTGGCACAGTTTCTCCTTGCCAGACAGAGTGGAAAAGCTTTTTGCTAAGATGTAGACGAGAAGAGAGGCTAAAGAAGCAGGTATGGTGCTCTGCAGAGCTAAGCACAGCTCCCGGACCTCTTTCGGCAGAAGACACACACTGCAGAGCATAGTGAGCGGCAGAATCGTCTTTGCGCGAAGAAGCAGCTTCTTCGTCTCCGGGAGCCGGAGAGAGCGGCAACTTCGCAAAGGTGATGAAACAAGCCGTACAACACTGCGATTGTGTGCGCAGCTTGCCAACTGAGAGAAAACAGTACCTGACCACTCTCCTGCATTTTCTATTCACATGAACATTCGATTGCAAGCTGTTTTGGACAACTTTGTTTCTCTTCTTGCAAAACACTCGGCAGACCTCCGTGCAGCCTCTAGAACACGATGGGAGATGTTTTCTGTGCTGGCACAGTTTCTCCTTGCCAGACAGAGTGGAAAAGCTTTTTGCTAAGATGTAGACGAGAAGAGAGGCTAAAGAAGCAGGTATGGTGCTCGGCAGAGCTAAGCACAGCTCCAGGGCCTCTTTCGGCAGAAGACACACACTGCAGAGCACAGTGAGCGGCAGAATCGTCTTTGCGCGAAGAAGCAGCTTCTTCGTCTCCGGGAGCCGGAGAGAGCGGCAACTTCGCAAAGGTGATGGAACAAGCCGTACAACACTGCGATTGTGTGCGCAGCTTGCCAACTGAGAGAAAACATTACCTGACCACTCTCCTGCATTTTCTATTCACATGAACAATCGATTGCAAGCTGTTTTGGACAACTTTGTTTCTCTTCTTGCAAAACACTCGGCAGACCTCCGTGCAGCCTCTAGAACACGATGGGAGAGGTTTTCTGTGCTGGCACAGTTTCTCCTTGCCAGACAGAGTGGAAAAGCTTTTTGCTAAGATGTAGACGAGAAGAGAGGCTAAAGAAGCAGGTAGAGTGCTCTGCAGAGCTAAGCAGAACTCCCGGACCTCTTTCGGCAGAAGGCGCACACCGCAGAACACAGTGAGCGGTAGAATCGCCTTTGCGCGAAGAAGCAGATTCTTCGTCTCCGGGAGCCGGAGAGAGCGGCAACTTCGCAAAGGTGATGAAACAAGCTGTACAACACTGCGATTGTGTGCGCAGCTTGCCAACTGAGAGAAAACAGTACCTGACCACTCTCCTGCCTTTTCTATTCACTTGAACATTCGATTGCAAGCTATTTTGGACAACTTTCTTTCTCTTCTTGCAAAATACTCGGCAGACCTCCGTGCAGCCTCTAGAACACGATGGGAGATGTTTTTTGTGCTGGCACAGTTTCTCCATGCCAGACAGAGTGGAAAAGCTTTTTGCTAAGATGTAGACGAGAAGAGAGGCTAAAGACGAAGGTACGGTGCTCTGCAGAGCTAAGCACCGCTCCCGGACCTCTTTCGGCAGAAGGCGCACACCGCAGAGCACTGTGAGCGGCAGAATCGTCTTTGCGTGAAGAAGCAGCTTCTTCGTCTCCGGGAGCCGGAGAGAGCGGCAGCTTCGCAAAGGTGATGAAACAAGCCGTACAACACTGCGATTGTGTGCGCAGATTGCCAACTGAGAGAAAACAGTACCTGACCACTCTCCTGCCTTTTCTATTCACTTGAACATTTGATTGCAAGCTGGTTTTGACAACTTTCTTTCTGTTCTTGCAAAACACTCGGCAGACCTCCGTGCAGCCTCTAGGACACGATGGGAGATGTTTTCAGTGCTGGCACAGTTTCTCCTTGCCAGACAGAGTGGAAAAGCTTTTTGCTAAGATGTAGACGAGAAGAGAGGCTAAAGACGAAGGTACGGTGCTCTGCAGAGCTAAGCACCGCTCCCGGGCGTCTTTCGGGTGAAAGCGCACACCGCAGAGCACTGTGAGCGGCAGAATCGTCTTTGCGCGAAGAAGCAGCTTCTTCGTCTCCGGGAGCCGGAGAGAGCGGCAACTTCGCAAAGGTGATGAAACAAGCTGTACAACACTGCGATTGTGTGCGCAGCTTGCCAACTGAGAGAAAACAGTACCTGACCACTCTCCTGCCTTTTCTATTCACTTGAACATTCGATTGCAAGCTGTTTTGGACAACTTTCTTTCTCTTCTTGCAAAACACTCGGCAGACCTCCGTGCAGCCTCTAGAACACGATGGGAGATGTTTTCTGTGCTGGTAAAGTTTCTCCTTGCCAGACAGAGTGGAAAAGCTTTTTGCTAAGATGTAGACGAGAAGAGAGGCTAAAGACGAAGGTACGGTGCTCTGCAGAGCTAAGCACCGCTCCCGGGCCTCTTTCGGCAGAAGGCGCACACCGCAGAGCACTGTGAGCGGCAGAATGGTCTTTGCGCGAAGAAGCAGCTTCTTCGTCTCCGGGAGCCGGAGAGAGCGGCAACTTCGCAAAGGTGATGAAACAAGCTGTACAACACTGCGATTGTGTGCGCAGCTTGCCAACTGAGAGAAAACAGTACCTGACTACTCCCTGCCTTTTGTAATCACATGAACATTCGATTGCAAGCTGTTTTGGACAACTTTGTTTCTCTTCTTGCAAAACACTCGGCAGACCTCCGTGCAGCCTCTAGAACACGATGGGAGATGTTTTCTGTGCTGGCACAGTTTCTCCTTGCCAGACAGAGTGGAAAAGCTTTTTGCTAAGATGTAGACGAGAAGAGAGGCTAAAGACGAACGTACGGTGCTCTGCAGAGATAAGCACCGCTCCCGGGCCTCTTTCGGCAGAAGGCGCACACCGCAAAGCACTGTGAGCGGCAGAATCGTCTTTGCGCGAAGAAGCAGCTTCTTCGTCTCCGGGAGCCGGAGAGAGCGGCAACTTCGCAAAGGTGATGAAACAAGCCATACAACACTGCGATTGTGTGCGCAGCTTGCCAACTGAGAGAAAACAGTACCTGACAACTCTCCTGCATTTTCTATTCACATGAACATTCAATTGCAAGCTGTTTTTGACAACTTTGTTTCTCTTCTTGCAAAACACTCGGCAGACCTCCGTGCAGCCTCTAGAACACGATGGGAGATGTTTTCTGTGCTGGCACAGTTTCTCCTTGCCAGACAGAGTGGAAAAGCTTTTTGCTAAGATGTAGACGAGAAGAGAGGCTAAAGACGAAGGTACGGTGCTCTGCAGAGCTAAGCACCGCTCCCGGACCTCTTTCGGCAGAAGGCGCACACCGCAGAGCACTGTGAGCGGCAGAATCGTCTTTGCGTGAAGAAGCAGCTTCTTCGTCTCCGGGAGCCGGAGAGAGCGGCAACTTCGCAAAGGTGATGAAACAAGCTGTACAACACTGCGATTGTGTGCGCAGCTTGCCAAGTGAGAGAAAACAGTACCTGACCACTCTCCTGCCTTTTCTATTCACATGAACATTCCATTGCAAGCTGTTTTTGACAACTTTCTTTCTCTTCTTGCAAAACACTCGGCAGACCTCCGTGCAGCCTCTAGAACACGATGGGAGATGTTTTCTGTGCTGGCACAGTTTCTCCTTGCCAGACAGAGTGGAAAAGCTTTTTGCTAAGATGTAGACGAGAAGAGAGGCTAAAGAAGCAGGTAGAGTGCTCTGCAGAGCTAAGCACAGCTCCCGGACCTCTTTCGGCAGAAGGCGCACACCGCAGAGCACTGTGAGCGGCAGAATCGTCTTTGCGCGAAGAAGCAGCTTCTTCGTCTCCGGGAGCCGGAGAGAGCGGCAGCTTCGCAAAGGTGATGAAACAAGCTGTACAACACTGCGATTGTGTTCGCAGCTTGCCAAGTGAGAGAAAACAGTACCTGACCACTCTCCTGCCATTTCTATTCACATGAACATTCGATTGCAAGCTGTTTTGGACAACTTTCTTTCTCTTCTTGCAAAACACTCGGCAGACCTCCGTGCAGCATCTAGAACACGATGGGAGATGTTTTCTGTGCTGGTAAAGTTTCTCCTTGCCAGACAGAGTGGAAAAGCTTTTTGCTAAGATGTAGACGAGAAGAGAGGCTAAAGACGAAGGTACGGTGCTCTGCAGAGCTAAGCACCGCTCCCGGACCTCTTTCGGCAGAAGGCGCACACCGCAGAGCACTGTGAGCGGCAGAATCGTCTTTGTGCGAAGAAGCAGCTTCTTCGTCTCCGGGAGCCGGAGAGAGCGGCAACTTCGCAAAGGTGATGAAACAAGCCGTACAACACTGCGATTGTGTGCGCAGCTTGCCAACTGAGAGAAAACACTACCTGACCACTCTCCTGCCTTTTCTATTCACTTGAACATTTGATTGCAAGCTGGTTTTGACAACTTTCTTTCTCTTCTTGCAAAACACTCGGCAGACCTCCGTGCAGCCTCTAGAACACGATGGGAGATGTTTTCTGTGCTGGCACATTTTCTCCATGCCAGACAGAGTGGAAAAGCTTTTTGCTAAGATGTAGACGAGAAGAGAGGCTAAAGACGAAGGTACGGTGCTCTGCAGAGCTAAGCACCGCTCCCGGGCGTCTTTCGGCAGAAGGCGCACACCGCAGAGCACTGTGAGCGGCAGAATCGTCTTTGCGCGAAGAAGCAGCTTCTTCGTCTCCGGGAGCAGGAGAGAGCGGCAACTTCGCAAAGGTGATGAAACAAGCTGTACAACACTGCGATTGTGTGCGCAGCTTGCCAACTGAGAGAAAACAGTACCTGACCACTCTCCTGCCTTTTGTAATCACATGAACATTCGATTGCAAGCTGTTTTGGACAACTTTGTTTCTCTTCTTGCAAAACACTCGGCAGACCTCCGTGCAGCCTCTAGAACACGATGGGAGATGTTTTCTGTGCTGGCACAGTTTCTCCTTGCCAGACAGAGTGGAAAAGCTTTTTGCTAAGATGTAGACGAGAAGAGAGGCTAAAGAAGCAGGTATGGTGCTCGGCAGAGCTAAGCACAGCTCCCGGGCCTCTTTCGGCAGAAGACACACACTGCAGAGCACTGTGAGCGGCAGAATCGTCTTTGCGCGAAGAAGCAGATTCTTCGTCTCCGGGAGCCGGAGAGAGCGGCAACTTCGCAAAGGTGATGAAACAAGCCGTACAACACTGCGATTGTGTGCGCAGCTTGCCAACTGAGAGAAAACAGTACCTGACAACTCTCCTGCATTTTCTATTCACATGAACATTCAATTGCAAGCTGTTTTGGACAACTTTGTTTCTCTTCTTGCAAAACACTCAGCAGACCTCCGTGCAGCCTCTAGAACACGATGGGAGATGTTTTCTGTGCTGGCACAGTTTCTCCTTGCCAGACAGAGTGGAAAAGCTTTTTGCTAAGATGTAGACGAGAAGAGAGGCTAAAGAAGCAGGTAGAGTGCTCTGCAGAGCTAAGCACCGCTCCCGGACCTCTTTCGGCAGAAGGCGCACACCGCAGAGCACTGTGAGCGGCAGAATCGTCTTTGCGCGAAGAAGCAGCTTCTTCGTCTCCGGGAGCCGGAGAGAGCGGCAGCTTCGCAAAGGTGATGAAACAAGCCGTACAACACTGCGATTGTGTGCGCAGCTTGCCAAGTGAGAGAAAACAGTACCTGACCACTCTCCTGCATTTTCTATTCACATGAACATTCGATTGCAAGCTGTTTTGGACAACTTTCTTTCTCTTCTTGCAAAACACTCGGCAGACCTCCGTGCAGCCTCTAGAACACGATGGGAGATGTTTTCTGTGCTGGTAAAATTTCTCCTTGCCAGACAGAATGGAAAAGCTTTTTGCTAAGATGTAGACGAGAAGAGAGGCTAAAGACGAAGGTACGGTGCTCTGCAGAGCTAAGCACCGCTCCCGGGCGTCTTTCGGCAGAAGGCGCACACCGCAGAGCACTGTGAGCGGCAGAATCGTCTTTGCGCGAAGAAGCAGCTTCTTCGTCTCCGGGAGCAGGAGAGAGCGGCAACTTGGCAAAGGTGATGAAACAAGCTGTACAACACTGCGATTGTGTGCGCAGCTTGCCAACTGAGAGAAAACAGTACCTGACCACTCTCCTGCCTTTTGTAATCACATGAACATTCGATTGCAAGCTGTTTTGGACAACTTTGTTTCTCTTCTTGCAAAACACTCGGCAGACCTCCGTGCAGCCTCTAGAACACGATGGGAGATGTTTTCTGTGCTGGCACAGTTTCTCCTTGCCAGACAGAGTGGAAAAGCTTTTTGCTAAGATGTAGACGAGAAGAGAGGCTAAAGAAGCAGGTATGGTGCTCGGCAGAGCTAAGCACAGCTCCCGGGCCTCTTTCGGCAGAAGACACACACTGCAGAGCACTGTGAGCGGCAGAATCGTCTTTGCGCGAAGAAGCAGATTCTTCGTCTCCGGGAGCCGGAGAGAGCGGCAACTTCGCAAAGGTGATGAAACAAGCCGTACAACACTGCGATTGTGTGCGCAGCTTGCCAACTGAGAGAAAACAGTACCTGACAACTCTCCTGCATTTTCTATTCACATGAACATTCAATTGCAAGCTGTTTTGGACAACTTTGTTTCTCTTCTTGCAAAACACTCAGCAGACCTCCGTGCAGCCTCTAGAACACGATGGGAGATGTTTTCTGTGCTGGCACAGTTTCTCCTTGCCAGACAGAGTGGAAAAGCTTTTTGCTAAGATGTAGACGAGAAGAGAGGCTAAAGAAGCAGGTAGAGTGCTCTGCAGAGCTAAGCACCGCTCCCGGACCTCTTTCGGCAGAAGGCGCACACCGCAGAGCACTGTGAGCGGCAGAATCGTCTTTGCGCGAAGAAGCAGCTTCTTCGTCTCCGGGAGCCGGAGAGAGCGGCAGCTTCGCAAAGGTGATGAAACAAGCCGTACAACACTGCGATTGTGTGCGCAGCTTGCCAAGTGAGAGAAAACAGTACCTGACCACTCTCCTGCATTTTCTATTCACATGAACATTCGATTGCAAGCTGTTTTGGACAACTTTCTTTCTCTTCTTGCAAAACACTCGGCAGACCTCCGTGCAGCCTCTAGAACACGATGGGAGATGTTTTCTGTGCTGGTAAAATTTCTCCTTGCCAGACAGAATGGAAAAGCTTTTTGCTAAGATGTAGACGAGAAGAGAGGCTAAAGACGAAGGTACGGTGCTCTGCAGAGCTAAGCACCGCTCCCGGACCTCTTTCGGCAGAAGGCGCACACCGGAGAGCACTGTGAGCGGCAGAATCGTCTTTGCGCGAAGAAGCAGCTTCTTCGTTTCCGGGAGCCGGAGAGAGCGGCAACTTCGCAAAGGTGATGAAACAAGCTGTACAACACTGCGATTGTGTGCGCAGCTTGCCAAGTGAGAGAAAACAGTACCTGACAACTCTCCTGCCTTTTCTATTCACATGAACATTCGATTGCAAGCTGTTTTGGACCACTTTGTTTCTCTTCTTGCAAAACACTCGGCAGACCTGCGTGCAGCCTCTAGAACACGATGGGAGATGTTTTCTGTGCTGGCACAGTTTCTCCTTGCCAGACAGAGTGGAAAAGCTTTTTGCTAAGATGTAGACGAGAAGAGAGGCTAAAGAAGCAGGTATGGTGCTCGGCAGAGCTAAGCACAGCTCCCGGGCCTCTTTCGGCAGAAGACACACACTGCAGAGCACTGTGAGCGGCAGAATCGTCTTTGCGCGAAGAAGCAGCTTCTTCGTCTCCGGGAGCCGGAGAGAGCGGCAACTTCGCAAAGGTGATGAAACAAGCTGTACAACACTGCGATTGTGTGCGCAGCTTGCCAAGTGAGAGAAAACAGTACCTGACCACTCTCCTGCCTTTTCTATTCACATGAACATTCCATTGCAAGCTGTTTTTGACAACTTTCTTTCTCTTCTTGCAAAACACTCGGCAGACCTCCGTGCAGCCTCTAGAACACGATGGGAGATGTTTTCTGTGCTGGCACAGTTTCTCCTTGCCAGACAGAGTGGAAAAGCTTTTTGCTAAGATGTAGACGAGAAGAGAGGCTAAAGAAGCAGGTAGAGTGCTCTGCAGAGCTAAGCACCGCTCCCGGACCTCTTTCGGCAGAAGGCGCACACCGGAGAGCACTGTGAGCGGCAGAATCGTCTTTGCGCGAAGAAGCAGCTTCTTCGTCTCCGGGAGCCGGAGAGAGCGGCAGCTTCGCAAAGGTGATGAAACAAGCTGTACAACACTGCGATTGTGTTCGCAGCTTGCCAAGTGAGAGAAAACAGTACCTGACCACTCTCCTGCCTTTTCTATTCACATGAACATTCGATTGCAAGCTGTTTTGGACAACTTTCTTTCTCTTCTTGCAAAACACTCGGCAGACCTCCGTGCAGCCTCTAGAACACGATGGGAGATGTTTTCTGTGCTGGTAAAGTTTCTCCTTGCCAGACAGAGTGGAAAAGCTTTTTGCTAAGATGTAGACGAGAAGAGAGGCTAAAGACGAAGGTACGGTGCTCTGCAGAGCTAAGCACCGCTCCCGGACCTCTTTCGGCAGAAGGCAAACACCGCAGAGCACTGTGAGCGGCAGAATCGTCTTTGCGCGAAGAAGCAGCTTCTTCGTCTCCGGGAGCCGGAGAGAGCGGCAACTTCGCAAAGGTGATGAAACAAGCTGTACAACACTGCGATTGTGTGCGCAGCTTGCCAACTGAGAGAAAACAGTACCTGACCACTCTCCTGCCTTTTGTAATCACATGAACATTCGATTGCAAGCTGTTTTGGACAACTTTCTTTCTCTTCTTGCAAAACACTCGGCAGACCTCCGTGCAGCTTCTAGAACACAATGGGAGATGTTTTCTGTGCTGGCAAAGTTTCGCCATGCCAGACAGAGTGGAAAAGCTTTTTGCTAAGATGTAGACGAGAAGAGAGGCTAAAGACGAAGGTACGGTGCTCTGCAGAGCTAAGCACCGCTCCCGGGCGTCTCTCGGCAGAAGGCGCACACCGCAGAGCAGAGTGAGTGGCAGAATCGTCTTTGCGCGAAGAAGCAGCTTCTTCGTCTCCGGGAGCCGGAGAGAGCGGCAGCATCGCAAAGGTGATGAAACAAGCCGTACAACACTGCGATTGTGTGCGCAGCTTGCCAACTGAGAGAAAACAGTACCTGACCACTCTCCTGCCTTTTCTATTCACATGAACATTTGATTGCAAGCTGGTTTTGAAAACTTTCTTTCTCTTCTTGCAAAACACTCGGCAGACCTCCGTGCAGCCTCTAGGACACGATTGGAGATGTTTTCAGGGCTGGCACAGTTTCTCCTTGCCAGACAGAGTGGAAAAGCTTTTTGCTAAGATGTAGACGAGAAGAGAGGCTAAAGACGAAGGTACGGTGCTCTGCAGAGCTAAGCACCGCTCCCGGGCGTCTTTCGGAAGAAAGCGCACACCGCAGAGCACTGTGAGCGGCAGAATCGTCTTTGCGCGAAGAAGCAGCTTCTTCGTCTCCGGGAGCCGGAGAGAGCGGCAACTTTGCAAAGGTGATGAAACAAGCTGTACAACACTGCGATTGTGTGCGCAGCTTGCCAACTGAGAGAAAACAGTACCTGACCACTCTCCTGCCTTTTCTATTCACATGAACATTCCATTGCAAGCTGGTTTAGACAACTTTCTTTCTCTTCTTGCAAAACACTCGGCAGACCTCCGTGCAGCCTCTAGAACACGATGGGAAATGTTTTCTGTGCTGGCACACTTTCTCAAGCCAGACAGAGTGGAAAAGCTTTTTGCTAAGATGTAGACGAGAAGAGAGGCTAAAGACGAAGGAACGGTGCTCTGCAGAGCTAAGCACCGCTCCCGGGCCTCTTTCTGCAGAAGGCGCACACCGCAGAGCACTGTGAGCGGCAGAATCGTCTTTGCGCGAAGAAGCAGCTTCTTCGTCTCCGGGAGTCGGAGAGAGCGGCAACTTCGCAAAGGTGATGAAACAAGCTGTACAACACTGCGATTGTGTGCGCAGCTTGCCAACGGAGAGAAAACAGTACCTGACCACTCTCCTGCCTTTTGTAATCACATGAACATTCGATTGCAAGCTGTTTTGGACAACTTTGTTTCTCTTCTTGCAAAACACTCGGCAGACCTCCGTGCAGCCTCTAGAACACGATGGGAGATGTTTTCTGTGCTGGCACAGTTTCTCCTTGCCAGACAGAGTGGAAAAGCTTTTTGCTAAGATGTAGACGAGAAGAGAGGCTAAAGAAGCAGGTATGGTGCTCGGCAGAGCTAAGCACAGCTCCCGGGCCTCTTTCGGCAGAAGACACACACTGCAGATCACAGTGAGCGGCAGAATCGTCTTTGCGCGAAGAAGCAGCTTCTTCGTCTCCGGGAGCCGGAGAGAGCGGCAACTTCGCAAAGGTGATGAAACAAGCTGTACAACACTGCGATTGTGTGCGCAGCTTGCCAAGTGAGAGAAAACAGTACCTGACCACTCTCCTGCCTTTTCTATTCACATGAACATTCGATTGCAAGCTGTTTTGGACAACTTTCTTTCTCTTCTTGCAAAACACTCGGCAGACCTCCGTGCAGCCTCTAGAACACGATGGGAGATGTTTTCTGTGCTGGCACAGTTTCTCCTTGCCAGACAGAGTGGAAAAGCTTTTTGCTAAGATGTAGACGAGAAGAGAGGCTAAAGAAGCAGGTAGAGTGCTCTGCAGAGCTAAGCACCGCTCCCGGACCTCTTTCGGCAGAAGGCGCACACCGCAGAGCACTGTGAGCGGCAGAATCGTCTTTGCGCGAAGAAGCAGCTTCTTCGTCTCCGGGAGCCGGAGAGAGCGGCAGCTTCGCAAAGGTGATGAAACAAGCTGTACAACACTGCGATTGTGTGCGCAGCTTGCCAACTGAGAGAAAACAGTACCTGACCACTCTCCTGCCTTTTCTATTCACATGAACATTCGATTGCAATCTGTTTTGGACAACTTTCTTTCTCTTCTTGCAAAACACTCGGCAGACCTCCGTGCAGCCTCTAGAACACGATGGGAGATGTTTTCTGTGCTGGTAAAGTTTCTCCTTGCCAGACAGAGTGGAAAAGCTTTTTGCTAAGATGTAGACGAGAAGAGAGGCTAAAGACGAAGGTACGGTGCTCTGCAGAGCTAAGCACCGCTCCCGGACCTCTTTCGGCAGAAGGCAAACACCGCAGAGCACTGTGAGCGGCAGAATCGTCTTTGCGCGAAGAAGCAGCTTCTTCGTCTCCGGGAGCCGGAGAGAGCGGCAACTTCGCAAAGGTGATGAAACAAGCTGTACAACACTGCGATTGTGTGCGCAGCTTGCCAAGTGAGAGAAAACAGTACCTGACCACTCTCCTGCCTTTTCTATTCACATGAACATTCGATTGCAAGCTGTTTTGGACAACTTTCTTTCTCTTCTTGCAAAACACTCGGCAGACCTCCGTGCAGCCTCTAGAACACGATGGGAGATGTTTTCTGTGCTGGCACAGTTTCTCCTTGCCAGACAGAGTGGAAAAGCTTTTTGCTAAGATGTAGACGAGAAGAGAGGCTAATGAAGCATGTATGGTGCTCGGCAGAGCTAAGCACAGCTCCCGGACCTCTTTCGGCAGAAGACACACACTGCAGAGCACAGTGAGCGGCAGAATCGTCTTTGCGCGAAGAAGCAGCTTCTTCGTCTCCGGGAGCCGGAGAGAGCGGCAACTTCGCAAAGGTGATGAAACAAGCCGTACAACACTGCGATTGTGTGCGCAGCTTGCCAACTGAGAGAAAACAGTACCTGACCACTCTCCTGCATTTTCTATTCACATGAACATTCGATTGCAAGCTGTTTTGGACAACTTTGTTTCTCTTCTTGCAAAACACTCGGCAGACCTCCGTGCAGCCTCTAGAACACGATGGGAGATGTTTTCTGTGCTGGCACACTTTCTCCTTGCCAGACAGAGTGGAAAAGCTTTTTGCTAAGATGTAGACGAGAAGAGAGGCTAAAGACGAAGGTACGGTGCTCTGCAGAGCTAAGCACCGCTCCCGGGCCTCTATCGGCAGAAGGCGCACACCGCAGAGCACTGTGAGCGGCAGAATCGTCTTTGCGCGAAGAAGCAGCTTCTTCGTCTCCGGGAGCCGGAGAGAGCGGCAACTTCGCAAAGGTGATGAAACAAGCTGTACAACACTGCGATTGTGTGCGCAGCTTGCCAAGTGAGAGAAAACAGTACCTGACCACTCTCCTGCCTTTTCTATTCACATGAACATTCGATTGCAAGCTGTTTTTGACAACTTTCTTTCTCTTCTTGCAAAACACTCGGCAGACCTCCGTGCAGCCTCTAGAACACGATGGGAGATGTTTTCTGTGCTGGCACAGTTTCTCCTTGCCAGACAGAGTGGAAAAGCTTTTTGCTAAGATGTAGACGAGAAGAGAGGCTAAAGAAGCAGGTAGACTGCTCTGCAGAGCTAAGCACCGCTCCCGGACCTCTTTCGGCAGAAGGCGCACACCGCAGAGCACTGTGAGCGGCAGAATCGTCTTTGCGCAAAGAAGCAGCTTCTTCGTCTCCGGGAGCCGGAGAGAGCGGCAGCTTCGCAAAGGTGATGAAACAAGCTGTACAACACTGCGATTGTGTGCGCAGCTTGCCAAGTGAGAGAAAACAGTACCTGACCACTCTCCTGCCTTTTCTATACACATGAACATTCGATTGCAAGCTGTTTTGGACAACTTTCTTTCTCTTCTTGCAAAACACTCGGCAGACCTCCGTGCAGCTTCTAGAACACGATGGGAGATGTTTTCTGTGCTGGTAAAGTTTCTCCTTGCCAGACAGAGTGGAAAAGCTTTTTGCTAAGATGTAGACGAGAAGAGAGGCTAAAGACGAAGGTACGGTGCTCTGCAGAGCTAAGCACCGCTCCCGGACCTCTTTCGGCAGAAGGCAAACACCGCAGAGCACTGTGAGCGGCAGAATCGTCTTTGCGCGAAGAAGCAGCTTCTTCGTCTCCGGGAGCCGGAGAGAGCGGCAACTTTGCAAAGGTGATGAAACAAGCTGTACAACACTGCGATTGTGTGCGCAGCTTGCCAAGTGAGAGAAAACAGTACCTGACCACTCTCCTGCCTTTTCTATTCACATGAACATTCGATTGCAAGCTGTTTTGGACAACTTTCTTTCTCTTCTTGCAAAACACTCGGCAGACCTCCGTGCAGCCTCTAGAACACGATGGGAGATGTTTTCAGTGCTGGCAAAGTTTCTCCTTGCCAGACAGAGTGGAAAAGCTTTTTGCTAAGATGTAGACGAGAAGAGAGGCTAAAGAAGCAGGTATGGTGCTCGGCAGAGCTAAGCACCGCTCCCGGACCTCTTTCGGCAGAAGACACACACTGCAGAGCACAGTGAGCGGCAGAATCGTCTTTGCGCGAAGAAGCAGCTTCTTCGTCTCCGGGAGCCGGAGAGAGCGGCAACTTCGCAAAGGTGATGAAACAAGCCGTACAACACTGCGATTGTGTGCGCAGCTTGCCAACTGAGAGAAAACAGTACCTGACCACTCTCCTGCATTTTCTATTCACATGAATATTTGATTGGAAGCTGTTTTGGACAACTTTGTTTCTCTTCTTGCAAAACACTCGGCAGACCTCCGTGCAGCCTCTAGAACACGATGGGAGATGTTTTCTGTGCTGGCACACTTTCTCCTTGCCAGACAGAGTGGAAAAGCTTTTTGCTAAGATGTAGACGAGAAGAGAGGCTAAAGACGAAGGTACGGTGCTCTGCAGAGCTAAGCACCGTTCCCGGGCCTCTTTCTGCAGAAGGCGCACACCGCAGAGCACTGTGAGCGGCAGAATCGTCTTTGCGCGAAGAAGCAGCTTCTTCGTCTCCGGGAGCCGGAGAGAGCGGCAACTTCGCAAAGGTGATGAAACAAGCTGTACAACACTGCGATTGTGTGCGCAGCTTGCCAAGTGAGAGAAAACAGTACCTGACCACTCTCCTGCCTTTTCTATTCAGATGAACATTCCATTGCAAGCTGTTTTTGACAACTTTCTTTCTCTTCTTGCAAAACACTCGGCAGACCTCCGTGCAGCCTCTAGAACACGATGGGAGATGTTTTCTGTGCTGGCACAGTTTCTCCTTGCCAGACAGAGTGGAAAAGCTTTTTGCTAAGATGTAGACGAGAAGAGAGGCTAAAGAAGCAGGTAGAGTGCTCTGCAGAGCTAAGCACCGCTCCCGGACCTCTTTCGGCAGAAGGCGCACACCGCAGAGCACTGTGAGCGGCAGAATCGTCTTTGCGCGAAGAAGCAGCTTCTTCGTCTCCGGGAGCCGGAGAGAGCGGCAACTTCGCAAAGGTGATGAAACAAGCTGTACAACACTGCGATTGTGTGCGCAGCTTGCCAACTGAGAGAAAACAGTACCTGACCACTCTCCTGCCTTTTCTATTCACATGAACATTCGATTGCAAGCTGTTTTGGACAACTTTCTTTCTCTTCTTGCAAAACACTCGGCAGACCTCCGTGCAGCCTCTAGAACACGATGGGAGATGTTTTCTGTGCTGGTAAAGTTTCTCCTTGCCAGACAGAGTGGAAAAGCTTTTTGCTAAGATGTAGACGAGAAGAGAGGCTAAAGACGAAGGTACGGTGCTCTGCAGAGCTAAGCACCGCTCCCGGACCTCTTTCGGCAGAAGGCAAACACCGCAGAGCACTGTGAGCGGCAGAATCGTCTTTGCGCGAAGAAGCAGCTTCTTCATCTCCGGGAGCCGGAGAGAGCGGCAACTTCGCAAAGGTGATGAAACAAGCTGTACAACACTGCGATTGTGTGCGCAGCTTGCCAAGTGAGAGAAAACAGTACCTGACCACTCTCCTGCCTTTTCTATTCACATGAACATTCGATTGCAAGCTGTTTTGGACAACTTTCTTTCTCTTCTTGCAAAACACTCGGCAGACCTCCGTGCAGCCTCTAGAACACGATGGGAGATGTTTTCTGTGCTGGCACAGTTTCTCCTTGCCAGACAGAGTGGAAAAGCTTTTTGCTAAGATGTAGACGAGAAGAGAGGCTAAAGAAGCAGGTAGAGTGCTCTGCAGAGCTAAGCACCGCTCCCGGACCTCTTTCGGCAGAAGGCGCACACCGCAGAGCACTGTGAGCGGCAGAATCGTCTTTGCGCGAAGAAGGAGCTTCTTCGTCTCCGGGAGCCGGAGAGAGCGGCAACTTCGCAAAGGTGATGAAACAAGCCGTACAACACTGCGATTGTGTGCGCAGCTTGCCAACTGAGAGAAAACAGTACCTGACCACTCTCCTGCCTTTTCTATTCACATGAACATTCGATTGCAAGCTGTTTTGGACAACTTTGTTTCTCTTCTTGCAAAACACTCGGCAGACCTCCGTGCAGCCTCTAGAACACGATGGGAGATGTTTTCTGTGCTGGCACAGTTTCTCCTTGCCAGACAGAGTGGAAAAGCTTTTTGCTAAGATGTAGACGAGAAGAGAGGCTAAAGACGAAGGTACGGTGCTCTGCAGAGCTAAGCACCGCTCCCGGGCGTCTTTCGGCAGAAGGCAAACACCGCAGAGCACTGTGAGCGGCAGAATCGTCTTTGCGCGAAGAAGCAGCTTCTTCATCTCCGGGAGCCGGAGAGAGCGGCAACTTCGCAAAGGTGATGAAACAAGCTGTACAACACTGCGATTGTGTGCGCAGCTTGCCAACTGAGAGAAAACAGTACCTGACCACTCTCCTGCCTTTTCTATTCACATGAACATTCGATTGCAAGCTGTTTTGGACAACTTTCTTTCTCTTCTTGCAAAACACTCGGCAGACCTCCGTGCAGCCTCTAGAACACGATGGGAGATGTTTTCTGTGCTGGTAAAGTTTCTCCTTGCCAGACAGAGTGGAAAAGCTTTTTGCTAAGATGTAGACGAGAAGAGAGGCTAAAGACGAAGGTACGGTTCTCTGCAGAGCTAAGCACCGCTCCCGGACCTCTTTCGGCAGAAGGCAAACACCGCAGAGCACTGTGAGCGGCAGAATCGTCTTTGCGCGAAGAAGCAGCTTCTTCATCTCCGGGAGCCGGAGAGAGCGGTAACTTCGCAAAGGTGATGAAACAAGCTGTACAACACTGCGATTGTGTGCGCAGCTTGCCAAGTGAGAGAAAACAGTACCTGACCACTCTCCTGCCTTTTCTATTCACATGAACATTCCATTGCAAGCTGTTTTTGACAACTTTCTTTCTCTTCTTGCAAAACACTCGGCAGACCTCCGTGCAGCCTCTAGAACACGATGGGAGATGTTTTCTGTGCTGGCACAGTTTCTCCTTGCCAGACAGAGTGGAAAAGCTTTTTGCTAAGATGTAGACGAGAAGAGAGGCTAAAGAAGCAGGTATGGTGCTCGGCAGAGCTAAGCACAGCTCCCGGACCTCTTTCGGCAGAAGACACACACTGCAGAGCACAGTGAGCGGCAGAATCGTCTTTGCGCGAAGAAGCAGCTTCTTCGTCTCCGGGAGCCGGAGAGAGCGGCAACTTCGCAAAGGTGATGAAACAAGCTGTACAACACTGCGATTGTGTGCGCAGCTTGCCAACTGAGAGAAAACAGTACCTGACCACTCTCCTGCCTTTTCTATTCACATGAACATTCGATTGCAAGCTGTTTTGGACAACTTTCTTTCTCTTCTTGCAAAACACTCGGCAGACCTCCGTGCAGCTTCTAGAACACGATGGGAGATGTTTTCTGTGCTGGTAAAGTTTCTCCTTGCCAGACAGAGTGGAAAAGCTTTTTGCTAAGATGTAGACGAGAAGAGAGGCTAAAGACGAAGGTACGGTGCTCTGCAGAGCTAAGCACCGCTCCCGGACCTCTTTCGGCAGAAGGCAAACACCGCAGAGCACTGTGAGCGGCAGAATCGTCTTTGCGCGAAGAAGCAGCTTCTTCGTCTCCGGGAGCCGGAGAGAGCGGCAACTTTGCAAAGGTGATGAAACAAGCTGTACAACACTGCGATTGTGTGCGCAGCTTGCCAAGTGAGAGAAAACAGTACCTGACCACTCTCCTGCATTTTCTATTCACATGAATATTCGATTGCAAGCTGTTTTGGACAACTTTCTTTCTCTTCTTGCAAAACACTCGGCAGACCTCCGTGCAGCCTCTAGAACACGATGGGAGATGTTTTCTGTGCTGGCACAGTTTCTCCTTGCCAGACAGAGTGGAAAAGCTTTTTGCTAAGATGTAGACGAGAAGAGAGGCTAAAGACGAAGGTACGGTGCTCTGCAGAGCTAAGCACCGCTCCCGGGCCTCTTTCTGCAGAAGGCGCACACCGCAGAGCACTGTGAGCGGCAGAATCGTCTTTGCGCGAAGAAGCAGCTTCTTCGTCTCCGGGAGCCGGAGAGAGCGGCAACTTCGCAAAGGTGATGAAACAAGCTGTACAACACTGCGATTGTGTGCGCAGCTTGCCAAGTGAGAGAAAACAGTACCTGACCACTCTCCTGCCTTTTCTATTCACATGAACATTCGATTGCAAGCTGTTTTTGACAACTTTCTTTCTCTTCTTGCAAAACACTCGGCAGACCTCCGTGCAGCCTCTAGAACACGATGGGAGATGTTTTCTGTGCTGGCACAGTTTCTCCTTGCCAGACAGAGTGGAAAAGCTTTTTGCTAAGATGTAGACGAGAAGAGAGGCTAAAGAAGCAGGTAGAGTGCTCTGCAGAGCTAAGCACCGCTCCCGGACCTCTTTCGGCAGAAGGCGCACACCGCAGAGCACTGTGAGCGGCAGAATCGTCTTTGCGCAAAGAAGCAGCTTCTTCGTCTCCGGGAGCCGGAGAGAGCGGCAGCTTCGCAAAGGTGATGAAACAAGCTGTACAACACTGCGATTGTGTGCGCAGCTTGCCAAGTGAGAGAAAACAGTACCTGACCACTCTCCTGCCTTTTCTATTCACATGAACATTCGATTGCAAGCTGTTTTGGACAACTTTCTTTCTCTTCTTGCAAAACACTCGGCAGACCTCCGTGCAGCTTCTAGAACACGATGGGAGATGTTTTCTGTGCTGGTAAAGTTTCTCCTTGCCAGACAGAGTGGAAAAGCTTTTTGCTAAGATGTAGACGAGAAGAGAGGCTAAAGACGAAGGTACGGTGCTCTGCAGAGCTAAGCACCGCTCCCGGACCTCTTTCGGCAGAAGGCAAACACCGCAGAGCACTGTGAGCGGCAGAATCGTCTTTGCGCGAAGAAGCAGCTTCTTCGTCTCCGGGAGCCGGAGAGAGCGGCAACTTTGCAAAGGTGATGAAACAAGCTGTACAACACTGCGATTGTGTGCGCAGCTTGCCAAGTGAGAGAAAACAGTACCTGACCACTCTCCTGCCTTTTCTATTCACATGAACATTCGATTGCAAGCTGTTTTGGACAACTTTCTTTCTCTTCTTGCAAAACACTCGGCAGACCTCCGTGCAGCCTCTAGAACACGATGGGAGATGTTTTCAGTGCTGGCAAAGTTTCTCCTTGCCAGACAGAGTGGAAAAGCTTTTTGCTAAGATGTAGACGAGAAGAGAGGCTAAAGAAGCAGGTATGGTGCTCGGCAGAGCTAAGCACCGCTCCCGGACCTCTTTCGGCAGAAGACACACACTGCAGAGCACAGTGAGCGGCAGAATCGTCTTTGCGCGAAGAAGCAGCTTCTTCGTCTCCGGGAGCCGGAGAGAGCGGCAACTTCGCAAAGGTGATGAAACAAGCCGTACAACACTGCGATTGTGTGCGCAGCTTGCCAACTGAGAGAAAACAGTACCTGACCACTCTCCTGCATTTTCTATTCACATGAACATTCGATTGCAAGCTGTTTTGGACAACTTTGTTTCTCTTCTTGCAAAACACTCGGCAGACCTCCGTGCAGCCTCTAGAACACGATGGGAGATGTTTTCTGTGCTGGCACACTTTCTCCTTGCCAGACAGAGTGGAAAAGCTTTTTGCTAAGATGTAGACGAGAAGAGAGGCTAAAGACGAAGGTACGGTGCTCTGCAGAGCTAAGCACCGTTCCCGGGCCTCTTTCTGCAGAAGGCGCACACCGCAGAGCACTGTGAGCGGCAGAATCGTCTTTGCGCGAAGAAGCAGCTTCTTCGTCTCCGGGAGCCGGAGAGAGCGGCAACTTCGCAAAGGTGATGAAACAAGCTGTACAACACTGCGATTGTGTGCGCAGCTTGCCAAGTGAGAGAAAACAGTACCTGACCACTCTCCTGCCTTTTCTATTCACATGAACATTCCATTGCAAGCTGTTTTTGACAACTTTCTTTCTCTTCTTGCAAAACACTCGGCAGACCTCCGTGCAGCCTCTAGAACACGATGGGAGATGTTTTCTGTGCTGGCACAGTTTCTCCTTGCCAGACAGAGTGGAAAAGCTTTTTGCTAAGATGTAGACGAGAAGAGAGGCTAAAGAAGCAGGTAGAGTGCTCTGCAGAGCTAAGCACCGCTCCCGGACCTCTTTCGGCAGAAGGCGCACACCGCAGAGCACTGTGAGCGGCAGAATCGTCTTTGCGCGAAGAAGCAGCTTCTTCGTCTCCGGGAGCCGGAGAGAGCGGCAGCTTCGCAAAGGTGATGAAACAAGCTGTACAACACTGCGATTGTGTGCGCAGCTTGCCAACTGAGAGAAAACAGTACCTGACCACTCTCCTGCCTTTTCTATTCACATGAACATTCGATTGCAAGCTGTTTTGGACAACTTTCTTTCTCTTCTTGCAAAACACTCGGCAGACCTCCGTGCAGCCTCTAGAACACGATGGGAGATGTTTTCTGTGCTGGTAAAGTTTCTCCTTGCCAGACAGAGTGGAAAAGCTTTTTGCTAAGATGTAGACGAGAAGAGAGGCTAAAGACGAAGGTACGGTGCTCTGCAGATCTAAGCACCGCTCCCGGACCTCTTTCGGCAGAAGGCAAACACCGCAGAGCACTGTGAGCGGCAGAATCGTCTTTGCGCGAAGAAGCAGCTTCTTCATCTCCGGGAGCCGGAGAGAGCGGCAACTTCGCAAAGGTGATGAAACAAGCTGTACAACACTGCGATTGTGTGCGCAGCTTGCCAAGTGAGAGAAAACAGTACCTGACCACTCTCCTGCCTTTTCTATTCACATGAACATTCGATTGCAAGCTGTTTTGGACAACTTTCTTTCTCTTCTTGCAAAACACTCGGCAGACCTCCGTGCAGCCTCTAGAACACGATGGGAGATGTTTTCTGTGCTGGCACAGTTTCTCCTTGCCAGACAGAGTGGAAAAGCTTTTTGCTAAGATGTAGACGAGAAGAGAGGCTAAAGAAGCAGGTAGAGTGCTCTGCAGAGCTAAGCACCGCTCCCGGACCTCTTTCGGCAGAAGGCGCACACCGCAGAGCACTGTGAGCGGCAGAATCGTCTTTGCGCGAAGAAGGAGCTTCTTCGTCTCCGGGAGCCGGAGAGAGCGGCAACTTCGCAAAGGTGATGAAACAAGCCGTACAACACTGCGATTGTGTGCGCAGCTTGCCAACTGAGAGAAAACAGTACCTGACCACTCTCCTGCCTTTTCTATTCACTTGAACAGTTGATTGCATGCTGTTTTTGACAACTTTCTTTCTCTTCTTGCAAAACATTCGGCAGACCTCCGTGCAGCCTCTAGAACACGATGGGAGATGTTTTCTGTGCTGGCACAGTTTCTCCTTGCCAGACAGAGTGGAAAAGCTTTTTGCTAAGATGTAGACGAGAAGAGAGGCTAAAGACGAAGGTACGGTGCTCTGCAGAGCTAAGCACCGCTCCCGGGCCTCTTTCTGCAGAAGGCGCACACCGCAGAGCACTGTGAGCGGCAGAATCGTCTTTGCGCGAAGAAGCAGCTTCTTCGTCTCCGGGAGCCGGAGAGAGCGGCAACTTCGCAAAGGTGATGAAACAAGGTGTACAACACTGCGATTGTGTGCGCAGCTTGCCAAGTGAGAGAAAACTCTACCTGACCACTCTCCTGCCTTTTCTATTCACATGAACATTCCATTGCAAGCTGTTTTGGACAACTTTCTTTCTCTTCTTGCAAAACACTCGGCAGACCTCCGTGCAGCCTCTAGAACACGATGGGAGATGTTTTCTGTGCTGGCACAGTTTCTCCTTGCCAGACAGAGTGGAAAAGCTTTTTGCTAAGATGTAGACGAGAAGAGAGGCTAAAGAAGCAGGTAGAGTGCTCTGCAGAGCTAAGCACCGCTCCCGGGCCTCTTTCGGCTGAAGGCGCACACCGCAGAGCACTGTGAGCGGCAGAATCGTCTTTGCGCGAAGAAGCAGCTTCTTCGTCTCCGGGAGCCGGAGAGAGCGGCAGCTTCGCAAAGGTGATGAAACAAGCTGTACAACACTGCGATTGTGTGCGCAGCTTGCCAACTGAGAGAAAACAGTACCTGACCACTCTCCTGCCTTTTCTATTCACATGAACATTCGATTGCAAGCTGTTTTGGACAACTTTGTTTCTCTTCTTGCAAAACACTCGGCAGACCTCCGTGCAGCCTCTAGAACACGATGGGAGATGTTTTCTGTGCTGGTAAAGTTTCTCCTTGCCAGACAGAGTGGAAAAGCTTTTTGCTAAGATGTAGACGAGAAGAGAGGCTAAAGACGAAGGTACGGAGCTCTGCAGAGCTAAGCACCGCTCCCGGGCGTCTTTCGGCAGAAGGCAAACACCGCAGAGCACTGTGAGCGGCAGAATCGTCTTTGCGCGAAGAAGCAGCTTCTTCCTCTCCGGGAGCCGGAGAGAGCGGCAACTTCGCAAAGGTGATGAAACAAGCTGTACAACACTGCGATTGTGTGCGCAGCTTGCCAACTGAGAGAAAACAGTACCTGACCACTCTCCTGCCTTTTCTATTCACATGAACATTCGATTGCAAGCTGTTTTGGACAACTTTCTTTCTCTTCTTGCAAAACACTCGGCAGACCTCCGTGCAGCCTCTAGAACACGATGGGAGATGTTTTCTGTGCTGGCACAGTTTCTCCTTGCCAGACAGAGTGGAAAAGCTTTTTGCTAAGATGTAGACGAGAAGAGAGGCTAAAGACGAAGGTACGGTGCTCTGCAGAGCTAAGCACCGCTCCCGGGCCTCTTTCTGCAGAAGGCGCACACCGCAGAGCACTGTGAGCGGCAGAATCGTCTTTGCGCGAAGAAGCAGCTTCTTCGTCTCCGGGAGCCGGAGAGAGCGGCAACTTCGCAAAGGTGATGAAACAAGCTGTACAACACTGCGATTGTGTGCGCAGCTTGCCAAGTGAGAGAAAACAGTACCTGACCACTCTCCTGCCTTTTCTATTCACATGAACATTCGATTGCAAGCTGTTTTTGACAACTTTCTTTCTCTTCTTGCAAAACACTCGGCAGACCTCCGTGCAGCCTCTAGAACACGATGGGAGATGTTTTCTGTGCTGGCACAGTTTCTCCTTGCCAGACAGAGTGGAAAAGCTTTTTGCTAAGATGTAGACGAGAAGAGAGGCTAAAGAAGCAGGTAGAGTGCTCTGCAGAGCTAAGCACCGCTCCCGGACCTCTTTCGGCAGAAGGCGCACACCGCAGAGCACTGTGAGCGGCAGAATCGTCTTTGCGCAAAGAAGCAGCTTCTTCGTCTCCGGGAGCCGGAGAGAGCGGCAGCTTCGCAAAGGTGATGAAACAAGCTGTACAACACTGCGATTGTGTGCGCAGCTTGCCAAGTGAGAGAAAACAGTACCTGACCACTCTCCTGCCTTTTCTATTCACATGAACATTCGATTGCAAGCTGTTTTGGACAACTTTCTTTCTCTTCTTGCAAAACACTCGGCAGACCTCCGTGCAGCTTCTAGAACACGATGGGAGATGTTTTCTGTGCTGGTAAAGTTTCTCCTTGCCAGACAGAGTGGAAAAGCTTTTTGCTAAGATGTAGACGAGAAGAGAGGCTAAAGACGAAGGTACGGTGCTCTGCAGAGCTAAGCACCGCTCCCGGACCTCTTTCGGCAGAAGGCAAACACCGCAGAGCACTGTGAGCGGCAGAATCGTCTTTGCGCGAAGAAGCAGCTTCTTCGTCTCCGGGAGCCGGAGAGAGCGGCAACTTTGCAAAGGTGATGAAACAAGCTGTACAACACTGCGATTGTGTGCGCAGCTTGCCAAGTGAGAGAAAACAGTACCTGACCACTCTCCTGCCTTTTCTATTCACATGAACATTCGATTGCAAGCTGTTTTGGACAACTTTCTTTCTCTTCTTGCAAAACACTCGGCAGACCTCCGTGCAGCCTCTAGAACACGATGGGAGATGTTTTCAGTGCTGGCAAAGTTTCTCCTTGCCAGACAGAGTGGAAAAGCTTTTTGCTAAGATGTAGACGAGAAGAGAGGCTAAAGAAGCAGGTATGGTGCTCGGCAGAGCTAAGCACCGCTCCCGGACCTCTTTCGGCAGAAGACACACACTGCAGAGCACAGTGAGCGGCAGAATCGTCTTTGCGCGAAGAAGCAGCTTCTTCGTCTCCGGGAGCCGGAGAGAGCGGCAACTTCGCAAAGGTGATGAAACAAGCCGTACAACACTGCGATTGTGTGCGCAGCTTGCCAACTGAGAGAAAACAGTACCTGACCACTCTCCTGCATTTTCTATTCACATGAACATTCGATTGCAAGCTGTTTTGGACAACTTTGTTTCTCTTCTTGCAAAACACTCGGCAGACCTCCGTGCAGCCTCTAGAACACGATGGGAGATGTTTTCTGTGCTGGCACACTTTCTCCTTGCCAGACAGAGTGGAAAAGCTTTTTGCTAAGATGTAGACGAGAAGAGAGGCTAAAGACGAAGGTACGGTGCTCTGCAGAGCTAAGCACCGTTCCCGGGCCTCTTTCTGCAGAAGGCGCACACCGCAGAGCACTGTGAGCGGCAGAATCGTCTTTGCGCGAAGAAGCAGCTTCTTCGTCTCCGGGAGCCGGAGAGAGCGGCAACTTCGCAAAGGTGATGAAACAAGCTGTACAACACTGCGATTGTGTGCGCAGCTTGCCAAGTGAGAGAAAACAGTACCTGACCACTCTCCTGCCTTTTCTATTCACATGAACATTCCATTGCAAGCTGTTTTTGACAACTTTCTTTCTCTTCTTGCAAAACACTCGGCAGACCTCCGTGCAGCCTCTAGAACACGATGGGAGATGTTTTCTGTGCTGGCACAGTTTCTCCTTGCCAGACAGAGTGGAAAAGCTTTTTGCTAAGATGTAGACGAGAAGAGAGGCTAAAGAAGCAGGTAGAGTGCTCTGCAGAGCTAAGCACCGCTCCCGGACCTCTTTCGGCAGAAGGCGCACACCGCAGAGCACTGTGAGCGGCAGAATCGTCTTTGCGCGAAGAAGCAGCTTCTTCGTCTCCGGGAGCCGGAGAGAGCGGCAGCTTCGCAAAGGTGATGAAACAAGCTGTACAACACTGCGATTGTGTGCGCAGCTTGCCAACTGAGAGAAAACAGTACCTGACCACTCTCCTGCCTTTTCTATTCACATGAACATTCGATTGCAAGCTGTTTTGGACAACTTTCTTTCTCTTCTTGCAAAACACTCGGCAGACCTCCGTGCAGCCTCTAGAACACGATGGGAGATGTTTTCTGTGCTGGTAAAGTTTCTCCTTGCCAGACAGAGTGGAAAAGCTTTTTGCTAAGATGTAGACGAGAAGAGAGGCTAAAGACGAAGGTACGGTGCTCTGCAGATCTAAGCACCGCTCCCGGACCTCTTTCGGCAGAAGGCAAACACCGCAGAGCACTGTGAGCGGCAGAATCGTCTTTGCGCGAAGAAGCAGCTTCTTCATCTCCGGGAGCCGGAGAGAGCGGCAACTTCGCAAAGGTGATGAAACAAGCTGTACAACACTGCGATTGTGTGCGCAGCTTGCCAAGTGAGAGAAAACAGTACCTGACCACTCTCCTGCCTTTTCTATTCACATGAACATTCGATTGCAAGCTGTTTTGGACAACTTTCTTTCTCTTCTTGCAAAACACTCGGCAGACCTCCGTGCAGCCTCTAGAACACGATGGGAGATGTTTTCTGTGCTGGCACAGTTTCTCCTTGCCAGACAGAGTGGAAAAGCTTTTTGCTAAGATGTAGACGAGAAGAGAGGCTAAAGAAGCAGGTAGAGTGCTCTGCAGAGCTAAGCACCGCTCCCGGACCTCTTTCGGCAGAAGGCGCACACCGCAGAGCACTGTGAGCGGCAGAATCGTCTTTGCGCGAAGAAGGAGCTTCTTCGTCTCCGGGAGCCGGAGAGAGCGGCAACTTCGCAAAGGTGATGAAACAAGCCGTACAACACTGCGATTGTGTGCGCAGCTTGCCAACTGAGAGAAAACAGTACCTGACCACTCTCCTGCCTTTTCTATTCACTTGAACAGTTGATTGCATGCTGTTTTTGACAACTTTCTTTCTCTTCTTGCAAAACATTCGGCAGACCTCCGTGCAGCCTCTAGAACACGATGGGAGATGTTTTCTGTGCTGGCACAGTTTCTCCTTGCCAGACAGAGTGGAAAAGCTTTTTGCTAAGATGTAGACGAGAAGAGAGGCTAAAGACGAAGGTACGGTGCTCTGCAGAGCTAAGCACCGCTCCCGGGCCTCTTTCTGCAGAAGGCGCACACCGCAGAGCACTGTGAGCGGCAGAATCGTCTTTGCGCGAAGAAGCAGCTTCTTCGTCTCCGGGAGCCGGAGAGAGCGGCAACTTCGCAAAGGTGATGAAACAAGGTGTACAACACTGCGATTGTGTGCGCAGCTTGCCAAGTGAGAGAAAACTCTACCTGACCACTCTCCTGCCTTTTCTATTCACATGAACATTCCATTGCAAGCTGTTTTGGACAACTTTCTTTCTCTTCTTGCAAAACACTCGGCAGACCTCCGTGCAGCCTCTAGAACACGATGGGAGATGTTTTCTGTGCTGGCACAGTTTCTCCTTGCCAGACAGAGTGGAAAAGCTTTTTGCTAAGATGTAGACGAGAAGAGAGGCTAAAGAAGCAGGTAGAGTGCTCTGCAGAGCTAAGCACCGCTCCCGGGCCTCTTTCGGCTGAAGGCGCACACCGCAGAGCACTGTGAGCGGCAGAATCGTCTTTGCGCGAAGAAGCAGCTTCTTCGTCTCCGGGAGCCGGAGAGAGCGGCAGCTTCGCAAAGGTGATGAAACAAGCTGTACAACACTGCGATTGTGTGCGCAGCTTGCCAACTGAGAGAAAACAGTACCTGACCACTCTCCTGCCTTTTCTATTCACATGAACATTCGATTGCAAGCTGTTTTGGACAACTTTGTTTCTCTTCTTGCAAAACACTCGGCAGACCTCCGTGCAGCCTCTAGAACACGATGGGAGATGTTTTCTGTGCTGGTAAAGTTTCTCCTTGCCAGACAGAGTGGAAAAGCTTTTTGCTAAGATGTAGACGAGAAGAGAGGCTAAAGACGAAGGTACGGAGCTCTGCAGAGCTAAGCACCGCTCCCGGGCGTCTTTCGGCAGAAGGCAAACACCGCAGAGCACTGTGAGCGGCAGAATCGTCTTTGCGCGAAGAAGCAGCTTCTTCCTCTCCGGGAGCCGGAGAGAGCGGCAACTTCGCAAAGGTGATGAAACAAGCTGTACAACACTGCGATTGTGTGCGCAGCTTGCCAACTGAGAGAAAACAGTACCTGACCACTCTCCTGCCTTTTCTATTCACATGAACATTCGATTGCAAGCTGTTTTGGACAACTTTCTTTCTCTTCTTGCAAAACACTCGGCAGACCTCCGTGCAGCCTCTAGAACACGATGGGAGATGTTTTCTGTGCTGGTAAAGTTTCTCCTTGCCAGACAGAGTGGAAAAGCTTTTTGCTAAGATGTAGACGAGAAGAGAGGCTAAAGACGAAGGTACGGTTCTCTGCAGAGCTAAGCACCGCTCCCGGACCTCTTTCGGCAGAAGGCAAACACCGCAGAGCACTGTGAGCGGCAGAATCGTCTTTGCGCGAAGAAGCAGCTTCTTCATCTCCGGGAGCCGGAGAGAGCGGCAACTTCGCAAAGGTGATGAAACAAGCTGTACAACACTGCGATTGTGTGCGCAGCTTGCCAAGTGAGAGAAAACAGTACCTGACCACTCTCCTGCCTTTTCTATTCACATGAACATTCCATTGCAAGCTGTTTTTGACAACTTTCTTTCTCTTCTTGCAAAACACTCGGCAGACCTCCGTGCAGCCTCTAGAACACGATGGGAGATGTTTTCTGTGCTGGCACAGTTTCTCCTTGCCAGACAGAGTGGAAAAGCTTTTTGCTAAGATGTAGACGAGAAGAGAGGCTAAAGAAGCAGGCATGGTGCTCGGCAGAGCTAAGCACAGCTCCCGGACCTCTTTCGGCAGAAGACACACACTGCAGAGCACAGTGAGCGGCAGAATCGTCTTTGCGCGAAGAAGCAGCTTCTTCGTCTCCGGGAGCCGGAGAGAGCGGCAACTTCGCAAAGGTGATGAAACAAGCTGTACAACACTGCGATTGTGTGCGCAGCTTGCCAACTGAGAGAAAACAGTACCTGACCACTCTCCTGCCTTTTCTATTCACATGAACATTCGATTGCAAGCTGTTTTGGACAACTTTCTTTCTCTTCTTGCAAAACACTCGGCAGACCTCCGTGCAGCTTCTAGAACACGATGGGAGATGTTTTCTGTGCTGGTAAAGTTTCTCCTTGCCAGACAGAGTGGAAAAGCTTTTTGCTAAGATGTAGACGAGAAGAGAGGCTAAAGACGAAGGTACGGTGCTCTGCAGAGCTAAGCACCGCTCCCGGACCTCTTTCGGCAGAAGGCAAACACCGCAGAGCACTGTGAGCGGCAGAATCGTCTTTGCGCGAAGAAGCAGCTTCTTCGTCTCCGGGAGCCGGAGAGAGCGGCAACTTTGCAAAGGTGATGAAACAAGCTGTACAACACTGCGATTGTGTGCGCAGCTTGCCAAGTGAGAGAAAACAGTACCTGACCACTCTCCTGCCTTTTCTATTCACATGAACATTCGATTGCAAGCTGTTTTGGACAACTTTCTTTCTCTTCTTGCAAAACACTCGGCAGACCTCCGTGCAGCCTCTAGAACACGATGGGAGATGTTTTCAGTGCTGGCAAAGTTTCTCCTTGCCAGACAGAGTGGAAAAGCTTTTTGCTAAGATGTAGACGAGAAGAGAGGCTAAAGAAGCAGGTATGGTGCTCGGCAGAGCTAAGCACCGCTCCCGGACCTCTTTCGGCAGAAGACACACACTGCAGAGCACAGTGAGCGGCAGAATCGTCTTTGCGCGAAGAAGCAGCTTCTTCGTCTCCGGGAGCCGGAGAGAGCGGCAACTTCGCAAAGGTGATGAAACAAGCCGTACAACACTGCGATTGTGTGCGCAGCTTGCCAACTGAGAGAAAACAGTACCTGACCACTCTCCTGCATTTTCTATTCACATGAACATTCGATTGCAAGCTGTTTTTGACAACTTTCTTTCTCTTCTTGCAAAACACTCGGCAGACCTCCGTGCAGCCTCTAGAACACGATGGGAGATGTTTTCTGTACTGGTAAAGTTTCTCCTTGCCAAACAGAGTGGAAAAGCTTTTTGCTAAGATGTAGACGAGAAGAGAGGCTAAAGACGAAGGTACGGTGCTCTGTAGAGCTAAGCACCGCTCCCGGACCTCTTTCGGCAGAAGGCAAACACCGCAGAGCACTGTGAGCGGCAGAATCGTCTTTGCGCGAAGAAGCAGCTTCTTCATCTCCGGGAGCCGGAGAGAGCGGCAACTTCGCAAAGGTGATGAAACAAGCTGTACAACACTGCGATTGTGTGCGCAGCTTGCCAAGTGAGAGAAAACAGTACCTGACCACTCTCCTGCCTTTTCTATTCACATGAACATTCCATTGCAAGCTGTTTTTGACAACTTTCTTTCTCTTCTTGCAAAACACTCGGCAGACCTCCGTGCAGCCTCTAGAACACGATGGGAGATGTTTTCTGTGCTGGCACAGTTTCTCCTTGCCAGACAGAGTGGAAAAGCTTTTTGCTAAGATGTAGACGAGAAGAGAGGCTAAAGAAGCAGGTATGGTGCTCGGCAGAGCTAAGCACAGCTCCCGGACCTCTTTCGGCAGAAGACACACACTGCAGAGCACAGTGAGCGGCAGAATCGTCTTTGCGCGAAGAAGGAGCTTCTTCGTCTCCGGGAGCCGGAGAGAGCGGCAACTTCGCAAAGGTGATGAAACAAGCCGTACAACACTGCGATTGTGTGCGCAGCTTGCAAACTGAGAGAAAACAGTACCTGACCACTCTCCTGCCTTTTCTATTCACTTGAACAGTTGATTGCATGCTGTTTTTGACAACTTTCTTTCTCTTCTTGCAAAACTCTCGGCAGACCTCCGTGCAGCCTCTAGAACACGATGGGAGATGTTTTCTGTGCTGGCACAGTTTCTCCTTGCCAGACAGAGTGGAAAAGCTTTTTGCTAAGATGTAGACGAGAAGAGAGGCTAAAGACGAAGGTACGGTGCTCTGCAGAGCTAAGCACCGCTCCCGGGCGTCTTTCGGCAGCAGGCGCACACCGCAGAGCACTGTGAGCGGCAGAATCGTCTTTGCGCGAAGAAGCAGCTTCTTCGTCTCCGGGAGCCGGAGAGAGCGGCAACTTCGCAAAGGTGATGAAACAAGGTGTACAACACTGCGATTGTGTGCGCAGCTTGCCAAGTGAGAGAAAACAGTACCTGACCACTCTCCTGCCTTTTCTATTCACATGAACATTCGATTGCAAGCTGTTTTGGACAACTTTCTTTCTCTTCTTGCAAAACACTCGGCAGACCTCCGTGCAGCCTCTAGAACACGATGGGAGATGTTTTCTGTGCTGGCACAGTTTCTCCTTGCCAGACAGAGTGGAAAAGCTTTTTGCTAAGATGTAGACGAGAAGAGAGGCTAAAGAAGCAGGTAGAGTGCTCTGCAGAGCTAAGCACCGCTCCCGGGCCTCTTTCGGCAGAAGGCGCACACCGCAGAGCACTGTGAGCGGCAGAATCGTCTTTGCGCGAAGAAGCAGCTTCTTCGTCTCCGGGAGCCGGAGAGAGCGGCAGCTTCGCAAAGGTGATGAAACAAGCTGTACAACACTGCGATTGTGTGCGCAGCTTGCCAAGTGAGAGAAAACAGTACCTGACCACTCTCCTGCCTTTTCTATTCACATGAACATTCGATTGCAAGCTGTTTTGGACAACTTTCTTTCTCTTCTTGCAAAACACTCGGCAGACCTCCGTGCAGCCTCTAGAACACGATGGGAGATGTTTTCTGTGCTGGTAAAGTTTCTCCTTGCCAGACAGAGTGGAAAAGCTTTTTGCTAAGATGTAGACGAGAAGAGAGGCTAAAGACGAAGGTACGGTGCTCTGCAGAGCTAAGCACCGCTCCCGGACCTCTTTCGGCAGAAGGCAAACACCGCAGAGCACTGTGAGCGGCAGAATCGTCTTTGCGCGAAGAAGCAGCTTCTTCATCTCCGGGAGCCGGAGAGAGCGGCAACTTCGCAAAGGTGATGAAACAAGCTGTACAACACTGCGATTGTGTGCGCAGCTTGCCAAGTGAGAGAAAACAGTACCTGACCACTCTCCTGCCTTTTGTAATCACATGAACATTCGATTGCAAGCTGTTTTGGACAACTTTGTTTCTCTTCTTGCAAAACACTCGGCAGACCTCCGTGCAGCCTCTAGAACACGATGGGAGATGTTTTCTGTGCTGGCACAGTTTCTCCTTGCCAGACAGAGTGGAAAAGCTTTTTGCTAAGATGTAGACGAGAAGAGAGGCTAAAGAAGCAGGTAGAGTGCTCTGCAGAGCTAAGCACCGCTCCCGGACCTCTTTCGGCAGAAGGCGCACACCGCAGAGCACTGTGAGCGGCAGAATCGTCTTTGCGCAAAGAAGCAGCTTCTTCGTCTCCGGGAGCCGGAGAGAGCGGCAGCTTCGCAAAGGTGATGAAACAAGCTGTACAACACTGCGATTGTGTGCGCAGCTTGCCAAGTGAGAGAAAACAGTACCTGACCACTCTCCTGCCTTTTCTATTCACATGAACATTCGATTGCAAGCTGTTTTGGACAACTTTCTTTCTCTTCTTGCAAAACACTCGGCAGACCTCCGTGCAGCTTCTAGAACACGATGGGAGATGTTTTCTGTGCTGGTAAAGTTTCTCCTTGCCAGACAGAGTGGAAAAGCTTTTTGCTAAGATGTAGACGAGAAGAGAGGCTAAAGACGAAGGTACGGTGCTCTGCAGAGCTAAGCACCGCTCCCGGACCTCTTTCGGCAGAAGGCAAACACCGCAGAGCACTGTGAGCGGCAGAATCGTCTTTGCGCGAAGAAGCAGCTTCTTCGTCTCCGGGAGCCGGAGAGAGCGGCAACTTTGCAAAGGTGATGAAACAAGCTGTACAACACTGCGATTGTGTGCGCAGCTTGCCAACTGAGAGAAAACAGTACCTGACCACTCTCCTGCCTTTTCTATTCACATGAACATTCGATTGCAAGCTGTTTTGGACAACTTTCTTTCTCTTCTTGCAAAACACTCGGCAGACCTCCGTGCAGCCTCTAGAACACGATGGGAGATGTTTTCAGTGCTGGCAAAGTTTCTCCTTGCCAGACAGAGTGGAAAAGCTTTTTGCTAAGATGTAGACGAGAAGAGAGGCTAAAGAAGCAGGTATGGTGCTCGGCAGAGCTAAGCACCGCTCCCGGACCTCTTTCGGCAGAAGACACACACTGCAGAGCACAGTGAGCGGCAGAATCGTCTTTGCGCGAAGAAGCAGCTTCTTCGTCTCCGGGAGCCGGAGAGAGCGGCAACTTCGCAAAGGTGATGAAACAAGCCGTACAACACTGCGATTGTGTGCGCAGCTTGCCAACTGAGAGAAAACAGTACCTGACCACTCTCCTGCATTTTCTATTCACATGAAAATTCGATTGCAAGCTGTTTTGGACAACTTTGTTTCTCTTCTTGCAAAACACTCGGCAGACCTCCGTGCAGCCTCTAGAACACGATGGGAGATGTTTTCTGTGCTGGCACAGTTTCTCCTTGCCAGACAGAGTGGAAAAGCTTTTTGCTAAGATGTAGACGAGAAGAGAGGCTAAAGACGAAGGTACGGTGCTCTGCAGAGCTAAGCACCGTTCCCGGGCCTCTTTCTGCAGAAGGCGCACACCGCAGAGCACTGTGAGCGGCAGAATCGTCTTTGCGCGAAGAAGCAGCTTCTTCGTCTCCGGGAGCCGGAGAGAGCGGCAGCTTCGCAAAGGTGATGAAACAAGCTGTACAACACTGCGATTGTGTGCGCAGCTTGCCAACTGAGAGAAAACAGTACCTGACCACTCTCCTGCCTTTTCTATTCACATGAACATTCGATTGCAAGCTGTTTTGGACAACTTTCTTTCTCTTCTTGCAAAACACTCGGCAGACCTCCGTGCAGCCTCTAGAACACGATGGGAGATGTTTTCTGTGCTGGTAAAGTTTCTCCTTGCCAGACAGAGTGGAAAAGCTTTTTGCTAAGATGTAGACGAGAAGAGAGGCTAAAGACGAAGGTACGGTGCTCTGCAGAGCTAAGCACCGCTCCCGGGCCTCTTTCGGCAGAAGGCAAACACCGCAGAGCACTGTGAGCGGCAGAATCGTCTTTGCGCGAAGAAGCAGCTTCTTCATCTCCGGGAGCCGGAGAGAGCGGCAACTTCGCAAAGGTGATGAAACAAGCTGTACAACACTGCGATTGTGTGCGCAGCTTGCCAAGTGAGAGAAAACAGTACCTGACCACTCTCCTGCCTTTTCTATTCACATGAACATTCGATTGCAAGCTGTTTTGGACAACTTTCTTTCTCTTCTTGCAAAACACTCGGCAGACCTCCGTGCAGCCTCTAGAACACGATGGGAGATGTTTTCTGTGCTGGCACAGTTTCTCCTTGCCAGACAGAGTGGAAAAGCTTTTTGCTAAGATGTAGACGAGAAGAGAGGCTAAAGAAGCAGGTATGGTGCTCGGCAGAGCTAAGCACAGCTCCCGGACCTCTTTCGGCAGAAGACACACACTGCAGAGCACAGTGAGCGGCAGAATCGTCTTTGCGCGAAGAAGGAGCTTCTTCGTCTCCGGGAGCCGGAGAGAGCGGCAACTTCGCAAAGGTGATGAAACAAGCCGTACAACACTGCGATTGTGTGCGCAGCTTGCCAACTGAGAGAAAACAGTACCTGACCACTCTCCTGCCTTTTCTATTCACTTGAACAGTTGATTGCATGCTGTTTTTGACAACTTTCTTTCTCTTCTTGCAAAACACTCGGCAGACCTCCGTGCAGCCTCTAGAACACGATGGGAGATGTTTTCTGTGCTGGCACAGTTTCTCCTTGCCAGACAGAGTGGAAAAGCTTTTTGCTACAATGTAGACGAGAAGAGAGGCTAAAGACGAAGGTACGGTGCTCTGCAGAGCTAAGCACCGCTCCCGGGCCTCTTTCTGCAGAAGGCGCACACCGCAGAGCACTGTGAGCGGCAGAATCGTCTTTGCGCGAAGAAGCAGCTTCTTCGTCTCCGGGAGCCGGAGAGAGCGGCAACTTCGCAAAGGTGATGAAACAAGGTGTACAACACTGCGATTGTGTGCGCAGCTTGCCAAGTGAGAGAAAACTCTACCTGACCACTCTCCTGCCTTTTCTATTCACATGAACATTCCATTGCAAGCTGTTTTGGACAACTTTCTTTCTCTTCTTGCAAAACACTCGGCAGACCTCCGTGCAGCCTCTAGAACACGATGGGAGATGTTTTCTGTGCTGGCACAGTTTCTCCTTGCCAGACAGAGTGGAAAAGCTTTTTGCTAAGATGTAGACGAGAAGAGAGGCTAAAGAAGCAGGTAGAGTGCTCTGCAGAGCTAAGCACCGCTCCCGGGCCTCTTTCGGCAGAAGGCGCACACCGCAGAGCACTGTGAGCGGCAGAATCGTCTTTGCGCGAAGAAGCAGCTTCTTCGTCTCCGGGAGCCGGAGAGAGCGGCAGCTTCGCAAAGGTGATGAAACAAGCTGTACAACACTGCGATTGTGTGCGCAGCTTGCCAACTGAGAGAAAACAGTACCTGACCACTCTCCTGCCTTTTCTATTCACATGAACATTCGATTGCAAGCTGTTTTGGACAACTTTCTTTCTCTTCTTGCAAAACACTCGGCAGACCTCCGTGCAGCCTCTAGAACACGATGGGAGATGTTTTCTGTGCTGGTAAAGTTTCTCCTTGCCAGACAGAGTGGAAAAGCTTTTTGCTAAGATGTAGACGAGAAGAGAGGCTAAAGACGAAGGTACGGTGCTCTGCAGAGCTAAGCACCGCTCCCGGGCGTCTTTCGGCAGAAGGCGCACACCGCAGAGCACTGTGAGCGGCAGAATCGTCTTTGCGCGAAGAAGCAGCTTCTTCATCTCCGGGAGCCGGAGAGAGCGGCAACTTCGCAAAGGTGATGAAACAAGCTGTACAACACTGCGATTGTGTGCGCAGCTTGCCAACTGAGAGAAAACAGTACCTGACCACCCTCCTGCCTTTTCTATTCACATGAACATTCGATTGCAAGCTGTTTTGGACAACTTTCTTTCTCTTCTTGCAAAACACTCGGCAGACCTCCGTGCAGCCTCTAGAACACGATGGGAGATGTTTTCTGTGCTGGTAAAGTTTCTCCTTGCCAGACAGAGTGGAAAAGCTTTTTGCTAAGATGTAGACGAGAAGAGAGGCTAAAGACGAAGGTACGGTGCTCTGCAGAGCTAAGCACCGCTCCCGGACCTCTTTCGGCAGAAGGCAAACACCGCAGAGCACTGTGAGCGGCAGAATCGTCTTTGCGCGAAGAAGCAGCTTCTTCATCTCCGGGAGCCGGAGAGAGCGGCAACTTCGCAAAGGTGATGAAACAAGCTGTACAACACTGCGATTGTGTGCGCAGCTTGCCAAGTGAGAGAAAACAGTACCTGACCACTCTCCTGCCTTTTCTATTCACATGAACATTCGATTGCAAGCTGTTTTGGACAACTTTCTTTCTCTTCTTGCAAAACACTCGGCAGACCTCCGTGCAGCCTCTAGAACACGATGGGAGATGTTTTCTGTGCTGGCACAGTTTCTCCTTGCCAGACAGAGTGGAAAAGCTTTTTGCTAAGATGTAGACGAGAAGAGAGGCTAAAGAAGCAGGTATGGTGCTCGGCAGAGCTAAGCACAGCTCCCGGACCTCTTTCGGCAGAAGACACACACTGCAGAGCACAGTGAGCGGCAGAATCGTCTTTGCGCGAAGAAGCAGCTTCTTCGTCTCCGGGAGCCGGAGAGAGCGGCAACTTCGCAAAGGTGATGAAACAAGGTGTACAACACTGCGATTGTGTGCGCAGCTTGCCAACTGAGAGAAAACAGTACCTGACCACTCTCCTGCCTTTTCTATTCACATGAACATTCGATTGCAAGCTGTTTTGGACAACTTTCTTTCTCTTCTAGCAAAACACTCGGCAGACCTCCGTGCAGCTTCTAGAACACGATGGGAGATGTTTTCTGTGCTGGTAAAGTTTCTCCTTGCCAGACAGAGTGGAAAAGCTTTTTGCTAAGATGTAGACGAGAAGAGAGGCTAAAGACGAAGGTACGGTGCTCTGCAGAGCTAAGCACCGCTCCCGGACCTCTTTCGGCAGAAGGCAAACACCGCAGAGCACTGTGAGCGGCAGAATCGTCTTTGCGCGAAGAAGCAGCTTCTTCGTCTCCGGGAGCCGGAGAGAGCGGCAACTTGGCAAAGGTGATGAAACAAGCTGTACAACACTGCGATTGTGTGCGCCGCTTGCCAACTGAGAGAAAACAGTACCTGACCACTCTCCTGCCTTTTCTATTCACATGAACATTCGATTGCAAGCTGTTTTGGACAACTTTCTTTCTCTTCTTGCAAAACACTCGGCAGACCTCCGTGCAGCCTCTAGAACACGATGGGAGATGTTTTCAGTGCTGGCAAAGTTTCTCCTTGCCAGACAGAGTGGAAAAGCTTTTTGCTAAGATGTAGACGAGAAGAGAGGCTAAAGAAGCAGGTATGGTGCTCGGCAGAGCTAAGCACCGCTCCCGGACCTCTTTCGGCAGAAGACACACACTGCAGAGCACAGTGAGCGGCAGAATCGTCTTTGCGCGAAGAAGCAGCTTCTTCGTCTCCGGGAGCCGGAGAGAGCGGCAACTTCGCAAAGGTGATGAAACAAGCCGTACAACACTGCGATTGTGTGCGCAGCTTGCCAACTGAGAGAAAACAGTACCTGACCACTCTCCTGCATTTTCTATTCACATGAACATTCGATTGCAAGCTGTTTTGGACAACTTTGTTTCTCTTCTTGCAAAACACTCGGCAGACCTCCGTGCAGCCTCTAGAACACGATGGGAGATGTTTTCTGTGCTGGCACAGTTTCTCCTTGCCAGACAGAGTGGAAAAGCTTTTTGCTAAGATGTAGACGAGAAGAGAGGCTAAAGACGAAGGTACGGTGCTCTGCAGAGCTAAGCACCGTTCCCGGGCCTCTTTCTGCAGAAGGCGCACACCGCAGAGCACTGTGAGCGGCAGAATCGTCTTTGCGCGAAGAAGCAGCTTCTTCGTCTCCGGGAGCCGGAGAGAGCGGCAACTTCGCAAAGGTGATGAAACAAGCTGTACAACACTGCGATTGTGTGCGCAGCTTGCCAACTGAGAGAAAACAGTACCTGACCACTCTCCTGCCTTTTCTATTCACATGAACATTCCATTGCAAGCTGTTTTGGACAACTTTCTTTCTCTTCTTGCAAAACACTCGGCAGACCTCCGTGCAGCCTCTAGAACACGATGGGAGATGTTTTCTGTGCTGGCACAGTTTCTCCTTGCCAGACAGAGTGGAAAAGCTTTTTGCTAAGATGTAGACGAGAAGAGAGGCTAAAGAAGCAGGTAGAGTGCTCTGCAGAGCTAAGCACCGCTCCCGGACCTCTTTCGGCAGAAGGCGCACACCGCAGAGCACTGTGAGCGGCAGAATCGTCTTTGCGCGAAGAAGCAGCTTCTTCGTCTCCGGGAGCCGGAGAGAGCGGCAGCTTCGCAAAGGTGATGAAACAAGCTGTACAACACTGCGATTGTGTGCGCAGCTTGCCAAGTGAGAGAAAACAGTACCTGACCACTCTCCTGCCTTTTCTATTCACATGAACATTCGATTGCAAGCTGTTTTGGACAACTTTCTTTCTCTTCTTGCAAAACACTCGGCAGACCTCCGTGCAGCCTCTAGAACACGATGGGAGATGTTTTCTGTGCTGGTAAAGTTTCTCCTTGCCAAACAGAGTGGAAAAGCTTTTTGCTAAGATGTAGACGAGAAGAGAGGCTAAAGACGAAGGTACGGTGCTCTGCAGAGCTAAGCACCGCTCCCGGACCTCTTTCGGCAGAAGGCAAACACCGCAGAGCACTGTGAGCGGCAGAATCGTCTTTGCGCGAAGAAGCAGCTTCTTCATCTCCGGGAGCCGGAGAGAGCGGCAACTTCGCAAAGGTGATGAAACAAGCTGTACAACACTGCGATTGTGTGCGCAGCTTGCCAAGTGAGAGAAAACAGTACCTGACCACTCTCCTGCCTTTTCTATTCACATGAACATTCGATTGCAAGCTGTTTTGGACAACTTTCTTTCTCTTCTTGCAAAACACTCGGCAGACCTCCGTGCAGCCTCTAGAACACGATGGGAGATGTTTTCTGTGCTGGCACAGTTTCTCCTTGCCAGACAGAGTGGAAAAGCTTTTTGCTAAGATGTAGACGAGAAGAGAGGCTAAAGAAGCAGGTATGGTGCTCGGCAGAGCTAAGCACAGCTCCCGGACCTCTTTCGGCAGAAGACACACACTGCAGAGCACAGTGAGCGGCAGAATCGTCTTTGCGCGAAGAAGGAGCTTCTTCGTCTCCGGGAGCCGGAGAGAGCGGCAACTTCGCAAAGGTGATGAAACAAGCCGTACAACACTGCGATTGTGTGCGCAGCTTGCAAACTGAGAGAAAACAGTACCTGACCACTCTCCTGCCTTTTCTATTCACATGAACATTCGATTGCAAGCTGTTTTGGACAACTTTCTTTCTCTTCTTGCAAAACACTCGGCAGACCTCCGTGCAGCCTCTAGAACACGATGGGAGATGTTTTCTGTGCTGGTAAAGTTTCTCCTTGCCAGACAGAGTGGAAAAGCTTTTTGCTAAGATGTAGACGAGAAGAGAGGCTAAAGACGAAGGTACGGTGCTCTGCAGAGCTAAGCACCGCTCCCGGGCGTCTTTCGGCAGCAGGCGCACACCGCAGAGCACTGTGAGCGGCAGAATCGTCTTTGCGCGAAGATGCCGCTTCTTCATCTCCGGGAGCCGGAGAGAGCGGCAACTTCGCAAAGGTGATGAAACAAGCTGTACAACACTGCGATTGTGTGCGCAGCTTGCCAACTGAGAGAAAACAGTACCTGACCACTCTCCTGCCTTTTCTATTCACATGAACATTCGATTGCAAGCTGTTTTGGACAACTTTCTTTCTCTTCTTGCAAAACACTCGGCAGACCTCCGTGCAGCCTCTAGAACACGATGGTAGATGTTTTCTGTGCTGGTAAAGTTTCTCCTTGCCAGACAGAGTGGAAAAGCTTTTTGCTAAGATGTAGCCGAGAAGAGAGGCTAAAGACGAAGGTACGGTGCTCTGCAGAGCTAAGCACCGCTCCCGGACCTCTTTCGGCAGAAGGCAAACACCGCAGAGCACTGTGAGCGGCAGAATCGTCTTTGCGCGAAGAAGCAGCTTCTTCATCTCCGGGAGCCGGAGAGAGCGGCAACTTCGCAAAGGTGATGAAACAAGCTGTACAACACTGCGATTGTGTGCGCAGCTTGCCAAGTGAGAGAAAACAGTACCTGACCACTCTCCTGCCTTTTGTAATCACATGAACATTCGATTGCAAGCTGTTTTGGACAACTTTCTTTCTCTTCTTGCAAAACACTCGGCAGACCTCCGTGCAGCCTCTAGAACACGATGGGAGATGTTTTCTGTGCTGGCACAGTTTCTCCTTGCCAGACAGAGTGGAAAAGCTTTTTGCTAAGATGTAGACGAGAAGAGAGGCTAAAGAAGCAGGTATGGTGCTCGGCAGAGCTAAGCACAGCTCCCGGACCTCTTTCGGCTGAAGACACACACTGCAGAGCACAGTGAGCGGCAGAATCGTCTTTGCGCGAAGAAGCAGCTTCTTCGTCTCCGGGAGCCGGAGAGAGCGGCAACTTCGCAAAGGTGATGAAACAAGCTGTACAACACTGCGATTGTGTGCGCAGCTTGCCAACTGAGAGAAAACAGTACCTGACCACTCTCCTGCATTTTCTATTCACATGAACATTCGATTGGAAGCTGTTTTGGACAACTTTGTTTCTCTTCTTGCAAAACACTCTGCAGACCTCCGTGCAGCCTCTAGAACACGATGGGAGATGTTTTCTGTGCTGGCACAGTTTCTCCTTGCCAGACAGAGTGGAAAAGCTTTTTGCTAAGATGTAGACGAGAAGAGAGGCTAAAGACGAAGGTACGGCGCTCTGCAGAGCTAAGCACCGCTCCCGGGCCTCTTTCTGCAGAAGGCGCACACCGCAGAGCACTGTGAGCGGCAGAATCGTCTTTGCGCGAAGAAGCAGCTTCTTCGTCTCCGGGAGCCGGAGAGAGCGGCAACTTCGCAAAGGTGATGAAACAAGCTGTACAACACTGCGATTATTTGCGCAGCTTGCCAACTGAGAGAAAACAGTACCTGACCACTCTCCTGCCTTTTCTATTCACATGAACATTCGATTGCAAGCTGTTTTTGACAACTTTCTTTCTCTTCTTGCAAAACACTCGGCAGACCTCCGTGCAGCCTCTAGAACACGATGGGAGATGTTTTCTGTGCTGGCACAGTTTCTCCTTGCCAGACAGAGTGGAAAAGCTTTTTGCTAAGATGTAGACGAGAAGAGAGGCTAAAGAAGCAGGTAGAGTGCTCTGCAGAGCTAAGCACCGCTCCCGGACCTCTTTCGGCAGAAGGCGCACACCGCAGAGCACTGTGAGCGGCAGAATCGTCTTTGCACGAAGAAGCAGCTTCTTCGTCTCCGGGAGCCGGAGAGAGCGGCAGCTTCGCAAAGGTGATGAAACAAGCTGTACAACACTGCGATTGTGTGCGCAGCTTGCCAACTGAGAGAAAACAGTACCTGACCACTCTCCTGCCTTTTCTATTCACATGAACATTCGATTGCAAGCTGTTTTGGACAACTTTCTTTCTCTTCTTGCAAAACACTCGGCAGACCTCCGTGCAGCCTCTAGAACACGATGGGAGATGTTTTCTGTGCTGGTAAAGTTTCTCCTTGCCAGACAGAGTGGAAAAGCTTTTTGCTAAGATGTAGACGAGAAGAGAGGCTAAAGACGAAGGTACGGTGCTCTGCAGAGCTAAGCACCGCTCCCGGACCTCTTTCGGCAGAAGGCAAACACCGCAGAGCACTGTGAGCGGCAGAATCGTCTTTGCGCGAAGAAGCAGCTTCTTCGTCTCCGGGAGCCGGAGAGAGCGGCAACTTCGCAAAGGTGATGAAACAAGCTGTACAACACTGCGATTGTGTGCGCAGCTTGCCAAGTGAGAGAAAACAGTACCTGACCACTCTCCTGCCTTTTCTATTCACTTGAACATTCGATTGCAAGCTGTTTTGGACAACTTTCTTTCTCTTCTTGCAAAACACTCGGCAGACCTCCGTGCAGCCTCTAGAACACGATGGGAGATGTTTTCTGTGCTGGCACAGTTTCTCCTTGCCAGACAGAGTGGAAAAGCTTTTTGCTAAGATGTAGACGAGAAGAGAGGCTAAAGAAGCAGGTATGGTGCTCGGCAGAGCTAAGCACAGCTCCCGGACCTCTTTCGGCAGAAGACACACACTGCAGAGCACAGTGAGCGGCAGAATCGTCTTTGCGCGAAGAAGCAGCTTCTTCGTCTCCGGGAGCCGGAGAGAGCGGCAACTTCCCAAAGGTGATGAAACAAGCCGTACAACACTGCGATTGTGTGCGCAGCTTGCCAACTGAGAGAAAACAGTACCTGACCACTCTCCTGCATTTTCTATTCACATGAACATTCGATTGCAAGCTGTTTTGGACAACTTTGTTTCTCTTCTTGCAAAACACTCGGCAGACCTCCGTGCAGCCTCTAGAACACGATGGGAGATGTTTTCTGTGCTGGCACAGTTTCTCCTTGCCAGACAGAGTGGAAAAGCTTTTTGCTAAGATGTAGACGAGAAGAGAGGCTAAAGACGAAGGTACGGTGCTCTGCAGAGCTAAGCACCGCTCCCGGACCTCTTTCGGCAGAAGGCGCACACCGCAGAGCACTGTGAGCGGCAGAATCGTCTTTGCGCGAAGAAGCAGCTTCTTCGTCTCCGGGAGCCGGAGAGAGCGGCAACTTCGCAAAGGTGATGAAACAAGGTGTACAACACTGCGATTGTGTGCGCAGCTTGCCAAGTGAGAGAAAACAGTACCTGACCACTCTCCTGCCTTTTCTATTCACATGAACATTCGATTGCAAGCTGTTTTGGACAACTTTCTTTCTCTTCTTGCAAAACACTCGGCAGACCTCCGTGCAGCCTCTAGAACACGATGGGAGATGTTTTCTGTGCTGGTAAAGTTTCTCCTTGCCAGACAGAGTGGAAAAGCTTTTTGCTAAGATGTAGACGAGAAGAGAGGCTAAAGAAGCAGGTAGAGTGCTCTGCAGAGCTAAGCACCGCTCCCGGACCTCTTTCGGCAGAAGGCGCACACCGGAGAGCACTGTGAGCGGCAGAATCGTCTTTACGCGAAGAAGCAGCTTCTTCGTCTCCGGGAGCCGGAGAGAGCGGCAGCTTCGCAAAGGTGATGAAACAAGCTGTACAACACTGCGATTGTGTTCGCAGCTTGCCAAGTGAGAGAAAACAGTACCTGACCACTCTCCTGCCTTTTCTATTCACATGAACATTCGATTGCAAGCTGTTTTGGACAACTTTCTTTCTCTTCTTGCAAAACACTCGGCAGACCTCCGTGCAGCCTCTAGAACACGATGGGAGATGTTTTTTGTGCTGGCACAGTTTCTCCTTGCCAGACACAGTGGAAAAGCTTTTTGCTAAGATGTAGACGAGAAGAGAGGCTAAAGACGAAGGTACGGTGCTCTGCAGAGCTAAGCACCGCTCCCGGGCCTCTTTCGGCAGAAGGCGCACACCGCAGAGCACTGTGAGCGGCAGAATGGTCTTTGCGCGAAGAAGCAGCTTCTTCGTCTCCGGGAGCCGGAGAGAGCGGCAACTTCGCAAAGGTGATGAAACAAGCTGTACAACACTGCGATTGTGTGCGCAGCTTGCCAACTGAGAGAAAACAGTACCTGACCACTCTCCTGCCTTTTCTATTCACTTGAATATTTGATTGCAAGCTGGTTTTGACAACTTTCTTTCTCTTCTTGCAAAACACTCGGCAGACCTCCGTGCAGCCTCTAGGACACGATGGGAGATGTTTTCTGTGCTGGCACAGTTTCTCCTTGCCAGACAGAGTGGAAAAGCTTTTTGCTAAGATGTAGACGAGAAGAGAGGCTAAAGACGAAGGTACGGTGCTCTGCAGAGCTAAGCACCGCTCCCGGGCCTCTTTCAGCAGAAAGCGCACACCGCAGAGCACTGTGAGCGGCAGAATCGTCTTTGCGCGAAGAAGCAGCTTCTTCGTCTCCGGGAGCCGGAGAGAGCGGCAACTTCGCAAAGGTGATGAAACAAGCTGTACGACACTGCGATTGTGTGCGCAGCTTGCCAACTGAGAGAAAACAGTACCTGACCACTCTCCTGCCTTTTCTATTCACTTGAACATTCGATTGCAAGCTGTTTTTGACAACTTTCTTTCTCTTCTTGCAAAACACTCGGCAGACCTCCGTGCAGCCTCTAGAACACGATGGGAGATGTTTTCTGTGCTGGCACACTTTCTCCTTGCCAGACAGAGTGGAAAAGCTTTTTGCTAAGATGTAGACGAGAAGAGAGGCTAAAGACGAAGGTACGGTGCTCTGCAGAGCTAAGCACCGCTCCCGGGCCTCTTTCGGCAGAAGGCGCACACCGCAGAGCACTGTGAGCGGCAGAATGGTCTTTGCGCGAAGAAGCAGCTTCTTCGTCTCCGGGAGCCGGAGAGAGCGGCAACTTCGCAAAGGTGATGAAACAAGCTGTACAACACTGCGATTGTGTGCGCAGCTTGCCAACTGAGAGAAAACAGTACCTGACCACTCTCCTGCCTTTTCTATTCACATGAACATTCGATTGCAAGCTGTTTTGGACAACTTTCTTTCTCTTATTGCAAAACACTCGACAGACCTCCGTGCAGCCTCTATAACACGATGCGAGATGTTTTTTGTGCTGGCAAAGTTTCTCCTTGCCAGACAGAGTGGAAAAGCTTTTTGCTAAGATGTAGACGAGAAGAGAGGCTAAAGACGAAGGTACGGTGCTCTGCAGAGCTAAGCACCGCTCCCGGGCCTCTTTCTGCAGAAGGCGCACACCGCAGAGCACTGGGAGCGGCAGAATGGTATTTGCGCGAAGAAGCAGCTTCTTCGTCTCCGGGAGCCGGAGAGAGCGGCAACTTCGCAAAGGTGATGAAACAAGCTGTACAACACTGCGATTGTGTGCGCAGCTTGCCAAGTGAGAGAAAACAGTACCTGACCACTCTCCTGCCTTTTCTATTCACTTGAACATTCGATTGCAAGCTGTTTTGGACAACTTTCTTTCTCTTCTTGCAAAACACTCGGCAGACCTCCGTGCAGCCTCTAGAACACGATGGGAGATGTTTTCTGTGCTGGCACAGTTTCTCCTTGCCAGACAGAGTGGAAAAGCTTTTTGCTAAGATGTAGACGAGAAGAGAGGCTAAAGACGAACGTACGGTGCTCTGCAGAGCTAAGCACAGCTCCCGGGCCTCTTTCGGCAGAAGGCGCACACCGCAAAGCACTGTGAGCGGCAGAATCGTCTTTGCGCGAAGAAGCAGCTTCTTCGTCTCCGGGAGCCGGAGAGAGCGGCAACTTCGCAAAGGTGATGAAACAAGCTGTACAACACTGCGATTGTGTGCGCAGCATGACAACTGAGAGAAAACAGTACCTGACCACTCTCCTGCCTTTTCTATTCACTTGAAGATTTGATTGCAAGCTGTTTTTGACAACTTTCTTTCTCTTCTTGCAAAACACTCGGCAGACCTCCGTGCAGCCTCTAGGACACGATGGGAGATGTTTTCTGTGCTGGCACAGTTTCTCCTTGCCAGACAGAGTGGAAAAGCTTTTTGCTAAGATGTAGGCGAGAAGAGAGGCTAAAGACGAAGGTACGGTGCTCTGCAGGGCTAAGCACCGCTCCCGGGCGTCTTTCGGCAGAAGGCGCACACCGCAGAGCACTGTGAGCGGCAGAATGGTCTTTGCGCGAAGAAGCAGCTTCTTCGTCTCCGGGAGCCGGAGAGAGCGGCAGCTTCGCAAAGGTGATGAAACAAGCTGTACGACACTGCGATTGTGTGCGCAGCTTGCCAACTGAGAGAAAACAGTACCTGACCACTCTCCTGCCTTTTCTATTCACATGAACATTCGATTGGAAGCTGTTTTGGACAAGTTTCTTTCTCTTATTGCAAAACACTCGACAGACCTCCGTGCAGCCTCTATAACACGATGGGAGATTTTTTTTTGTGCTGGCACAGTTTCTCCTTGCCTGACAGAGTGGATAAGCTTTTTGCTAAGATGTAGACGAGAAGAGAGGCTAAAGACGAAGGTACGGTGCTCTGCAGAGCAAAGCACCGCTCCCGGGCGTCTTTCAGCAGAAGGCGCACACCGCAGAGCACTGTGAGCGGCAGAATCGTCTTTGCGCGAAGAAGCAGCTTCTTCGTCTCCGGGAGCCGGAGAGAGCGGCAACTTCGCAGAGGTGATGAAACAAGCTGTACAACACTGCGATTGTGTGCGCAGCTTGCCAACTGAGAGAAAACAGTACCTGACCACTCTCCTGCCTTTTCTATTCACATGAACATTCGATTGCAAGCTGTTTTGGACAACTTTCTTTCTCTTCTTGCAAAACACTCTGCAGACCTCCGTGCAGATTCTCGAACTCCATAGGAGATGTTTTCTGTGCTGGCACAGTTTCTCCTTGCCAGACAGAGTGGAAAAGCTTTTTGCTAAGATGTAGACGAGAAGAGAGGCTAAAGACGAAGGTACGGTGCTCTGCAGAGCTAAGCACCGCTCCCGGGCCTCTTTCGGCAGAAGGCGCACACCGCAGAGCACTGTGAGCGGCAGAATCGTCTTTGCGCGAAGAAGCAGCTTCTTCGTCTCCGGGAGCCGGAGAGAGCGGCAACTTGGGAAAGGTGATGAAACAAGCTGTACAACACTGCGATTGTGTGCGCAGCTTGCCAAGTGAGAGAAAACAGTACCTGACCACTCTCCTGCCTTTTCTATTCACATGAACATTCGATTGCAAGCTGTTTTGGACAACTTTCTTTCTCTTCTTGCAAAACACTCGGCAGACCTCCGTACAGCCTCTAGAACACGATGGGAGATGATTTTTGTGCTGGCACAGTTTCTCCTTGCCAGACAGAGTGGAAAAGCTTTTAGCTAAGATGTAGACCAGAAGAGAGGCTAAAGACGAAGGTACGGTGCTCTGCAGAGCTAAGCACCGCTCCCGGGCCTCTTTCGGCAGAAGACACACACTGCAGAGCACTGTGAGCGGCAGAATCGTCTTTGCGCGAAGAAGCAGCTTCTTCGTCTCCGGGAGCCGGAGAGAGCGGCAACTTCGCAAAGGTGATGAAACAAGCTGTACAACACTGCGATTGTGTGCGCAGCTTGCCAACTGAGAGAAAACAGTACCTGACCACTCTCCTGCCTTTTCTATTCACATGAACATTCGATTGCAAGTTGTTTTGGACAACTTTCTTTCTCTTTTGCAAAATACTCGGCAGACCTCCGTGCAGCCTCTAGAACACGATGGGAGATGGTTTTTGTGCTGGCACAGTTTCTCCTTGCCAGACAGAGTGGAAAAGCTTTTTGCTAAGATGTAGACAAGAAGAGAGGCTAAAGACGAAGGTACGGTGCTCTGCAGAGCTAAGCACCGCTCCCGGGCGTCTTTCGGCAGAAGGCGCACGCCGCAGAGCACTGTGAGCGGCAGAATCGTCTTTGCGCGAAGAAGCAGCTTCTTCGTCTCCGGGAGCCGGAGAGAGCGGCAACTTCGCAAAGGTGATGAAACAAGCTGTACAACACTGCGATTGTGTGCGCAGCTTGCCAAGTGAGAGAAAACAGTACCTGACCACTCTCCTGCCTTTTCTATTCACATGAACATTCGATTGCAAGCTGTTTTGAACAACTTTCTTTCTCTTCTTGCAAAACACTCGGCAGACCTCCTTGCAGCTTCTAGAACACGATGGGAGATGTTTTCTGTGCTGGCACAGTTTCTCCTTGCCAGACAGAGTGGAAAAGCTTTTTGCTAAGATGTAGACGAGAAGAGAGGCTAAAGACGAAGGTACGGTGCTCTGCAGAGCTAAGCACCGCTCCCGGGCCTCTTTCGGCAGCAGGCGCACACCGCAGAGCACTGTGAGCGGCAGAATCGTCTTTGCGCGAAGAAGCAGCTTCTTCGTCTCCGGGAGCCGGAGAGAGCGGCAGCTTCGCAAAGGTGATGAAACAGGCTGTACAACACTGCGATTGTGTGCGCAGCTTGCCAACTGAGAGAAAACAGTACCTGACCACTCTCCTGCCTTTTGTAATCACATGAACATTCGACTGCAAGCTGTTTTGGACAACTTTCTTTCTCTTCTTGCAAAACACTCGGCAGACCTCCGTGCAGCCTCTAGAATACGATGGGAGATGTTTTCTGTGCTGGCACAGTTTCTCCTTGCCAGACAGAGTGGAAAAGCTTTTTGCTAAGATGTAGACGAGAAGAGAGGCTAAAGAAGCAGGTATGGTGCTCGGCAGAGCAAAGCACAGCTCCCGGGCCTCTTTCGGCAGAAGACACACACTGCAGAGCACAGTGAGCGGCAGAATCATCTTTGCGCGAAGAAGCAGCTTCTTCGTCTCCGGGAGCCGGAGAGAGCGGCAACTTCGCAAAGGTGATGAAACAAGCCGTACAACACTGCGATTGTGTGCGCAGCTTGCCAACTGAGAGAAAACAGTACCTGACCACTCTCCTGCATTTTCTATTCACATGAATATTCGATTGCAAGCTGTTTTGGACAACTTTCTTTCTCTTCTTGCAAAACACTCGGCAGACCTCCGTGCAGCCTCTAGAACACGATGGGAGATGTTTTTTGTGCTGGCACAGTTTCTCCTTGCCAGACAGAGTGGAAAAGCTTTTTGCTAAGATGTAGACGAGAAGAGAGGCTAAAGACGAAGGTACGGTGCTCTGCAGAGCTAAGCACCGCTCCCGGACCTCTTTCGGCAGAAGGCGCACACCGCAGAGCACTGTGAGCGGCAGAATCGTCTTTGCGCGAAGAAGCAGCTTCTTCGTCTCCGGGAGCCGGAGAGAGCGGCAACTTCGCAAAGGTGATGAAACAAGCTGTACAACACTGCGATTGTGTGCGCAGCTTGCCAACTGAGAGAAAACAGTACCTGACCACTCTCCTGCCTTTTCTATTCACTTGAACATTCGATTGCAAGCTGTTTTGGACAACTTTCTTTCTCTTCTTGCAAAACACTCGGCAGACCTCCGTGCAGCCTCTAGAACACGATGGGAGATGTTTTCTGTGCTGGCACAGTTTCTCCTTGCCAGACAGAGTGGAAAAGCTTTTTGCTAAGATGTAGACGAGAAGAGAGGCTAAAGACGAACGTACGGTGCTCTGCAGAGCTAAGCACAGCTCCCGGGCCTCTTTCGGCAGAAGGCGCACACCGCAAAGCACTGTGAGCGGCAGAATCGTCTTTGCGCGAAGAAGCAGCTTCTTCGTCTCCGGGAGCCGGAGAGAGCGGCAACTTCGCAAAGGTGATGAAACAAGCTGTACAACACTGCGATTGTGTGCGCAGCATGACAACTGAGAGAAAACAGTACCTGACCACTCTCCTGCCTTTTCTATTCACTTGAACATTTGATTGCAAGCTGTTTTTGACAACTTTCTTTCTCTTCTTGCAAAACACTCGGCAGACCTCCGTGCAGCCTCTAGGACACGATGGGAGATGTTTTCTGTGCTGGCACAGTTTCTCCTTGCCAGACAGAGTGGAAAAGCTTTTTGCTAAGATGTAGGCGAGAAGAGAGGCTAAAGACGAAGGTACGGTGCTCTGCAGGGCTAAGCACCGCTCCCGGGCGTCTTTCGGCAGAAGGCGCACACCGCAGAGCACTGTGAGCGGCAGAATGGTCTTTGCGCGAAGAAGCAGCTTCTTCGTCTCCGGGAGCCGGAGAGAGCGGCAGCTTCGCAAAGGTGATGAAACAAGCTGTACGACACTGCGATTGTGTGCGCAGCTTGCCAACTGAGAGAAAACAGTACCTGACCACTCTCCTGCCTTTTCTATTCACATGAACATTCGATTGGAAGCTGTTTTGGACAAGTTTCTTTCTCTTATTGCAAAACACTCGACAGACCTCCGTGCAGCCTCTATAACACGATGGGAGATTTTTTTTTGTGCTGGCACAGTTTCTCCTTGCCAGACAGAGTGGATAAGCTTTTTGCTAAGATGTAGACGAGAAGAGAGGCTAAAGACGAAGGTACGGTGCTCTGCAGAGCAAAGCACCGCTCCCGGGCGTCTTTCAGCAGAAGGCGCACACCGCAGAGCACTGTGAGCGGCAGAATCGTCTTTGCGCGAAGAAGCAGCTTCTTCGTCTCCGGGAGCCGGAGAGAGCGGCAACTTCGCAGAGGTGATGAAACAAGCTGTACAACACTGCGATTGTGTGCGCAGCTTGCCAACTGAGAGAAAACAGTACCTGACCACTCTCCTGCCTTTTCTATTCACATGAACATTCGATTGCAAGCTGTTTTGGACAACTTTCTTTCTCTTCTTGCAAAACACTCTGCAGACCTCCGTGCAGCTTCTCGAACTCCATAGGAGATGTTTTCTGTGCTGGCACAGTTTCTCCTTGCCAGACAGGGTGGAAAAGCTTTTTGCTAAGATGTAGACGAGAAGAGAGGCTAAAGACGAAGGTACGGTGCTCTGCAGAGCTAAGCACCGCTCCCGGGCCTCTTTCGGCAGAAGGCGCACACCGCAGAGCACTGTGAGCGGCAGAATCGTCTTTGCGCGAAGAAGCAGCTTCTTCGTCTCCGGGAGCCGGAGAGAGCGGCAACTTGGGAAAGGTGATGAAACAAGCTGTACAACACTGCGATTGTGTGCGCAGCTTGCCAAGTGAGAGAAAACAGTACCTGACCACTCTCCTGCCTTTTCTATTCACATGAACATTCGATTGCAAGCTGTTTTGGACAACTTTCTTTCTCTTCTTGCAAAACACTCGGCAGACCTCCGTACAGCCTCTAGAACACGATGGGAGATGATTTTTGTGCTGGCACAGTTTCTCCTTGCCAGACAGAGTGGAAAAGCTTTTTGCTAAGATGTAGACCAGAAGAGAGGCTAAAGACGAAGGTACGGTGCTCTGCAGAGCTAAGCACCGCTCCCGGGCCTCTTTCGGCAGAAGACACACTGCAGAGCACTGTGAGCGGCAGAATCGTCTTTGCGCGAAGAAGCAGCTTCTTCGTCTCCGGGAGCCGGAGAGAGCGGCAACTTCGCAAAGGTGATGAAACAAGCTGTACAACACTGCGATTGTGTGCGCAGCTTGCCAACTGAGAGAAAACAGTACCTGACCACTCTCCTGCCTTTTCTATTCACATGAACATTCGATTGCAAGTTGTTTTGGACAACTTTCTTTCTCTTTTGCAAAATACTCGGCAGACCTCCGTGCAGCCTCTAGAACACGATGGGAGATGGTTTTTGTGCTGGCACAGTTTCTCCTTGCCAGACAGAGTGGAAAAGCTTTTTGCTAAGATGTAGACAAGAAGAGAGGCTAAAGACGAAGGTACGGTGCTCTGCAGAGCTAAGCACCGCTCCCGGGCGTCTTTCGGCAGAAGGCGCACGCCGCAGAGCAGAGTGAGCGGCAGAATCGTCTTTGCGCGAAGAAGCAGCTTCTTCGTCTCCGGGAGCCGGAGAGAGCGGCAGCTTCGCAAAGGTGATGAAACAAGCTGTACAACACTGCGATTGTGTGCGCAGCTTGCCAAGTGAGAGAAAACAGTACCTGACCACTCTCCTGCCTTTTCTATTCACATGAACATTCGATTGCAAGCTGTTTTGAACAACTTTCTTTCTCTTCTTGCAAAACACTCGGCAGACCTCCTTGCAGCTTCTAGAACACGATGGGAGATGTTTTCTGTGCTGGCACAGTTTCTCCTTGCCAGACAGAGTGGAAAAGCTTTTTGCTAAGATGTAGACGAGAAGAGAGGCTAAAGACGAAGGTACGGTGCTCTGCAGAGCTAAGCACCGCTCCCGGGCCTCTTTCGGCAGCAGGCGCACACCGCAGAGCACTGTGAGCGGCAGAATCGTCTTTGCGCGAAGAAGCAGCTTCTTCGTCTCCGGGAGCCGGAGAGAGCGGCAGCTTCGCAAAGGTGATGAAACAGGCTGTACAACACTGCGATTGTGTGCGCAGCTTGCCAACTGAGAGAAAACAGTACCTGACCACTCTCCTGCCTTTTGTAATCACATGAACATTCGACTGCAAGCTGTTTTGGACAACTTTCTTTCTCTTCTTGCAAAACACTCGGCAGACCTCCGTGCAGCCTCTAGAATACGATGGGAGATGTTTTCTGTGCTGGCACAGTTTCTCCTTGCCAGACAGAGTGGAAAAGCTTTTTGCTAAGATGTAGACGAGAAGAGAGGCTAAAGAAGCAGGTATGGTGCTCGGCAGAGCAAAGCACAGCTCCCGGGCCTCTTTCGGCAGAAGACACACACTGCAGAGCACAGTGAGCGGCAGAATCATCTTTGCGCGAAGAAGCAGCTTCTTCGTCTCCGGGAGCCGGAGAGAGCGGCAACTTCGCAAAGGTGATGAAACAAGCCGTACAACACTGCGATTGTGTGCGCAGCTTGCCAACTGAGAGAAAACAGTACCTGACCACTCTCCTGCATTTTCTATTCACATGAAAATTCGATTGCAAGCTGTTTTGGACAACTTTCTTTCTCTTCTTGCAAAACACTCGGCAGACCTCCGTGCAGCCTCTAGAACACGATGGGAGATGTTTTTTGTGCTGGCACAGTTTCTCCTTGCCAGACAGAGTGGAAAAGCTTTTTGCTAAGATGTAGACGAGAAGAGAGGCTAAAGACGAAGGTACGGTGCTCTGCAGAGCTAAGCACCGCTCCCGGACCTCTTTCGGCAGAAGGCGCACACCGCAGAGCACTGTGAGCGGCAGAATCGTCTTTGCGCGAAGAAGCAGATTCTTTGTCTCCGGGAGCCGGAGAGAGCGGCAACTTCGCAAAGGTGATGAAACAAGCTGTACAACACTGCGATTGTGTGCGCAGCTTGCCAACTGAGAGAAAACAGTACCTGACCACTCTCCTGCCTTTTCTATTCACATGAACATTCGATTGCAAGCTGTTTTGGACAACTTTCTTTCTCTTCTTGCAAAACACTCGGCAGACCTCCGTACAGCCTCTAGAACACGATGGGAGATATTTTCTGTGCTGGCACAGTTTCTCCTGGCCAGACAGAGTGGAAAAGCTTTTTGCTAAGATGTAGACGAGAAGAGAGGCTAAAGACGAAGGTACGGTGCTCAGCAGAGCTAAGCACCGCTCCCGGACCTCTTTCGGCAGAAGGCGCACACCGCAGAGCACTGTGAGCGGCAGAATCGTCTTTGCGCGAAGAAGCAGCTTCTTCGTCTCCGGGAGCCGGAGAGAGCGGCAGCTTCGCAAAGGTGATGAAACAAGCTGTACAACACTGTGATTGTGTGCGCAGCTTGCCAACTGAGAGAAAACAGTACCTGACCACTCTCCTGCCTTTTCTATTCACATGAACATTCGATTGCAAGCTGTTTTGGACAACTTTCTTTCTCTTCTTGCAAAACACTCTGCAGACCTCCGTGCAGCTTCTAGAACACGATGGGAGATGTTTTCTGTGCTGGCACAGTTTCTCCTTGCCAGACAGAGTGGAAAAGCTTTTTGCTAAGATGTAGACGAGAAGAGAGGCTAAAGACGAAGGTACGGTGCTCTGCAGAGGTAAGCACCGCTCCCGGACCTCTTTCGGCAGAAGGCGCACACCGCTGAGCACTGTGAGCGGCAGAATCACCTTTGCGCGAAGAAGCAGCTTCTTCGTCTCCGAGAGCCGGAGAGAGCGGCAGCTTCGCAAAGGTGATGAAACAAGCTGTACAACACTGCGATTGTGTGCGCAGCTTGCCAACTGAGAGAAAACAGTACCTGACCACTCTCCTGCCTTTTCTATTCACTTGAACATTCGATTGCAAGCTGTTTTGGACAACTTTCTTTCTCTTCTTGCAAAACACTCTGCAGACCTCCGTGCAGCTTCTCGAACTCCATAGGAGATGTTTTCTGTGCTGGCACAGTTTCTCCTTGCCAGACAGGGTGGAAAAGCTTTTTGCTAAGATGTAGACGAGAAGAGAGGCTAAAGACGAAGGTACGGTGCTCTGCAGAGCTAAGCACCGCTCCCGGGCCTCTTTCGGCAGAAGGCGCACACCGCAGAGCACTGTGAGCGGCAGAATCGTCTTTGCGCGAAGAAGCAGCTTCTTCGTCTCCGGGAGCCGGAGAGAGCGGCAACTTGGGAAAGGTGATGAAACAAGCTGTACAACACTGCGATTGTGTGCGCAGCTTGCCAAGTGAGAGAAAACAGTACCTGACCACTCTCCTGCCTTTTCTATTCACATGAACATTCGATTGCAAGCTGTTTTGGACAACTTTCTTTCTCTTCTTGCAAAACACTCGGCAGACCTCCGTACAGCCTCTAGAACACGATGGGAGATGATTTTTGTGCTGGCACAGTTTCTCCTTGCCAGACAGAGTGGAAAAGCTTTTTGCTAAGATGTAGACCAGAAGAGAGGCTAAAGACGAAGGTACGGTGCTCTGCAGAGCTAAGCACCGCTCCCGGGCCTCTTTCGGCAGAAGACACACACTGCAGAGCACTGTGAGCGGCAGAATCGTCTTTGCGCGAAGAAGCAGCTTCTTCGTCTCCGGGAGCCGGAGAGAGCGGCAACTTCGCAAAGGTGATGAAACAAGCTGTACAACACTGCGATTGTGTGCGCAGCTTGCCAACTGAGAGAAAACAGTACCTGACCACTCTCCTGCCTTTTCTATTCACATGAACATTCGATTGCAAGTTGTTTTGGACAACTTTCTTTCTCTTTTGCAAAATACTCGGCAGACCTCCGTGCAGCCTCTAGAACACGATGGGAGATGGTTTTTGTGCTGGCACAGTTTCTCCTTGCCAGACAGAGTGGAAAAGCTTTTTGCTAAGATGTAGACAAGAAGAGAGGCTAAAGACGAAGGTACGGTGCTCTGCAGAGCTAAGCACCGCTCCCGGGCGTCTTTCGGCAGAAGGCGCACGCCGCAGAGCAGAGTGAGCGGCAGAATCGTCTTTGCGCGAAGAAGCAGCTTCTTCGTCTCCGGGAGCCGGAGAGAGCGGCAGCTTCGCAAAGGTGATGAAACAAGCTGTACAACACTGCGATTGTGTGCGCAGCTTGCCAAGTGAGAGAAAACAGTACCTGACCACTCTCCTGCCTTTTCTATTCACATGAACATTCGATTGCAAGCTGTTTTGAACAACTTTCTTTCTCTTCTTGCAAAACACTCGGCAGACCTCCTTGCAGCTTCTAGAACACGATGGGAGATGTTTTCTGTGCTGGCACAGTTTCTCCTTGCCAGACAGAGTGGAAAAGCTTTTTGCTAAGATGTAGACGAGAAGAGAGGCTAAAGACGAAGGTACGGTGCTCTGCAGAGCTAAGCACCGCTCCCGGGCCTCTTTCGGCAGCAGGCGCACACCGCAGAGCACTGTGAGCGGCAGAATCGTCTTTGCGCGAAGAAGCAGCTTCTTCGTCTCCGGGAGCCGGAGAGAGCGGCAGCTTCGCAAAGGTGATGAAACAGGCTGTACAACACTGCGATTGTGTGCGCAGCTTGCCAACTGAGAGAAAACAGTACCTGACCACTCTCCTGCCTTTTGTAATCACATGAACATTCGACTGCAAGCTGTTTTGGACAACTTTCTTTCTCTTCTTGCAAAACACTCGGCAGACCTCCGTGCAGCCTCTAGAATACGATGGGAGATGTTTTCTGTGCTGGCACAGTTTCTCCTTGCCAGACAGAGTGGAAAAGCTTTTTGCTAAGATGTAGACGAGAAGAGAGGCTAAAGAAGCAGGTATGGTGCTCGGCAGAGCAAAGCACAGCTCCCGGGCCTCTTTCGGCAGAAGACACACACTGCAGAGCACAGTGAGCGGCAGAATCATCTTTGCGCGAAGAAGCAGCTTCTTCGTCTCCGGGAGCCGGAGAGAGCGGCAACTTCGCAAAGGTGATGAAACAAGCCGTACAACACTGCGATTGTGTGCGCAGCTTGCCAACTGAGAGAAAACAGTACCTGACCACTCTCCTGCATTTTCTATTCACATGAAAATTCGATTGCAAGCTGTTTTGGACAACTTTCTTTCTCTTCTTGCAAAACACTCGGCAGACCTCCGTGCAGCCTCTAGAACACGATGGGAGATGTTTTTTGTGCTGGCACAGTTTCTCCTTGCCAGACAGAGTGGAAAAGCTTTTTGCTAAGATGTAGACGAGAAGAGAGGCTAAAGACGAAGGTACGGTGCTCTGCAGAGCTAAGCACCGCTCCCGGACCTCTTTCGGCAGAAGGCGCACACCGCAGAGCACTGTGAGCGGCAGAATCGTCTTTGCGCGAAGAAGCAGCTTCTTTGTCTCCGGGAGCCGGAGAGAGCGGCAACTTCGCAAAGGTGATGAAACAAGCTGTACAACACTGCGATTGTGTGCGCAGCTTGCCAACTGAGAGAAAACAGTACCTGACCACTCTCCTGCCTTTTCTATTCACATGAACATTCGATTGCAAGCTGTTTTGGACAACTTTCTTTCTCTTCTTGCAAAACACTCGGCAGACCTCCGTACAGCCTCTAGAACACGATGGGAGATATTTTCTGTGCTGGCACAGTTTCTCCTGGCCAGACAGAGTGGAAAAGCTTTTTGCTAAGATGTAGACGAGAAGAGAGGCTAAAGACGAAGGTACGGTGCTCTGCAGAGCTAAGCACCGCTCCCGGACCTCTTTCGGCAGAAGGCGCACACCGCAGAGCACTGTGAGCGGCAGAATCGTCTTTGCGCGAAGAAGCAGCTTCTTCGTCTCCGGGAGCCGGAGAGAGCGGCAGCTTCGCAAAGGTGATGAAACAAGCTGTACAACACTGTGATTGTGTGCGCAGCTTGCCAACTGAGAGAAAACAGTACCTGACCACTCTCCTGCCTTTTCTATTCACATGAACATTCGATTGCAAGCTGTTTTGGACAACTTTCTTTCTCTTCTTGCAAAACACTCTGCAGACCTCCGTGCAGCTTCTAGAACACGATGGGAGATGTTTTCTGTGCTGGCACAGTTTCTCCTTGCCAGACAGAGTGGAAAAGCTTTTTGCTAAGATGTAGACGAGAAGAGAGGCTAAAGACGAAGGTACGGTGCTCTGCAGAGGTAAGCACCGCTCCCGGACCTCTTTCGGCAGAAGGCGCACACCGCTGAGCACTGTGAGCGGCAGAATCACCTTTGCGCGAAGAAGCAGCTTCTTCGTCTCCGAGAGCCGGAGAGAGCGGCAGCTTCGCAAAGGTGATGAAACAAGCTGTACAACACTGCGATTGTGTGCGCAGCTTGCCAACTGAGAGAAAACAGTACCTGACCACTCTCCTGCCTTTTCTATTCACTTGAACATTCGATTGCAAGCTGTTTTGGACAACTTTCTTTCTCTTCTTGCAAAACACTCGGCAGACCTCCGTACAGCCTCTAGAACACGATGGGAGATGTTTTCTGTGCTGGCACAGTTTCTCCTGGCCAGACAGAGTGGAAAAGCTTTTTGCTAAGATGTAGACGAGAAGAGAGGCTAAAGACGAAGGTACGGTGCTCTGCAGAGCTAAGCACCGCTCCCGGACCTCTTTCGGCAGAAGGCGCACACCGCAGAGCACTGTGAGCGGCAGAATCGTCTTTGCGCGAAGAAGCAGCTTCTTCGTCTCCGGGAGCCGGAGAGAGCGGCAGCTTCGCAAAGGTGATGAAACAAGCTGTACAACACTGCGATTGTGTGCGCAGCATGACAACTGAGAGAAAACAGTACCTGACCACTCTCCTGCCTTTTCTATTCACATGAACATTCGATTGGAAGCTGTTTTGGACAACTTTCTTTCTCTTCTTGCAAAACACTCTGCAGACCTCCGTGCAGCTTCTAGAACACGATGGGAGATGTTTTCAGTGCTGGCACAGTTTCTCCTTGCCAGACAGAGTGGAAAAGCTTTTTGCTAAGATGTAGACGAGAAGAGAGGCTAAAGACGAAGGTACGGTGCTCTGCAGAGCTAAGCACCGCTCCCGGACCTCTTTCGGCAGAAGGCGCACACCGCAGAGCACTGTGAGCGGCAGAATCACCTTTGCGCGAAGAAGCAGCTTCTTCGTCTCCGGGAGCCGGAGAGAGCGGCAACTTCGCAAAGGTGATGAAACAAGCTGTACAACACTGCGATTGTGTGCGCAGCTTGCCAACTGAGAGAAAACAGTACCTGACCACTCTCCTGCCTTTTCTAATCACTTGAACATTCGATTGCAAGCTGTTTTGGACAACTTTCTTTCTCTTCTTGCAAAACACTCGGCAGAAATCCGTGCAGCTTCTAGAACACGATGGGAGATGTTTTTTGGGCTGGCACAGTTTCTCCTTGCCAGACAGAGTGGAAAAGCTTTTTGCTAAGATGTAGACCAGAAGAGAGGCTAAAGACGAAGGTACGGTGCTCTGCAGAGCTAAGCACCGCTCCCGGGCGTCTTTCGGCAGCAGGCGCACACCTTTGAGCACTGTGAGCGGCAGAATCGTCTTTGCGCGAAGAAGCAGCTTCTTCGTCTCCGGGAGCCGGAGAGAGCGGCAACTTCGCAAAGGTGATGAAACAAGCTGTACAACACTGCGATTGTGTGCGCAGCTTGCCAACTGAGAGAAAACAGTACCTGACCACTCTCCTGCCTTTTCTATTCACTTGAATATTCGATTGCAAGCTGTTTTGGACAACTTTCTTTCTCTTCTTGCAAAACACTCTGCAGATCTCCGTGCAGCCTCTAGAACACGATGGGAGATGTTTTCTGTGCTGGCACAGTTTCTCCTTTCCAGACAGAGTGGAAAAGCTTTTTGCTAAGATGTAGACGAGAAGAGAGGCTAAAGACGAAGGTACGGTGCTCTGCAGAGCTAAGCACCGCTCCCGGGCCTCTTTCGGCAGAAGGCGCACACCGCAGAGCACTGTGAGCGGCAGAATCGTCTTTGCGCGAAGAAGCAGCTTCTTCGTCTCCGGGAGCCGGAGAGAGCGGCAACTTGGGAAAGGTGATGAAACAAGCTGTACAACACTGCGATTGTGTGCGCAGCTTGCCAAGTGAGAGAAAACAGTACCTGACCACTCTCCTGCCTTTTCTATTCACATGAACATTCGATTGCAAGCTGTTTTGGACAACTTTCTTTCTCTTCTTGCAAAACACTCGGCAGACCTCCGTACAGCCTCTAGAACACGATGGGAGATGATTTTTGTGCTGGCACAGTTTCTCCTTGCCAGACAGAGTGGAAAAGCTTTTTGCTAAGATGTAGACCAGAAGAGAGGTTAAGACGAAGGTACGGTGCTCTGCAGAGCTAAGCACCGCTCCCGGGCCTCTTTCGGCAGAAGACACACACTGCAGAGCACTGTGAGCGGCAGAATCGTCTTTGCGCGAAGAAGCAGCTTCTTCGTCTCCGGGAGCCGGAGAGAGCGGCAACTTCGCAAAGGTGATGAAACAAGCTGTACAACACTGCGATTGTGTGCGCAGCTTGCCAACTGAGAGAAAACAGTACCTGACCACTCTCCTGCCTTTTCTATTCACATGAACATTCGATTGCAAGTTGTTTTGGACAACTTTCTTTCTCTTTTGCAAAATACTCGGCAGACCTCCGTGCAGCCTCTAGAACACGATGGGAGATGGTTTTTGTGCTGGCACAGTTTCTCCTTGCCAGACAGAGTGGAAAAGCTTTTTGCTAAGATGTAGACAAGAAGAGTGGCTAAAGACGAAGGTACGGTGCTCTGCAGAGCTAAGCACCGCTCCCGGGCGTCTTTCGGCAGAAGGCGCACACCGCAGAGCAGAGTGAGCGGCAGAATCGTCTTTGCGCGAAGAAGCAGCTTCTTCGTCTCCGGGAGCCGGAGAGAGCGGCAGCTTCGCAAAGGTGATGAAACAAGCTGTACAACACTGCGATTGTGTGCGCAGCTTGCCAAGTGAGAGAAAACAGTACCTGACCACTCTCCTGCCTTTTCTATTCACATGAACATTCGATTGCAAGCTGTTTTGAACAACTTTCTTTCTCTTCTTGCAAAACACTCGGCAGACCTCCTTGCAGCTTCTAGAACACGATGGGAGATGTTTTCTGTGCTGGCACAGTTTCTCCTTGCCAGACAGAGTGGAAAAGCTTTTTGCTAAGATGTAGACGAGAAGAGAGGCTAAAGACGAAGGTACGGTGCTCTGCAGAGCTAAGCACCGCTCCCGGACCTCTTTCGGCAGAAGGCGCACACCGCAGAGCACTGTGAGCGGCAGAATCGTCTTTGCGCGAAGAAGCAGCTTCTTCGTCTCCGGGAGCCGGAGAGAGCGGCAGCTTCGCAAAGGTGATGAAACAAGCTGTACAACACTGCGATTGTGTGCGCAGCTTGCCAACTGAGAGAAAACAGTACCTGACCACTCTCCTGCCTTTTCTATTCACATGAACATTCGATTGCAAGCTGTTTTGGACAACTTTCTTTCTCTTCTTGCAAAACACTCTGCAGACCTCCGTGCAGCTTCTAGAACACGATGGGAGATGTTTTCTGTGCTGGCACAGTTTCTCCTTGCCAGACAGAGTGGAAAAGCTTTTTGCTAAGATGTAGACGAGAAGAGAGGCTAAAGACGAAGGTACGGTGCTCTGCAGAGGTAAGCACCGCTCCCGGACCTCTTTCGGCAGAAGGCGCACACCGCTGAGCACCGTGAGCGGCAGAATCACCTTTGCGCGAAGAAGCAGCTTCTTCGTCTCCGAGAGCCGGAGAGAGCGGCAGCTTCGCAAAGGTGATGAAACAAGCTGTACAACACTGCGATTCTGTGCGCAGCTTGCCAACTGAGAGAAAACAGTACCTGACCACTCTCCTGCCTTTTCTAATCACTTGAACATTCGATTGCAAGCTGTTTTGGACAACTTTCTTTCTCTTCTTGCAAAACACTCGGCAGACCTCCGTGCAGCTTCTAGAACACGATGGGAGATGTTTTTTGGGCTGGCACAGTTTCTCCTTGCCAGACAGAGTGGAAAAGCTTTTTACTAAGATGTAGACGAGAAGAGAGGCTAAAGACGAAGGTACGGTGCTCTGCAGAGATAAGCACCGCTCCCGGGCGTCTTTCGGCAGCAGGCGCACACCTTTGAGCACTGTGAGCGGCAGAATCGTCTTTGCGCGAAGAAGCAGCTTCTTCGTCTCCGGGAGCCGGAGAGAGCGGCAACTTCGCAAAGGTGATGAAACAAGCTGTACAACACTGCGATTGTGTGCGCAGCTTGCCAACTGAGAGAAAACAGTACCTGACCACTCTCCTGCCTTTTCTATTCACTTGAACATTCGATTGCAAGCTGTTTTGGACAACTTTCTTTCTCTTCTTGCAAAACACTCGGCAGACCTCCGTACAGCCTCTAGAACACGATGGGAGATGTTTTCTGTGCTGGCACAGTTTCTCCTTGCCAGACAGAGTGGAAAAGCTTTTTGCTAAGATGTAGACGAGAAGAGAGGCTAAAGACGAAGGTACGGTGCTCTGCAGAGCTAAGCACCGCTCCCGGACCTCTTTCGGCAGAAGGCGCACACCGCAGAGCACTGTGAGCGGCAGAATCGTCTTTGCGCGAAGAAGCAGCTTCTTCGTCTCCGGGAGCCGGAGAGAGCGGCAGCTTCGCAAAGGTGATGAAACAAGCTGTACAACACTGCGATTGTGTGCGCAGCATGACAACTGAGAGAAAACAGTACCTGACCACTCTCCTGCCTTTTCTATTCACATGAACATTCGATTGGAAGCTGTTTTGGACAACTTTCTTTCTCTTCTTGCAAAACACTCTGCAGACCTCCGTGCAGCTTCTAGAACACGATGGGAGATGTTTTCAGTGCTGGCACAGTTTCTCCTTGCCAGACAGAGTGGAAAAGCTTTTTGCTAAGATGTAGACGAGAAGAGAGGCTAAAGACGAAGGTACGGTGCTCTGCAGAGCTAAGCACCGCTCCCGGACCTCTTTCGGCAGAAGGCGCACACCGCAGAGCACTGTGAGCGGCAGAATCACCTTTGCGCGAAGAAGCAGCTTCTTCGTCTCCGGGAGCCGGAGAGAGCGGCAACTTCGCAAAGGTGATGAAACAAGCTGTACAACACTGCGATTGTGTGCGCAGCTTGCCAACTGAGAGAAAACAGTACCTGACCACTCTCCTGCCTTTTCTAATCACTTGAACATTCGATTGCAAGCTGTTTTGGACAACTTTCTTTCTCTTCTTGCAAAACACTCGGCAGAACTCCGTGCAGCTTCTAGAACACGATGGGAGATGTTTTTTGGGCTGGCACAGTTTCTCCTTGCCAGACAGAGTGGAAAAGCTTTTTGCTAAGATGTAGACCAGAAGAGAGGCTAAAGACGAAGGTACGGTGCTCTGCAGAGCTAAGCACCGCTCCCGGGCGTCTTTCGGCAGCAGGCGCACACCTTTGAGCACTGTGAGCGGCAGAATCGTCTTTGCGCGAAGAAGCAGCTTCTTCGTCTCCGGGAGCCGGAGAGAGCGGCAACTTCGCAAAGGTGATGAAACAAGCTGTACAACACTGCGATTGTGTGCGCAGCTTGCCAACTGAGAGAAAACAGTACCTGACCACTCTCCTGCCTTTTCTATTCACTTGAATATTCGATTGCAAGCTGTTTTGGACAACTTTCTTTCTCTTCTTGCAAAACACTCGGCAGATCTCCGTGCAGCCTCTAGAACACGATGGGAGATGTTTTCTGTGCTGGCACAGTTTCTCCTTGCCAGACAGAGTGGAAAAGCTTTTTGCTAAGATGTAGACGAGAAGAGAGGCTAAAGACGAAGGTACGGTGCTCTGCAGAGCTAAGCACAGCTCCCGGACCTCTTTCGGCAGAAGGCGCACACCGCAGAGCACTGTGAGCGGCAGAATCGTCTTTGCGCGAAGAAGCAGCTTCTTCGTCTCCGGGAGCCGGAGAGAGCGGCAACTTCGCAAAGGTGATGAAACAAGCTGTACAACACTGCGATTGTGTGCGCAGCTTGCCAACTGAGAGAAAACAGTACCTGACCACTCTCCTGCCTTTTGTAATCACATGAACATTCGATTGCAAGCTGTTTTTGACAACTTTCTTTCTCTTCTTCCAAAACACTCGGCAGACCTCCTTGCAGCTTCTAGAACACGATGGGAGATGTTTTCTGTGCTGGCACAGTTTAGCCTTGCCAGACAGAGTGGAAAAGCTTTTTGCTAAGATGTAGACGAGAAGAGAGGCTAAAGACGAAGGTACGGTGCTCTGCAGAGCTAAGCACCGCTCCCGGACCTCTTTCGGCAGAAGGCGCACACCGCAGAGCACTGTGAGCGGCAGAATCGTCTTTGCGCGAAGAAGCAGCTTCTTCGTCTCCGGGAGCCGGAGAGAGCGGCAACTTCGCAAAGGTGATGAAACAAGCTGTACAACACTGCGATTGTGTGCGCAGCTTGCCAACTGAGAGAAAACAGTACCTGACCACTCTCCTGCCTTTTCTATTCACATGAACATTCGATTGCAAGCTGTTTTGGACAACTTTCTTTCTCTTCTTGCAAAACACTCGGCAGACTTCCGTGCTGCTTCTAGAACACGATGGCAGATGTTTTCTGTGCTGGTAAAGTTTCTCCTTGCCAGACAGAGTGGAAAAGCTTTTTGCTAAGATGTAGACGAGAAGAGAGGCTAAAGACGAAGGTACGGTGCTCTGCAGAGCTAAGCACCGCTCCCGGACCTCTTTCGGCATAAGGCAAACACCGCAGAGCACTGTGAGCGGCAGAATCGTCTTTGCGCGAAGAAGCAGCTTCTTCGTCTCCGGGAGCCGGAGAGAGCGGCAACTTCGCAAAGGTGATGAAACAAGCTGTACAACACTGCGATTGTGTGCGCAGCTTGCCAACTGAGAGAAAACAGTACCTGACCACTCTCCTGCCTTTTCTATTCACATGAACATTCGATTGCAAGCTGTTTTGGACAACTTTCTTTCTCTTTTGCAAAATACTCGGCAGACCTCCGTGCAGCCTCTAGAACACGATGGGAGATGGTTTTTGTGCTGGCACAGTTTCTCCTTGCCAGACAGAGTGGAAAAGCTTTTTGCTAAGATGTAGACAAAAGAGAGGCTAAAGACGAAGGTACGGTGCTCTGCAGAGCTAAGCACCGCTCCCGGGCGTCTTTCGGCAGAAGGCGCACACCGCAGAGCAGAGTGAGCGGCAGAATCGTCTTTGCGCGAAGAAGCAGCTTCTTCGTCTCCGGGAGCCGGAGAGAGCGGCAGCTTCGCAAAGGTGATGAAACAAGCTGTACAACACTGCGATTGTGTGCGCAGCTTGCCAACTGAGAGAAAACAGTACCTGACCACTCTCCTGCCTTTTCTATTCACATGAACATTCGATTGCAAGCTGTTTAGAACAACTTTCTTTCTCTTCTTGCAAAACACTCGGCAGACCTCCTTGCAGCTTCTAGAACACGATGGGAGATGTTTTCTGTGCTGGCACAGTTTCTCCTTGCCAGACAGAGTGGAAAAGCTTTTTGCTAAGATGTAGACGAGAAGAGAGGCTAAAGACGAAGGTACGGTGCTCTGCAGAGCTAAGCACAGCTCCCGGGCCTCTTTCGGCAGCAGGCGCACACCGCAGAGCACTGTGAGCGGCAGAATCGTCTTTGCGCGAAGAAGCAGCTTCTTCGTCTCCGGGAGCCGGAGAGAGCAGCAGCTTCGCAAAGGTGATGAAACAAGCCATACAACACTGCGATTGTGTGCGCAGCTTGCCAACTGAGAGAAAACAGTACCTGACCACTCTCCTGCCTTTTCTATTCACTTGAAACTTCGATTGCAAGCTGTTTTGGACAACTTTCTTTCTCTTCTTGCAAAACACTCGGCAGACCTCCGTGCAGCCTCTAGAACACGATGGGAGATGTTTTTTGTGCTGGCACAGTTTCTCCTTGCCAGACACAGTGGAAAAGCTTTTTGCTAAGATGTAGACGAGAAGAGAGGCTAAAGAAGCAGGTAGAGTGCTCTGTAGAGCTAAGCACCGCTCCCGGGCGTCTTTCGGCAGCAGGCGCACACCTTTGAGCACTGAGAGCGGCAGAATCGTCTTTGCGCGAAGAAGCAGCTTCTTCGTCTCCGGGAGCCGGAGAGAGCGGCAACTTCGCAAAGGTGATGAAACAAGCTGTACAACACTGCGATTGTGTGCGCAGCTTGCCAACTGAGAGAAAACAGTACATGACCACTCTCCTGCCTTTTCTATTCACTTGAACATTCGATTGCAAGCTGTTTTGGACAACTTTCTTTCTCTTCTTGCAAAACACTCGGCAGACCTCCGTGCAGCCTCTAGAACACGATGGGAGATGTTTTCTGTGCTGGCACAGTTTCTCCTTGCCAGACAGAGTGGAAAAGCTTTTTGCTAAGATGTAGACGAGAAGAGAGGCTAAAGACGAAGGTACGGTGCTCTGCAGAGCTAAGCACCGCTCCCGGACCTCTTTCGGCAGAAGGCGCACACCGCAGAGCACTGTGAGCGGCAGAATCGTCTTTGCGCGAAGAAGCAGCTTCTTCGTCTCCGGGAGCCGGAGAGAGCGGCAGCTTCGCAAAGGTGATGAAACAAGCTGTACAACACTGCGATTGTGTGCGCAGCATGACAACTGAGAGAAAACAGTACCTGACCACTCTCCTGCCTTTTCTATTCACATGAACATTCGATTGCAAGCTGTTTTGGACAACTTTGTTTCTCTTCTTGCAAAACACTCTGCAGACCTCCGTGCAGCTTCTAGAACACGATGGGAGATGTTTTCAGTGCTGGCACAGTTTCTCCTTGCCAGACAGAGTGGAAAAGCTTTTTGCTAAGATGTAGACGAGAAGAGAGGCTAAAGACGAAGGTACGGTGCTCTGCAGAGCTAAGCACCGCTCCCGGACCTCTTTCAGCTGAAGGCGCACACCGCAGAGCACTGTGAGCGGCAGAATCACCTTTGCGCGAAGAAGCAGCTTCTTCGTCTCCGAGAGCCGGAGAGAGCGGCAACTTCGCAAAGGTGATGAAACAAGCTGTACAACACTGCGATTGTGTGCGCAGCTTGCCAAGTGAGAGAAAACAGTACCTGACCACTCTCCTGCCTTTTGTAATCACTTGAATATTCGATTGCAAGCTGTTTTGGACAACTTTCTTTCTCTTCTTGCAAAACACTCGGCAGACCTCCGTGCAGCTTCTAGAACACGATGGGAGATGTTTTTTGGGCTGGCACAGTTTCTCCTTGCCAGACAGAGTGGAAAAGCTTTTTGCTAAGATGTAGACCAGAAGAGAGGCTAAAGACGAAGGTACGGTGCTCTGCAGAGCTAAGCACCGCTCCCGGGCGTCTTTCGGCAGGAGGCGCACACCTTTGAGCACTGTGAGCGGCAGAATCGTCTTTGCGCGAAGAAGCAGCTTCTTCGTCTCCGGGAGCCGGAGAGAGTGGCAACTTCGCAAAGGTGATGAAACAAGCTGTACAACACTGCGATTGTGTGCGCAGCTTGCCAACTGAGAGAAAACAGTACCTGACCACTCTCCTGCCTTTTGTAATCACATGAACCTTCGATTGCAAGCTGTTTTGGACAACTTTCTTTCTCTTCTTGCAAAACACTCGGCAGACCTCCGTGCAGCCTCTAGAACACGATGGGAGATGTTTTTTGTGCTGGCACAGTTTCTCCTTGCCAGACACAGTGGAAAAGCTTTTTGCTAAGATGTAGACGAGAAGAGAGGCTAAAGACGAAGGTACGGTGCTCTGCAGAGCTAAGCACCGCTCCCGGGCCTCTTTCGGCAGAAGGCGCACACCGCAGAGCACTGTGAGCGGCAGAATCGTCTTTGCGCGAAGAAGCAGCTTCTTCGTCTCCGGGAGCCGGAGAGAGCGGCAACTTCGCAAAGGTGATGAAACAAGCTGTACAACACTGCGATTGTGTGCGCAGCTTGCCAACTGAGAGAAAACAGTACCTGACCACTCTCCTGCCTTTTCTATTCACTTGAATATTCGATTGCAAGCTGTTTTGGACAACTTTCTTTCTCTTCTTGCAAAACACTCGGCAGATCTCCGTGCAGCCTCTAGAACACGATGGGAGATGTTTTCTGTGCTGGCACAGTTTCTGCTTGCCAGACAGAGTGGAAAAGCTTTTTGCTAAGATGTAGACGAGAAGAGAGGCTAAAGACGAAGGTACGGTGCTCTGCAGAGCTAAGCACCGCTCCCGGACCTCTTTCGGCAGAAGGCGCACACCGCAGAGCACTGTGAGCGGCAGAATCGTCTTTGCGCGAAGAAGCAGCTTCTTCGTCTCCGGGAGCCGGAGAGAGCGGTACTTCGCAAAGGTGATGAAACAAGCTGTACAACACTGCGATTGTGTGCGCAGCTTGCCAACTGAGAGAAAACAGTACCTGACCACTCTCCTGCCTTTTCTATTCACATGAACATTCGATTGCAAGCTGTTTTTGACAACTTTCTTTCTCTTCTTGCAAAATACTCGGGAGACCTCCGTGCAGCTTCTAGAACACGATGGGAGATGTTTTCTGTGCTGGCACAGTTTCTCCTTGCCAGACAGAGTGGAAAAGCTTTTTGCTAAGATGTAGATGAGAAGAGAGGCTAAAGACGAAGGTACGGTGCTCTGCAGAGCTGAGCACCGCTCCCGGGCCTCTTTCGGCAGCAGGCGCACACCGCAGAGCACTGTGAGCGGCAGAATCGTCTTTGCGCGAAGAAGCAGCTTCTTCGTCTCCGGGAGCCGGAGAGAGCGGCAACTTCGCAAAGGTGATGAAACAAGCTGTACAACACTGCGATTGTGTGCGCAGCTTGCCAACTGAGAGAAAACAGTACCTGACCACTCTCCTGCCTTTTCTATTCACATGAACATTCGATTGGAAGCTGTTTTGGACAACTTTCTTTCTCTTCTTGCAAAACACTCGGCAGACCTCCGTGCAGCTTCTAGAACACGATGGGAGATGTTTTCTGTGCTGGCACAGTTTCTCCTTGCCAGACAGAGTGGAAAAGCTTTTTGCTAAGATGTAGACGAGAAGAGAGGCTAAAGACGAAGGTACGGTGCTCTGCAGAGCTGAGCACCGCTCCCGGGCCTCTTTCGGCAGCAGGCGCACACCGCAGAGCACTGTGAGCGGCAGAATCGTCTTTGCGCGAAGAAGCAGCTTCTTCGTCTCCGGGAGCCGGAGAGAGCGGCAACTTCGCAAAGGTGATGAAACAAGCTGTACAACACTGCGATTGTGTGCGCAGCTTGCCAAGTGAGAGAAAACAGTACCTGACCACTCTCCTGCCTTTTCTATTCACATGAACATTCGATTGCAAGCTGTTTTGGACAACTTTCTTTCTCTTCTTGCAAAACACTCGGCAGACCTCCTTGCAGATTCTAGAACACGATGGGAGATGTTTTCTGTGCTGGCACAGTTTCTCCTTGCCAGACAGAGTGGAAAAGCTTTTTGCTAAGATGTAGACGAGAAGAGAGGCTAAAGACGAAGGTACGGTGCTCTGCAGAGCTAAGCACTGCTCCCGGGCCTCTTTCGGCAGCAGGCGCACACCGCAGAGCACTGTGAGCGGCAGAATCGTCTTTGCGCGAAGAAGCAGCTTCTTCGTCTCCGGGAGCCGGAGAGAGCGGCAACTTCGCAAAGGTGATGAAACAAGCTGTACAACACTGCGATTGTGTGCGCAGCTTGCCAACTGAGAGAAAACAGTACCTGACCACTCTCCTGCCTTTTCTATTCACATGAACATTCGATTGCAAGCTGTTTTGGACAACTTTCTTTCTCTTCTTGCAAAACAATCGGCAGACTTCCGTGCTGCTTCTAGAACACGATGGGAGATGTTTTCTGTGCTGGCACAGTTTCTCCTTGCCAGACAGAGTGGAAAAACTATTTGCTAAGATGTAGACGAGAAGAGACGCTAAAGACGAAGGTACGGTGCTCTGCAGAGCTAAGCACTGCTCCCGGACCTCTTTCGGCAGAAGGCACACACTACAGAGCAAACTCAGCGGCAGAATCGTCTTTGGTTAAAAGCAGCTTCTTCGTCTCCGGGAGCCGGAGAGAGCGGCAACTTCGCAAAGGTGATGAAACAAGCCGTACAACACTGCGATTGTGTGCGCAGCTTGCCAACTGAGAGAAAACAGTACCTGACCACTCTCCTGCCTTTTCTATTCACTTGAACATTTCATTGCAAGCTGTTTTTGACAACTTTCTTTCTCTTCTTGCAAAACACTCGGCAGACCTCCGTGCAGCCTCTAGAACACGATGGGAGATGTTTTCTGTGCTGGCACAGTTTCTCCTTGCCAGACAGAGTGGAAAAGCTTTTTGCTAAGATGTAGACGAGAAGAGAGGCTAAAGACGAAGGTACGGTGCTCTGCAGAGCTAAGCACCGCTCCCGGGCGTCTTTCGGCAGAAAGCGCACACCGCAGAGCACTGTGAGCGGCAGAATCGTCTTTGCGCGAAGAAGCAGCTTCTTCGTCTCCGGGAGCCGGAGAGAGCGGCAACTTCGCAAAGGTGATGAAACAAGCTGTACAACACTGCGATTGTGTGCGCAGCTTGCCAACTGAGAGAAAACAGTACCTGACCACTCTCCTGCCTTTTCTATTCACATGAACATTCGATTGCAAGCTGTTTTGGACAACTTTCTTTCTCTTCTTGCAAAACACTCGGCAGACCTCCGTGCAGCCTCTAGAACACGATGGGAGATGTTTTTTGTGCTGGCACAGTTTCTCCTTGCCAGACAGAGTGGAAAAGCTTTTTGCTAAGATGTAGACCAGAAGAGAGGCTAAAGACGAAGGTACGGTGCTCTGCAGAGCTAAGCACCGCTCCCGGGCCTCTTTCTGCAGAAGGCGCACACCGCAGAGCACTGTGAGCGGCAGAATCGTCTTTGCGCGAAGAAGCAGCTTCTTTGTCTCCGGGAGCCGGAGAGAGCGGCAGCTTCGCAAAGGTGATGAAACAAGCTGTACAACACTGCAATTGTGTGCGCAGCTTGCCAACTGAGAGAAAACAGTACCTGACCACTCTCCTGCCTTTTCTATTCACTTGAACATTTGATTGCAAGCTGTTTTTGACAACTTTCTTTCTCTTCTTGCAAAACACTCGGCAGACCTCCGTGCAGCCTCTAGAACACGATGGGAGATGTTTTCTGTGCTGGCACAGTTTCTCCTTGCCAGACAGAGTGGAAAAGCTTTTTGCTAAGATGTAGACGAGAAGAGAGGCTAAAGACGAAGGTACGGTGCTCTGCAGAGCTAAGCACCGCTCCCGGGCGTCTTTCGGCAGAAAGCGCACACCGCAGAGCACTGTGAGCGGCAGAATCGTCTTTGCGCGAAGAAGCTGCTTCTTCGTCTCCGGGAGCCGGAGAGAGCGGCAACTTCGCAAAGGTGATGAAACAAGCTGTACAACACTGCGATTGTGTGCGCAGCTTGCCAACTGAGAGAAAACAGTACCTGACCACTCTCCTGCCTTTTCTATTCACATGAATATTCGATTGCAAGCTGTTTTGGACAACTTTCTTTCTCTTCTTGCAAAACACTCGGCAGACCTCCGTGCAGCCTCTAGAACACGATGGGAGATGTTTTCTGTGCTGGCACAGTTTCTCCTTGCCAGACACAGTGGAAAAGCTTTTTGCTAAGATGTAGACGAGAATAGAGGCTAAAGACGAAGGTACGGTGCTCTGCAGAGCTAAGCACCGCTCCCGGGCCTCTTTCGGCAGAAGGCGCACACCGCAGAGCACTGTGAGCGGCAGAATCGTCTTTGCGCGAAGAAGCAGCTTCTTCGTCTCCGGGAGCCGGAGAGAGCGGCAACTTCGCAAAGGTGATGAAACAAGCTGTACAACACTGCAATTGTGTGCGCAGCTTGCCAAGTGAGAGAAAACAGTACCTGACCACTCTGCTGCCTTTTCTATTCACATGAATATTCGATTGCAAGCTGTTTTGGACAACTTTCTTTCTCTTCTTGCAAAACACTCGGCAGACCTCCGTGCAGCTTCTAGACACGATGGGAGATGTTTTCTGTGCTGGCACAGTTTCTCCTTGCCAGACAGAGTGGAAAAGCTTTTTGCTAAGATGTAGACGAGAAGAGAGGCTAAAGACGAAGGTACGGTGCTCTGCAGAGCTAAGCACCGCTCCCGGACCTCTTTCGGCAGAAGGCGCACACCGCAGAGCACTGTGAGCGGCAGAATCACCTTTGCGCGAAGAAGCAGCTTCTTCGTCTCTGGGAGCCGGAGAGTGCGGCAACTTGGCAAAGGTGATGAAACAAGCTGTACAACACTGCAATTGTGTGCGCAGCTTGCCAACTGAGAGAAAACAGTACCTGACCACTCTCCTGCCTTTTCTATTCACTTGAACATTCGATTGCAAGCTGTTTTTGACAACTTTCTTTCTCTTCTTGCAAAACACTCGGCAGACCTCCGTGCAGCCTCTAGAACACGATGGGAGATGTTTTCGGTGCTGGCACAGTTTGTCCTTGCCAGACAGAGTGGAAAAGCTTTTTGCTAAGATGTAGACGAGAAGAGAGGCTAAAGACGAAGGTACGGTGCTCTGCAGAGCTAAGCACCGCTCCCGGGCGTCTTTCGGCAGGAGGCGCACACCGCAGAGCACTGTGAGCGGCAGAATCGTCTTTGCGCGAAGAAGCAGCTTCTTCGTCTCCGGGAGCCGGAGAGAGCGGCAACTTCGCAAAGGTGATGAAACAAGCTGTACAACACTGCGATTGTGTGCGCAGCTTGCCAACTGAGAGAAAACAGTACCTGACCACTCTCCTGCCTTTTCTATTCACATGAACATTCGATTGCAAGCTGTTTTGGACAACTTTCTTTCTCTTCTTGCAAAACACTCGGCAGACCTCCGTGCAGCTTCTAGAACACGATGGGAGATGTTTTCTGTGCTGGCACAGTTTCTCCTTGCCAGACAGAGTGGAAAAGCTTTTTGCTAAGATGTAGACGAGAAGAGAGGCTAAAGACGAAGGTACGGTGCTCTGCAGAGCTAAGCACCGCTCCCGGGCGTCTTTCGGCAGCAGGCGCACACCGCAGAGCACTGTGAGCGGCAGAATCGTCTTTGCGCGAAGAAGCAGCTTCTTCGTCTCCGGGAGCCGGAGAGAGCGGCAACTTCGCAAAGGTGATGAAACAAGCTGTACAACACTGCGATTGTGTGCGCAGTGTGCCAACTGAGAGAAAACAGTACCTGACCACTCTCCTGCCTTTTCTATTCACATGAACATTCGATTGCAAGCTGTTTTGGACAACTTTTTTCTCTTCTTGCAAAATACTCGGCAGACCTCCGTGCAGCCTCTAGAACACGATGGGAGATGTTTTTTGTGCTGGCACTGTTTCTCCTTGCCAGACAGAGTGGAAAAGCTTTTTGCTAAGATGTAGACGAGAAGAGAGGCTAAAGACGAAGGTACGGTGGTCTGCAGAGGTAAGCACCGCTCCCGGACCTGTTTCGGCAGAAGGCGCACACCGCAGAGCACTGTGAGCGGCAGAATCGTCTTTGCGCGAAGAAGCAGCTTCTTGGTCTCCTGGAGCCGGAGAGAGCGGCAGCTTCGCAAAGGTGATGAAACAAGCTGTACAACACTGCAATTGTGTGCGCAGCTTGCCAACTGAGAGAAAACAGTACCTGACCACTCTCCTGCCTTTTCTATTCACTTGAACATTCGATTGCAAGCTGTTTCGGACAACTTTCTTTCTTTTCTTGCAAAACACTCGGCAGACCTCCGTGCAGCCTCTAGAACACGATGGGAGATGTTTTCTGTGCTGGCGCAGTTTCTCCTTGCCAGACAGAGTGGAAAAGCTTTTTGCTAAGATGTAGACGAGAATAGAGGCTAAAGACGAAGGTACGGTGCTCTGCAGAGCTAAGCACCGCTCCCGGACCTCTTTCGGCAGAAGGCGCACACCGCAGAGCACTGTGAGCGGCAGAATCGTCTTTGCGCGAAGAAGCAGCTTCTTCGTCTCCGGGAGCCGGAGAGAGCGGCAACTTCGCAAAGGTGATGAAACAAGCTGTACAACACTGCGATTGTGTGCGCAGCTTGCCAACTGAGAGAAAACAGTACCTGACCACTCTCCTGCCTTTTCTATTCACATGAACATTCGATTGGAAGCTGTTTTGGACAACTTTCTTTCTCTTCTTGCAAAACACTCGGCAGACCTCCGTGCAGCCTCTAGAACACGATGGGAGATGTTTTCTGTGCTGGCACAGTTTCTCCTTGGCAGACAGAGTGGAAAAGCTTTTTGCTAAGATGTAGACGAGAAGAGAGGCTAAAGAAGCAGGTAGAGTGCTCTGCAGAGCTAAGCACAGCTCCCGGACCTCTTTCGGCAGAAGGCGCACACCGCAGAGCACTGTGAGCGGCAGAATCGTCTTTGCGCGAAGAAGCAGCTTCTTCGTCTCCGGGAGCCGGAGAGAGCGGCAACTTCGCAAAGGTGATGAAACAAGCTGTACAACACTGCGATTGTGTGCGCAGCTTGCCAACTGAGAGAAAACAGTACCTACCACTCTCCTGCCTTTTCTATTCACTTGAACATTCGATTGCAAGCTGTTTTGGACAACTTTCTTTCTTCTCTTGCAAAACACTCGGCAGACATCCGTGCAGCTTCTAGAACACGATGGGAGATGTTTTCAGTGCTGGCACAGTTTCTCCTTGCCAGACAGAGTGGAAAAGCTTTTTGCTAAGATGTAGACGAGAAGAGAGGCTAAAGACGAAGGTACGGTGCTCTGCAGAGCTAAGCCCCGCTCCCGGGCGTCTTTCGGCAGAAGGCGCACACCGCAGAGCACTGTGAGCGGCAGAATCGTCTTTGCGCGAAGAAGCAGCTTCTTCGTCTCCGGGAGCCGGAGAGAGCGGCAACTTCGCAAAGGTGATGAAACAAGCTGTACAACACTGCGATTGTGTGCGCAGCTTGCCAACTGAGAGAAAACAGTACCTGACCACTCTCCTGCCTTTTCTATTCACTTGAACATTTGATTGCAAGCTGTTTTTGACAACTTTCTTTCTCTTCTTGCAAAACACTCGGCAGACCTCCGTGCAGCCTCTAGAACACGATGGGAGATGTTTTCTGTGCTGGCACAGTTTCTCCTTGCCAGACAGAGTGGAAAAGCTTTTTGCTAAGATGTAGACGAGAAGAGAGGCTAAAGACGAAGGTACGGTGCTCTGCAGAGCTAAGCACCGCTCCCGGGCGTCTTTCGGCAGAAAGCGCACACCGCAGAGCACTGTGAGCGGCAGAATCGTCTTTGCGCGAAGAAGCTGCTTCTTCGTCTCCGGGAGCCGGAGAGAGCGGCAACTTCGCAAAGGTGATGAAACAAGCTGTACAACACTGCGATTGTGTGCGCAGCTTGCCAACTGAGAGAAAACAGTACCTGACCACTCTCCTGCCTTTTCTATTCACATGAATATTCGATTGCAAGCTGTTTTGGACAACTTTCTTTCTCTTCTTGCAAAACACTCGGCAGACCTCCGTGCAGCCTCTAGAACACGATGGGAGATGTTTTCTGTGCTGGCACAGTTTCTCCTTGCCAGACACAGTGGAAAAGCTTTTTGCTAAGATGTAGACGAGAATAGAGGCTAAAGACGAAGGTACGGTGCTCTGCAGAGCTAAGCACCGCTCCCGGGCCTCTTTCGGCAGAAGGCGCACACCGCAGAGCACTGTGAGCGGCAGAATCGTCTTTGCGCGAAGAAGCAGCTTCTTCGTCTCCGGGAGCCGGAGAGAGCGGCAACTTCGCAAAGGTGATGAAACAAGCTGTACAACACTGCAATTGTGTGCGCAGCTTGCCAAGTGAGAGAAAACAGTACCTGACCACTCTGCTGCCTTTTCCATTCACATGAATAGTCGATTGCAAGCTGTTTTGGACAACTTTCTTTCTCTTCTTGCAAAACACTCGGCAGACCTCCGTGCAGCTTCTAGACACGATGGGAGATGTTTTCTGTGCTGGCACAGTTTCTCCTTGCCAGACAGAGTGGAAAAGCTTTTTGCTAAGATGTAGACGAGAAGAGAGGCTAAAGACGAAGGTACGGTGCTCTGCAGAGCTAAGCACCGCTCCCGGACCTCTTTCGGCAGAAGGCGCACACCGCAGAGCACTGTGAGCGGCAGAATCACCTTTGCGCGAAGAAGCAGCTTCTTCGTCTCTGGGAGCCGGAGAGTGCGGCAACTTGGCAAAGGTGATGAAACAAGCTGTACAACACTGCAATTGTGTGCGCAGCTTGCCAACTGAGAGAAAACAGTACCTGACCACTCTCCTGCCTTTTCTATTCACTTGAACATTCGATTGCAAGCTGTTTTGGACAACTTTCTTTCTCTTCTTGCAAAACACTCGGCAGACCTCCGTGCAGCCTCTAGAACACGATGGGAGATGTTTTCGGTGCTGGCACAGTATCTCCTTGCCAGACAGAGTGGAAAAGCTTTTTGCTAAGATGTAGACGAGAAGAGAGGCTAAAGACGAAGGTACGGTGCTCTGCAGAGCTAAGCACCGCTCCCGGGCGTCTTTCGGCAGGAGGCGCACACCGCAGAGCACTGTGAGCGGCAGAATCGTCTTTGCGCGAAGAAGCAGCTTCTTCGTCTCCGGGAGCCGGAGAGAGCGGCAACTTCGCAAAGGTGATGAAACAAGCTGTACAACACTGCGATTGTGTGCGCAGCTTGCCAACTGAGAGAAAACAGTACCTGACCACTCTCCTGCCTTTTCTATTCACATGAACATTCGATTGCAAGCTGTTTTGGACAACTTTCTTTCTCTTCTTGCAAAACACTCGGCAGACCTCCGTGCAGCTTCTAGAACACGATGGGAGATGTTTTCTGTGCTGGCACAGTTTCTCCTTGCCAGACAGAGTGGAAAAGCTTTTTGCTAAGATGTAGACGAGAAGAGAGGCTAAAGACGAAGGTACGGTGCTCTGCAGAGCTAAGCACCGCTCCCGGGCGTCTTTCGGCAGCAGGCGCACACCGCAGAGCACTGTGAGCGGCAGAATGGTCTTTGCGCGAAGAAGCAGCTTCTTCGTCTCCGGGAGCCGGAGAGAGCGGCAACTTCGCAAAGGTGATGAAACAAGCTGTACAACACTGCGATTGTGTGCGCAGTGTGCCAACTGAGAGAAAACAGTACCTGACCACTCTCCTGCCTTTTCTATTCACATGAACATTCGATTGCAAGCTGTTTTGGACAGCTTTTTTCTCTTCTTGCAAAATACTCGGCAGACCTCCGTGCAGCCTCTAGAACACGATGGGAGATGTTTTTTGTGCTGGCACTGTTTCTCCTTGCCAGACAGAGTGGAAAAGCTTTTTGCTAAGATGTAGACGAGAAGAGAGGCTAAAGACGAAGGTACGGTGGTCTGCAGAGGTAAGCACCGCTCCCGGACCTGTTTCGGCAGAAGGCGCACACCGCAGAGCACTGTGAGCGGCAGAATCGTCTTTGCGCGAAGAAGCAGCTTCTTCGTCTCCGGGAGCCGGAGAGAGCGGCAACTTCGCAAAGGTGATGAAACAAGCTGTACAACACTGCGATTGTGTGCGCAGCTTGCCAACTGAGAGAAAACAGTACCTACCACTCTCCTGCCTTTTCTATTCACTTGAACATTCGATTGCAAGCTGTTTTGGACAACTTTCTTTCTTCTCTTGCAAAACACTCGGCAGACATCCGTGCAGCTTCTAGAACACGATGGGAGATGTTTTCAGTGCTGGCACAGTTTCTCCTTGCCAGACAGAGTGGAAAAGCTTTTTGCTAAGATGTAGACGAGAAGAGAGGCTAAAGACGAAGGTACGGTGCTCTGCAGAGCTAAGCCCCGCTCCCGGGCGTCTTTCGGCAGAAGGCGCACACCGCAGAGCACTGTGAGCGGCAGAATCGTCTTTGCGCGAAGAAGCAGCTTCTTCGTCTCCGGGAGCCGGAGAGAGCGGCAACTTCGCAAAGGTGATGAAACAAGCTGTACAACACTGCGATTGTGTGCGCAGCTTGCCAACTGAGAGAAAACAGTACCTGACCACTCTCCTGCCTTTTCTATTCACATGAACATTCGATTGCAAGCTGTTTTGGACAACTTTCTTTCTCTTCTTGCAAAACACTCGGCAGACCTCCGTGCAGCCTCTAGAACACGATGGGAGATGTTTTCTGTGCTGGCACAGTTTCTCCTTGCCAGACAGAGTGGAAAAGCTTTTTGCTAAGATGTAGACGAGAAGAGAGGCTAAAGAAGAAGGTAGAGTGCTCTGCAGAGCTAAGCACAGCTCCCGGACCTCTTTCGGCAGAAGGCGCACACCGCAGAGCACTGTGAGCGGCAGAATCGTCTTTGCGCGAAGAAGCAGCTTCTTCGTCTCCGGGAGCCGGAGAGAGCGGCAACTTCGCAAAGGTGATGAAACAAGCTGTACAACACTGCGATTGTGTGCGCAGCTTGCCAACTGAGAGAAAACAGTACCTACCACTCTCCTGCCTTTTCTATTCACTTGAACATTCGATTGCAAGCTGTTTTGGACAACTTTCTTGCTTCTCTTGCAAAACACTCGGCAGACATCCGTGCAGCTTCTAGAACACGATGGGAGATGTTTTCTGTGCTGGCACAGTTTCTCCTTGCCAGACAGAGTGGAAAAGCTTTTTGCTAAGATGTAGACGAGAAGAGAGGCTAAAGAAGCAGGTAGGGTGCGCTACAAAGCTAAGCACAGCTCCCGGGCCTCTTTCGTCAGGAGGCGCACACCGCAGAGCACTGTGAGCGGCAGAATCGTCTTTGCGCGAAGAAGCAGCTTCTTCGTCTCCGGGAGCCGGAGAGAGCGGCAGCTTCGCAAAGGTGATGAAACAAGCTGTACAACACTGCGATTGTGTCCGCAGCTTGCCAACTGAGAGAAAACAGTACCTGACCACACTCCTGCCTTTTCTATTCACATGAACATTCGATTGCAAGCTGTTTTGGACAACTTTCTTTCTCTTCTTGCAAAACACTCGGCAGACCTCCGTGCAGCCTCTAGAACACGATGGGAGATGTTTTCTGTGCTGGTAAAGTTTCTCCTTGCCAGACAGAGTGGAAAATCTTTTTGCTAAGATGTAGACCAGAAGAGAGGCTAAAGACGAAGGTACGGTGCTCTGCAGAGCAAAGCAGCGCTCCCGACCTCTTTCGGCAGAAGGCGCACACCGCAGAGCACTGTGAGCGGCAGAATCGCCTTTGCGCGAAGAAGCAGCTTCTTCGTCTCCGGGAGCCGGAGAGAGCGGCAACTTCGCAAAGGTGATGAAACAAGCTGTACAACACTGCGATTGTGTGCGCAGCTTGCCAACTGAGAGAAAACAGTACCTGACCACTCTCCTGCCTTTTCTATTCACATGAACATTCGATTGCAAGCTGTTTTGGACAACTTTCTTTCTCTTCTTGCAAAACACTCGGCAGACCTCCGTGCAGCTTCTAGAACACGATGGGAGATGTTTTCTGTGCTGGCACAGTTTCTCCTTGCCAGACAGAGTGGAAAAGCTTTTTGCTAAGATGTAGACGAGAAGAGAGGCTAAAGACGAAGGTACGGTGCTCTGCAGAGCTAAGCACCTCTCCCGGGCGTCTTTCGGCAGCAGGCGCACACCGCAGAGCACTGTGAGCGGCAGAATCGTCTTTGCACGAAGAAGCAGCTTCTTCGTCTCCGGGAGCCGGAGAGAGCGGCAACTTCGCAAAGGTGATGAAACAAGCTGTACAACACTGCGATTGTGTGCGCAGTGTGCCAACTGAGAGAAAACAGTACCTGACCACTCTCCTGCCTTTTCTATTCACATGAACATTCGATTGCAAGCTGTTTTGGACAACTTTTTTCTCTTCTTGCAAAATACTCGGCATACCTCCGTGCAGCCTCTAGAACACGATGGGAGATGTTTTTTGTGCTGGCACTGTTTCTCCTTGCCAGACAGAGTGGAAAAGCTTTTTGCTAAGATGTAGACGAGAAGAGAGGCTAAAGACGAAGGTACGGTGGTCTGCAGAGGTAAGCACCGCTCCCGGACCTGTTTCGGCAGAAGGCGCACACCGCAGAGCACTGTGAGCGGCAGAATGGTCTTTGCGCGAAGAAGCAGCTTCTTGGTCTCCTGGAGCCGGAGAGAGCGGCAGCTTCGCAAAGGTGATGAAACAAGCTGTACAACACTGCAATTGTGTGCGCAGCTTGCCAACTGAGAGAAAACAGTACCTGACCACTCTCCTGCCTTTTCTATTCACTTGAACATTCGATTGCAAGCTGTTTCGGACAACTTTCTTTCTTTTCTTGCAAAACACTCGGCAGACCTCCGTGCAGCCTCTAGAACACGATGGGAGATGTTTTCTGTGCTGGCGCAGTTTCTCCTTGCCAGACAGAGTGGAAAAGCTTTTTGCTAAGATGTAGACGAGAAGAGAGGCTAAAGACGAAGGTACGGTGCTCTGCAGAGCTAAGCACCGCTCCCGGACCTCTTTCGGCAGAAGGCGCACACCGCAGAGCACTGTGAGCGGCAGAATCGTCTTTGCGCGAAGAAGCAGCTTCTTCGTCTCCGGGAGCCGGAGAGAGCGGCAACTTCGCAAAGGTGATGAAACAAGCTGTACAACACTGCGATTGTGTGCGCAGCTTGCCAACTGAGAGAAAACAGTACCTGACCACTCTCCTGCCTTTTCTATTCACATGAACATTCGATTGGAAGCTGTTTTGGACAACTTTCTTTCTCTTCTTGCAAAACACTCGGCAGACCTCCGTGCAGCCTCTAGAACACGATGGGAGATGTTTTCTGTGCTGGCACAGTTTCTCCTTGCCAGACAGAGTGGAAAAGCTTTTTGCTAAGATGTAGACGAGAAGAGAGGCTAAAGAAGCAGGTAGAGTGCTCTGCAGAGCTAAGCACAGCTCCCGGACCTCTTTCGGCAGAAGGCGCACACCGCAGAGCACTGTGAGCGGCAGAATCGTCTTTGCGCGAAGAAGCAGCTTCTTCGTCTCCGGGAGCCGGAGAGAGCGGCAACTTCGCAAAGGTGATGAAACAAGCTGTACAACACTGCAATTGTGTGCGCAGCTTGCCAACTGAGAGAAAACAGTACCTACCACTCTCCTGCCTTTTCTATTCACTTGAACATTCGATTGCAAGCTGTTTTGGACAACTTTCTTTCTTCTCTTGCAAAACACTCGGCAGACATCCGTGCAGCTTCTAGAACACGATGGGAGATGTTTTCTGTGCTGGCACAGTTTCTCCTTGCCAGACAGAGTGGAAAAGCTTTTTGCTAAGATGTAGACGAGAAGAGAGGCTAAAGACGAAGGTACGGTGCTCTGCAGAGCTAAGCCCCGCTCCCGGGCGTCTTTCGGCAGAAGGCGCACACCGCAGAGCACTGTGAGCGGCAGAATCGTCTTTGCGCGAAGAAGCAGCTTCTTCGTCTCCGGGAGCCGGAGAGAGCGGCAACTTCGCAAAGGTGATGAAACAAGCTGTACAACACTGCGATTGTGTGCGCAGCTTGCCAACTGAGAGAAAACAGTACCTGACCACTCTCCTGCCTTTTCTATTCACATGAACTTTCGATTGCAAGCTGTTTTGGACAACTTTCTTTCTCTTCTTGCAAAACACTCGGCAGACCTCCGTGCAGCCTCTAGAACACGATGGGAGATGTTTTCTGTGCTGGCACATTTTCTCCTTGCCAGACAGAGTGGAAAAGCTTTTTGCTAAGATGTAGACGAGAAGAGAGGCTAAAGAAGCAGGTAGAGTGCTCTGCAGAGCTAAGCACAGCACCCGGACCTCTTTCGGCAGAAGGCGCACACCGCAGAGCACTGTGAGCGGCAGAATCGTCTTTGCGCGAAGAAGCAGCTTCTTCGTCTCCGGGAGCCGGAGAGAGCGGCAACTTCGCAAAGGTGATGAAACAAGCTGTACAACACTGCGATTGTGTGCGCAGCTTGCCAACTGAGAGAAAACAGTACCTGACCACTCTCCTGCCTTTTCTATTCACTTGAACATTCGATTGCAAGCTGTTTTGGACAACTTTCTTGCTTCTCTTGCAAAACACTCGGCAGACATCCGTGCAGCTTCTAGAACACGATGGGAGATGTTTTCTGTGCTGGCACAGTTTCTCCTTGCCAGACAGAGTGGAAAAGCTTTTTGCTAAGATGTAGACGAGAAGAGAGGCTAAAGAAGCAGGTAGGGTGCGCTACAAAGTTAAGCACAGCTCCCGGGCCTTTTTTGTCAGGAGGCGCACACCGCAGAGCACTGTGAGCGGCAGAATCGTCTTTGCGCGAAGAAGCAGCTTCTTCGTCTCCGGGAGCCGGAGAGAGCGGCAGCTTCGCAAAGGTGATGAAACAAGCTGTACAACACTGCGATTGTGTCCGCAGCTTGCCAACTGAGAGAAAACAGTACCTGACCACTCTCCTGCCTTTTCTATTCACATGAACATTCGATTGCAAGCTGTTTTGGACAACTTTCTTTCTCTTCTTGCAAAACACTCGGCAGACCTCCGTGCAGCCTCTAGAACACGATGGGAGATGTTTTCTGTGCTGGTAAAGTTTCTCCTTGCCAGACAGAGTGGAAAAGCTTTTTGCTAAGATGTAGACCAGAAGAGAGGCTAAAGACGAAGGTACGGTGCTCTGCAGAGCAAAGCAGCGCTCCCGACCTCTTTCGGCAGAAGGCGCACACCGCAGAGCACTGTGAGCGGCAGAATCGCCTTTGCGCGAAGAAGCAGCTTCTTCGTCTCCGTGAGCCGGAGAGAGCGGCAACTTCGCAAATGTGATGAAACAAGCTGTACAACACTGCGATTGTGTGCGCAGCTTGCCAAGTGAGAGAAAACAGTACCTGACCACTCTCCTGCCTTTTCTAATCACTTGAACATTCGATTGCAAGCTGTTTTGGACAACTTTCTTTCTCTTCTTGCAAAACACTCGGCAGACCTCCGTGCAGCTTCTAGAACACGATGGGAGATGTTTTTTGTGCTGGCACAGTTTCTCCTTGCCAGACAGAGTGGAAAAGCTTTTTGCTGAGATGTAGACGAGAAGAGAGGCTAAAGACGAAGGTACGGTGCTCTGCAGAGCTAAGCACCGCTCCCGGGCGTCTTTCGGCAGAAGGCGCACACCGCAGAGCACTGTGAGCGGCAGAATCGTCTTTGCGCGAAGAAGCAGCTTCTTCGTCTCCGGGAGCCGGAGAGAGCGGCAACTTCGCAAAGGTGATGAAACAAGCTGTACAACACTGCGATTGTGTGCGCAGCTTGCCAACTGAGAGAAAACACTACCTGACCACTCTGCTGCCTTTTCTATTCACATGAACATTCGATTGCAAGCTGTTTTGGACAACTTTCTTTCTCTTCTTGCAAAACACTCGGCAGACCTCCGTGCAGCCTCTAGAACACGATGGGAGATGTTTTCTGTGCTGGCACAGTTTCTCCTTGCCAGACAGAGTGGAAAAGCTTTTTGCTAAGATGTAGACGAGAAGAGAGGCTAAAGAAGCAGGTAGAGTGCTCTGCAGAGCTAAGCACAGCTCCCGGACCTCTTTCGGCAGAAGGCGCACACCGCAGAGCACTGTGAGCGGCAGAATCGTCTTTGCGCGAAGAAGCAGCTTCTTCGTCTCCTGGAGCCGGAGAGAGCGGCAACTTGGCAAAGGTGATGAAACAAGCTGTACAACACTGCGATTGTGTGCGCAGCTTGCCAACTGAGAGAAAACAGTACCTGACCACTCTCCTGCCTTTTCTATTCACTTGAACATTCGATTGCAAGCTGTTTTGGACAACTTTCTTTCTCTTCTTGCAAAACACTCGGCAGACCTCCGTGCAGCCTCTAGAACACGATGGGAGATGTTTTTTGTGCTGGCACAGTTTCTCCTTGCCAGACAGAGTGGAAAAGCTTTTTGCTAAGATGTAGACGAGAAGAGAGGCTAAAGACGAAGGTACGGTGCTCTGCAGAGCTAAGCACCGCTCCCGGACCTCTTTCGGCAGCAGGCGCACACCGCAGAGCACTGTGAGCGGCAGAATCGTCTTTGCGCGAAGAAGCAGCTTCTTCGTCTCCGGGAGCCGGAGAGAGCGGCAACTTCGCAAAGGTGATGAAACAAGCTGTACAACACTGCGATTGTGTGCGCAGCTTGCCAACTGAGAGAAAACAGTACCTGACCACTCTCCTGCCTTTTCTATTCACATGAACATTCGATTGCAAGCTGTTTTGGACAACTTTCTTTCTCTTCTTGCAAAACACTCGGCAGACCTCCGTGCAGCCTCTAGAACACGATGGGAGATGTTTTCTGTGCTGGCACAGTTTCTCCTTGCCAGACAGAGTGGAAAAGCTTTTTGCTAAGATGTAGACGAGAAGAGAGGCTAAAGAAGCAGGTAGAGTGCTCTGCAGAGCTAAGCACAGCTCCCGGACCTCTTTCGGCAGAAGGCGCACACCGCAGAGCACTGTGAGCGGCAGAATCGTCTTTGCGCGAAGAAGCAGCTTCTTCGTCTCCGGGAGCCGGAGAGAGCGGCAACTTCGCAAAGGTGATGAAACAAGCTGTACAACACTGCAATTGTGTGCGCAGCTTGCCAACTGAGAGAAAACAGTACCTGACCACTCTCCTGCCTTTTCTATTCACTTGAACATTCGATTGCAAGCTGTTTTGGACAACTTTCTTTCTTTTCTTGCAAAACACTCGGCAGACCTCCGTGCAGCCTCTAGAACACGATGGGAGATGTTTTCTGTGCTGGCACAGTTTCTCCTTGCCAGACAGAGTGGAAAAGCTTTTTGCTAAGATGTAGACGAGAATAGAGGCTAAAGACGAAGGTACGGTGCTCTGCAGAGCTAAGCACCGCTCCCGGGCGTCTTTCGGCAGAAGGCGCACACCGCAGAGCACTGTGAGCGGCAGAATCGTCTTTGCGCGAAGAAGCAGCTTCTTCGTCTCCGGGAGCCGGAGAGAGCGGCAACTTCGCAAAGGTGATGAAACAAGCTGTACAACACTGCGATTGTGTGCGCAGCTTGCCAACAGAGAGAAAACAGTACCTGACCACTCTCCTGCATTTTCTATTCACATGAACATTCGATTGCAAGCTGTTTTGGACAACTTTCTTTCTCTTCTTGCAAAACACTCGGCAGACCTCCGTGCAGCCTCTAGAACACGATGGGAGATGTTTTCTGTGCTGGCACAGTTTCTCCTTGCCAGACAGAGTGGAAAAGCTTTTTGCTAAGATGTAGACGAGAAGAGAGGCTAAAGAAGCAGGTAGAGTGCTCTGCAGAGCTAAGCACAGCTCCCGGACCTCTTTCGGCAGAAGGCGCACACCGCAGAGCACTGTGAGCGGCAGAATCGTCTTTGCGCGAAGAAGCAGCTTCTTCGTCTCCGGGAGCTGGAGAGAGCGGCAACTTCGCAAAGGTGATGAAACAAGCTGTACAACACTGCAATTGTGTGCGCAGCTTGCCAACTGAGAGAAAACAGTACCTGACCACTCTCCTGCCTTTTCTATTCACTTGAACATTCGATTGCAAGCTGTTTTGGACAACTTTCTTTCTCTTCTTGCAAAACACTCGGCAGACCTCCGTGCAGCCTCTAGAACACGATGGGAGATGTTTTCTGTGCTGGTAAAGTTTCTCCTTGCCAGACAGAGTGGAAAAGCTTTTTGCTAAGATGTAGACCAGAAGAGAGGCTAAAGACGAAGGTACGGTGCTCTGCAGAGCAAAGCACCGCTCCCGGACCTCTTTCGGAAGAAGGCGCACACCGCAGAGCACTGTGAGCGGCAGAATCGCCTTGGCACGAAGAAGCAGCTTCTTCGTCTCCGGGAGCCGGAGAGAGCGGCAACTTCGCAAAGGTGATGAAACAAGCTGTACAACACTGCGATTGTGTGTGCAGCTTGCCAACTGAGAGAAAACAGTACCTGACCACTCTCCTGCCTTTTCTAATCACTTGAACATTCGATTGGAAGCTGTTTTGGACAACTTTCTTTCTCTTCTTGCAAAACACTCTGCAGACCTCCGTGCAGCTTCTAGAACACGATGGGAGATGTTTTTTGTGCTGGCACAGTTTCTCCTTGCCAGACTGAGTGGAAAAGCTTTTTGCTAAGATGTAGACGAGAAGAGAGGCTAAAGAAGCAGGTAGAGTGCTCTGCAGAGCTAAGCAAAGCTCCCGGACCTCTTTCGGCAGAAGGCGCACACCGCAGAGCACTGTGAGCGGCAGAATCGTCTTTGCGCGAAGAAGCAGCTTCTTCGTCTCCGGGAGCCGGAGAGAGCGGCAACTTCGCAAAGGTGACGAAACAAGCTGTACAACACTGCAATTGTGTGCGCAGCTTGCCAACTGAGAGAAAACAGTACCTGACCACTCTCCTGCCTTTTCTATTCACATGAACATTCGATTGGAAGCTGTTTTGGACAACTTTCTTTCTCTTCTTGCAAAACACTCGGCAGACCTCCGTGCAGCCTCTAGAACACGATGGGAGATGTTTTCTGTGCTGGTAAAGTTTCTCCTTGCCAGACAGAGTGGAAAAGCTTTTTGCTAAGATGTAGACCAGAAGAGAGGCTAAAGACGAAGGTACGGTGCTCTGCAGAGCAAAGCACCGCTCCCGGACCTCTTTCGGAAGAAGGCGCACACCGCAGAGCACTGTGAGCGGCAGAATCGCCTTTGCGCGAAGAAGCAGCTTCTTCGTCTCCGGGAGCCGGAGAGAGCGGCAACTTCGCAAAGGTGATGAAACAAGCTGTACAACACTGCGATTGTGTGCGCAGCTTGCCAACTGAGAGAAAACAGTACCTGACCACTCTCCTGCCTTTTCTAATCACTTGAACATTCGATTGGAAGCTGTTTTGGACAACTTTCTTTCTCTTCTTGCAAAACACTCGGCAGACCTCCGTGCAGCTTCTAGAACACGATGGGAGATGTTTTTTGTGCTGGCACAGTTTCTCCTTGCCAGACAGAGTGGAAAAGCTTTTTGCTGAGATGTAGACGAGAAGAGAGGCTAAAGACGAAGGTACGGTGCTCTGCAGAGCTAAGCACCGCTCCCGGGCGTCTTTCGGCAGCAGGCGCACACCGCAGAGCACTGTGAGCGGCAGAATCGTCTTTGCGCGAAGAAGCAGCTTCTTCGTCTCCGGGAGCCGGAGAGAGCGGCAACTTCGCAAAGGTGATGAAACAAGCTGTACAACACTGCGATTGTGTGCGCAGCTTGCCAACTGAGAGAAAACACTACCTGACCACTCTCCTGCCTTTTGTAATCACATGAACATTCGATTGCAAGCTGTTTTGGACAACTTTCTCTTCTAGCAAAACACTCGGCAGACCTCCGTGCAGCCTCTAGAACACGATGGGAGATGTTTTTTGTGCTGGCACAGTTTCTCCTTGCCAGACAGAGTGGAAAAGCTTTTTGCTAAGATGTAGACGAGAAGAGAGGCTAAAGACGAAAGTACGGTGCTCTGCAGAGCTAAGCACCGCTCCCGGACCTCTTTCGGCAGAAGGCGCACACCGCAGAGCACTGTGAGCGGCAGAATCGTCTTTGCGCGAAGAAGCAGCTTCTTCGTTCCCGGAGCCGGAGAGAGCGGCAACTTCGCAAAGGTGATGAAACAAGCTGTACAACACTGCGATTGTGTGCGCAGCTTGCCAAGTGAGAGAAAACAGTACCTGACCACTCTCCTGCCTTTTCTATTCACATGAACATTCGATTGGAAGCTGTTTTGGACAACTTTCTTTCTCTTCTTGCAAAACACTCGGCAGACCTCCGTGCAGCTTCTAGAACACGATGGGAGATGTTTTCTGTGCTGGCACAGTTTCTCCTTGCCAGACAGAGTGGAAAAGCTTTTTGCTAAGATGTAGACGAGAAGAGAGGCTAAAGACGAAGGTACGGTGCTCTGCAGAGCTAAGCACCGCTCCCGGGCGTCTTTCGGCCGCAGGCGCACACCGCAGAGCACTGTGAGCGGCAGAATCGTCTTTGCGCGAAGAAGCAGCTTCTTCGTCTCCGGGAGCCGGAGAGAGCGGCAACTTCGCAAAGGTGATGAAACAAGCTGTACAACACTGCGATTGTGTGCGCAGTTTGCCAACTGAGAGAAAACACTACCTGACCACTCTCCTGCCTTTTCTATTCACATGAACATTCGATTGGAAGCTGTTTTGGACAACTTTCTTTCTCTTCTTGCAAAACACTCGGCAGACCTTTGTGCAGCTTCTCGAAATCGATAGGAGATGTTTTCTGTGCTGGCACAGTTTCTCCTTGCCAGACAGAGTGGAAAAGCTTTTTGCTAAGATGTAGACCAGAAGAGAGGCTAAAGACGAAGGTACGGTGCTCTGCAGAGCTAAGCACCGCTCCCGGACCTCTTTCGGCATGAGGCGCACACCGCAGAGCACTGTGAGCGGCAGAATCGTCTTTGCGCGAAGAAGCAGCTTCTTCGTCTCCGGGAGCCGGAGAGAGCGGCAACTTCGCAAAGGTGATGAAACAAGCTGTACAACACTGCGATTGTGTGCGCAGCTTGCCAACTGAGAGAAAACACTACCTGACCACTCTCCTGCCTTTTGTAATCACATGAACATTCGATTGCAAGCTGTTTTGGACAACTTTGTTTCTCTTCTTGCAAAACACTCGGCAGACCTCCGTGCAGCCTCTAGAACAAGATGGGAGATGTTTTCCGTGCTGGCACAGTTTCTCCTTGCCAGACAGAGTGGAAAAGCTTTTTGCTAAGATGTAGACGAGAAGAGAGGCTAAAGAAGCAGGTATGGTGCTCGGCAGAGCTAAGCACAGCTCCCGGGCCTCTTTCGGCAGAAGACACACACTGCAGAGCACAGTGAGCGGCAGAATCGCCTTTGCGCGAAGAAGCAGCTTCTTCGTCTCCGGGAGCCGGAGAGAGCGGCAACTTCGCAAAGGTGATGGAACATGCCGTACAACACTGCGATTGTGTGCGCAGCTTGCCAAGTGAGAGAAAACAGTACCTACCACTCTCCTGCATTTTCTATTCACATGAACATTCGATTGGAAGCTGTTTTGGACAACTTTGTTTCTCTTCTTGCAAAACACTCGGCAGACCTCCGTGCAGCCTCTAGAACACGATGGGAGATGTTTTCTGTGCTGGCACAGTTTCTCCTTGCCAGACAGAGTGGAAAAGGTTTTGCTAAGATGTAGACGAGAAGAGAGGCTAAAAAAGCAGGTAGAGTGCTCTGCAGAGCTAAGCACCGCTCCCGGGCCTCTTTCGGCAGCAGGCGCACACCGCAGAGCACTGTGAGCGGCAGAATCGTCTTTGCGCGAAGAAGCAGCTTCTTCGTCTCCGGGAGCCGGAGAGAGCGGCAACTTCGCAAAGGTGATGAAACAAGCTGTACAACACTGCGATTGTGTGCGCAGTTTGCCAACTGAGAGAAAACAGTACCCGACCACTCTCCTGCCTTTTCTATTCACATGAACATTCGATTGGAAGCTGTTTTGGACAACTTTCTTTCTCTTCTTGCAAAACACTCGGCAGACCGCCGTGCAGATTCTAGAACACGATGGGAGATGTTTTCTGTGCTGGCACATTTTCTCCTTGCCAGACAGAGTGGAAAAGCTTTTTGCTAAGATGTAGACGAGAAGAGAGGCTAAAGAAGCAGGTAGAGTGCTCTGCAGAGCTAAGCACAGCTCCCGGACCTCTTTCGGCAGAAGGCGCACACCGCAGAGCACTGTGAGCGGCAGAATCGTCTTTGCGCGAAGAAGCAGCTTCTTCGTCTCCTGGAGCCGGAGAGAGCGGCAACTTGGCAAAAGTGATGAAACAAGCTGTACAACACTGCGATTGTGTGCGCAGCTTGCCAACTGAGAGAAAACAGTACCTGACCACTCTCCTGCCTTTTCTATTCACTTGAACATTCGATTGCAAGCTGTTTTGGACAACTTTCTTTCTCTTCTTGCAAAACACTCGGCAGACCTCCGTGCAGCCTCTAGAACACGATGGGAGATGTTTTTTGTGCTGGCACAGTTTCTCCTTGCCAGACAGAGTGGAAAAGCTTTTTGCTAAGATGTAGACGAGAAGAGAGGCTAAAGACGAAGGTACGGTGCTCTGCAGAGCTAAGCACCGCTCCCGGACCTCTTTCGGCAGAAGGCGCACACCGCAGAGCACTGTGAGCGGCAGAATCGTCTTTGCGCGAAGAAGCAGCTTCTTCGTCTCCGGGAGCCGGAGAGAGCGGCAACTTGGGAAAGGTGATGAAACAAGCTGTACAACACTGCAATTGTGTGCGCAGCTTGCCAACTGAGAGAAAACAGTACCTGACCACTCTGCTGCCTTTTCTATTTACATGAACATTCGATTGCAAGGTGTTTTGGACAACTTTTTTTCTCTTCTTGCAAAACACTCGGCAGACCTCCGTGCAGCCTCTAGAACACGATGGGAGATGTTTTCTGTGCTGGCACAGTTTCTCCTTGCCAGACAGAGTGGAAAAGCTTTTTGCTAAGATGTAGACGAGAAGAGAGGCTAAAGAAGCAGGTAGAGTGCTCTGCAGAGCTAAGCACAGCTCCCGGACCTCTTTCGGCAGAAGGCGCACACCGCAGAGCACTGTGAGCGGCAGAATCGTCTTTGCGCGAAGAAGCAGCTTCTTGGTCTCCTGGAGCCGGAGAGAGCGGCAACTTCGCAAAGGTGATGAAACAAGCTGTACAACACTGCAATTGTGTGCGCAGCTTGCCAACTGAGAGAAAACAGTACCTGACCACTCTCCTGCCTTTTCTATTCACTTGAACATTCGATTGCAAGCTGTTTTGGACAACTTTCTTTCTCTTCTTGCAAAACACTCGGCAGACCTCCGTGCAGCCTCTAGAACACGATGGGAGATGTTTTCTGTGCTGGCACAGTTTCTCCTTGCCAGACAGAGTGGAAAAGCTTTTTGCTAAGATGTAGACGAGAATAGAGGCTAAAGACGAAGGTACGGTGCTCTGCAGAGCTAAGCACCGCTCCCGGGCGTCTTTCGGCAGAAGGCGCACACCGCAGAGCACTGTGAGCGGCAGAATCGTCTTTGCGCGAAGAAGCAGCTTCTTCGTCTCTGGGAGCCGGAGAGAGCGGCAACTTCGCAAAGGTGATGAAACAAGCTGTACAACACTGCGATTGTGTGCGCAGCTTGCCAACTGA